>NC_079190.1:127250326-127920326 GCF_029499605.1 Hyla sarda | reverse complement strand
CCCGCAGACCATTTTATGTCCACATATGGGGTATTTCTGTGCTCAAAAGAAATTGAATTACAAAGGTTGGGGTTTGTTTTTTCCTTTTACCTCTTGGGAAATTGAAAAGTACAGGGCAACACCAGCATGTTATGTAAAAAGCTTTTTTATTTTACAATAACATGCTGGAGTAGTCCCCAACTTTACCTTTTCAGAAGGGGTAAAAGGATAAAAAGCCCTCCAAAGTTAGTACATTTTGCACCATCTGTGGCACTAAACGGTTGCTTTGAAATACGACAGGGCTCCAAAGTGATAGAGCGCTATGCACATTTGAGGCCTAAATAAGGGATTTGCATAGGGACGGACCTGGATGCCAGAATTAGACTTGCCTCCGATACCAAAAATACCCTGCGACAGTGAGTGTTTACCAAACATGGTGCCTCCAGCTGTTGCACAACTCACAGCATGCCTGGACAGTCAATGGTTATCCAGCAATACTGGGAGTTGTTATTTTGCAACATCTATAGGCTCCGTTTTGGAAACAGTGTTGTACAAGACATTTTTTTTTTTATTTAGGGGGGGGGGGGGGGGATTGTGTAGGGGTATATGTCTATGTAGTGTTTTACCCTTTATTATGTGTTATAGTGTAGTGTAGTCACACGGGCAGGGGTTTACAGCGAGTTTCCCACTGGGAGTTTGAGCTGCGGTGGGAAATTTGTACTCGCTGTAAACCCTCACACATGTGAATGTACCCTGTACGTTGGGGGAGGAGGGCAAACCTCCAGCTGTTGCAAAACTACCACTCACAGCATGCCCTTTGGCTGTCCGTGCATGCTGGGGGTTGTAGTTATGCAACAGCTGGAGACACCCTGGTTGCAAAACACAGAGTTTGCTACTTAACTCAGTGTTTCGCAACCAGTGTTCATTCAGCTGTTGCAAAAACTACAACTCTCAGCATGCAGTGACAGCTGAAGGGCATGTTGAGAGTTGTAGTTAGGCAACTACTGGAGGAGAACAGTTTGGAGACCACTGTGTTAGTGGTGTCCAAACTGTAGACCTCCAGATGTTGCAAAACTTTAACTCCAAGCATGCCCATACTGTCCAGTCATGCTGGGAGTTGTAGTTCTGCAACATCTGAAGGGCCAGATGTTACAGAACTACAACTCCCAGCATGCCTGGAATGCACAGTGGTCTCCAGTCTTTGGCTGTCTGGGCATCGTGGGAGTTGTAGTTTGGCAACTCCTAGAAGGCAGCAGTGAAGATCACTTACCACTGATCTTCACTACGGCCTCCACGCTGCCTCCTCTGCCGCCGCCTCCTTACTGCCACCAACCATTGCCTGTTGCCAGTCCTGCCGTGATCGTCGGTCACTTGGCCTCCTCCTGCATGCCGGTACCTGCCGCCATCTTCCCCCCGCTTTGCCCGGACATCCAGGGTCGGGCACAGTGGGGATTTCAACTTAAACACCCCCCCCCCGCCCCAACTGCCATTGATCGGTTAGTCAAAACCGACCAGCGGCAGGGGATGAGAGGAGGTGGCACCCCTCTCTCCTTTCCCTCAGGATGATTGGGGCTGTCTCTGATCCATCTCAGCTCCAATCATCCCTATTTTCCGGGCTATTGGGTCACCAAAGACCTGATCGGCCCAGAATCGCCACAAACCCCGTAAGTCACATGTCATTGGTCAGTCACTTACTGACTGGCCAATGAACAAGATTAACAGCAGGGAACCATTCTGATTGATCCCCAGCTACATAGTAACATCGGTCAGCTGTTCAGAACAGCTGCGATGACGTTTCTATCACCATGCCACCATTTATGGTGATAGCAAATGTATTGAACGTGTATGAACGTCCATTTGCGTTAAGTGACAGGAAAAATGGACGTTCATAGACGTCCATTTGCGGGAAGGGGTTAATTCCCTTCTTGGCAAGTGTTACCCTAAAAAGGGTGGCCCCGCACAGGAACCTCTCCCTGTTTCTCCTTACAAACACTGCCATTTACCAGGGTAGTTAGGTGGAAATAGAGAGAGTTTCCTGTGTGGGGCCGCCCTTTTTAGGGTTAATAACACTTGCCAAGAAGAGAATTAATAGGACGAGAGTAGGGCCTTACAGGGGAAGTTTTGACCCCCACCTGCTACAATTGACAATATGTTGTTCATTTCTACCTTTTAGAGGAAAGTTTTACTCGTCTTAAAAAGGATGGCCCCACACTGGAACCAATCCCTATTTCCACCTAAAAACGCTGGGAAATTGCAGTGTTTGTAGGTGTAATAGAGAGAGGTTCCTGTGTGGGGCCTTTTTAGGGCGAGTAACACTTGCCAAGAAGGGAAGTAATAATGCTAGAGTAGGGCCTTAATGGAGAAGTTTTTATCCCCACCTGTTACAATGGACCATAGGTTGTTCCCTTCCACCTCTTAGAGGTCTTTGCATCACATCAATATCAATCACATCAATTGGTGGTGTAGGTGTTTTTTGCTCACCGTTCCTTTTGTTTGATTTAAAAGAAAAACATTTGGTCCGTATATTTTATCCTAAGTATATTATTAAAAGTTAGGTTTTACATAATGCAAATCCTCAATACTTACTTGTGCATACTAACACTTTTACAAAAGAGACCGTTTAATTCTGCCTACCTGCCTCAGCTACTATTCTGATCCTGCCACCCGCCTGATGCCACACATCTGATGCCAAGTTCTCCATTTTTTACCCACCTTCGTCACCGGGTGTCTCCAAGCTGTCTCATAATGCCACCATATGTTATCCTCATGCTTCCAACACTTCAAAGCTGTGTCACTCAGCCACTATAAGGTCTCCTCATGCTGCCGCCACCTCCATGCTGGGTCATTCAGCCACTATATGGTCTCCTCATGCTGCCGCCACCTCCTCGCTGTGTCATTCAGGAACTATATGGTCTCCTCATGCTGCCGCTACCTCCACACTGGGTCATTAAGCCACTATATGGTCTCCTCATGCTGCCGCCAACTCCAGGCTGTGCCATTCAGCCACTATATGGTCTCCTCAAGCCCAAATCCAGCCTAGAAGCACTGATTGGGAAGGGAGAGAGATTGAGAGAGAACATGTAATTTTAGGTGTAGTACACAGTGACTGTGCTGCAGCACTGGTGTGTACAACAAGTGAAAAGCTAATAGTAGCCAGCCAGTTAGGGTGAGCAGAGCACTAAAAGTGTATTGTCCTCTATTAAGTGTAATCTGTGCGTACATTTTGTTCCTGTTAAAGTCTTAACCCCTTAAGGACCCAGGGCATACAGGTATGCCCTGACGCCCTGGGACTTAAGGAGCCAGGGCTTACCTGTACGCCTGTGAGAATTCCAGTACTCGCCAGGCACGGTCCGGACTGGGATGCCTGCTGAAATTGTTCAGCAGGCACCCCATGGAAACCCCTGGGTGGGTCCTGAGCAGTGGTCTCCAATCTGTGCCCTTCCAGATGTTTTTTCAAAACTACAACTCTCAGCATGCCCAGACAGTCCAGGCATGCTGTGAGTTGTAGTTCTGTAACAAATGGCCCTTCAGATGTAGCAGAATTACAACTCCCAGCATGCCTGGACAATCTCGGCATGCTGGGAGTTATAGTTTTGCAACATCTGGAAGGATACAGTTTGGAGACCACTATACAGTGGTGTCCGAACTGTAGCCCTCCATACATTGCAAAACTTCAACTCCAAGCATGCCGAGACTGTCCAGGCATGCTGAGAGTTGTAATTTGGCAACATCTGGTCCTTCAGATGTTGCCAAACTACAATTCCCAGCATGCCTGAGCAATCTGGGCATGCTTGGAGTTAAAGTGTTGCAACATCTGGAGGGCTACAATTTGGACACTGCTACACAGGGGTCTAAAAATTTTGTTAAAATATGTTAAAAATGTTATAGAAAAAACAGCAAATAGGTGGCTCTGCTCTGTTCCCTGCCTCAAATAATACAGTGATTTTGGTCTCCTCCTGGTCTGGAAGGAGACAAAACTCATGAAGTGCTTCTCCCTGCACTGAGCTTGATTAAAAGCCACACAGAGCTTCACTGAAAGCTGCAAAGAGCCTCACTAAAACATGCATAGAGCTGTACTGAAAGCTGCACAGAGCTTGAGGTCTTCTATTCATCACAGCACTGCAAGCATGTGAGGGCTGAAGTTGTCCCCCCAGTAGGCTTCAGTGATGGCCTGCCTGCTGGAAAACGTCCACTATGTGAGCAAGAAAAAAGGTATGATACAGCGCTTTTTAAAGCTATGATTTTTTTTTTTTTTTTAAGAGTGGGAGGGGAGTTAGGAGTAGTTAGGGAACATAGCCTGAGTTGGTTTAGAAAAGTTTATTTGGTGACAGGCGCTTTTTAACATTAGAGATGAGTGAGCAAAACTCTGAGAAACCAGTCTCGCTCAGAACTTTAAGGGGGACAGCGGCTCACCGATTTTTCGAACAGTACACACGCCTGACAACAACGGTGATAATAGTAGAAGGGATGAGGAACACATGACATTTTGACACGTGAATGAAAGGAGTTGCTGAATTAAATGAATTACTGGGAACACTGATAGATAGCAAGACCACATGACCACAGGTTATCCAATTATTGCTTTGTATTATGTGTAATGCATCTCCCAGGCCAATAAGCAAACAACATAAATTTGGGTTAAAGAGGCTGATAAAGCCATATGCACTGCATTGTGGATGCCATTTTGGAGAGAGAAAACTGCGAGAGAAAAAGAGAGAGAGAGAGAGAGAGAGAGAGAGAGAGAAAGAAAGAGATAATGAGAACAAGAGCTACTGATCCCATAGAGCCTTCCCAAATCTAATCGAATTTTAAAGCAAACTGAGCAAAGCATTCATCATTGGGCTAATCTCAGACAGTGACCTTCTGTCACCTGCAGTGGTGTGGCCAGTTGGTGCACTATCCCATCCAGCAGTGATCAAGCCCATAAACCCTATCACATTACAATACCTAGAAAACTGAACAAAGAAGTGGGCTGACCTTTATTTTAACAAACAATATGGAGTACACATTTAACAGTTTTGTAAATAACTCAACACACAGCCATTAATGTCTAAACCTTGAAAACAAAAGTGAGTACACCACTAATTGGGCACAATTAGCTACTGTATTTTCCCTTCCTGATGTTATGTGACTCGCTAGTGTGACAAGATCTCAGGTGTGAATGTGGTGCAGGTGTCTTAAATTTGGTGTTATCACTCGTATACTCTCTAATTCTGGTCAATGGATGTTCAACATGGCACCTCAAGGCAAAGGACTCTTTGAGGGTCTAAACAAAAAGAATTGTTGCTCTACATAAAGATGACCTAGGCTATAGGAAGATTGCCAAGACCCAAAACTGAGCTTCAACATGGTGGGCAAGATCAGACAGTGGTCCCACAGGACAAATTCCACTTAGAACTGTAACGAAGCAGGATGTGGACCCTCTAAACTGTGTGGCTGAGGACTTGGACGGTATCGGGATCGGAGTCTAAGGTGCTGCTTGTCTTCACCAGAGCCTGCAGCAAGGCAGGATGGGTTTGCTGCGGCAGACGACACCCAGGTCGCTACCCACGACACAGCTCAACCAAACAGGTAGCTCGGCTAGGCGAGGTACAGAAGGATAAGGCAGTAGGCTAGTCAAACGTAGTAGATGGTCAAGGCAGTCAGCAAAGGTGCAAAGTCAAATAACATAGTGAAAGGTCTTGATACATGGATAAGGCTAACAGGCTAAAGGGTCGCTTAATCTCAGGCTAGGGGCACTGAAGATCTGGCAGGGAAGTGTGGGAGGTGCAGGGACTTATAATGTGGTGTCAGGTGCAACAACTAATTATGGGTGTACTGGCCCTTTAAATTTCAGAGCTCCGGCGCATGCACACTTGGGGACGGAGATGCGCGTGCCAGAGCTGAGACATAGAGGAGGAGGCGGAGCATGGTAAGTGACGAGCTGGGACTCGCATGCGGGTTCGGCCCACAATGCGAATCCCATCCCCGCGGGTAGGGGATTCAGGGACCATGCGCTCACGGCTGGTACTTGCGGCCAGAGCGCAGTGTATGACAGTACCCCCCCATTGGTCTCCCCCTCTTTTTTGAGGACAATAACTGGTGGATAAGGACACGGTCTAGAATGTTGTCCTGCAGCTCCCAAGACCTTTCCTCTTGGCCAAATCCTTCCCAATCAACATGAAAAAAATGTTTCCCTCTGACAAACTTGGAATCCAGAATTTCTTTGACAATATAGACATTGGAGGTACCAGGGATGGGAGTAGGAGTGATGGGGTTTTTTGAGAAGCGGTTATGGATAACAGGTTTTAAGAGAGATACATGAAAATAATTCTGGATCTTGAGATGGAGAGAATAAGCCCCAGGGTTTAAATGTTTTTTGATCTTGTAAGGACCCAAATAGCGAGGGCCCAGTTTATAACATGAAACCTTAAAACGGATGAACTTGGAAGACAGCCACACTTTGTCCCCTGGAGATAATTCGGGAGGAAGACGTCTTTTCTTGTCCGCTTGCGATATCATATGAGTGGTGGCATGCTGTACCTCACAAGTCTTTTGCCAGATGGAGATGAAGTTCTGCACGTGATCATCAGCCATGGGCACTCCGGAGGAAGTGGACAAGGGTAAAGGAGGATGAGGATGAAGTCCATAGACCACAAAGAAAGGAGAAGACCCAGAGGATTCAGAATCCTTATGGTTGTACGAAAATTTGGCCCAGGGTAGCAGATCAGCCCAGTCGTCTTGGCGAGCGGAAACAAAATTGCAGAAATAGTCTTCCAAGACCTGGTTCACCCTTTCGACCTGTCCATTGGATTCAGGGTGGTAACCCGAAGAAAAATCTACTTTAACTTGAAGGCATGAACAGAAGGTCCTCCAAAACTTAGAGACAAACTGGACTCCTCGGTCGGAGACAATATGGGAGGGCAATCCATGCAGGTGGAAGATATGGCAGAGGAACAACTTGGCAAGCTGTGGTGCAGAGAGTAATCCCGGTAGTGGCACAAAATTAGCCATTTTAGAGAATTGATCCACAACAACCCAAATGACCGTATTTCCGCCAGATGAGGGAAGGCCAGTAATTAAGTCCATAGCAATATCGGTCCAGGGTTGCTCTGGAACTGGCAAAGGATGTAGCAGACCAGCAGGCTTGGAACTGGGGTTCTTGTCCTGGGCACAAACTGAGCAAGATCGGACAAAATCAACGACATCCTGTTTTAGAGTGGGCCACCAATACTGTTGGGTGATAAGCTGTATGGACTTACGAATTCTAGCATGTCTGGCCAATAGAGATGAATGACCCCATTTCAGGACTCGAAGTCTTAAACGGGGAGGTACATAAGTCTTCCCTGGTGGCAAATGCTGAAAACACTCTGGCGCTGCTGAAATGAGACGATCAGGGGAAATAATATGTTGAGAATGGGATTCCAGGCCTTGAACATTGGAAGATATGGACAGAGCGTCAGCATGAAGATTCTTCTCTGCAGGACGGAAGTGGATTAACCCCTTCACGACGAGCGACGTACATGTACGGCGCCGCGAAGTGTCACCGTCACCGGTAGCGGTGATCGGGCCGGGATGACTGCTGTTATCTAACAGCAGGCATCCCGGCACATCGCCGAGGGGGGTCCTGAGACCCCCCCATGACCGCGATGCGCGCAAATCGAAGGTCAATTCAGACCTGCGATCTGCGCGATTCCGGGTCATACGGGTCACTGGTGACCCGGTGACCAGGAAAATAAGAGGGATCGTAGGTGTCCGAGACACCCTAGATCCCCCTAAAGGGACAGGAGTTTGGTGGCAGGGTTGCCACCCCTCCTATCCCTGCTATTGGTCGGCCGAGCGACCGACCGATAGCAGACCGGGGGAGGGGGGGTTAAAGTTCGGTTCCCCCGCTTTGCCCACCTATCGGTGTCCGGGCAAAACGGGGGAACCGTCCAGGGAGGGTCGGCGCCGAAGGTCCCTACCTGGATCCCGGATCGCGATCCTCCATGCGGGGATCCCCCACGTGCGGCGGCTTCCGGGTCCTGCTAGGTGAGTTGTTGCCTAGCAACATTCGGAGGGCCACAGTTTACAGTGGTCTCTAAACCGTGGTCCTCCAGATGTTGCAAAACTACAACTCCCAGCATGCCCAGACAGCTGTTTGTTGTGTGGGCATGCTGGGACTTGTAGTTTTGCAATATTTAGAGGGGTTCAGGTTGTAGATCACTAAGTGGTCTCAAACTGTAGCCCTCCAGATGTTGCAAAACTACAACTTTCAGCATGCCCAGACAGCAGTTTGCTGGCTGGGCATGCTGAGAGTTGTAGTTTTGCAACATCTGGAGGGCCACAGTTTTGAGACCACTGGACAGTGATTTACAACTTGAACCCCTCTAAATCTTGCAAAACTACAACTCCCAGTATTCAGGAACAGCATAAGGCTGTCTTGGCATGCTGGGAGTTGTACTTGCGTGCCTCCAGCCATTGCATAACTACATCTCCCAGCATGCCCTTCCGCAATCAGTACATGCTGGGAGTTGCAGTTTTGCTACAGCTGGAGGCACACTGGTTGGAAAATACTGAGTTAGGTCATAGAACCTAACTCAAGGTTTTCCAGCCAGTGTGCCTCCAGCTGTTGCAAAACTACAACTCCCAGCATGCATGGTCTGTCAGTGCATGCTGGGAGTTGTAGTTTTGACCCCCCTCCCGTGTGAATGTACAGGCTACATTCACACTGGCGGCAGATTACAGCGAGTTCGCCGCTGCAAATTTGAGATGCGGCAAATTTTCCGCCGCAGCTCAAACTCCTAGCGGGAGACTCAGTGTAATCTGCCGCCAGTGTGAATGTAACCTAAAAACACTACACTACACTAACATAAAATAAAGAGTAAAACACTACATATACACACGTACACTGCCCCCACCCCACCCCCCTTCTCCAATAAAAATGAAAAACGTATTGTATGGCAGTGTTTCTAAGATGGAGCCTCCAGCTGTTGCAAAACAAAAACTCCCAGCATTTCTGGACAGCAATTGACTGTCCAAGCATGCTGGGAGTTTTGCAACAGCTGGAGGCACCCTGTTTCCACCCTATGTCCACCTCTATGCAAGTCCCTAATTCAGGCCTCAAATGCACATGGCGCTCTCACTTTGGAGCCCTGTCGTATTTCAAGGCAACAGAATAGGGTCACATATGGGGTATCGCCGTACTCGGGAGAAATTGCCTAACAAATTTTGGGGGGCTTTTTCTCCTTTTACCCCTTATGAAAAGGAACAGTTAGGGTCTACACCAGCATGTTAGTGTAAAAAAATAAAACATTTTACACTAACATGCTGGTGTAAACCAATAAATTGAGGCCAAAAACAAACAAGGTATAGACCACTGTTCGGTGCCCAAAAACACTAGAAAACCTATATAGATGCACCAAACTGACACAATATTATGAGTAAATATAAATCTTTATTATAATCAGATAACATAAAACATGATAAAAAAATCAGCAGCAGTTAGAAAGAAAACGACTCCGAACACAGATATTAAATAATGTCCAATAGGTACATGGAATGGCACATAATTATAGGTATACAATACTCAATGAAAAGTGGACTTAAAAACAAGCCACAATACATGTATATATATAAAGAATACACCTTAAAGTGCCTAAGTAAACCCAGTACACTAATGTAAACAAGAAGGACATATAAAGAAGTATAGCTAGTATAGTGTCATTTGCCCAGTGCTATCGGCAGTATGAATACAGGGAGACAAGGATGTTGCCCATACATATCTGAGGGGAAACAAACCACCTCGGTAAAAGTTGGAGCATCGGTTGTCCCTGAAAAAAGTTTTATTAAACATATAAGACTGTCCATGCACCTAGCCAACTGACACCCAGTTATACTTACAAAGGTCGGGAGCCTACCCCTACGTCGTTTCGCTCACTCGCTTCCTCAGGGAGATTTCATTAACAAAATCTTGGGAGACGGCAGGGGCGTTGCACAGGCCAAAGGGCATGACCAGATACTCAAAGTGTCCATCTCTGGTGTTAAATGCAGTGTTCCATTCGTCCCCCTCCCTGATGCGGATGAGATTATAAGCACCTCTTAAGTCCAGTTTGGTAAAGATGTGGGCACCTTGTAGGCGATCAAAGAGTTCCGAGATAAGAGGTAAGGGGTAGCGGTTTTTTACCGTGATTTTATTAAGTCCGCGGTAATCAATGCAAGGGCGTGGGGAGCCATCTTTTTTGGAAACAAAAAAAAATCCAGCTCCGGCAGGAGAGGAGGACTTGCGGATAAACCCCTTTTTTAAATTCTCCTGGATGTACTCCGACATGGCAAGAGTCTCTGGAGCAGACAGAGGATAGATTCTGCCCCGGGGTGGAGTAGTACCCGGGAGGAGGTCAATAGGACAGTCATAAGGCCTGTGAGGAGGTAAAGTCTCAGCTTGCTTTTTGCAAAAAACGTCAGCATAGTCCATATAAGCCTTAGGAAGACCGGATACAGAGGGAACCATAGGGTCACGACAGGGAGTACTGAGAACCGGTTTAAGACAGTCCTTGTGACAAGAAGTACCCCAGTTCTTGATTTCTCCTGTGGACCAATCAAGGGTTGGGGAATGACGTTGAAGCCACGGTAATCCAAAAAGAATTTCAGAAGTGCAGTTGGAGAGGACCAAAAATTCAATTTTTTCGTGATGAGGTCCGATGCACATTAGGAGAGGTTCCGTGCGGTAACGCACGGTACAGTCCAATCTTTCATTGTTAACAGAATTGATGTAGAGGGGTACGGCGAGACTGGTCACCGGGATGTTGAACCTGTTGATGAGAGAGGCCAAAATAAAATTTCCTACAGATCCGGAATCCAAGAAGGCCATAGCAGAGAAGGAGAAGGTAGAAGAAGATATCCGCACAGGCACAGTAAGGCGTGGAGAAGCAGAGTTCACATCAAGAACTGTCTCACCTTTGTGCGGAGTCAGCGTACGTCTTTCCAGGCGGGGAGGACGGATAGGACAATCCTTCAAGAAGTGTTCGGTACCGGCACAGTACAGGCACAGATTCTCCATGCGGCGTCGTGTCCTCTCTTGAGGTGTCAAGCGAGACCGGTCAACTTGCATAGCCTCCACGGCGGGAGGCACAGGAACGGATTGCAGAGGACCAGAGGAGAGAGGAGCCGGGGAGAGAAACCGCCTCGTGCGAACAAAGTCCATATCCTGGCGGAGCTCCTGACGCCTTTCGGAAAAACGCATGTCAATGCGGGTGGCAAGATGAATAAGTTCATGCAGGTTAGCAGGAATTTCTCGTGCGGCCAGCACATCTTTAATGTTGCTGGATAGGCCTTTTTTAAAGGTCGCGCAGAGGGCCTCATTATTCCAGGATAATTCGGAGGCAAGAGTACGGAATTGGATGGCGTACTCGCCAACAGAAAAATTACCCTGGACCAGGTTCAGCAGGGCAGTCTTAGCAGAAGAGGCTCAGGCAGGTTCCTCAAAGACACTTCGAATCTCCGTGAAGAAGGAGTGTACAGAGGCAGTGACAGGGTCATTGCGGTCCCAGAGCGGTGTGGCCCATGACAGAGCTTTCCCAGACAGAAGGCTGACTACGAAAGCCACCTTAGACCTTTCAGTAGGAAACTGGTCCGACATCATCTCCAAGTGCAGGGAACATTGCGAAAGAAAGCCACGGCAAAACTTAGAGTCCCCATCAAATTTATCCGGCAAGGATAATCGTAGGCCGGAAGCGGCCACTCGCTGCGAAGGAGGTGCAGGAGCTGGCGGAGGAGATTGTTGCTGGAGCTGTGGTAATAGCTGCTGTAGCATCACGGTCAGCTGAAACAGCTGGTGGCCTTGTTGCGCTATCTGTTGCGACTGCTGGGTGACCACCGTGGTGAGGTCGGCGACAACTGGCAGTGGGACTTCAGCGGGATCCATGGCCGGATCTACTGTCACGATTCGGCTGGCTGGAGGTGGATCCTCTGTGCCAGAGAGGGATTGGCGTGGACCGTGTTGGTGGACCGGTTCTAAGTTGCTACTGGTATTCACCAGAGCCCGCCGCAAAGCGGGATGGTCTTGCAGCGGCGGTAGCAACCAGGTCGTATCCACCAGCAACGGCTCAACCTCTCTGACTGCTGAAGATAAGCGCGGTACAAGGGAGTAGACAAGAGCAAGGTCGGACGTAGCAGAAGGTCAGGACAGGCAGCAAGGATCGTAGTCAGGGGCAACGGCAGGAGGTCTGGAACACAGGCTAGGAACACACAAGGAAACGCTTTCACTGGCACAATGGCAACAAGATCCGGCGAGGGAGTGCAGGGGAAGTGAGGTATAAGTAGGGAGTGCACAGGTAAACACACTGATTAAGCCTGCTGCGCCAATCAGTGGCGCAGCGGCCCTTTAAATTGCAGAGACCCAGCCCGCGCGCGTCCTAAGGAGCGGGGCCGCGCGCGCCGGGACAAGACAGACGGGGAACGAGTCAGGTACGGGAGCCGGGATGCGCATCGCGAGCGGGCGCCTCCCGCATCGCAAATCGCATCCCGGCTGAGAGTGATATTGCAGCGCACCCGGTCAGCAGGTCTGACCGGGGCGCTGCGAATGAGAGGATGCTGCGAGCGCTCCGGGGAGGAGCGGGGACCCGGAGCGCTCGGCGTAACAATAATGGGTGTACTGGCCCAGTAATTTCAGAGCTCCGGCGTGCGTGCGCCCTAGGAGACGAGGACGTGTGTGCCGGAGCTGAGAGGAGGAGGCGGCAGTGGAGCATGGTTATTGATGGGCTGGGACTCGCATGCGGGCCCTGCCGGCAGGGGATTCGGGGACCATGCGCTCACGGCCGGTACTTGCAGCCTGAGCGCAGTGTATGACAAGAACAGATCTGTTCATGGTCGACCAAAGAAGTTAAATTCATGTTCTCCTAATATTCAGAGGTTGTCTTTGGGAAATAGATCCATGAAGGTTTGGGGCATCAACCTGTCAGTGCTCAGATTATTTGCCACACACTGCAAGTTGGTCTGCATGGCTGTCATTCTAGAAGTAAGCCTCTTCTAAAGATAAAGCATAACGTTTACTGGAACCATGTCCTTCTGTCTGATGAGACCAAGCTAAACTTATTTGTTCAGATGGTTTCAAGTGTGTGTTGCAGCAACCAGGTCAGGAGTACAAAGACTAGTATGTCTTGCCTAATGTCAAACATGTTAGTGGGAATATCATGGTCTCGGGCTCCATGAGTGCTGCTGACAATAAGGAGCTATAGTTCATTGAGGGAACAATGAAAGGCCATATGTACTGTGACATAGCGGTCTATGATGCTATCACAGCGGCAGCAACTCAGGTCACAGAGGTTCGTCTTGGTGCTCTAGGTACATCCCCTAGTGTTTGAACATTCGTAATTTAAGACCAAATTTTTTTGGGGAAAACTAAAAAAATCTAAAGAACAAGCACTTCTTTGCAGTGCAGAGGATCCTTTTTCAACCTCCCAATGGAAAATGTTGTATAAATTCTTTTTTTTTTTTTTTTTTTGACATTTATAAAAGTGTTTTTTTACTGTCTTCAGAATGTCCACTATTTTGAGACACCGTCTCACAGTCAATCCAGTTGCTACTCCCAATAAAGGCAACATTTTTGACATGCTTGGAAAAAGCCTCTGGCCACTTCTAATACCTCTGCTGCCTGTGTACCTCTGGCAGGCATTTAAATGCAACCAGGGCTACTTTATGATGCTTTATTCTAGTGTGAACAGTGCTTTAAGTGGTCCGGAACGCGGCGGTTCCAAAAATGCCTCTTGACAGAACCAGCACCTCTCCGTGCGCCCAGAATGTGCTTTTAGCATACCAGAACGCTAATTTGAAAGCAAACAAGGTGAAAACCAGCTCACCCCACCCCGGACAGTAGAGCACGGATCCAGGTGCTGGACGGCATCAGCCAATAGCAAGAAAATGAAGGAGATCGGATCCAGCTCAATGCAGATAAAATCAAGTTTAATCCATAGAGCAAGGAAGGAACAAGTAACGCGTTTCAAGCGCTATAAGCGCTCTTAGTCATACAACAAATGCATGTTACAAGTCGGTTTAAATAGGCAGTGAGGTAATTGCGGCCGGTCACAGGTCATGTGACCGGCAGGAATTAACCCCTTACAGGTAAAAAGGGGCAGTGTAATAACATGAGATATAAGCTTCAAGTATCAGGAAGGTAAATAAACACAAATACAATACTGACTACAAAAAGAATGGTGTCTGAGAATAATAAATGACCCATGTGTAGAAAAAGAATGGGAAAACAAACTGAATGGCAAAAAATATACAGTGGTCCCTCAACATATGATATTATTTGGTTCCAGGAGAACCATCATATGTTGAAACCATCATATGTCGAGTACATATGTCTAAATGTGTAAAAATGGTAATTGGTTCTGGGGCCTCAGAACCATTGTATGTTGAATACATATCTCTTTGGGAAACTGCTAATTGGTTCTGGGATGACCATTGTATGTGCAGTGTATGGGGAGTGTTTAACAAACCAGGGTGCCTCCAGCTGTTGCACAACTACAACTCCCAGCATGCATGAACAGCCATTGACTGTCTGGGCATGCTGGGAGTTATAATTTTGCAACAGCTGGAGGCACACTGATAGGGAAACATTGATGTATGGGGTGTATAGTGTGTATATATATTGTATGTGATGTGTGACATTGCATACAGAACTGTACAGTTCTTTAAATACCTTCAGGGGGGGACAGAATGTCCTCCATTATGATCCTGCCCACTACAGCTCTATAGGAAAGGAAGGAGAAGGCAGCCAGCAGCTCATTGGATGCCTGCAGCAAGATACTGCAGGCTATTGGCTATGGCTGCACTGGGGGGCGGGGCTTACACGGAGCTCACAGTGGAAGCCTGCGTGAGTTAGCAGGACAGCATGTGAGTTACAGGAGGCAGAACGGGGCACACGGGGCACATTAAGCAACTATCTGTCAGCTGCTGAAATTGTCAGCGCTGTCAGATAGCTGTTTGTACAATGGACCCGACACACAGCAGCATCATATGTCGATGCCGCCTTCAACATACCATGGGCTCTGAGAGGCCATCATATGTTGAAATGATCATATGTCGGGGCCATCATAAGTCTGGGGGGGCACTGTACTATTATGCATATAGGCTGGAAATAAACCAATAGTCAGTAGTGTTTATTTACCTTCCTGATACTTGAAGCTTATATCTCATGTTATTGCACTGCCCCTTTTTACCTGCAAGGGGTTAATTCCTGCCGGTCACATGACCTGTGACCGGCCGCAATTACCTCACTGCCTATTTAAACCTACCTGTAACATGCATTTGTTGTATGTCAAAGAGCGCTTATAGCGCTTGAAACGCGTTACTTGTTCCTTCCTTGTCCTATGGATTAAACTTGATTTTATCTGCATTGAGATGGATCCGATCTCCTTCACTTTAGAATGCTAATTTGTACTGTTTTAATTCTTTGGCTGCGCGTTCGGCACTGCCCGGGGTGCCGCGGAATTTTGCCGTTAATTTTTTTAAAAGTTTCCCGCCCCGGCCTGCGCGCCTGTGACTCACAGCACGCAGGGGGGAAGGGAAGTATCTGTGCGCTTTGCTGTGTGTGCACACACAGCGTCCCCCTGCACATCCCATCGTCCCCCTGCATCCCACCATCATCTGCCCCCCCCTCCCCCTGTGGCACCGCCACCTGTGCCGTTGTAGGGATTCGTCCCCCTCCCCCCAGCAGCGCAGGGAGTGCCCTGCCGGAGCCCGGATAGGGGAGGAAAGTGGAAGCTCTGCCGGATTCCTGTGCCAGCCATACGGCACAGGTAAATTTAGTGTTCAGTCCCGTGCCACTTGAGAAACCTTGGCGTTGGTGTGCAGGCTCAGGTATGTCCTTCATTTAAGGATATACTAGCTAATGTCTAAATTTTTACATAATTTTGAGGGTTAGTCATATGTTACTGTCGACATCTACCATAGTAGTGCACCTAAATGAATGTATTATTCTATATGTTACACATCCACACTTTTCATCGGGTGTAGGATGCCATTGTGGCACTTGTAGTCTTCTGCTGGCATCCCCCATTGAATGCATTTTATGCTGGGGATTGCCCTTAGCAATGTAGCATAAGTGATCTGCTCCCCAGCATAAATGCACAACTGCATTTGGAGTTGAGCAATTCCTGCCATTTGAAACCAGATTTTTTTCTTGTTGTTCAAATCTTGTACTTGGAGGTGTATAAACTCCAAATCTAATTCGCCTTAATCACTATTATAGGCAGCATTAAGGTTCACCTGTGAGGCCGGCAACATATCAGCCTACTTGGGTGGGGCTCATAGCCTTCCTCCCTCCTCCCATTGTATGTGTGCCCAGCCACACTGGAGTGAACTGGGAGCAGGCTGTGAGTTGGACCTAATGCTGTTGTAATTGCCCACTGGCCCCTGGTATTGCCCATACAGCACAGGGAGGTTTAGTGTTAGGTCCCGTGCCACTTGAGAAACCTTGGCGTTGGTGTGCAGGCTCAGGTATGTCCTTCATATAAGGATATACTGACTAATGTCTCAATTTCAACATCATTTTGAGGGTTAGTCATATGTTACTGTCTACATCTACCAGAGTGGGGCACCTAAATTTATGTATTATTCAAGAAGTTGATGTTACTATGGATATTCTCTGCAGGTCTATTTGCAAATGATCTAACCTTAATGGAGTTTAATGATGAAACCTGTTCACATGTCACTTATTTATATTTCTGCAGATACAAAAAAAGAAGGCCTTTTTTATATAATGTGTGCAAAACCACTTTCTCATAGACTTACATAACGCACATAAATTTTTCAAATATGGACCCACAAGTTCTTCGATTCTAAAGATGCATTTTTTAAAGAAAAAACTAATAATTCCTAAAAATACACTGTGTATACATAGCCTAAGGCATATAGAAATACTACCAATAACACTGTATATGTATCCATACAAGAGTGCACATTTAGTACCTTTTCAATTTGTGGATCCTGTATACACTTGGGTCCTAAAGCTTTTCTTACTACTAAGATTTAAAAAAAAAAAAATAAATGTTGTTCAGTTTTAACAGATGTTGCTATGTAAAAATAAACAAAATAGGCAAAATAGGATTGTGGGATATCATTAACTAAATGTATTTTTCATTTAATGTGTGCAATTATGGTAATATACTAGAAATCATTGATATTCTAATAACCGGAGGCCAGACATCTACTGTAGATCTTCAGTATGTCACAATTAAACTCATGTAGTGGGGCACAGTTGGTGTTCATTAGCTTCAAAGCAATAGATAATCATGATTATTTCATCCCCAAATGTTAAAAAAGCTAAATATTTAAAGATTATAAACTGCTGCCAAAAACGGTACTTAAAGTGGATCTAATATATATGGCATATACTGGGGATAGAACACCAGATTATACCGGCTGCATAACCTCTTTGATTTGTCACATAACTAAATGTTTTTTTAAGAATTACATAGGGAAACTGATCAATATATGGAGTGCTCGGAATCAGTCAGAGGCCTGGTGGATGATCGCTCACAGTATGAGAAGACCAAATTTCTGCCCACATCTCCTCCCCTTTATCCACCCATACCCCTTCTTTCATCCATCTTCTCCCCTCCTTTGTTAAATTTAAAATGTGTCTTTTAACCACTGGCTATGCAAAAATTTGCTATGTAACCCACTATTCTCTAGTTATTCCTGTAGCAGTTACTAATGATATTTGTTGTGCATACACTGCTCACACTTGCCTCTGAAGTGCCTATCTAGTTAAAGGGTACACCGCCACTAGACATGTGACTGATCGTGGGAGGTCAAGCCTACAGCCATCATGCCCCCACACACAGACACGAATGGAGGGAGCGTGATGTCACGACCATGGCCACCTGAACCCAGCCTTCTGAACATAAATATAGTTGCAATAGAAGGTCAAGTGGCATTTGGGTCCAGGAGTTTATGCCCACAGTAGCCTTACAGAGACTATACCACTGGATTGATGCTGCTCTTTGTAAGGGCAGTATGAATTAATTACAGATAATTACCAGGATTTATTACTTAGTGTAATTCAGCTGTTCCTATGATTTTTTTTACTAATATCAAGGACACTGAGAACAGGGAAGTAGCCTTCCCCATTATGAATGTAAACTTGGTAGTGATGCTCCCTCTACCCACCTGCCACTTATTAAAAGTGTTCTTCCTATACTTTGTGTTGGCAGACAACAATTGGTGGCAGGTGGGTGGGAAATGATGGGCTTTGCTTCGTCTCCTGGATATGAAAAAAAAAAAAAACTGCTGTATTACACAATGTAGGTAATAAATAGTTGTAAACAGCTCAGATAGGGCAGCAAAAATCTAGTAAAAAAAATATATTTAACTACTGATAACTACAGAATGACTAGAAAATCATGTCATCAGCTTTATTTGAACTATTGAACATAGTTTTATATTATTTTAAAAAAAAGAAACATAACATTAAAGGAAAACATGAAAAAGTTTAACTAAAGTAAAATATTAAAACTTTCTTATCAGGTCATTTCAATATCACTCAACAGAACAACTGAGACCTAGTTAAACTTTGTTGGTTAACAAATAAGTGGTTTTAAGTCCTAGGAAACCATTAGGTTGTAAGTGATATTTATGTCTTCCTGCATTAGTAAGTCAGACATGTTACTTGGTTCTTTGCCCAGAAAGTGTTATAGACCAAAATATAGCTAATTGTTTTTAAATGATGAAAGAAAGTGATGTCTATTCAACTTTCCTCTGGAGTAAACAATACATTTAATTGTTGTCTTCACCAATAAATCTGAACCGAGCATCATGTTATTTCATTGATATGTTGGTGTTTGCCATTGCATATGAAAGAGGAATGCCTATAGAACAGAATTTTTAAAGTACAAAATTTATTTTATTTAAAGTTGGACCATTTAAGAAAAGATATTTGAAAACTAGACTATTACTTTTAACAGTTTATTATTATTATTATTATTAATAATAGTAATAATAATAATAATAATAATAATAATAATAATAATAGTAAAGCTAGATTCCCATAGCATTTTTTTTGGGTGCATTTCATTCATTCATTCATTTCATTGGTAAAAATGCATCTGTAAAATCATAAACAAATTGCATTTACATTTTTAACAATGTGCTCTATGTCTATGGGAAATTAGTTGTCAGTGGAGTGTATTTTTTTTTTTGTAGGTTTTAATTCCCCACAATTTTTTCCACAGTATTTACTAATGCTTCCCTATATTTTGCATTTTTTTTTATACATGCTCTGATCTGTCGGGTTTTTCTCAGCTCAAATCTGCCACATTTTCTGTGGAAACCTTAGTAAATATGTTGGATTTTTGTGAAAATGTTGGGGACATGCCCGCTTTTCGGCGACCACACCCACTTCTCCCAATGACCACGCCCCTTTATGCATTTTCTCAGTAAAATGGAGAGTTAGTCAGGTTTTTTTCAATTCTGGCGCAAATTCAGGTGCAAATTCTGGTACAGGCAGAATTTCTGGCGCAATGTGCCAGAATCTGGCGCACAACCTGACAAAAAGTGTCGGGTTTACAATAGTAAATCAGGGCCAATATGGCCTTTTTTTTTAAAGGCTGTGCAAATAAATAACATATGACATGAATTCTAAAGCTGATGGCACATTGCTTGGGTATGCATTGGGTAGTCAAGTCTTATAGAACTTACCAATCTTAAGTATTAAGGGGCTGAGTAACACTCATTGACACCTAGCCATGTGTTGTTCTGTGAACTGAAGCACATCTTATTGAGGTGAATGGGTCCAGCTGCAGTTCGGTGCAGGGAAAAGCTAGAAGTTCACCTGGTGTCAAACCAGCAATATAACTTTAGAAGATAGAAAACCCTTGAATATTAATGTCACTTAGAGAGGTCTCTCACTTGGGGCCTCATTTAATAAGCTGAAACTGACCAGTTTTTGTTGGGTTATTTTGGCACAGTGTCCGCGACAAGTCTGTGCCAGTGTGCACCAGAAAAATCAGACAAACCCAATGTTGCACTGTAAAAAGCCTGAAAAGGGGCATGGTCTGTTGCAAATGGGGTGTGGACCACCCAAAAAGGGGTGTGGTTTCACAACCTGACCTATTTACTATTGAATTCACAGAAAATCCTGTGGATAAATGTCTGGGAATTTCCACCTAGAAAAAAGCTGGTCAAAAAATTATCTCGACTTTTCCCCATAGTAAATAGAATGGAATCCTGCATGTCTGAAACAACATTTCCCACTAATAAAAACCCAACACTCTTAGTAAAGAAGGCCCTTGGTTTCTAAAAACATAGAGGACCTGGCTCAATCATGTTCAATATAGTTTATAATTGTTTCCAAAGGTCACCATAATACATTTTCTACAAAAAGATGTTTAGGGCTGTAGCCAAACCTCCCCAGAAAAATCACTAGTACACTAACCAATCAACGTCATGATGTATTCTTTTATGCCAACTCCCTGGGTGTCTATATACCTTGTATAGCCATCACCTGCCATGTCTCTCCTACTTTTCCTACCACTATAGGCAGGCACACTGTGTCATACTTCTCCAGCAGATGTCTACTGCACTTACACAGTATAGACATTGGCACTGTTTTGAATGTGCAGTTCCACTGGGTAGATGGTCTAGAGACCTAGTCAGCGGTGTTTATGTGTCAGTAAAGGGGAGAAGTAGATACATTGTTTGCCTTCCACTCTCTGCTGGGGTAATATATGTTGTCTATTCCCACCTTTCCCTGAAATTACAACCCACACTAACAGCAATCAGGGAACTAGATATGGTTAAAAAAAAAATCTCCTCTCCTCAATCCCAATGTGCCACCCTAGATACCAGACCTCATGTGCAACGTGGCCCTGAAAATATACTGGCTAATTCATTCAGTGATTGTCAACTGGACATATTACAATCTGCTCTGAGTGGTGTCTATAGTTCCAGAAACTTTCTCCTGATGCTCAGACAGATGAAACTCCCAGAAGGGGCATGAAGCAATTGTCACGGCACCTGTGCTCCTGCAATGGCGTCCTGCGGATGCTGTACTGCTCCAACCCTGCACTGAAAATAAAGAAAACTGCTGCACCGTGAAACCGTGAGTGCCTTCTCATTCTCTATTTCTTATTTATGGATGTTGCACTGTATGTTCTGGAGGATTGAGCACCTCGTTTGGTTCCAGCTAGTTGGTTGCTTTGCTGCAGCGCTGAGTGCTTGGCAGATAGCTAGAGCCTGCTAGAGACTGATTAAAACCATAGATGCCAGTGTCGGTATTTGTCTACCTTTTTCATTATTTACTGACCATTTTAACCAAAACAGTTTTGAAAAAGAGGAATCTACCACAGTATTAACCTTATAGTCACACTGTATGGTTGCTAAACAGCAGATTTAATAGTAATGGCTGGATAACCATTTAGCCACTTAGACGCAACTGGAAATTATAAGAAAGAAAGGACACCCTTTATCAACACATTCCCCTCGGGACATGATTATAGGGCAACTCTGGGTTGTTATGGCTAGAGATGAGCGATTTTTTGAATAATTTGATTCGGCCGATTCGCCAAATTAACAAAAAACAAAAAAACTATTTGTTCCGAATACATTATCGGCAAAGTTTTATTAGTAATGTATTTTAATGATTTGTTTAATAAAGTGTGTGTGTGTGCATTTCAGTTTTTTTTCTCTATTTTTTTTTTTTACATATTTTAGGTAGTACTACTACTCCCAGCATGGAATAGACTGTTCCATGATGGGAGTAGTAGAACCTGTGCTAATGACAGATCGCCCCGGGTGTCACTCCCGACACCCGCTGCGATCGTTCTGTATAATGTATAGATGCGGGCAGCTTTCTCGCATTGTGTGTCGAGGAGTGACACCTGCTGTGATCTGTCCTTAACTGCAGGTACTACTGCTCCCAACATGGAGCACACTCTGCTCCATGCTGGGTGCTGTAGTACCTGCATTATTCGACAGATCTCAGTGGGTGTTACTTCTGACACCCAATGCGATCATCTTGTATAATGTATAGATGCAGGTGGCCGGCCGCTCTTCTCTGGTCCCACTGTAGTATGAGTATATGCCGTATTTATACATATTATTCATATTTCATGCAGAGAGCTGTGAGTGGCTGGAACCATCTGGCCAATCACAGCTCTCTGCAGGAAATTTGAATAAGTGATGTGAATTCTATTCGGAGTATAACGCAGAGATGCGAGTACAGGAGAAAGCCGCCTATCTCTGCAATAGAGAGGTCAATCACATCAGGTATCAGGAGTGACACCCAGGGCGATCTGTCTTTTAGTACAGGTACCACAGCTCCCATCATGGAACAGTCTGTTTCATGTTCGGAGTAGTAGTTCTACGTAAAAAAAAATTAAAAATAGAGAAAAAAAAAGTGAAACACACATACACACACACTTTATTAAACACAATATTAAAATACATTACTAATAAAAAATAAAAATGAATTATAAAAAATATATTATTTTTACATTTAAATGGCCCCTTTCAACATTTTTAGGTTCCTGCCCGCCCATATAAATTGATCCGTGTTTAAAAATTAACATACATTTTTTTTTTTTTTTTTGGTGGCTTTATAATTTTTTACACACCCAAGAATGGAGTCTACATTTTAGGCTGCTTTCACAATATGAGTATTCATCCGTTAATAAAGATTTTTATTGAAAATTTAACAGGTAAGTAAAACATGTTAATATACATTTTGAGACAATTTTCTGTATTGTATAATTGAAAAACAGATGTATAATAGCGGATGGAATAACGGGCATAATCATCCGTTAAGACCCGTTATAACTAGAGATGAGCGAACTTACAGTAAATTTGATTCATCACAAACTTCTCGGCTCGGCAGTTGATGACTTATCCTGCGTAAATTAGTTCAGCTTTCAGGTGCTCCGGTGGGCTGGAATAGGTGGATACAGTCCTATGAGACTCTTTCCTAGGAATGTATCCACCTTTTCCAGCCCACCGGAGCACCTGAAAGCTGAACTAATTTTGGAAGGCTAAAGTCAGCAACTGCCGAGCTGAGAAGTTCGTGACGAATCAAATTTACTGTAAGTTCGCTCATCTCTAGTTATAACATCCGTCATGTACAGTTATTTTATGGATGTTTTAACACCTCTGCCTACAGACTCCCGCAGTTGGGACTACTACTACTCCCCATCATGGACCAGACTCTTCCATGATGGAGGTTGTAGTACATGGACTGAGGGATTGATCGCACCAGGTCTCACTTTTGAGACCCAATGCGATCAGAAGTTATTAAACACCTGCAATGTACAATGTATTTTTACTTTAACTTTTAAATTCCCCGCTGGGAGCCCTTAATGACTGCCACTGAGGAGCTATTCAGGGCTCCCGGCAGGGTTTTTAAACTACTAATTTGCCCCTCAAATGCATGACCCCATGCATATTTTTAATAATTCATTGGCCCCAGTGTGTTTATAATAATTCATTGGCCCCAGTGTTTTTTATAATAATTCATTGGCCCCAGTGTATTTATGATAATTCATTGGCCCCAGTGTACTTATCCTTATTCCTCTCCCTCCCCAACAGTATCCTTATTTCCCCTTCTGCTGCCTGCTCCTCATCTTCTTGGAGCAGGGCAGCCGTGGGACCTGTGGCTGTGAATGAATGAAGCCGACATGTCCTGCATGTAGGCTTCATTCATTCACCACCGCCTGACATGACCCCGCTGCTGCCCTGCTCCTAGCGCAATCAGCGCTCCACCAGGAGATGCTTATTCTCTGCTGCTCATCTCCATACGGTGATGAGCAGCAGAGAGTAGACAGAGATGAACAGCAGAGAATAGACATGTCCCGGCGGTGCGCTGATTGCACTAGGAGCAGAGCAGCAGCAGGGACATGTCAGGCGGCGACAGTGAATGAATGAAGCCTACATGTGGGACATGTCAGCTTCATTCATTCATTCACCGCCGCCGGCTATTGACATGTCGAGAGGCAGAGGGAGGGGAAATAAGCACATTGGGGGGGATAAGCACACTGGAGCCAATGAACACACTGGGGCCAATGAATAATTATAAATATGCATGGGGGCATATATTTGGGGGTTAAATTAGTAGTTTAAAAATCCCACCAGGAGCCCTGAATGGCTCCTCGGTGCCAGCCATTCAGGGCTCCCGGCGGGAATTTAAAAGTGAAAGTAAAAATATACCGTACATCGCAGGGGATCGGAGCATGCTGCCAACTTCCCTGTTTAATAACTTCTGATCGCATATGTGATCAATCCCTCAGCCTCTGTACTACAACCCCTATCATGGAACAGAGTCTGTTTCATGATGGGGATAGTAGTACAAACACCAATGTAGCCTGCCCAGCTACCAGCAGACTCCCGCAGCCGGGGAACTACTACTCCCATCATAGAAACAAGTCTGTTCCATGATGGGTCTAGTAGTAGTCCTGGCTGCGGGAGTCTGTAGGTAAAGGTTTTAAAACGGCCAAAAAATAATGGTACATGACAGATGTTATAACGGGTCTTAACGGAAGAATATGCCTGTTATTTTGATGGACATTATTCAGCCATTAGCATCCGTTATTAAACCCCTTAACCCCTTAAGGACTCAGCGTTTTTCCGTTTTTGCATTTTCATTTTTTCCTCATCACCTTCTAAAAATCATAATGCTTTCAATTTTGCACATAAAATTCCAAATGATGGCTTATTTTTTGCGCCACCAATTCTACTTTGCAGTGACATTAGTAATTTTACCAAAAAATCCACGGCGAAACGGGAAAAAAAATAATTGTGCGACAAAATTGAAGAAAACATTTCATTTTGTACATTTTGGGGGCTTCTGTTTCTATGCAGTGCATTTTTTTGTAAAAATGACACCTTATCTTTATTCTGTAGGTCCATACAATTAATATGATACCCTACTTATATAGGTTTGATTTTTTCGCACTTCTGAAAAAAATCATAAATACATGCATGAAAATGTATACGTTTAAAATTGTCATCTTCTGACCCCAATAACTTTTTTATTTTTCCGCGTACAGGTCAGTATGATGGCTCATTTTTTTGTGCCGTGTTCTGAAGATTATATCGGTACAATTTTTGTTTTGATCTGACTTTTTGATCGGTTTTTATTCATTTTTTTATGATATAAAAAGTGACCAAACATAAGCTATTTCGGACTTTGGAATTTTTTTGCATGTACGCCATTAACCGTGCGCTTTAATTAATTATATATTTTTATAGATTGGACATTTACACACTCGGCAATACCACATATGTTTATTTTTATTTTTATTTACAGTTTTTTTTTCTGGGAAAAGGGGGGTGATTCAAACTTTTAATAGGGAAGGGGTTAAATGACCTTTGTTAACTTTTTTTTTCACTTTTTTTTTGCAGTGTTATAGCTCCCATAGGGACCTTTAGCACTGCACACAATGATCTCTTATGCTTATCCTTGCAGAGCCATAGCTCTGCACGGATCAGTGAGATAGGGGCTTGATTGCTCAAGCCTGTAGCTCAGGCTTGGAGCAATCAAACCCTGATCGGACGCTGCGGACACAGGTAAGGAGACCTCCGCCTGTGTCCCAGCTGATCGGAACATCACGATTTTTATCACGATGTCCCGATCAGCCCGACTGAGCTGCCGGGAAGCGTTTAGTTTCACTCAGACCCGTCGCAAGAGGACATGTAAATCAAGCAATTGCTTGGGGCCCCGAGCTGGCCCGGGTCCCCCGAGCAGAGCCGGTCTCTGCCTGTCCTCCTGCGCTATACTGTTCTGCAGGCAGCTCGCCCTGTCGGCCTGACGGGCCAGCAGTGCGAGACCCTGCCTGGAGCGGGAAGCAGAGACTGAAGTCCCTTACTCTGGCTCCTTTTTGTGCCCCGTTCCGGCTCACCTTCACTCAGTCAGTCCAGGATGCGTAATTTTGCGCGTCACCGTCATGACATCACAGCGCTGAGTCCCATAATTCAAAGGCTGGCATCCTTACGTCGGCCCTAGAGCCAGACATGACGTGTCACGTGATGGTGTGCGGTGCGCAAACTCACATCCTTGTCACAGGATTACCGTGCGCCGTTTGGTGCTGCGATAGTGACAGTGAGTAAATGCAATGTTATTTAAAGTTCTAAACTACGTGCCTACTGGGTCTGGGGGGAGGAGGGGAGGGGGTTAATCAGGGGTACCGACATACTACCTTCCTACAGGGAGGGGGGTTAATTGGGGGGGGTACTACCTTCCTACAAGGGATGGAGGGGGGTTAATCTGTGGGTTATTACCTTCCTACAAAGGAGGGGGGTTAATCTGCGGGGTACTACCTTCCTACAAGGAAGGGGGAGTTAATATGGGGGGTACTACCTTCCTACAAGGGGGGGGCAGTTAATCTTGGGGGGTACTACCTTCCTACAAGGGGGGGGGTTAATCTGGGGGGTACTACCTTCCCACAAGGGATGGGGGGGTTAATCTGGGGGTTACTACCTTCCTACAAGGGAGGGGGGTAATCTGGGGGTTACTACCTTCCTACAAGGGAGGGGGTAATCTGGGGGGTACTACCTTCCTACAAGGGAGGGGGGTGATTAATCTGGGGGGTACTGCCTTCCTACAAGGGAGGCATAATCTAGGGGGTTCTACCTTCCTACAAGGGGGGGGGTTAATCTGGGGGGGTACTACCTTCCTACAAGGGAGGGGGGTTAATCTTGGGGTACTACCTTCCTACAAGAGAGGGGGGGGGTAATCTGGGGGGTACTACCTTCCTACAAGGGAGGGGGGTAATCTAGGGGGTACTGCCTTCATACAAGGGAGGGGGGTGTTAATCTTGGGGTACTACCTTCCTACAAGTGAGGGGGGTAATCTGGGGGTACTACCTTCCTACAAGGGAGGGGGGTTAACCTGGGGTGTACTACCTTCCTACAAGGGATGGGGGGGGGTTAATCTGGGGGGGTACTACCTTCCTACAAGGGATGGGGGGTTAATCTGGGGGGTACTACCTTCCTACAAGGGGGGGTAATCTGAGGGGTACTACCTTCCTACAAGGGAGGGGGTTAATCTGGGGGGTACTGCCTTCCTACAAGGTAGGGGGGTTAATCTTGGGGAACTACCTTCCCACAAGGGAGGGGGGGTAATCTGGGGGGTACCACCTTCCTACAAGGGAGGGGGGTTAATCTGGGGGGTACTATCTTCCTACAAGGGATGGGAGGGGGGGTTAATCTGGGGGGGTACTACCTTCCTACAAGGGATGGGGGGTTAATCTGGGGGGTACTACCTTCCTACAAGGGTTGGGGGGGGTTAGTCTGGGGGATTATACCTTCCTACAAGGAAGGGGGGGGTTAATCTGCGGGGTACTACCTTCCTACAAGGGAGGGGGTAATCTGGGGGGTACTACCTTCCTACAAGGGATGGGGGTTGGTTAAACTGAGGGGTACTACCTTCCTACAAGGGATGGGGGGGGGGGTTAATCTGGGGGGTACTACCTTCCTGCAAGGGATGGGAGGGGGGGGGGGGTTAGTCTGGGGGGTGCTACCTTCCTACAAGGGAGGGGGGTTAATCTGCGGGATACTGCCTTCCTACAAGGGAGGGGGGGGGGGTAATCTGGGGGGTACTACCTTCCTACAAGGGGGGGGGGTTAATCTGCGGGGTTCTACCTTCCTACAAGGGAGGGGGGTTAATCTGGGGGGTACTGCCTGTCTACAAGGGGGGGTAATCTGGGGGTACAACCTTCCTACTGGGGGGGGGGGCAGGTAGTACCCCCAGATTAACCCCCTCACCCCCAGTAGGAAGGTAGTACCCCCAGATTAACCCCCTCCCCCAGCAGGCATGCACTGCCCCCAGATTAACCCCCCCCCCCAAGTAGGCAGGTAGTGCCCCCATACCGTATGCACTGACTGGGTGCCTGGTAGCGCCCCCTACAATACAGGGAGGTATTACATGCTCTGTACTCTTTACCTATATTACTGAAGTGTATGTACTGACTGGTGTCTGGTAGCGCCTCCTACAGTAAAGGGAGGTATTACATGTTCTGTACTCTTTACCTGTATTACTGAAGTGTATGTACTGACTGGTGTCTGGTAGTGCCCCCTACAGTACAGGGAGGTATTACATGTTCTGTACTCTTAACCTGTATTACTGAAGTGTATATACTGACTGGTGTCTGGTAGTGCCCCCTACAGTACAGGGAGGTATTACATGTACTGCACTACTCTTTACCTGTATTACTGAAGTGTATGCACTGACTGGTGTCTAGTTGCGCCTCCTACAGTACAGGGAGGTATTACATGTTCCGCACTCTTTACCTGTATTACTGAAGTGTATGCACTGACTGGTGTCTGGTAGCGCCCCCTACAGTACAGGGAGGTATTACATGTTCTGTACTCTTAACCTGTATTACTGAAGTGTATACACTGACTGGTGTCTGGTAGTGCCCCCTACAGTACAGGGAGGTATTACATGTTCTGCACTACTCTTTACCTGTATTACTGAAGTGTATGCACTGACTTGTGTCTGGTAGCGCCCCCTACAGTACAGGGAGGTATTACATGTTCTTTACTCTTTACCTGTATTACTGAAGTGTATGTACTGACTGGTGTCTGGTAGCGCCCCCTACAGTACAGGGAGGTATTACATGTTCTGTGCTCTTAACCTGTATTACTGAAGTGTATACACTGACTGGTGTCTGGTAGTGCCCCCTACAGTACAGGGAGGTATTACATGTTCTGCACTGCTCTTAACCTGTATTACTGAAGTGTATGCACTGACTGATGTCAAGTTGCGCCCCCTACACTACAGGGAGGTATTACATGTTCTGTACTTTTTACCTGTATTACTGAAGTGTATACACTGACTGGTGTCTGGTAGTGCCCCCTACAGTACAGGGAGGTATTACATGTTCTGTACTCTTAACCTGTATTACTGAAGTGTATACACTGACTGGTGTCTGGTAGTGCCCCCTACAGTACAGGGAGGTATTACATGTTCTGCACTACTCTTTACCTGTATTACTGAAGTGCATGCACTGACTGGTGTCTGGTAGTGCCCCCTACAGTACAGGGAGGTATTACATGTTCTGTACTCTTAACCTGTATTACTGAAGTGTATACACTGACTGGTGTCTGGTAGTGCCCCCTACAGTACAGGGAGGTATTACATGTACTGCACTACTCTTTACCTGTATTACTGAAGTGTATGCACTGACTGGTGTCTAGTTGCGCCTCCTACAGTACAGGGAGGTATTACATGTTCCGCACTCTTTACCTGTATTACTGAAGTGTATGCACTGACTGGTGTCTGGTAGCGCCCCCTACAGTACAGGGAGGTATTACATGTTCTGTACTCTTAACCTGTATTACTGAAGTGTATACACTGACTGGTGTCTGGTAGTGCCCCCTACAGTACAGGGAGGTATTACATGTTCTGCACTACTCTTTACCTGTATTACTGAAGTGTATGCACTGACTTGTGTCTGGTAGCGCCCCCTACAGTACAGGGAGGTATTACATGTTCTTTACTCTTTACCTGTATTACTGAAGTGTATGTACTGACTGGTGTCTGGTAGCGCCCCCTACAGTACAGGGAGGTATTACATGTTCTGTGCTCTTAACCTGTATTACTGAAGTGTATACACTGACTGGTGTCTGGTAGTGCCCCCTACAGTACAGGGAGGTATTACATGTTCTGCACTGCTCTTAACCTGTATTACTGAAGTGTATGCACTGACTGATGTCAAGTTGCGCCCCCTACACTACAGGGAGGTATTACATGTTCTGTACTCTTAACCTGTATTACTGAAGTGTATGCACTGACTGGTGTCTGGTAGCACCCCCTACAGTACAGGGAGGTATTACATGTTCTGTACTCTTAACCTGTATTACTGAAGTGTATACACTGACTGGTGTCTGGTAGTGCCCCCTACAGTACAGGGAGGTATTACATGTTCTGCACTACTCTTTACCTGTATTACTGAAGTGCATGCACTGACTGGTGTCTGGTAGTGCCCCCTACAGTACAGGGAGGTATTACATGTTCTGTACTCTTAACCTGTATTACTGAAGTGTATACACTGACTGGTGTCTGGTAGTGCCCCCTACACTACAGGGAGGTATTACATGTTCTGTACTCTTTACCTGTATTACTGAAGTGTATGCACTGACTGGTGTCTGGTAGTGCCCCCTACAGTACAGGGAGGTATTACATGTTCTGTACTCTTAACCTGTATTACTGAAGTGTATACACTGACTGGTGTCTGGTAGTGCCCCCTACAGTACAGGGAGGTATTACATGTTCTGCACTACTCTTTACCTGTATTACTGAAGTGTATGCACTGACTGGTGTCTGGTAGCGCCCCCTACATTACAGGGAGGTATTACATGTTCTGTACTCTTTACCTGTATTACTGAAATGTATGCATTGACTGGTGTTTGCTAGTGCCCCCTACAGTACAGGGAGGTATTACATGTTCTGTACGCTTTACCTGTATTACTGAAGTGTATGCACTGACTGGTGTCTGGTAGCGCCCCCTACAGTACAGGGAGGTATTACATGTTCTGCACTCTACCTGTGCCAGGGTTAGCTGCTCCTTTTGGACACCAGGTGAGGGTGGCTACATTTTGTGTGTACTGTACAGGACCCTGAAGAAGCTCCTGTCCTCTATATAGACCAGTCTGTTCAAACCAGGGTCCCTCCAGCTGTTGCGAGCCTACAACTCCCAGTATGCCTGGACAGCCTTTGGCTGTCCAGTCATGCTGGGAGTTGTAGTTTTGCAACAGCTGGAGGCACTCTGGATGGGAAATAACTGACAGACATTGATTTACAGCTCCCAGCAGATCTTTCTTACCTTTACAGTAACCCCCCGACCTGCCATGGCCCCGACATATGATAAAATCGACATACGATGGTCTCTCAGAGGCCATCGCATGTCGATGTCAGCATCGACATACGATGCTTTTATATGTCGGGGCCATCGCATTAACTGCTATCCGACAGCGCAAAATGCTTAAGCTGCTGTCGGATAGCAGTTTACGCATCCCGGGCAGGTTCGCCTACCTATTCCTGCTGCTTCGGGTCCACTTCGCGATCCTCCGGCGTCTTCTGCATCTTCTCCAGGGTCCGGGCCTCGCTTTCTGGCGTCGTTATTACATCACGCCGCACGCCACGCCGGCGCAGCAGCGTAATAACGTCACCAGAAAGCGAGGCCCGGACCCTGCAGAAGATGCGGAAGAAGCCGGAGGATAGTGAAGAAGACTAGTGTTGCTCGCGAATATTCGCAATTCGAATTTTATTCGCGAATATCGCAAATTCGCGAATTCGCGAATATTCGCGAATATAGCGCTATATATTCGTAATTACGAATATTCGTGGTTTTTTTTTTCATTTTTTTTTTTTCACAGTACACATCACAGTGATCATCCCTGCTTCCAGCTTGTGTGGTGTAAAGAAGGCTCTAATACTACTCTGTGAGACCGGTGTGCGAATTTGCGCATATGCGAACATTTGCATATGCTAATGTTCGCATATGCGAATTTTTACTTATGTTAATTCTTGTATATGCAAATTTTCGCACTCGCAAAAATTTGCATGTGCGAAAATAAAACGAGAATATTACGAATATGCGAATATTCACGAATATGAATATGGCCTATGCCACTCAACACTAAAGAAGACACCGGAGCAGCGGGACAGCATCGGGAGCCCCTTGGACAGCATCGGGAGCGGTGAGGACCTGGTCCTGAGTGGCGGGGACAGGTGAGTACAGCTTCCTATACTTTACATTGCACGGATCCCTCAACATACGATGGATTCGACAAACGATGGGTCATTTGGAACGAATTACCATCGTATGTTGAGGGACCACTGTATATGTAAGGATTTGCTTTATCTATATTAGTTATCTACTTATTTTTCTTTAATCCTCACCTTTTCCTATTTCGGATGACATTTTGGGGCTTCAGAACCAATTATCAGGTTTCCATAGAGTTATAGTCTCAAAATACAATGGTTTCAACATACAATGATCGTCCTGGAACCAATTAATATTGTAACTTTAGGGACCACTGTATATTGGATTGTATCCAATATACATTAAACATTTGTAAAAAAAAACACCACTGTACCTTACAGTTTGTATGGTACCGTGTTTTTTTTTTTTTTTTTTTTTGTTGCTAATGTTCATTTGTTCAAAATGTGCAAATTTCATGCACATTAAATGCAACAGCAGTATCTGCACAATACTGCTGTTGCATTTAATGTGCATGAAAATTGCACTGTAAACCTCCTTTATTATTTATATAAAGTGTGTTTGAACTTAAACTGTATGGCTATGCTGTGGATCCTGTAGGCTTTGCGTGCGTAAGGTGGGGGGGGGGCTCCATGTCTAACTTGCTTGGGGCCCCCAAATTCCTTCAAACGGCCCTGTTCTCACTTTCAGACGCGGCGGTCAACTTTGATCGTCTCGTCTGAATGGTTAACAGCGTGCGGCACAACGATCGGTGCCGCGCGCTGTTAGCCCAGGGTCCAGGCTATGATTACCAGCCGGGACCGACCCGGTGTGATGCGGGGTCACGGCGTGACCCCGTTTTAAACACCGGGAGCTTGGCTCAGGACGTACCAGTACGCCTTTGGCTGTCTGGGCATGCTGGAGGTTGCAGTTTGGCACCCACTAGGAAGGGCAGCAGTAAATATCCCTTACTTCCCCCTTCCTCCCCCCCACCCCCCACCGTCGATTCCCTACCTGCGATGTGATCTCCGCTGACTCTGCGATGATCTTCGGTCCCCACGCATCTTCTTTCCTGGTACCGGCCTCTATCTTCTCCCCCCCCGTTCTGCCCAACATCTCCCCCCCAGTTCTGACCAATGGCAGGGGATAGGAGGAGATCGCAGTCACTGACAGCTCCGATCATCCCTATTTTCCGGGTGATGAGGTCACCAGAGACCCGATCAGCCCGGAATAGCAGAAAATCGCATGTCTGAATTGACATGCGATTTTCTGCGATTGCCGACATGGGGAGGTCTCAGGACCCCCCTCGGTGATGTGTCGGGATGCCTGCTGAATGATTTCAACAGGCATCCCGGTCCGGTCCCCAACCGGCTAGCGGTGGGGACCGGAATACCCACGGGCGTATGCATACGCCCCACGTCCTTAAGGACTCGGGATGCAGGGCGTATGCATACGCCCGGCGTCCATAAGAGGTTAATCTGATATTATATATCTGTTTTTTAATTATACAATACAGAAAATGGATGTTTAATAACGGATGAATACTCATAGTGTGAAAGCAGCTTAAAATGTAGACTTGTTTTTAACAGGTTTCAATTTATGTGGGCGGGCAGGGACCTAAAATGTAGCCGACAACAATAAAAATGGGCCATTTAAAAAGGGGCCATTTAAATGTAAAAATAATATATTTTTAATAATTAATTTTTTATTAGTAATATTTTTTAATATTGTGTTTAATAAAGTGTGTGTATGTGTGATTCACCTTTTTTCTCAATTTTTTTATTTTTTTACGTAGTACTACTAATCCCAGCATGGAACAGACTGTTCCATGATGGGAGCTGTAATTCCTGTACTAATAGACAGATCGCCCCGGGTGTCACTCCTGATAGCCAATGTGATTGTCCTTTCTATTGCAGAGATGGAGCGGCTTTTTCCTGTGCTCGCATCACTGCACTATACTCCGGCCGGCCAGTGATGTGAAAAGAATAGTGATGCGATCGCGGATGTCCGTCAATACCGCAGGGTCCCTGGCTGCTGATAGCAGCCGGGACCTGCCGGGCATGACGCGAGCACGGCTCCGGTGCTCGTGATCATTGCGGTGCGTAAATGTACGTCATGGTGCATTAAGTACCACGTCACCATGACATACATTTACGTCCATTGTCGTTAAGGGGTTAAGTGTGGGAAGCCTTGCTTCTATAAAGACATGTTATTTTTTCTGCATCATTGACAAAGTATTTCATCTTATCAAAAGTTTATTTTGCTATTCCTTGTTAGTTCCACTTTCACTAAATTATGAAGTGCTACTTTACACAACATTTGAAGTAATGAAAAAGGTTCTAAGAGAATGGAGGGAAAGCATACTTTATGTACTTTAAGTGTTAAGCAAGATTCTGAGAATAATATCTTTGTTTAGTAAAATCCAGTATTTAAAGGGTACATAAAATGTAAATGTTCATCTTGTCTGTGTTTACTTTGTGTGACCCCATAGCAGCAGACCTAAACAGATGATGAGTTGAGGTAAGTAATTTTTCTTTCTTTTTTCTTTTCATTTTAGTCCCCACAGCCATTCCGTGCCATGAAATGATTTTGATATCAGAAGATGCAATATTGGCCCTTGGCATCCAAGACGCTGATCCTCTCTGTACACATACATAGCACACACACGCACACAACACACACACACTAGCAGTGTGCAGTAAATTAGGGTGATTAAAAGATTAAATAATTATTCCTTGTTAGATATTTTAAAAAAAATGTAGAGCCAAATTATGTTATATCTGGCACTAATTATTTATTTATTTTTTACCCAGGATGAAATCTATTTCCTCTTATGATGGGTGGGGAAGTGAAAACTTCAATTTTGTGCTCATAGATTTGTCTGTAACTTCTTATCCCCTAAAATTTTAATTTCTTGAATTTCCTAACATAAGTAACTTAAAGGGGTATTCCAGGCAAAACCTTTTTTTATATATATTAGCTGGCTCCGGAAAGTTTAACAGATTTGTAAATTACTTCTATTAAAAAATCTTAATCCTTCCAATAGTTATTAGCTTCTGAAGTTTTCTGTCTAACTGCTCAATGATGATGTCATGTCCCGGGAGCTGTGCATGATGGGAGAATATCCCCATAGGAACTGCACAGCTCCCGGGACATGAGTCATCAGAGAGCAGTTAGACAGAAAACAACAACTCAACTTCAGAAGCTGATAACTATTGGAAGGATTCATATTTTTTTTATAGAAGTAATTTACAAATCTGTTTAACTTTCCGGAGCCAGTTGATATATAAAAAAGTTTTGGCCTGGAATACCCCTTTAAATAATATCTGCAATTTATCGGAATGAGACAGGTCCTGTTCATTGTTGACTATCACCATTGATCCTACTGTAATACATCACTAAATGCTGTTAAAAAAAAACAGCTCAGGCAAGATGGTAACCCCTATAATAATGTGATTTTTTTTTAAATATAAAATACAATCAGAATATAGAAAACAGATAAGAAAAAAATACCATGTCTTAGTATCTGTCTCTAACTAGAAAACAAAATCTAAAATAGTAAACCTTAACCCCTTAAGGACCACAGGTTTTTTCATTTTTGCCCTTTTGTATTTTCCAACTCACCTTCTAAAAATCAGAACGCTTTCAATTTTGCACCTACAGACCCATATGAGGGCTTGTTTTTCATGCCACCAATTGCACTTTGCAATGACATTAATCATTTCACCACCAAATTTACGGCAAAAGCAGAAAAAAATTATTTGTAGTGAAAAATTGAAAAGAAAAAAAATGCTATTTTGTAACTTTTGGCGGTTTCCAATTCTATGCAGTGCACTTTTCAGTAAAAATGACGCCATATCTTTATTCTGTAGAACCATACAGTAAAAAGGATACCCAATTTATATATGTTTTATTTTATTTTACTACTAAAAAAGAAATTATAACTACATGCGCGAAAATTTGTATGTTTAAAATTGTCGTCTTCTGACCCCTATAACTTTTTTTTATTTTTTTGTATACGGGGCAGTATGGGGTTAATTTTTTGTGCTGTGATCTGAAGTTTTATGGGTACCATTTTTGTTTTGATGAGATGTTTTAATCACTTTTTATACCTTTTTTTAAGGTATATAAAGTGACCAAAAATGTTTTACGATATATTGTTATAGTTCGTACATTTATGCATGTGGCGATACCACATATGTTTATTTTTATTTTTGTTTACTTTTTTTTTTATAAAAAAAGGGGGGGTGATTCAAACTTTTATTACTGAAGGGGTTAAATCACATTTATTATTATTATATTTTTTTTTTTTACACTTCTTTTTTTTTCAAATTAGAAGTTTATTGAAGTTTAAATAGTGTAGTACAAACAAGGTGTAGATATGTAAACATAATACCATCTAACGTACAAGATATCCATTTCTCACTGCAAGCGTTTAAACAAGACACAGCAACAAATCACAAATATCACTATATTGTTACGCCTAGCGCTCCGGGTCCCCGCTCCTCCCCGGAGCGCTCACGGCGTCTTTCTCCCTGCAGCGCCCCGGTCAGTCCCGCTGACCGGGAGCGCTGCACTGTCATGGCCGTTGGGGATGCGATTCGCACAGCGGGACGCGCCCGCTCGCGAATCGCATCCCAGGTCACTTACCCGTCCCGGTCCTCTGCTGTCATGTGCTGGCGCGCGCGGCTCCGCTCTCTAGGGCGCGCGCGCGCCAGCTCTCTGAGACTTAAAGGGCCAGTGCACCAATGATTGGTGCCTGGCCCAATTAGCTTAATTGGCTTCCATCTGCTCCCTGCCTTTATCTGACCTCCTCCCATGCACTCCCTTGCCGGATCTTGTTGCCTTGTGCCAGTGAAAGCGTTTAGTGTGTCCAAAGCCTGTGTACCTGAACTTCTGCTACCCATCCTGACTACGAACCTTGCCGCCTGCCCCCGACCTTCTGCTACGTCTAACCTTGCCTCTGCCTAGTCCTTCTGTCCCACGCCTTCTCAGCAGTCAGCGAGGTAGAGCCGTTGCTAGTGGATACGACCTGGTTGCTACTGCCGCAGCAAGACCATCCCGCTTTGCGGCGGGCTCTGGTGAAATACCAGTAGCCTCTTAGAACCGGTCCACTAGCACGGTCCACGCCAATCCCTCGCTGACACAGAGGATCCACTACCTGGAAGCCGAATTGTGACAGTAGATCCGGCCATGGATCCCGCTGAGGTGCCGCTGCCAAGTCTCGCTGATCTTCCCACGGTGGTCGCTCAGCAATCGCAGCAGATTGCCCAACAAGGACAGCAGCTGTCGCAGTTGACCGCCATGTTACAGCAACTTCTGCCTCTGCTACAGCAGCAACCATCTCCTCCGCCAGCTCCTGCACCTCCTCCGCAGCGAGTGGCCGCTCCTAACCTCCGCTTGTCCCTGCCGGACAAATTTGATGGGGACTCTAAACTCTGCCGTGGATTTTTGTCTCAGTGTTCCCTGCATATGGAGATGTTGTCGGACTTGTTTCCTTCAGAACGGTCTAAGGTGGCGTTCGTAGTAAGCCTTCTTTCAGGAAAGGCCTTGTCTTGGGCCACACCGCTCTGGGACCGCAATGATCCTGCCACAGCCACAGTCCAGGCCTTCTTCGCTGAACTCCGGAGTGTCTTCGAGGAGCCAGCCCGAGCTTCTTCTGCCGAGACTGCCCTGTTGAACCTGGTCCAGGGTAATTCTTCCGTTGGCGAGTACGCCATACAATTCCGTACTTTTGCTTCTGAACTATCCTGGAATAATGAGGCTCTCTGCGCGACCTTTAAAAAAGGCCTATCCAGTCGCATCAAGGATGTGCTGGCCGCACGAGAGATTCCTGCCAACCTCCAAGAACTCATCCATTTGGCTACCCGCATTGACATGCGTTTTTCTGAGCGACACCAAGAGCTCCGCCAGGAAAAAGACTTAGATCTCTGGGCACCTCTCCCACAGCATCCTTTGCAGTCTTCGCCTGGGCCTCCCGCCGAGGAGGCCATGCAAGTGGATCGGTCTCGCCTGACCCAGGAAGAGAGGAATCGCCGTAGAGAAGAAAATCTCTGTCTTTACTGTGCCAGTACCGAGCATTTCTTGGTGGATTGCCCTATCCGTCCTCCACGCCTGGGAAACGCACGCACGCACCCAGCTCACGTGGGTGTGGCGTCTCTTGGTTCCAAGTCTGCTCCTCCACGTCTCACGGTGCCCGTGCGGATTTCTTCTTCAGCCAACTCCTCCCTCTCAGCCGTGGCCTGCTTGGACTCCGGTGCCTCTGGAAATTTTATTTTGGAGTCGTTTGTTAATAAATTCAGCATCCCGGTGACCCGTCTCGTCAAGCCGCTCTACATTTCCGCGGTCAACGGAGCCAGATTGGACTGCACCGTGCGTTACCGCACAGAGCCCCTCCTCATGTCTATTGGACCCCACCTTGAGAGGATTGAGTTCTTCATTCTCCCCAACTGTACCTCTGAGGTCCTCCTCGGTCTGCCTTGGCTCCGGCTTCATTCCCCCACCATTGATTGGACCACCGGGGAGATCAGGAACTGGGACTCTGCCTGCCACAGGAAGTGCCTCTCCCCCCCTCCCAGTCCCGTCAGGCAAGCCTCTGTGCCTCCCCATGGCCCCCGTCCTGGTGTCACACTGCCCCGTGCCAGGCCTCGCCCTCTGCCCTCCCTCCCCATCCCCACTCCTGCTGTACTGCCTGCCGTTGAGGAAACCCTCCATTCTTTCCCGGTGTCCTCATCCCAGGGGAGGCAGTTACCGGACAAAGAGAAGGGGAGACCTAAGGGGGGGGGTACTGTTACGCCTAGCGCTCCGGGTCCCCGCTCCTCCCCGGAGCGCTGACGGCGTCTTTCTCCCTGCAGCGCCCCGGTCAGTCCCGCTGACCGGGAGCGCTGCACTGTCATGGCCGTTGGGGATGCGATTCGCACAGCGGGACGCGCCCGCTCGCGAATCGCATCCCAGGTCACTTACCCGTCCCGGTCCTCTGCTGTCATGTGCTGGCGCGCGCGGCTCCGCTCTCTAGGGCGCGCGCGCGCCAGCTCTCTGAGACTTAAAGGGCCAGTGCACCAATGATTGGTGCCTGGCCCAATTAGCTTAATTGGCTTCCATCTGCTCCCTGCCTTTATCTGACCTCCTCCCATGCACTCCCTTGCCGGATCTTGTTGCCTTGTGCCAGTGAAAGCGTTTAGTGTCTCCAAAGCCTGTGTACCTGAACTTCTGCTACCCATCCTGACTACGAACCTTGCCGCCTGCCCCCGACCTTCTGCTACGTCTGACCTTGCCTCTGCCTAGTCCTTCTGTCCCACGCCTTCTCAGCAGTCAGCGAGGTAGAGCCGTTGCTAGTGGATACGACCTGGTTGCTACTGCCGCAGCAAGACCATCCCGCTTTGCGGCGGGCTCTGGTGAAATACCAGTAGCCTCTTAGAACCGGTCCACTAGCACGGTCCACGCCAATCCCTCGCTGACACAGAGGATCCACTACCTGGAAGCCGAATCGTGACATATATGATGACATGACAGTACATCATATCAATAAAGTAGAGGGTAGGAACATGTAACATAGTGAATATTCAATGTGTGACTCAACAGAGCGTAACATGAAATAAGAGGTAGTGGCATTTATACTTATCTTTAGTCCCCATAGGGGACTATTACATGCAATTTTTAGATTGCATACACTGAACAATGCTATGCCATAGCATAGCATTGACAAGTGTTATCTGTGCTTGATTGCTCAAGCCTGAATCAGACAGCATAAAGGAAGCTAAGCACCCTCCCACTGTCCTCTCAGCTGTTCAGGATGCCATGATTTTCCCCCGGCAGTCCCGAACAGTACTGCTGAGCCAACCATTTTAGACACCGCAATAAAAGGGTTGATACCTGACATCAGCCCGATCGGCAATGTCCTATGTTTTTGAAGTGGGTCCCGGTTGCTGATAGCTGCCAGTTACAAAGCGTGCTTCACATAATGGGAGCCTGCCACAGACGTAAATATACGTCTGTGGTCATTAAGGCGCTAATTTACCATAAAGGGATACTCCCCTGGAAAAATATATTTTTTTTAAATCAATCAGGTACCAGAAAGATAACTCAATCAGATACCTGGATACGAATATATGAAAAAAACGACCTTGGCAGCAGGCGCTCAGGATCCCAGAAGAAGTAGTCACATTCAGGTCATAAAGTGGCAAAGTGCTGCGACTTTATTTGATGTATAAGCATTAAAACAATGACGCATTTCAGGGTGAAACTATCCCTTCATCAGATTACTGTGGAACAATCAGATACCAGAATGATAAACAGATTTGTAAATTACTTCTATTTAAAAATCTTAATCCTTCCATTACTTTTCAGCTGCTGTTGTCATCCACAGAAAGTTTTTTTCTTTTTGAATTTCCTTTCTGTCTGACAACAGTGTTCTCTGCTGAAACCTCTGTCCATTTTAGTAACTGTCCAGAGTACAAGCAAATTCCAATAGCAAACCTACCCTGCTCCGGATAGTTCCTAAAATGGGCAAAGGTGTCAGCAGAGACCACTGTGGTAAGACAGAAGGGAATTCAAAAAGAAAATAACATCCTCTGGAGTATACAACAGCTGATGAATAAAGGAAGGATTACGATTTTTAAATGGAAGTAATTTACAAATCTGTTTAACTTTCTGGCACCAGTTGATTTAAAAAACAAAAAAAGTTTTCCAGGAGAGTACCGCTTTAATAGTGAACCTTATTTTAGTTGTAGAAGCCCGGGCATTATGGTAATTTTTTTTTTTTTTTGCCAGATTTCTTCTTTAAATACATGAAAGCCAACATTTCTTCAATTTCTTCATATCCAGTTATACATAGGTCAAAAAGGATACAATATGAACTTGTTGTGCACTTAGGTGGTGAATCTTGGGTAGAACAAACCCCACTTTTTGTGTCACACGCCTACCTAAAAGCCAAAATTAAATTCAAGTTAACCCCTTAAGGACAAAGCCTATTTTAACCTTAAGGAACAAGCCAATTTTATTTTTGCGTTTTCGTTTTTTCCTCCTCACCTTCTAAAATCCATAACTCCTTTATTTCCATCTACAGACCCATATAATGGCTTGTTTTTTGCATGACCAATTGTACTTTGTAATGAAATCTCTCATTTTACCATAAAATATACAGGAGGAAATTTTAATGAAATGAAATTTTATTTTCACACTATACACTTTACGGTAAAAATGATATGTTTTCTTTATTCTGTGGGTCAATATGATTAGAATGATACCCATGGCTAAATACTTTTTTTTTTTTTTTTTTGTACTGCTTAAAAAAAATCTAAAACTTTTTGCACAAAATCAGTAATCTAAAATCGCCCTATTTTGACCACTTATAACTTTTTCATTTTTCCATAAATAGGGCGGTATGAGGGCTAATTTTTTGCACCGCCATCTGTACTTTTTATTGATACCACATTTGCATATATAGAACTTTTAGATAATTTTTTGTACATTTTTTTTTAATAAAATGTGACAAAAAAGCTTTTTTAATTTTTTTAATTTACACCATTCTTCGTACGGGATAATTAACATTATGTTTTTATAGTTCGGACATTTACACATGTGGCTATACCAAATATGTTTATTTAAAAAATTACGCTTTTTGGGGGTAAAATGGGAAAAACTGACAATTTTAATTTTTTTGGGGGGGAGGTAATTTTTCACTTTTTTTTACTTTTTATTTTAAAATTTTTCAACTTTTTTAAATACTTTTTATGTCCCCATAGGGGACTATCTATAGTAATCCTTTGATTGCTAATACTCTTCATTGCTATGTATAAGACAAAGCACTGATCAGTATTATCGGTGATATCCCGCTCGGTCTGCTCGATCTCAGACCAGAGCAGAAGACCCCGGGAGATGGCTGGAGCCAGGTGAGAGGACCTACGGCTGCCATGCTGGATGACCGGATCGCCGCGGCAGCGCTGCGGGCGATCGGATCATCCATTCAAAGTACCGCACTGCCGATCAATACAGATCACGGCATCTGAGGGGTTAATGGTGGACATCCGCACGATCGTGGATGTCGGCCATTACCAGCGGGAACCTGCCGTGTATGATGCGAGCACCGTTCCGATGCTTGCGGCCATACACAGGACGTAAATGTATGTCCTGGTGCGCGAAGACCCGCCAAACCAGGACGTACATTTATGTCCGTGGTCATTAAGGGGTTAAGTAAGCCATCAAATTGATGACATAGTCTAAAAGCTTTCCTCCTTCCAACTATTTAGTGTCTTAAATTGGATCTCCATTTGCCAAACCATTTTTATTTTATACTGGTGTTTCCTTATTCTCAAGACAACCTGTATAATAGACTGTGGCATGTATTGTAACTATTGAGCATTTGGATTTGCATTTATTTCATTATATATTGTGTAGGTGTGCATGTAGTTGATGTCTAAACAAAAAAGCAAAAGAAACTTTTAGTGCATACTATAGCGGTTTACTAAACATAATTGTCTGGTACACTATTTATGGGCTAACAAATTTCCGTTATTCCCTATTATTTTCTATAACTTTGTTCTTATTTATGTCTTACTAGCTGAGTACCTGGTGCTGCCCGTTTTTTCCTACCTTATCCTTGTGGGGGAGGAAGGAGGAAGCTTTTGCCTTATATCCAGTCCCTAAATCCTGACCCCATATCCCCTACTCATATCCCATCCCCAAATCCCGTCCTCATATGCTGTCCCTATATCCTGTCCTCATATACTGTCCTTCATATCTTGACCCATATCCCATCCCCATATCTTGACCCCATATCCCGTCCTCATATCCCATCCTCATATCCTGAACTATTATCCCTACCTCATATCCCAACCTCATATTCCATCCTCATATCCCGACCTCCTTTCCAGACCTCATATCCCTACCTCATATCCTGTCCTCATATGCTGCCCTCATATCCCATTATCATATTCTGTCCTCATATCTCATCCTCATATCCTGTCCTCATGGCTAATCCTCATATCCCGTCATCAAGTGGGGTTACGTTGTGGTAAAAATATTGTAAGCTGACAATAAGCCGGGCGTGTCTTTGTGAGATGGGACATGGCATGCAGGGAGGGTTTGGTTTACCAGCTGGACTGTCGCATTCACCAGGAAAAGCAGAGCGGAGCTTGTGGAGTGAGGCACCAGAAGACCTATATACTAGCAAGGGACTTGAAACAAAAACCCCATCCTTCACATATGGGGCAGGTTAGGGGTCAATTTAACTATTTTATATTTTTATTTGACATTTAAGTAACATGTGACCAAGTATTATCGAAATATCTCCAGCCGTTTGGAAGTTATGTAGTAACATATATTTCCCATAGACTTGTATGGAACTTTAAATAAAAAGCCTCTTTCAAATGGGGGTGGGTAAGGGTTAAATTACCTATCCTATGTTTGTTGTTGACATATAAGTAACATGTGTGCCAAGTTTCATGTCAATATCTTTAGCAGTTTGGAAGTGATGCTGGAACATACACACACATACATACACACATACGTACACACCCACATTGAGTTTTATATCTATATATATATATATATTGTTGCCAGGGTTTTTCCTTCCTCATCCTTGTTGGGGAGGAAAATCAACAAAGGAGGAAGCTTTGGACTTCATACCCCTTCCCCATATATTGTTGTCATATCCCAACCCCATATTCCGTCCTCATATCTCACCTCATATCCCGACCACATATCCTGTCCTCATCCCGTCCTCATATCCAGTCCTCATATCCCGACCTCATATCTCGACCTCCTATCCCGTCCTCATATCCCGTCCTCATATCCCGTCCTCATATGCCGTCCTCCTATCCCGTCCTCATATCTCGACCTCATATCCCGACCTCCTATCCTGTGCTCATATCCTGTCCTCAAATCATGTCCTCATATCTCGACCTCCTATCCTGTCCTCATATCCCGTCCTCATATGCCGTCCTCATATCTCAAGCATATATCCCGTCCTCCTATACCGTTCTCCTATCCCAACCTCAAATCCTGTCCTCATATCCTGACCTCCTATTCCGTCCTCCTATCTTGACCTCATACCTCGACCTCCTATCCCGACCTCATATCCTGTCCTCATATCCTGACCTCCTATTCTGTCCTCCTATCTTGACCTCATATCCCATCCTCATATCCCGACCTCATATCCCATCCTCATATCTCGACCTCCCATCCCGACTTCCTCTCTTTGTGAGATGGAGTGTGGCTTGCAAGCCGGATTGACACATTCATCAGGAGATGCGGAGCTTGTGGAGTAAGGTACTGGAAGTCCAATATACTTGCATGGAACTTGAAACAAAACCCAATCTTTTATGTAAGGGTGTAGGTAAGGGTTAATGTAACTATCATATCTTTTTACTTGAAATATAAGTAATATGTGTACCAGGTATTATTGAAATATCTCCAGCTGTATGGAATTTATGTGGGAACATACATTTCCAATTGATTTGCATGGGACTTTAACCCCTCAAGGACCAAGCCTAGTTTCACCTTAAGGACCAGAGCGTTTTTTGCACATATGACTCCTGTCACTTTAAGCATTAATAACTCTGGGATGCTTTTATTTTTCCTTCTGATTCTGAAATAGTGTTTTCGTGACATATTCTGCTTTATGTGGTAATTTTTTGTTGATACTTGCATTTGATGAAAAAAATAAAAATTTAGCATTTTTCTAACTTTGAAGCTCTCTGCTTGTAAGGAAAATAGATATTCCAAATAAATTATATATTGATTCACATATACATGTTTGCATCATAAAGTTGACATGTTTTTACTTTTGGAAGACATCAGAGGGCTTCAAAGTTCAGCAGCAATTTTAAAATTTTCACAAACATTTTCAAAATCTGAATTTTTCAGGGACCAGTTCAGATTTGAAGTGGATTTGAAGGGCCTTCATATTAGAAATACCCCATAAATGACCCCATTATAGAAACTTCACCCCTTAAAGTATTCAAAATGACATTCAGTAAGTGTGTTAACCCTGTTTCACAGAAATAGCAGCAAAATGTAGGAGAAAATTCAAAATCTTCATTTTTTACACTCACATGTTCTTGTAGAGCCTGATTTTGAAAGGGTAATAAGAGAAAAAGCCCCCAGAAATTTGTAACCCACTTTCTCTCAAGTAAGGAAATACCTCATATGTGAATGTCAAGTGTTCGCTGGGCGCATTAGAGGGCTCAGAAGGGAAGGAGCTACAATGGGATTTTGAAGAGTGAATTTTGCTGAAATGGTTTTTGGGGGGCATGTCACATTTTGAAAGCCCCTATGGTGCCAGAAAAGCAAAAAAAAAAAAAAACATGGCATACATTTTGGAAACTACACCCCTCAAGGGACGTAACAAGGGGTCCGGTAAGCCTTAACACCCCACAGGTGTTTGAAGACTTTTTGTTAAAGTCGGATGTGTAAATGAAAAAAAAATGTTTCACTAAAGTTCAGCTTCTTTCCCAAATTTACAATTTTTACAAAAGGTAATTGGAGAAAATGCCCCCCAAAATTTGTAACCCAATCTCTTCTGATTATGGAATTACCCCATGTTAGGATGTAAAATGCTCTGCGGGTGAACAACAATGCTCAGAAGAGAAGGAGTCACATTTGGCTTTTGGAAAGTAAATTTAGCTGAAATGGTTTTTGGGGGGCATGTCATATTTAGGAAGCCCCTATGGTGCCAGAACAGCAAAAAAAAAGAAAAAAACACATGGTATACTATTTTGGAAACTCAACCTCTCAAGGAACATAACAAGGGATACAGTGAGCCTTAACACCTCACAGGTGTTTGACGACTTTATGTTAAAGTTGGACGTGTAAATTAAACAATCATTTGTTCACAAAAATTGGAAATTTTCCTATCTTAGGTGACGGAAAATTTGGATTTTATTAAAAACAAGACGCTAGTATTATGCTTTTAAAACTTCTTTACTGAACTTCAGCAGCAAATATAAACTGTATGTATTAACAAGAAAAAAAAAATTTTTTGAGGCATATAAAGAGTATATGGCTGAACAATCTAGGGTGCAACCTAGTATCATGTCCTGTATCATTGGCCAATCAGACAGCAAGGCAGGTGATAAAGGTGACCGATTCCCAGGCATCTCCCTTCTTCTTTGCAACGTTACATCAAACACGGGATCCATGAAGTCTTGTCAACATTGATGTTCAATGATGGTTGGAAATCACTGAGGAGCTGTTTGAGAAATAAGCAAAAAACAACAAGTTATAGGGATGGGAATTGGGAGGGATAATACTCGCGACTTGTTTTTAATAAAATCCAAACTTTCCGTCACCTAAGATAGGAAAATTTCCAATTTTATGGCAAAACAAGACGCTTCGTATTATGCTTAGTTTAAAGCTTAATCGTAATAAACACAATATATATTGAAACAACCAATTCTGAGTAACATTAGCAATTATTACAATAGTAACATAGAAACATGGGATTCGGGTCTGAAGTAAAAGGTTTTGAAAGTAGAGTCGGAAGACCAATCGGCCGCTTTTAATAGATCTGAAAGGGAAGCGCCAGATTGGAAAAGTTTAGTTGAGACTGCACTTCTGGCAGAATGGGCCGTAAATTTGGATGCATCGATACCGGCTAAATGCATGGTTTGTTTAACCCATCTACCTAGAGTGGGAGAGGATACAGGAGCGTGAGGTTTGCAGAAGGAAATCAGCAATTGGGAAGATGATGGAGACCGAAGAGATTCAGTTCTGGATTCATAGGAACGAAGACAGCGAACTACACAAAGTTTCTCCTGATGAGGAAAAGAAGGGTAAAAAACGGAATGGAGATTTGTTTTCGTACGCCGAAATATGGAAAAAACAACACCTTGAGGTGTAAACTGTCTGCGAGAAATGTCTAGTGATCTTACATGGGAGACTCTTTTGATTGAAACAATACACAAGAGAGTGGTAAGTTTGAATGATAGGAATTTTAATGATAAAGAATCATTATCTTCCCAAGAAATGAACATGTCAAGAATAATATTTATATTCCACGTAGAAGTATATTTCGGTACAGGAGGTCTACGAAAGCGAATGCCTTTAAGGAGCTGACAAACTAAAGGGTGTCTACCCACCGGAATGGAGTCTATCGGAAGGTGTTTAGAAGAAATTGCCGAACGATAGAGATTAATCGTCCTATAAGCTTTGCCAGCATCAAAAGAGGCTGCTAAGAAATTCAAGATGTGGGATATAGATGTTCGTAAGGGATCCAGATGTCGTTGATCGCACCAATGAGACCATATTCCCCAGGCTGTTCGGTAAGCTGATTTGGTACCCGGGGCCCATGCATCTGAAAGGATGTCCTGAGTCGATTTTGAAAATTGGAGGTTAGATCTTGGTGACCCGAAATCATCCAAGCCACGAGAAGCAGTTGGCCTGACGTTATCAGAGGATGACAATTCCCCTGAGGGTCTAGGAGAAGATTGTGAGTGGATGGAAGGAGACGAGGAAAGTCTATGAGAAGATGTAGGATTTGGGGAAACCACGATTGAGTCGGCCAAAGAGGAGTGATAAGAACTAGATAAGAACTAGAGTAGATTTCTGAACCGTGGTTTGGAATAAGACTCGAGGGATGAGGTTGAATGGAGGAAACGCGTATAGGGTTTTTTGAGGTCAAAATTGCAGGAAAGCGTCCACACCCAGAGCTTCTGGGTCCAGACGCCAACTGAAAAATAGAGGCAATTGAGTGTTCAAACGGGAGGCAAAAAGGTCCATGTGAAGAGGACCCCATAGAGAATTGAGTTCCTGAAAGATTGGAAGAAGTAACTTCCAATCGCTGGAATCCGTAAGGTAGCGAGAGTACCAATCCGCTACTGAGTTGGAAATCCCGGGTAGATATTCCGCTTTTAGGGTTATCTGTCTGTCTAGACAAAAATGACAAAAGTCTTTGACAAAGTTCGCAAGAGTCTTGGATGCTGTACCTCCCAAGTGGTTGATGTACTGGACAGCGGAAATGTTGTCCATGCGAAGGAGAATACAACAATGGGAGGAATTTTTTGCAAAACTTTTTAATGCAAAAAATCCTGTCAGAAGTTCCAGACAATTTATGTGTAGTTGGGCTTCTGATGGGGACCATTTCCCTCCAGTGGAAAGAGAACCGCAGTGAGCTCCCCATCCGGAAAGGCTTGCATCCGATTCTATAATGATGTCTGGATTCGGATGGAAGATTGCCTTGCCATTCCAGGTCTCTATGTGAGCGAGCCACCAAAGAAGTTCTTCTTTGGCTTCTGAAGATAGGGGAATCTCGTCTGAGTAACCGAGACCTTCTCTTAAATGACGAATCTTTAGGCGTTGGAGAGCCCTGTAATGAAGAGGGGCTGGAAATATAGCCTGGATCGAGGCTGATAAAAGACCCACTATTCGAGCTATCGTCCTCAAAGATATTATGTCTTTGCGGAGAATTTGCCGGATTTCCTTCCGGATAGTCTTCAATCTCCTTGGGGGAAGGCTCAGAGTGGTCAACTGGGTGTTGATCATGAAGCCTAAAAATTCTAGATTTTGAGAGGGGATTAAGATTGATTTCTTGTGATTTATAAGAAAACCCAGATGAGTCAGAAGAGTTAGAGTCCAACTCATGTGGAGCAAAAGTAACTCTTTTGATTGGGCCATAAGGAGAATATGGTCGAGATAGATGATAAGACGAACCCCTCGACTTCTGAGAGAGGCCACTACTGGTTTCAGTATTTTTGTAAAACACCACGGGGCTGATGATAGACCGAAAGGGAGGCAAGTGAATTGCTATATCTTGTCTTCCCACAGGAATTGAAGGAAGATTTGAGAAGAAGGATGAATTGGGACTGTCAGATAAGCATCCTTCAAATCTATTTTTATTAGCCAGTCGTGTTTCATTAGAATGTCCCTTAGTAAGTGTATGCCCTCCATCTTGAAGTGGCGATAGATCACTAAGTTGTTCAAAAGTTTCAGATTGATCACTAGGTCTGTGACCACCGTCTTTCTTTTTCACCAGAAATAAGTTGCTGATGAAACCTGGTGAGTGGGACTGAGCTGGGATAATTGCTCGTTTGGCAATCAAATCTCTGATTTCTTGGTCTATAAGAGTCCTGTCTGCTTGAGAGAATTGAATTGGATGGGGTAGGTAAGTTTGGACAGGAAGGGTGACAAACTCTATTTGATAACCTTTGATTGTGTTTAGAATCCAAGAGTCGGATGTAATTGTATGCCAGTTGTGGAAAAAATAGGGGAATATCTTGGGAAGAAAATTGTGGTAGGCTTACCTGTGGGAGGTCTTGAGCGAGGGTATCCTCTTTGACCTCTAGCCCTCCATGGTCTGCCCCTGTAGGGAAAAAAGGGAGGGGGGGCAGAGGAGGACCCTGAAAATTGAGAGGATGGGTGGGGATAGGAACCTCTGGTGTATTTATGTTGGGAGGATCGTCCGGAAAAACGGCCCCGTCCTTTTCCGGCCTTTCCAAAAACACGTTGGGAGAAAACTTTTTTCATAGATACTTGGGCCTTATTCAGTGAGGAGAAAAGGCTGACGTATTTATTTAATTCCTTAATAAAATCTTCCCCAAATAGCATGCCTTTGGTGGAGTTGGGAGGTTCCACCGTGGCCAAATTAGTCAGCTGGGGGTCAATTTTTAAAAGAATTGAACGTTTTCGTTCATTAGAAAGGGAATTGTTTGCGTTCCCGAAAAAACATATGGCCCTTTGGGCCCACCCTTTGAGGGTTTCCGTATCTACCGGAGTATTGGAGATGGAAGCTACCTCAGCTAGGTCCAATATTTTAGTTAGTGGACCCATAAGATCCATCAGTTTGTCTTGACAAGACTGGAAGCTTCTATCTATCCCTTTTTTGGAATTTTCCCCTGTTTTAAAGAGAAATTTGGAAATTAACGGGTCCAACTCTGGAGTGCAAGAAGCATTATTCGGCAGTGTTGGCCTAGGGCATTCTGCCTTTAACTTATTGCGTGATGGTTTATCCAGAGGTTTGTTGGCCCATAGGGAGAAAAACTCGGCCACTTTAGAGTTTGGAAGCCGTTCCCCCGATCGGGGATGGCATATTAAAGCCGGGTCAAAATATGTATCTACGGATTCAGTTAGCATAGCTTCTTCCTGACTGCCAGGGTCATCATGATTAGAATCACTGTCCTCCGAAACATGGAGTATTTGATCCACGTCCTCTATATCGGAGTCTTCTGACTCATTGGAAGAGGGAACTCGGTAGGAGTCTGGTTTAGCTCTGAAGCTAGATTTTCTAGTTTTGCTACTATGAGCCTCCTCATGGGATGAGGGTGAATTATGGGGCTTATGGGAATCACTACTGATGGATGTCTGCTTGCGCTCTGTAGAGTGGGATCGTGAAGAATCTTGGCGCATCCCAGAGGTAGTTTTATCACTCTTAGAGGGATATGGGCCGTCTGATGTGTGGCGTTTTTTAGATTTCGCCTTACCTGGTCCCTTAAGTCCCTTAGCCAGTTGGGACACAGACTCTTTTGGGGACCAGAATTGATCTGATGGAGTCATGGGAGGTAAAATGTTCATAGGTAAGTTAGTCATAGTTGTGGGCTGTGATCGTGCTAACGCCAGAGCCACTGACTGGTCAATGGAATTCTGCAATGCAGAGACCGCGGTTTGAACCGCTGTATTTATAGACTTTGATATTGAAGCATCTACCAGAGATTGTAAATTCTCTGGTAATGCATTCTCAGTAGATGGAGTCTTATTATCAGCAGACATTGTGAGGATATAAGAGAGGTATTGAATCCAAATATCTATATGAATATGGATAAGGAATAATAATAGGTGAAAGTTAATTAACTATGATTAATTATACACTAAAACAATGTATTATTACAATGGATAATGGACTATCAATGTAAGTAAGATTTATGAGAGAAAAAATGGAGGAAACTACTGAAAACTGCCACAAGGTGGCAGTACAGGATAAGGGATGAAACAGTTGTTTAACATGAGGGGAAACAGGTAATAAAATGGAGGATACTGAAGTAATGTTGTATCTATTTGTTGCCCATGGGCGACGCGTCCGCCGGGTTCTGTCACTCTGAGGAGAATGACGAGATCCCGCGGACGTTAGACAGAGGATGACCGCTCTGTCTGCAAGTCTCGCGAGACTTGCGCGTGCGCGCGGGCCGCGAATATAACAAAACGTTTGCGACGCAGTAATGGCGGCGGTGCGCCAAGGGAGAGGAAAAAAGAAAAGATAGAAAGGTATGTATAGTGGGAGCAATTGTGAAATTGAATATTATGAGGGTCGGAATGACCATAAGCACCGGAAAGAACAGGGAATAATAATTGGGTGAGATATGAAAGGAAGAATAGTTGAGGGAGGAATAAGTTAAAATAAAGAGTATTGAGGAAAAAATTACTAATTTCTTAAGAATATAGAGAGAATGAACAAAGGGTATAGGACCCGGACAATGTATATAGAAATACAATGTAAGAAATTCAATGTACAGAAAACCATTAATAGGATAAGGTATGAAATGGAAGGAAAAATAAATATGGAAAATGAAAATAAATTAGTAAATGAATTAATCAAAATAATAATGAAATAATAGAATATATGAGGTAATTGTTTGTGAGAGAAAAAATGAACTTATCTTTGTCACACTGCTGAGCAGCAAAGAAGAAGGGAGATGCCTGGGAATCGGTCACCTTTATCACCTGCCTTGCTGTCTGATTGGCCAATGATACAGGACATGATACTAGGTTGCACCCTAGATTGTTCAGCCATATACTCAAAAAAAATTATTTTTTCTTGTTAATACATACAGTTTATATTTGCTGCTGAAGTTCAGTAAAGAAGTTTTAAAAGCATAATACGAAGCGTCTTGTTTTGCCATAAAATCCTGTTTTTTCCACAAATTTTTAAAAGGGGTAATAGGAGAAAATGACTCCCCAAATTTGTAACCCCATTTCTTTTTAGTATGGAAATACCCCATGTGTGGACGTCAAATGCTCTGCTGGCGCACTACAATGCTCAGAAGAGGAGGGGCGCCATTGAGCTTTTGGAGAGAGTATTTTTTTGGAATGGAAGTCAAGGGCCATGTGCGTTTACAAAGCCTGCCATGGTGCGACAACAGTGGACCCCCACATGTGACTCCATTTTGGAAACTACACCCCTCACATAATTTAATAAGGGGTGTACTGAGAATTTACACCCCACTGGCATTTGACAGATCTTTGGAACAGTGGGCTGTGCAAATGAAAAATTACATTTTTCATTTTCACAGACCACTTGTTCCAAAAATGTGTCAGATACCTGTGGGGCATAAATGCTCACTGTACCCCTTATTACCTTATATGAGGGGTGTAGTGTCCAAAATGGGGTCACATGTGGGAGGGGTCCATTGTTCTGGCACTATGGTGGCTTTGTAAATACACGTGGCCTTCAATTCCAGACAAATTTTCTTTTCAAAAGCCCAATGGAGCTCTTTCTCTTCTGAGCATTGTAGTGCACCAGCAATTTCTCCCGAGTACGGAAATACCCCATATGTGGCCCTAAACTGTTTCCTTGAAATACGACAGGGCTCTCAAGGGAGAGAGCGCCATGTGCATTTGAGGACTAAATTAGGGATTGCATAGGGGTGGACATATGGGTATTCTACGCCAGTGATTCCCAAACAGGGTGACTCCAGCTGTTGCTAAACTCCCAGCATGCCTGGACAGTTGTTTTGCAACAGCTGGAGTCTCCGTTTTGGAAACACTGCCGTATGATACGTTTTTCATTTTTATTGGGGGAACAGTGTAAGGGGTATAAATGTAGTGTTTTACCCTTTTTTATGTGTTTGTGTAGTGTAGTGTTTTTAGGGTACATTCACACTGGCAGGGGGTTACAATGAGTTTCCCGCTAGAAGTTTGCACTGCAGCAAAAAAATTGCCGCTTCTCAAACTTGAAGAAGGAAACTCACTGTAAACCCGCCCATGTGAATGTACCCTGTACATTCACATGGGGGGCAAACCTCCAGCAGTTGCAGCTGTTGCATAACTACAACTCCCAGCATGTACTGATCGCCGAAGGGCATGCTGGGAGATGTAGTTATGCAACAGCTGGAGGTACACAACTACAACTCCCAGCAGGACGAGACAGCTGTTTGGGCATGCTGGGATTTACAGTTTTACAACATCTGGAGGGCTACAGTTTAGAGACCACTGCACAGTGATCTCCAAACTGTGGCCCTCCAGCTGTTGCAAAACTACAAATTCCAGCATGCCCAAACAGCAAACATCTGTCTGGGCATGCTGGGAGATGTAACTTTGCAACATCTGGAGGGCTACAGTTTAGAGACCACTGTATAGTGGTTCACCAAACTGTAGCCCTCCAGATGTTGTTAGGCAACTCACGAGCATCCGCAGGATCCAGGGAGCCGCATCGCTGTCCTCTGCGGCCGCCGATCACCGCCCGAAGCATGCTACTTCCCAGCCATATACTGTGTACTTTTACTTTTATTTTTAAATTCCCCTCCGAGAGCCTTGAATAGCTGGTACTGAGGAGCCATTCAGGGCTCCTGGTGGGGTTTTCAAATAGAAGCGCTGTGGTGGGGATAGATATGTAGAATCGCTGGGGGGGGGGTGAATGTATATGTCTGGCCCACCACAGCTTCTATATATCTTGCCCCCTGCTGCGCTATATGTCCTGTATGTTTATATATACATTCCCCTGGCAGCGCATTTGTATATATACCTTCCCCCATAGTGCATGTGTATATATATATATATATATATATATATATATATATATATATTAGTTGAGTACCGGCGTTTCCCGGTTCTTCCTTCCTAATCCTTTTTGGGGAGGAAAATCAACGAAGGAGGAAACTTTTGACTTCATATCCCGTCCTCATATATTGTTGTCATATCCCAACCCCAAATCCCATCCTCATATCTCAACCTCGTATCCCGACCTCTTATCCCGTCATCATATCTTGACCTCCTATCCCGACCTCATATCCTGTCCTCATTTCCTGATCTCCCATCCTGTCCTCCTATCCCGACCGCCTATCCCGTCCTCCTATCTCGACCTCATATCCTGTCCTCATATCCCGACCTCATATCCCGTCCTCATATCCTGATCTCCTTTCCCGTCCTCCTATCCTGTCCTCATCTGCCGACCTCATATCCCATCCTCATATCCTGACCTCCTATCCCGACCTCCTATCCCGTCTTCATATCCCGACATCATATCTCGACCTCCTATCCCGTCCTCCTATCCCCTCCTCACATTCCGTCGTCATATGTCAACCTCATATTCCGTCCTCATATCCCGACCTCCTATCTCGACCTCATTACCCGTCCTCCTATCTCAACCTCATATTCTATCCTCAGGTGGGACTGATCTGTGATGAAGATATTGTAAGCAGAAATTAGAAGGGGACGTTGCTTTGTGGGACTGGGCATGATTTGCAAGCCAGACAGATGCACAAAAAGGGTAGATAATAAAAGGGGTGGGGCTTAAACAGTGGGCATGTCTTTGTGAGATGGGGAGTGGCTTGCAAGCCAGATTGACACATTCACAGGAGATGAAGAGCGGAGTTTGTGGAGTAAGGTACTGGAAGTCCCATATACTAGCATGGGACTTGAAACAAAAACCCATATTTTATATAAGGGTGTATGTAAGGGTTAATTTAACTATCATATATTTTTATTTGACATATGAGTAATATGTGTACCAGGTATTATTGAAATATCTCCAGCCGTACGGAAGTTATGTGGGAACATACATTCTCCATAGATTTGCATGGGACTTTAAACAAAAACCCTGACCCTCACAAATGGGGGTATTTCAGAGTTAAATTAACTATCCTATATTTTAAGTGGACATATAAGTAACATCTGACCAAGTATTATCGAAATATCTCCAGCCGTTTGGAAGTTATGCAGTAACATATATTTCCCATAGACTTGTTTGGGACCTTAAATAAAAAACCCAAAATGGGGGTGAGTAAGGGTTAAATTATGTATCCTATGTTTGATGTTGACATATAAGTAACATGTGTGCCAAGTTTCATGTCAATATCTTTAGCCATTTGGACGTGATGATGGAACATACACACACACATTGAGTTTTATAGATATAGATATATTTCCCCCGCAGCGCTATCATATGCCCTCCGTAGCGCATGTGTGTATATATATATATATATATATATATGCCCCCGGCAGTGCTATGATTGACAAGCATTCTATTAGCAGTGCATCTGGCCGGGAAGCCGGCTGCCCCATGCGCTGCTTAACCCCTTAACGACCACGGAGGTAAATGTACATCCTGGTTTGGCGGGACTTCCCGCACCAGGACGTACATTTACGTCCTGTGAATGACCATGAGCATCGGAACGGTGCTCGCGTCATACACGGCAGGTTCCGGCTACCAGCAGCAGCCGGGGACCCGCCCGTAATGGCCAACATCCGCGATCACGCGGATGTCCTCCATTAACCCCTCACATGCAGTGATCAATCCAGATCACAGCATCTGCAGCATTGCGGTACTTTGAATGGATGATCGTTTCGCCCGCAGTGCTTCCGTGGCGATCCGATCATCCAGCATGGCGGCCGGAGGTCCCCTCACCTTGCTCCGGCCATCTCCCGGGGTCTTCTTCTCTGGTCTGAGATCGAGCAGATCAGAGCAGAAGATCACCGATAATACTGAGCAGTGCTGTGTCCCATACATAGCACTGAACAGTATTAGCAATCAAAGGATTGCTCTAGATAGTCCCCTATGGGGACTTAAAAAGTGTAAAAAATAAGTTGAAAACTGTGAAAATAAAAAGTAAAAAAAAGGTGAAAAATCCCCTCCCCCAATAAAAATGAAAATTGTCAGTTTTTCACATTTTACCCCCAAAAAGCGTAATTTTTTAAAATAAACATATTTGGTATTGCTGCGTGCGTAAATGTCCAAACTATCAACACATAATGTTAATGATCCCGTACGGTGAATGGCGTAAACGTAAAAAAAAAAAAAAAAATTCCAAAAATCCTGCTTTTTGTCACATTTAATAAAAAAAAATGATCTCAAAGTTTTATATATGCAATTGTGGTATCTAAAAAAAAGTACAGTTGATGGCACAAGAAATGAGCCCTCATACCGCCCTATATACGGAAAAATGAAAAAGTTATAGGTGGTCAAAATAGGGCGATTTTAAATGACTGATTTTGTAAAAAAAGTTTTAGTTTTTTTTAAGTGATACAAAAATATAAAAGTATCTAGCCATGGGTATCATTTTAATCGTATTGACCCACAGAATAAAGAACATATAGCATTTTTACCGTAAATTGTACAGTGGGAAAACGAACCCTTCCACAATGTGCAAAATTTTGTTTTTCATTTAAATTTCCTCCCTAAAAAAAAGGTTTGCCGTACATTTTATGGTAAAATTGGAGGTTCATTACAAAGTACAATTGATCATGCAAAAAACAAGCCCTCATATGGGTCTGTAGATGGAAATATAAAAGAGTTATGGATTTTAGAAGGGGAGGAGGAAAAAATGAAAACGCAAAAATAAAATTGACCTGGTCCTTAAGGTGAAAATGGGCTTGGTCCTTAAGTGGTTAAAGAATACTTGTCATTCATAGTGCTGTGGCGGCATGTGTGTATAGATGCGCTGTGCTATGAATGAGAAGTATTCTTTTAGCAGCGCATCGGGCAATTGGCTTCCCGGCCGGATGCGCTGCTAATAGAATGCTTTTCATTCATAGAGCTTCAGAGGCATATGCTTATAGAAGCGCTGTGGGTGCCAGACATATAGCGTCATCTGGCCCCCACAGCGCTTCTATACACAAATGCTGCCACAGCGCTATGAATGACAAGTATTCTTTAAGCAGCGCATCGGGCAGCAGGATTCCCAGCCAGATGCACTGCTAATAGAATGCTTGTCAATCATAGCGCTGCAGGGAGCTTATGATTGCGCTGCGGGGGCATATATATATATATATATATTCATATATATATATATATATATATATATATATATATATATATATATATATAAATATATATATATATATAGAATGAAAAGTAGAAGCGGCACTCCAAAATATCAATAAAGCGTGGGTTTATTCACACATCTGTGCAGAAAGCTGTCTATATATATATATATATATATATATATATATATATATATATATATATATATACAGGTAAAGGAGAGGAGCAGCACACCGAGTATGTGGATGAGGCGGGTGCAAGCGGGCCCAATCGCAGCCCGGGTCACAGGCAGCAGAGTAGATGCAAAGCAAGGAAGTTGTCCCACAGCACTCCAAAATTGTGGATAACAAAGTGTTTATTGCCTCATGGTAGGATACAACGTTTTGACCGTCACCACGGTCTTTTTCAAGCATGCAATGTGACACACACATCCCATTTTTATATGGGTTACATGTAAATTACAATCAGTGAACAATAAAGCAAAATAAGTGAAATATATAACAGTGTTGATGCAAAAAATATGAAAAAATGTATCACAGTGAGTACTGTATCTAACGCAAAGATAATAAAGTGACAACATTGCTGTACATTATATACATAAGTGTCCCATGTCGTGTACAGTGTTAAAGACATAATTACAGTGCAGGTGTATGGTTAAAAGCAATCAAGGGGAACTCCTAATGATGAAACACTCACCCATCTGGAGTCAGTGGCGGCCATTACCTGCCGCTGTGTGTACACACGGCTGTACAGGATTCCGCAGGCTAGACCGGAGCACAGCCAATCACAGGGAGGCGTATGGCGCTGCTATGCAACGCCACTATGTCGCACGGTCCGCGCACACTCACTGTGCTTCCGGATACCGTGTGCGCCATGTTGCTTGAGGGCAGATAGTGCCCGTCTGGAGGAGATGAGGATGTGACGGCCATGTAGGTGTCGGGCATTAGACCCGATGCATCTGTGAATGTTAATGCTGGGCAGGGGAGCTGTATATGTGTAGGGATCTGATGATTGGGTGGAAGGTGTGTCATAATATGAGTAGATAAAGGATGTAAAAAAAATGTTGAACTTGTGTATTAATAAAAAAGTGTAGGAGCTGGTGAACACCTGTGTGGGGCGTGTATGGAATGGTTAATTGAAAAGTGAGCGAGTGATAAAGGCAGAGAATATGTGTGTGATGTATGTGAAATATATGTGAAAAAAGAAGGTGGTAAGGGGGAGGGAAGGGAGGAGGGAAAGGGGGGGGGGAAGGGGGGAAGTGAGGAAAGTGTGGTGATTGTGTGAAAAGATGTCAAAACTTGGATAAAAAATAAAAATGTAAATTAAAAATCAACAGATGAAAAAATACAGATGAAAAAATACTTATGTATATAAAATTCAGAAATCGCAAAAATAAAAATAAAAGATGATACCCTTAAATGAAATGAATGCCCAGGGGCAGTAAAAACAAGTATGAATAATGAAAGTCTGCACAGGCAACAATTGATCTGTGCTAATGGGAGATGTAAAGCAACAGGCAAAAAACTGACACCTGTGTCCCTTGTCCTGGTTAGCTGTGCCCTGGCAGAGGGGTATAGCAGTACACGGGCTTGATGGGAGTAGATGGTGGTGCTTGATCTAGGTTTCCCTGGGAAATCTGCATGAAACTACAACTACTCTTACAAGTGAGGAGTTTTCAAAATTACAGTCTAAACAAACTACATTTCTGGCTAAACTCAAAACTGATCAGGAGAATACTAAACGTCATAAATGGTTCCGGGATTCACAAGATTACCAAAATGGACGTGTCTACAATTGGGGTACGGTCTCCACAAGTTCAAGGAGAACCAGGAAACCGCGTGAACAGCCGAGCACCTCTCGTCAGAATACGCATTCAAATGAAGCTACACCAAGTCCACCCATTGCACCCCATTTTTTAGGGCTGCGACAGACTCAACAACACGACCCACCAGAAGGGGAGGCCACAAATGAAAGCGACCCCTCAAGAACCAGAAGCCGGGGAGCGAAGAATCCACAACAGAAAACGAAACCTCTGAAAAAACAGTGGTAAATATTTCTTCCATTTCTTTGACAGACACTCAATGCATGTTACTTGCTAATGGTTTAAGTTTCTGCCCCATGAACCATACAAACTGGTTCCAGCTAGAGTTGGACCTTATTCAATTTTTTAGGAAACTCAAATTGCGCGTTTGGTTTATGAATAATCCTGCACAGCAGAATGTCAATGTTACTGATGTTGTTAATCATGCTCAATTCCGTGCCAGTGATTATGCTTTAACTATACCAAGTAATTTTTCACCACAGATACAGGTACCAGCCATTGATACTTTGTATACATTGATCAAAAGAGAGATAGACAAATTATGTCATACCAACAATACCCACTCATCTCACAACATCCCCCGTGAACAACTTCTGGCTATAGACGAATTGGTCCATAGTCATAATTTGATCATAAAACCGTCCGACAAGGGCGGAGCGGTGGTAATTATGGACCGTTCAAAATATATAGCCGAAGCATTACGACAGCTGGGGGATAGTAGTACATATACTCCACTTTTACAAAGATACGAAATTTGATTTGCAGAGGAGGATCAACACTGTCTTGGTAGATGCTCTAACCACACAAACCATAGACCGCCCCCTGTTCAACTTTCTAACGGTTTTGAATCCCAAGACACCGATGATATATTTTCTCCCTAAAATACACAAAAGTCTGGTGGACCCTCCCGGGAGACCGATAGTCTCTGGGAGGGATTCACTCACCAGCAACATATCCATCTTCCTTGATCAAATCCTTCGCCCATACGTTCACAAGGTCAAATCATACATCAAGGACACATCTGATTTCCTCCGCAAGATTCAACAAATTTCAGTACCAAATGACAGCATATTAGCATCTCTAGATGTCACAAGTCTCTATACTTCAATCCCACATGATCTAGGTATTCAGACCATACATAAAGTGATTTCCACTGACTTCTCTCCCATACAGATTTCATTTATCCTGCAGCTGTTGGAATTGGTTCTACAATGCAATTACTTCACATTCAATGACTGTTTTTACCTACAGAGGGCTGGGACCGCCATGGGGACCAACGTGGCGCCCAGTTACGCAAATTTGGTCATGACAGAATTGGAGGAGACGTTTGTCTATGTGTCCCACCACGCCAGACATGTGCTGGCGTGGTGGAGGTACATAGACGACGTCTTTCTCATTTGGACGGGCACGGTCGACCAACTACAAGATTTTTTGACATATCTGAACAACATCAACGATCATATCAAATTCACTCTTACACATTCCAAACATGCAGTCCAATTTCTAGATACATTTGTGACAATTCATGATGGCAGATTGAACACAGACCTATTTGTGAAACCCACAGACAGTAACTCCATTTTGCGCTACAACAGCCATCATCCACGCCCAATGGTAAAGTCTCTCCCTAAAAGTCAGATGCTGAGGGCACGACGCATAGTAAGCACTGATGACAATATAGAACCCACCCTCAACAAAATGATTAACAACTTCACACAAAGAGGGTACCCCAAAACACTGACAGAGAGGAGCAAACATGAAGTTCTAACCCTGCAACGCGAGACACTTCTACAACCACCCATGCCCAAGGAACCCAACAAACGTATCAGCTTTGTCTCCACCTATAATGACAGATCCACCTCTATAGCCAGAATAATCAAACGACACTGGCACATCCTCAAAAATAGTTTTCCCCAAGTGGAAGAATTCCAGAATCACCCTTTGATGTCATATCGTCGCCCACCCAACCTCAGAGACAGACTAGTGAAAACAGATGTCTCGAGGGGTGTGGGTGGGCGACAACGCTATTTCGGCACACAAAACAAGGGGAGTTATCCATGCCGAAGTTGCATTAATTGTAACCGCATGGATAAGGGCCCACATTTCCAACACCCTAGTACCAACAAAATTTACAAACTTAAATGGTACTTAACATGCACCTCTGAATATGTGGTGTATGTGCTCACCTGCCCATGCCACCTACTCTATGTAGGTGAAACTACACTTGAATTTCGCACGCGACTGAATCAGCACAGGTACTCCATCCGGAAAAAACGGCTGGATCTACCTGTGTCTAAACATTTTACTGAAGCTGGACACCAAGAACACGAACTTAGATTTACTTTACTGGACCATGTACCAGTACCCAAAAGGGGAGGCGACAGAGTGAGCATACTCAAGCGATGTGAACTACGCTGGATCCATGAACTGGGCAGCCTTCGCCCTCATGGACTCAACGTAGATTTTACAGTCACTGCCGGCATTTATAAACTATCTAGATGACCTGTCGAGTACCAACTTTATGTGTATACATTGTGTGACACACCATCATTTTCTTCATCTGCATTTTTTTGATCTTGCATATACGGTATATTTACTCTGAATTTGTTTCATGCAGATTTCCCGGGGAAACCTAGATCAAGCACCACCATCTACTCCCATCAAGCCCGTGTACTGCTATACCCCTCTGCCAGGGCACAGCCAACTAGGACAAGGGACACAGGTGTCAGTTTTTTGCCTGTTGCTTTACATCTCCCATTAGCACAGATCATTTGTTGCCTGTGCAGACTTTCATTATTCATACTTGTTTTTACTGCCCCTGGGCATTCATTTCATTTAAGGGTATCATCTTTTATTTTTATTTTTGCGATTTCTGAATTTTATATACATAAGTATTTTTTCATCTGTATTTTTTCATCTGTTGATTTTTAATTTACATTTTTATTTTTTATCCAAGTTTTGACATCTTTTCACACAATCACCACACTTTTCTCACTTCCCCCCCTTTCCCCCCCCTTTCCCTCCTCCCTTCCCTCCCCCTTACCACCTTCCTTTTTCACATATATTTCACATACATCACACACATATTCTCTGCCTTTATCACTCGCTCACTTTTCAATTAACCATTCCATACACGCCCCACACAGGTGTTCACCAGCTCCTACACTTTTTTATTAATACACAAGTTCAACATTTTTTTACATCCTTTATCTACTCATATTATGACACACCTTCCACCCAATCATCAGATCCCTACACATATACAGCTCCCCTGCCCAGCATTAACATTCACAGATGCATCGGGTCTAATGCCCGACACCTACATGGCCGTAACATCCTCATCTCCTCCAGACGCGCATGCGCCGATTTCGGGCACTATCTGCCCTCAAGCAACATGGCGCACACGGTATCCGGAAGCACAGTGAGTGTGCGCGGACCGTGCGACATAGTGGCGTTGCATAGTAGCAACATACGCCTCCCTGTGATTGGCTGTGCTCCGGTCTATCCTGCGGAATCCTGTACAGCCGTGTGTACACACGGCGGCAGGTAATGGCCGCCACTGACTCCAGATGGGTGAGTGTTTCATCATTAGGAGTTCCCCTTGATTGCTTTTAACCAGAAACCTGCACTGTAATTAAGTCTTTAACACTGTACAAGACATGGGACACTTATGTATATAATGTACAGCAATGTTGTCACTTTATTATCTTTGCGTTAGATACAGTACTCACTGTGATACGTTTTTTCATATTTTTTGCATCAACACTGTTATGTATTTCACTTATTTTGCTTTATTGTTCACTGATTGTAATTTACATGTAACCCATATAAAAATGGGATGTGTGTGTCACATTGCATGCTTGAAAAAGACCGTGGTGACGGTCGAAACGTTGTATCCTACCATGAGGCAATAAACACTTTGTTATCCACCATTTTGGAGTGCTGTGGGACAACTTCCTTGCTATATATATATATATATATATATATATATATATATATATATATATAGCAACAGAAGAATGCAGCAGCACACTGCCAGCACAAAGATATAGATGAAACATGAATATGCAGTTAAAACATGGAGAGGTATACGGATATGGTGTAATAGATGCAAATGTGAAACTATGAAATAGTGAGGCACTTAGCTCGCAAATTTGTCTCCGCCGGCGGTCAAATAGCTTGGACCGTCCCACCGCGATAAGGTGGCCTCATTGGGACTGACCCTACACTGTGAATATGCCTCTGTGTGAACAGTTCAGTAAGCATGGCAGGGTCTGGAACATCCAAGACACCTTATATACACACCTGATAGAGGTGGGTGGGGTGCAAGGCCAACATGGAGGTAGCCACTCCCTCGTTTGTGCAATACAGACAAAGAATAAGTCAGCCAGCACTTTAGTTGATACCAATGCATTCTTCTGTTTCTGTATATCTAGCCTAGTAGCGTGCACCTATAGGCCAGGTCCATACAATAGTTTGGTATCAACTAAAGTGCTGGCTGACTTATTCTTTGTCTGTATTGCACATACGGGGGAGTGACTACCTCCATGTTGGCCTTGCACCCCACCCACCTCTATCAGGTGTGTATATAAGGTGTCTTGGATGTTCCAGACCCTGTCATGCTTACTGAACTGTTCACACAGAGGCATATTCACAGTGTAGGGTCCGTCCCAATGAGGCCACCTTATGCCGGTGGGATGATCCGAGCTATTTGACCGCTGGCGGAGACAAATTTGCGAGGTAAGTGCCTCACTATTTCATAGTTTCACATTTGCATCTATTACACCATAGCTGTATAGCTCTCCATGTTTTAACTGCATATTCATGTTTCATCTATATCCTTGTGCTGGCAGTGTGCTGCTGCATTCTTCTGTTGCTGTATATCTAGCCTAGTAGCGTGCACCTGTAGGCCAGGTCCATACAATAGTTTGGTATCAACTAAAGTGCTGGCTGACTTATTCTTTGTCTATATATATATATATATATATATATATATATATATATGCGCTGCAGGGGGCATATGATAGCGCCAGGGAAATATATATATATATATATATATACACATGTGCTGCGGTGGGTATATGATAGCGCTGCAAGGGACAAGAACTATAGCGCAGCAGGGGGCAAGATATATAGAAGCTGTGGGGGGCCAGATATATACCCCCCCCCCTCCCAGCAATTCTAGATATCTTTCCCCACCGCAGCTCTTCTATTTGAGAACCCTGCTGGGAGCCCTGAATATTGAAGCGAAATTTACAGGTTTTTCTGTGAGTTTTTCATCATACTCAAAGTTTTTTTTTCTTTTTTGTCGGGAAGACGCCCCTTTTTGGGCTAACCACCACCGTTTTTATGGGTTTAAAAAACTATTGATATCTTTTGTCGGGAAGTTGTGTCACACAAAGTTTCACATGGGCTATTGCGACACAAAATGGTCACACAACCAGAGAAAAAGAGTCTGGTTGACATTAGTGAATCAGGGCTATTGAGTTATATATATATATATATATATATATATATATATATATATATATATATATATATATATATATACAGGCATAAACACAGTATATTTTTCTAGAAGGAAATAAGGAAAGATTGACAGTTGTCATTTTTGAATTGATAATCTATTTTACAATATATTCAGATTTGCGTACTAGATAAGCAGTTGTTTTTTTAGTTAGAGCACAATGGGCTAAAATTGGATAACAATATGAATTGCTAATCTTTAGTCACCACATATTAAAAAAAAAAAAAATAGAAGATAAACCGTCAAGAAGTGGCTAAGAATTAAAAATGAATCCTTCTGGAATATTAGCATCTAGTGACAATAGTTTAGGGAGTATAAGCATAACCATCTTGAATTCTATGTAGACATCACAAGGTAATGTAGAATTAATGATGGAGGAAGATATCATTAAGAGTGAGGACAGAAATACTGCAACATTTTAGAACATGCTTCAAATAATGATCCAAAAAGTAATTATCATTTAAGAAAATTAATATTTATGCAGCACAATGCTCTATTACATGTATCATATACTTGTGGGCTCTAAGCATTAGCTTGAGAGAATTAAAGATCCATCTTTAACCTCCAAAAACATACTGATAGGATAAATTTAGAATTCAGATAATTTTTCCTATTCCAGACAATTTGCTTTATAGTGTTACAGATTTTGGCATTCTATAAATAAATAAATATTAAAGAAACAAAGAAATTAACCCCTAAAGTAATGCACTATTTGTGGCCTCAAGAAGACAAGTGATAGGTCTTATATTTTTACGCTAATGCATTTGTATTCTTTTTACCAAGGTACCATATTTATTTTACTTTTTATTGTAGGGATTTATTTATTTATTTTTTATCCAGTGACAGCATTTTTTAAAAACTTTTTTTGTGGGGTGGAATGGAAGAAGCAAAAGACAGCAAATAAGCATTTTTTGAGCTTATTTCATTTGTGTATCATAGAAATGCATTGGAAAAAATATTTTTTATGTCCACACATTAGACAATGTGTGAATTGTACAGAAAGGGGGACATGTATCAAAGATTTTACCCCTGTTTTGTGTGTATTTTTTTGCGCCAAATTTTGTGCAAGCCCTTTTTTGCGCATTTTTTTTGCGCACGTTTTGGTAGAGCATGTCCTCCAGATGTGGCCGAAACGGGGTACCTTGGAGTGACATCTATAGTACACATGGATTTATTAACTGCGTACTTTTCCTTTACACCAAAAATTTTGCCGCAAGAGCTGTTTTTTTTGCGCAAATATTAACCATCTTGGACTTAACGTAGCAAGATGCTCTAAATCATCGATTCTATTTTCCAAAGAGTGGATTGAGGAGATTACTATATTTACCCGCAATTTATGAAGCTCATTGCACTTGATTGATAAATTTAGCGCTTCTGCGCATAATTTAGAATTCGGGAAAAGGGGTAAACTGCTTCTACCATACACAAATAATGATACATGTCCCCCAAAGAGTGCAGCTTATGTATAACAGCAGGCATTTATCCGCATGGCTATTTACCTTATGCCCCTTACTAGTGTTGAATTAAAAATACATATCTGACTGTTGCTTTCAATACATTTTTAGTTTAGTTGTAAATAACAGAAAATTCTCTTTAATGGGGGTGAGACTAGAGTTAGAAAAGGAACTGGTGGACCACAGTAAAGTCATGTGTTAAGGTAGTCAGCCAGCCCAGACAATAGTACTTTACATATGATAAAAATGAGAAGTATGTAAAATAATAATTATATACATGAACTCTGGTAAGGAAATGTTTGGGACATACTTGAATGTGAACGTGTAAATGTTTATTGAATACCATTTATTTTAAGGTTAGTATGGGAGTGAATTAGGTAATTATGCCATGACCTCCAAGAGCTTTTTCCACCTTTGCTATATGATGTGCATTTCATGATGCTCTAGCTGAGGGAAGCATAAAATGATGTTCCTTATGCCAATACATGATGTAGATTTAGAAAATACACATGCGCAAGCTGCCAATGCATTGCATAAAAAAAGAAAAGTAAAGTTATTGTGTCTTCTTTCCTGCCCACATGTTTTATTTGTATAGATACAAACTATAAATAAAAAAAATTAATAATGTTAAATATCAACATATTCTAACAGTTAATAACTGAAAAATTGTGCCATGCCACGGTTTTTCATAAAAATAAAAAAAAATAAAAAAATGAGGAATTGCATACCATGAATAATAAGAAAAATCCAAACTTTTCTTTCTTGAAATAGACAACTTGACAATTACAATTCTCTTGATGAACTGTTAACAGTCATGTCCACCCTCGGGTCAGGGGGTTTAGGTGTAGGATTATGCAATAGTTTTTAAATAGTAATACTCAAAATTCATGATAAATGGTATGTACGTCAGGCACTTCATATCATTCAACTACACTGTCCATTCATTTACTCTGTCTCAGGCAGTAGTTGCTAAATTAAATACATAAGTTAATCTAACTACTTGTGGACCATCCATAAGCTTAAAATGTTAAGTTGGTTCACAATTGACCCTACAAGAATGTTCCACAACACCTTGCAGAGTGTCCAGTGGTATTGAGATTGTGGAACTGAAGGAGCTGTCTGTCCGCAAATATCAGGCTCTCCAGAGAGAAGACAGAGATGGTTTCACATTCTCTGTCTTTCCAATCACTAAAAACACAATGCTGAATGAGACCTTAATCATCACTTTTAGAGATGAGCAAACTTTTCAAAAATCCGATTCGGCCGATTCGCCGAATTTTCCGAAAAAGTTTGTTTTGATCCGAATTTTTTTGCGGCAAATCTATATTAAAAAAGGCTTTTTCTAGCCTACATACAGCCTATACAGGGGTATAGAACACTTTGCTGTGTTCTAAAATGCATATGGAGTGTGCTGGGGTAGTGAAATAATACTGTTATTCAGAATAACATGCAGATTACCGGCATCGCTTTTAGAATCACTGCCGCACAGCAGCACAATTACAGAGCCTGGTGGTGGCATCAGTGTCAGGAGACCATATAGTGACTGAATGACATAGCGTGGAGGTGTTGGCAGCATGAGGAGACCATTTAGTGGCTGAATGGCAGTGTGGAGGTGTTGGCAGCATGAGGACACCATTTAGTGGCTGAATGGCAGTGTGGAGGTGTTGGCAGCATGAGGACACCATATAGTGGCTGAATGACACAGCTTGGAGGTGTTGGCAGCATGAGGACACCATATAGTGGCTGAATGACACAGCATGGACATGTTGTCAGCATGAGGAGACCATATAGTGGCTGAATGACACAGCATGGAGGCATTGGCAGCATGAGCAGCATGAGTAGGCACTAGGCCTTTACAATCCCTAAGATTAAAAGATGAATTAAGAAATTTAAACCGAAGATTTTGGATAGCTGTTACGCCGAGCGCTCCGGGTCCCTGCTCCTCCCCGGAGCGCTCGCGGCGTTCCTCTCTCTGCAGCGCCCCGGTCAGACCCGCTGACCGGGAGCGCTGCACTTACATTGCCAGCGGTGATGCGATTCGCATAGCGGGACGCGCCCGCTCGCGAATCGCATCCCAAATCACTTACCTGTCCCGGTCCCCGGCTGTCATGCCCTGGCGCGCGCGGCTCCGCTCCTTAGGGTGCGCGCGCGCCAGCTCTCTGAGATTTAAAGGGCCAGTGCACCAATGATTGGTGCCTGGCCCAATTAGCCTAATTAGCTTCCACCTGCTCCCTGGCTATAATACCTCACTTCCCCTGCACTCCCTTGCCGGATCTTGTTGCCTTGTGCCAGTGAAAGCGTTTAGTGTTGTCCAAAGCCTGTGTTTCCAGATCTTCTGCTATCCATATTGACTACGAACCTTGACGCCTGCCCCGACCTTCTGCTACGTCTGACCTTGTCTCTGCCTAGTCCTTCTGTCCCACGCCTTCTCAGCAGTCAGCGAGGTTGAGCCGTTGCCAGTGGATACAACCTGTTGCTACCGCCGCAGGAAGACCATCCCGCTTTGCGGCGGGCTCTGGTGAATACCAGTAGCATCTTAGAACCGGTCCACCGGCACGGTCCACGCCGATCCCTCGCTGACACAGAGGATCCACAACCAGCTAGCCGAATTGTGACAGTAGATCCGGCCATGGATCCCGCTGAGGTGCCGCTGCCAAGTCTCGCTGACCTATCCACGGTGGTCGCTCAGCAATCGTAGCAAATCGCCCAACAAGGACAGCAGCTGTCGCAGTTGACCGCAACGTTACAGCAACTTCTGCCACTGCTACAGCAGCAACCATCTCCTTCGTCAGCTCCTGCACCTCCTCCGCAGCGAGTGGCCGCTACCAGCCTCCGCTTGTCCCTGCCGGCCTAATTTGATGGGGACTCTAGACTCTGCCGTGGCTTTCTGTCGCAATGTTCCCTACATATGGAGATGTTGTCGGACCAATTTCCTACAGAACGGTCTAAGGTGGCGTTCGTAGTGAGTCTTCTATCTGGAAAGGCTTTGTCTTGGGCCACACCGCTCTGGGACCGCAATGATCCTGCCACAGCTACAGTCCAGTCCTTCTTTGCTGAAGTCCGTAGTGTCTTCGAGGAACCAGCCCGAGCTTCTTCTGCCGAGACTGCCCTGCTGAACCTGGTCCAGGGTAATTCTTCAGTAGGCGAGTACGCCATCCAATTTCGTACTCTCGCTTCCGAATTATCTTGGAATAACGAGGCTCTCTGCGCGACCTTTAAAAAAGGCCTATCCAGTAACATCAAGGATGTGCTGGCCGCACAAGAGATTCCTGCCAACCTGCAAGAACTTATCCATTTGGCCACCCGCATTGACATGCGTTTTTCTGAGAGACACCAGGAGCTCCGCCAGGAAAAAGACCTTGATCTCTGGGCACCTCTCCCACAGTATCCTTTGCAATCTACGCCTGTGCCTCCCGCCGAGGAGGCTATGCAAGTGGACCGGTCTCGTCTGACCCAGGAAGAGAAGACTCGCCGTAGGGAAGAAAATCTTTGTCTGTACTGCGCCAGTACCGAACATTACTTGGTGGATTGCCCTATTCGTCCGCCACGTCTGGGAAACGCACGCACCCAGCTCACGTGGGTGTGGCGTCTCTTGGTACGAAGTCTGCTTCTCCACGTCCCACGGTGCCCGTACGGATTTCTTCTTCTGCCAACTCCTCCAACTCAGCCGTGGCCTGCTTGGACTCTGGTGCCTCTGGAAATTTTATTCTGGACTCTTTGGTGAATAAGTTCTGCATCCCGGTGACCCGTCTCGCCAAGCCGCTCTACATTTCCTCGGTCAACGGAGTTAAATTGGATTGCACCGTGCGTTACCGCACAAAACCCCTCTTAATGTGCATTTGATCCCATCATGAAAAGATTGAATTGATCGTCCTTCCCAACTGAAGTCCTCCTCGGTCTGCCATGGCTCCAGCATCATTCTCCCACCCTTGACTGGACCACCGGGGAGATCAAGAGCTGGGGTCCTGCTTGCCGCAAGAGATGCCTCACGTCTCCTCCAAGTCCCGTCAGGCAAGCCTCAGTGCCTCCTCCTACACCTGGTCTCCCCAAGGCCTATCTGGACCGTGCCGTGCCTCCTCATGGCCCCCGTCCTGGTGACACCCTGCCCCGTGCCAAGCTTCACCCTCTGCTCTCCCTCCCCATTCCCACTCCTGCTGTACTGCCTGCCTTTGAGGAAACCCTACAATCGCTCCCAGTGTCCTCGTCCCAGGTGAAGCAATTGCCGGACAAAAAAAGGGGGAGACCTAAGGGGGGGGGTACTGTTATGCCGAGCGCTCCGGGTCCCTGCTCCTCCCCGGAGCGCTCGCGGCGTTCCTCTTTCTGCAGCGCCCCGGTCAGACCCACTGACCGGGAGTGCTGCACCGACATTGCCGGCGGGGATGCGATTCGCATAGCGGGACGCGCCCGCTCGCGAATCGCATCCCAAGTCACTTACCTGTCCCGGTCCCCGGCTGTCAAGTCCTGGTGCGCGCGGCTCCGCTCCTTAGGGCGCGCGCGCGCCAGCTCTCTAAGATTTAAAGGGCCAGTGCACCAATGATTGGTGCCTGGCCCAATTAGCCTAATTAGCTTCCACCTGCTCCCTGGCTATAATACCTCACTTCCCCTGCACTCCCTTGCCGGATCTTGTTGCCTTGTGCCAGTGAAAGCGTTTAGTGTTGTCCAAAGTCTGTGTTTCCAGATCTTCTGCTATCCATATTGACTACAAACCTTGCCGCCTGCCCCGACCTTCTGCTACGTCTGACCTTGTCTCTGCCTAGTCCTTCTGTCCCACGCCTTCTCAGCAGTCAGCGAGGTTGAGCCGTTGCCAGTGGATACGACCTGGTTGCTACCGCCGCAGGAAGACCATCCCGCTTTGCGGCGGGCTCTGGTGAATACCAGTAGCATCTTAGAACCGGTCCACCGGCACGATCCACGCCGATCCCTCGCTGACACAGAGGATCCTCAACCAGCTAGCCGAATCGTGACAATAGCGGGTGCTACCTATGAGAAAATTTGAAATTCCCAGACCCAGGCCCCACAGCGGCATCAGTAAACCATATATTGCCTGAATGACACAGCCTGGAGTTGGCTGATGCACGAGTACACAGCAGGGCTTCACAATCCCCCCCAAAAAACACCACAATTTTAGAAATCTTTGCAAAAAATTTTGGATAGCGGGTGCTACCTATGAGAAAATTTGAAATTCCCAGACCCAGGCCCAGCAGCGCCATCATTTTTTGATTTGAAATTTAAAACAAACTTTCAGTGTCCCGGACCCCAGCGTGTGGGTACTAAGGACCAAATCCAACAAGCCCCCACAGGGCTCATGTGGCCGTGAGATTTAGGTGCAATTCCTCCATTGCCCTTGTTTGACACAGCCTGGAGTTGGCTGATGCATGAGTACACACAAGGGCTTCACAATCCCTCCAAAAAAACACAACTATTGTAGAAATTTATAAAGAAGACTTTTGGGTGTAAAAAAGGCCCCCATTTTGGGACGGTAGCGAGGGTCTAATAAGGTGGAGATCCAGAAGTCATCCCGCTGAAGAATTTTGACAATTCGGGGGTCACTACGCAAGCGACTGAGCATGCATCATGCCATTTGCGCCAGTGACTCAGAGGGACAACCTGCCTCCATCTCCACTGCATACTGCCACGGTGTGTCTGGGTCCTCTGTCTCACATTCCTCATAACCCTCCAGCTCCTCTGGCTGCTCCTGCTCCTCCTCTCTTGTCCGATGACTAGAAACACCGGCCATCTCATCCAACCTAAACTGTTCTTCGCTCTGCCCCTCATCATCCTCCTCCTCCAGTTCAGCCCCCACAGGGCTCATGTAGCCTTGAGATGTAGGCGCAACTTCTCCATTGCCGTGACCAGCCATGGTTTCAATCATTTGTTGTAGGAAATGTAGGAGTGGAATTACGTTGTTCATGGCGTAATCCAGGCGACTCACAAATAATGTGGCTTCCTCAAAGGGCCTCAGCAAACGGCAGGTGTCACGTATGAGCTGCCACTGGTTCACATTGAAATTACACAGGGGAGTATCCTATCTGCTTGGATCATCAAGAAATTGGTGATGGCTTTTCTTTGTTCGAATAGTCTGTCCAACATATGGAAGGTGGAATTCCAATGTGTGGCAATGTCACAAATAAGACTATGTTGTGGGATACCATTATGACGCTGCAGCTCAAGGAAGGTGTGCTTGGCGGTGTACGAGTGGCTGAAGTGCATGCACAGTTTCCTTTCCATTTTCAGGATGTTTTGCAAATGGGATGAAGACTTGAGGAAGTTCTTGACAACCAGATTCAACACGTGTGCCATGCAGGGCGCATGTTTCACACTTCCTTGTCGCAGCGCAGGCACGATGTTCTTCCCGTTGTCGGTCACCATGGTTCCCATTTCCAGATTTCGTGGAGTAAGCCATACTCGGATTTCTTTACAAATGAACTTTAGCAGTTCCTCCCCTGTGTGACTCCGTTCGCCAAGGCAAACCATGTGAAGAACAGCTTGACACCGCCGTGCCCTACACACACGGTACGATAAAGGGCCACCGAGATTTGGACGTGCAGTGGAGGCCGAGGACACGGTGGAGGATGAGGAGGCGCATTCGCACACTGTAACAGGACCAACTGCCTGGGAGCGAGAGCGTGGAGGAGGAAGCGGTGTGACCTTTTCAAGTTGCTGTTGTGGCTTTGCAGGAACCAAATTTATCCAGTGGGCCGTAAAAGATAAGTATTGTCCCTGCCCGTAGTTACAGCTCCACACGTCGGCGCTGCCGTGCACTTTTGAACACACCGACAGGCTCAGGGACTGGCCCACCTTCTCTTGTACAAACTTATGCAGGGCTGATACTGCCTTCTTCGCAAAGAAATGACGTCTTGGGACTCTCCACCTCGGCTCGGCACAAGCCATCAATTCTCTGAAAGGTGCAGAGTCCACCACTTGAAAAGGGAGGGACTGCAACACCAGCAACTTGGACAGGAGCACATTCAACTTCTATGCCGTTGGATGAGTGGGCGCATTCTGTTGTCTCTTGGACATGGCTTCGCTGATGGATTGTTGGCGGAATGGCTGACTAAAAGCGAGAGAAACAGGAGCGACAGAAGGAGGGTTTGACACACAGCTCCCTTCGGCTGAGGTGGTGGAGCCTTGGCTGGATGAAGGAGGGAGCGGATGGCCACTGGGTGATGAAGCAGGCTGGACCACTACATCGGAGCCACGGTTCTCCCAGGCCGCTTTATGGTGGTGAAGCATGTGTTGACGCAGGGCCGTGGTGTCGACATTGGGACCCTGGCCACGCTTCACCTTCTGCCGACAGATCTTGCATGTTGCTACGTGAACCTCCTCCGGATGCCTTATGAAAAACTTCCACACCGCCGAGTAGCTGATTTTCCCACCCGCAGTCTGTACTAATTGACTGCTACTGGCCCCATCTCCAGGAACCCCTGTTCCACTACCTCCCGGAAAAGTAGGCTGCCGCAAAGCAGGTGGTCTCCCCCGGGCACGTTTGGCTCCTGAGTTTCCACTACTGCCACCACGCTGACTGCCAACCGTGCTACCGCCTTGCTGCCTCAAGGGCAACCTGCAACTCTCTTCTCTGATGATGATGAAGCCCCTTCTGCACCCGGCTCCCAATTGCGATCGGCTTCATCATCATCAACAGGTGTGTTCACGTCACTGATGTCCTCCTCATGTTCCCCAACAGTGTCTGCTTCAGGACCCTGAACCCTTGCAACACCGCCACCCACGTCACTCTCATCACTACTTGGCCGCCTAGTGGAGCAAGCGGCGCATGTCTCCTCCATTTCTTGGCTGTCCAGTAGCTGCTGACTGTCCTCTATTAGATCGTCCTCAGTAAATAGTGGAGCTGAACCCACTGCATTAGATACTTCTTTAGGAGAGGGAACAGCATAGGACAAAGGCAATGGGAGGACAGGGACTGCTCCTGGGCCATGCCAACTGAGGGTTGTGTCTGAGGAACCCACCGACTGTTGACTGGGGGTGTAAGATGTCACTTGTGATGATGTGGATGAGCGTGTTAACCACTCGACGACGGCAGATGGGTTGCTGGTGGAGACACGACCGCTGGCTGATAACGGGAGCTCAGGCCTCTCGCTGCGACTCCTGCTGCCACTCACCCAAGTCTGCTGCCAACTCTGCCCGAAGTATTTAGGCCTCTGCCACTCCTCTGTGCACATCCTGGCACTTCTCTGCCTGACATACTTAGTGCGTTTATGAGGGTATTACAATACGCTACACTACTCTTTAAACAGTATTTGTCTAGAACAGCAGCAGGTGATTACTTACGGCTGTCCTTTCACAGTATGTAGGCCCTTGACAGATTAACAGGTACTAAATGGTACAATACTTGGATGTACCTATGCGGTATGCACTGATGAGGGCAGTAATATGCCTAACTATACGTAAAAAAAAAAATCTGTATTTTTGTAAAAACACCAGCCGGTGAAGACTATTGTTTGGACTTTGACGGTATGGAGCACCTCGACAGCTTAACAGGTACTAAATGGTACAATACTTGGATGTACCTATGCTTTATGCACTGTTAAGGGCAGTAATATGCCTAACTATAGGCAGAAAAAAATCTGTATTTTTGTAAAACACTAGCCGGTGGATACTATTGTTTGGACTTTGACGGTATGGAGCACCTTGACAGCTTAACGGGTACTAAAAGGTACAATACTTGGATGTACCTATGCGGTATGCACTGATGAGGGCAGTAATATGTGTAACTATACGCAGAAAAAACTCTGTATTTTTGTAAAACACCAGCCGGTGAATACTATTGTTTGGACTTTGACGGTTTGGAGCACCTTGACAGATTTACAGGTACTAAATGGTACTATACTTGGATTTACCTATGCGGTATGCACTGATGAGGGCAGTAATATGCCTTACTATACGCAGAAAAAAATTCTGTATTTTTGTAAAACACCAGCCAGTGGATACTATTGTTTGGACCTCGACGGTATGGAGCACCTTGACAGCTTAACAGGTACTAAATGGTACAATACTCAGATGTACCAATGCAGTATGCAATGATGAGGGCAGTAATATGCCTAACTCTACGCAGAAAAAAATCTGTATTTTTGTAAAACACCAGCCGGTGAATACTATTGTTTGGACTTTGACAGTAGGGAGCACCTTGACAGCTTAACAGGTACTAAATGGTACAATACTTGGATGTACCTATGCGGTATGCACTGATGAGGGCAGTAATATGTGTAACTATAAACCGAAAAAACTATTTAAAAAAAAAAACAGTAGGTAAATACTATTGTTTGGACTTGCACAGTATGTAGCCCCTTGACAAATTAACAGGTACAAAATGGTACAAATGCCCTACAGTCCACTGAACAATCACGTATGTCTGAACAGCAGCAGGACCCAACAGTACAGCACCACAAAAAAAAAAAAAAAAAGAATTCCAGGGATTAAACCCAAAATTGCCACAAAATTTGTCACAAAATTATGAGCAGCAGAAGATTTGTGGAGCAAAAAAAAATAAACTCAATTGGGCTGAAAAATTAGGAGATAAGATGCTTCAGAAAGTTCAGGCAGCTTGGAGATCTGTATGAGGCAGCTGACAGCTATCTGCCCCTCTCTGCTGCAATGCTCAATAACGTGAATAGGAGGTTTAGCTATCAATGATCCTTCTCAGAGTAACAACACAACACTCTGCACTCCTGTCTTTCCCTAATGCTGATGTGACTAGCAGTTGCAGTGTAACACTGTGGTATGAGCTATTCACACACACACACAGTCCCGTCCTCTCCCTCTGAGTGCATAGATGAAATGAAGTGAGGCAAGATGGCCGCCAATTATATAGGGGCTGTGACATCACAGGGGTCAGTGAACACTGATAGGCTGCATCTCACATACTGTGAAAGTCCAAACAATAGTACTCACCGGCTGGTGTTTTACAAAAATACTGATTTTTTTCTGCTTATTGTTGCACATTTTTCTGTCCTCATCAATGCATACCGCATACGTACATACAAGTAGTGCACCATTTCGTACCTGTTAATTAGAGATGTCGCAAATTGTTCGCCGGTGAACAGTTCCCGGCAAACTTAGCTGCTCCTGCTGTATAGGGAAAGTGATAGCTAGGTTGCTACTAGGTGGTGTATTCAGGGTCCACTTTACTCCTAAAGCACTAGTCTAACATCTGCTTTAACCCCTTAAGGACTCAGCCCATTTTGGCCTTAAGGACTCAGACAATTAAATTTTTACGTTTTCATTTTTTCCTCCTCGCCTTCTAAAAATCATAACTCTTTTATATTTTCATCCACAGACTAGTATGAGGGCTTGTTTTTTGCGCGACCAGTTGTCCTTTGTAATGACATCACTCATTATATCATAAAATGTATGGCGCAACCAAAAAACACTATTTTTGTGGGGAAATTAAAACGAAAAACGCAATTTTGCTAATTTTGGAAGGTTTCGTTTTCACGCCGTACAATTTATGGTAAAAATGACGTGTGTTCTTTATTCTGAGGGTCAATACGATTAAAATGATACCCATTATTATATACTTTTATATTATTGTTGCGCTTAAAAAAAATCACAAACTTTTTAACCAAATTAGTACGTTTATAATCCCTTTATTTTGATGACCTATAACTTTTTTATTTTTCCGTATAAGCGGCGGTATGGGGGCTCATTTTTTGCGCCATGATCTGTACTTTTTTTTGATACCACATTTGCATATAAAAAACTTTTAATACATTTTTTATAATTTTTTTTTTAATAAAATGTATTAAAAAAGTAGGAATTTTGGACTTTTAAAATTTTTTTTCGTTCACGCCGTTCACCGTACGGGATCATTAACATTTTATTTTAATAGTTCGGACATTTACGCACGCGGCGATACCAAATATGTCTATAAAAAATTTTTTTTACGCTTTTTGGGGGTAAAATAGGAAAAAACGGACGTTTTACTTTTTTATTGGGGGAGGGGATTTTTCACTTTTTTTTTACTTTTACTTTAACATTTTTTTACATTTTTTTTTACACTTGAATAGTCCCCATAGGGGACTATTCATAGCAATACCATGATTGCTAATACTGATCTGTTCTATGTATAGGACATAGAACAGATCAGTATTATCGGTCATCTTCTGCTCTGGTCTGCTCGATCACAGACCAGAGCAGGAGACGCCGGGAGCCGCACGGAGGAAGGTGAGGGGACCTCCGTGCGGCGTTATGAATGATCGGATCCCCGCAGCAGCGCTGCGGGCGATCCGATCGTTCATTTTAATCGCGAACTGCCGCAGATGCCGGGATCTGTATTGATCCCGGCACCTGAGGGGTTAATGGCGGACGCCCGCGAGATCGCGGGCGTCGGCCATTGCCGGCGGGTCCCTGGCTGCGATCAGCAGCCGGGATCAGCCGCGCATGACACGGGCATCGCTCCGATGCCCGCGGTTATGCTTAGGACGTAAATGTACGTCCTGGTGCGTTAAGTACCACCTCACCAGGACGTACATTTACGTCCTGCGTCCTTAAGGGGTTAAGGACAGGACCCAAAAAAGCCCTTTTTAGGGCTCAAATATCAGTCCGTGTGTCTTGCAACAGCTGGAGGCACCCTGGTTAGGAGGGAACCACTGGTTAAAAGGGGTACTCCAGTGTAAAACTTAAGTTCCTTCAAGCAACTAACTACAGTATTAAAAGGGCTATAAATTAAGTCCTTGTGTCTTGCAACAGCTGGAGGCACCCTGGTTGGGAGGGGACCCCTTGTTAAAAGGGGTACTCCAGTGTAAAACTTAATTTCCTTTAAGCAACTAACTACAGTATTAAAAGGGCTATAAGTTCAGTCCATGTGTCTTGCAACAGCTGGAGGCACCCTGGTTGGGAGGAAACCACTGGTTAAAAGGGGTACTCCAGTGTAAAACTTAACCTCCCTGGCGGTATGATTCTGTCTGGAAATGTGTACCAAAAGCGGTACAATTTTTTTTAACTGAATTTCACATCTCCCTCCGCCCATTTCACATCTCCCCCGTCACATTCCCCTCTCCCTTGTCACATCCCCCGTCACATTCTTCCCCCCTCCTTGTCACATTCTCCCCCCTCCTTGTCACATTCTCCCCCCTCCTTGTCACCTTCTCCCCCTCCTTGTCACATTCTTCCCCCCTTGTCACATTCCCCCCTTGTCACATTCTCCCCCTTCATGTTACATTCCCCTCCCCCTGTCACATCCCTCCCCCTTGTCACATCCCCCCTTCATGTCACATTCCCTCCCCCCCTGTCACATCCCCCCTTCATGTCACATCCCCCTCCCCCCCCCTGTCACATTCCCCCTGTCACATTCCCCCCCAGTCACATTCCCCCCTTGTCACATTCCCCCCTTGTCACATTCCCCCTTTGTCACATTCCCCCCCAGTCACATTCCCCCCTTGTCACATTCCTCCCCTGTCACATTCCCCCCTTGTCACATTCCCCCCTTGTCACATTCCCCCACTGTCACATTCCCCCACTGTCACATTCCTCCCCTGTCACATTCCCCCCTTGTCATATTCCCCCCTTGTCACATTCCCCCCAGTCACATTCCCCCCTGTCACATTCCCCCCCTGTCACATTCCCCCTTTGTCACATTCCCCCCTTTGTCACATTCTCCCCCCATGTCTTGTTCTGCAGCAGCATACACTGGGTTTGCCGGCAGATTTCAAACCTAGTGTATTTGCTGCAGAACAAGCCCTTTCCCCTTCAGCCAATCACAGGCTTTACACCACTGCGGCCTGTGATTGGCTGAAAAGTGAAAGGTCCTAGAAGATGAATAGTGAAGAGAGGACACCCCGGACCGCACGGAGGGGAACGACATCTGCAGGGACCGGGACTAGGTGAGCAAAAGTTTTTTTTATTTTACTACTTCTTCCTTTTACACTTAGCTCAGTGTTTTTCTCACAGGGGGCCTCCAGCTGTTGTGAAACTACTACTCCCAGCATGTCCGGACAGCCTTTGGCTGTTCGGGCATGCTGAGAGTTGTAGTTTTGCAACAGCTGGAGGCCCCCTGGTAGGGAAACACTGACTTTTAGTATTTTTCTTTACCTGCTCTGGCCGGCCCCCGCAACGGGAGCCGACCAGAGCAGATAATCGCAAGTTTTCCCGGGGGGCCGCATCGCTATATCGCATTGCTTTTGCGATATATCGTGCAGCCCGGCCGGAAACTCTGTAATTCTACCCCGAGCGTGACTCGGGGTTACCGATCCTGGCAGGGAAAATTAACCCCGAGTAACGCTCGGGATTACCGCTCAGGAGGTTAAGTTCTTTCAAGCAACTAACTACAGTATTAAAAGGGCTATAAATTAAGTCCTTGTGTCTTGCAACAGCTGGAGGCACCCTGGTTGGGAGGGGACCGCTTGTTAAAAGGGGTACTCCAGTGTAAAACTTAATTTCCTTTAAGCAAATAACTACAGTATTAAAAGGGCTATAAGTTCAGTCCGTGTGTCTTGCAACAGCTGGAGGCACCCTGGTTGGGAGGGAACCACTGGTTAAAAGGGGTACTCCGGTGTAAAACTTAATTTCCTTTAAGCAACTAACTACAGTATTAAAAGGGCTATAAGTTCAGTCCGTGTGTCTTGCAACTGCTGGAGGCACCCTGGTTGGGGACCTCTGCTTAAAAGGGGAACTCCGCTGGCAACCTTTTTTGCTCATTGTCACACTAGTGCAAATCACGTAGTCAGTTGGCCGATGCATATCAGCGACATGGTCCATCCACTCGCAGGTCTGACTCCTTCCACTGCCATGGCTGCTTGGGTGGGGAGGGGTGGCAGGAGCAGTACCAGCTCCATCAGCAGCAGCCTGAGTCTACATATCGCTGATGATTAGCTTTCTTCACCCGCATTGTGAAGCAACTAATCAGCAGCAGGTAGACATGGAGCAGGACCTGAACCAGCAGATGGTGGCATACCTTGACATGGCCATGCCGACAAACATTGAAGATCCGCTGGACTTCTGGGCAGCCAAACTTGATTTATGGCCGCAACTAGCATAGTTTGCCCTGGAAAAGCTGTCCTGTCCGTCCAGTAGTGTGCCATCAGAGCGGGTGTTTAGTGCAGCCGGGGCCATAGTCACCCCAAGGAGAACCCGTCTGTCCACGAAAAATGTGGAAAGACTGACGTTTATGAAGATGAATCAGGGATGGATCAGCCAGGATTTCCAGCCACCAATGCCAGATGCCTCAGAGTAGATTGACCATGCTGCTACACCAACACTTCAATAGTGGTTATGAAACCCTCTTGGGTTATCAATTAGTGTTATGAAACCCTCTTGGGTACTGTGAATGCCTGCTTCTGACTCATCCTGTGTCTCTTTCAGGAATTACTTGCCTCACTGAAGCTTCTGGCCTTGTGCCTTTAATTTTTGGAAGTTTAGCAGTAGCTAAATACATACTTAATGCAAATTTCATCATTGATCTTTAAATGTATGGGGTTATGAAACCCTCTTGGGTACTATGAATGCCTGCTCCTGACTCATCCTGTGTCTCTTTCAGGAACTACTTGCCTCACTGATGCTTCTGGCCTTGTGCCTTTAATTTTTGGAAGTTTAGAAGTAGCTAAATACATGCTTAATACTAATTTCAACATTGATCTTTAAATGTAAGGGGTTATGAAATACTCTTGGGTACTGTGAATGCCTGCTCCTGACTCATCCTGTGTCTCTTTCAGGAACTACTTGCCTCACTGATGCTTCTGGCCTTGTGCCTTTAATTTTTGGAAGTTTAGCAGTAGCTAAATACATGCTTAATGCAAATTTCAACATTGATCTTTAAATGTAAGGGGTTATGAAACCCTCTTGGGTACTGCGAATGCCTGCTCCTGACTCATCCTATGTCTCTCTCAGGAACTACTTGCCTCACTGATGCTTCGGGCCTTGAGACTTTAATTTTTGGATATTTAGCAGTAGCTAAATACATGCTTAATGCAAATTTCAACATTGATCTTGCAATGTAAAGGGGTTATGAAACCCTCGGGTGTACTGCTGATGCCTATGTCTTTCAGGAATTACTTGGCTTACTGATGCTTCTGGGCTTGGGCCTTACATTTTTGGAAGCTAGCACTACCTAACATGCATCTTCTATAGAGATTTCAAAGTTCACCTTTTAATTTTAGGGGTTGTGAACCCCTCTTGTGTACTCATGCTGCTTACTGCTCCACTCTGTCAGCCCGTTGATCCTGTGACAGTGTGCGACTCCGCCTCCACATCCTCCACAGTGTCCTAAGCCTCCACTGCCCAGACAAATCTCAGTGACCCTTCAGCATACCATGTCTGCAGGGCACAGCGGTGTCACGCTGTTCTTCACATGGTTTAACTTGGGAAACAGTCTTGGAAACAATGGCCAGTCAGGGCAATGGAGACATTGAGCCTACATCTCATGGCCACATGAGCCCTATGGAGGCTTGTTGAATTTGGTCCTTTGTACCCACATGCTGGGGTCCGAGACAATCAAACTTTAATTTAAATTTCAAATAAAAAAATCAGACATTTCAATGGTCTCCTCATGCATCAGCCAACTCCAGGCTGTGTCATTCAGGCAATTTATGGTTTACTGATGCCGCTGCTGGGCCTGGGTCTGGGAAAAAAAAAATGTTATCATAGGTAACACCCGCTATCCAAAATATTCAAAAATTTTAAAAATTGTGGTGTTTTTTGGGGGGGAATTGTGAAGCCCTGGTGTATACTCGTGCATCAGGCTGTGGCAACTCCAGGCTGTGTCATTCAGGCAATATATAGTTTACTGATGCTGTTGCTTGGCCTGGGTCTCGGAAATTCAAAGTTTCTCATAGGTAGCACCCGCTATCTAAAATCTTCTTCAAAAATTTCAAAAATTTTTGTTGTTTTTTGGGGGGGATTGTGAAGCCCTGGTGTGTGCTCATGCATCAGCCAACTCCAGGCTATGTGATTCAGGCAATATATAGTTCATTTATGCCGCCGCTGGGCCTGGGTCTGGGAATTAAAATTTTATCATAGGTAGCACCCGCTATCCAAAATCTTCTTAAAAAATTTCTAAAATTGTTGTGTTTTTTTTAGGGATTGTGAAGCCGTGGTGTGTACTCATGCATCAGCCAACTCCAGGCAATATATTGTTTACTGATGCCGCTGCTGGGCCTGGGTCTGGGAAATTCAAATTTTATCATAGGTAGCACCCGCTATCCAAAATCTTAGATTTAAATTTCTAAATTAATCTTTTAATCTTAGGGATTGTGAAGGCCTAGTGCCTAATCATGCTGCCAACACCTCCAAGCTGTGTCATTCAGCCACTATATGGTGTCCTCATGCTGCCAACACCTCCACGCTGTGCCATTCAGCCACTATATGGTCTCCTCATGCTGCCAACACCTCCATGCTGCGTCATTCAGCCACTATTTGGTCTCCTCATGCTGCCAACACCTCCACGCTTTGTCATTCAGCCACTATATGGTCTCCTCATGCTGCCAACACCTCCACGCTGTGCCATTCAGCCACTATATGGTCTCCTCATGCTGCCAACACCTCCACGCTGTGTAATTCAGCCACTATATGGTCTCCTTACACTGATTCCACCACCAGGTTCTGTCATTGTGCTGCTCTGTGGCAGTGATTCTCAAAGCGATGCCGGTAATCTGCATATTATTTCACTACCCCAGCACACTCCAAATGCATTTTAGAACACAGCAAAGTGTTCTATACCCCTATTGAGACTTTCTGTAGGCTAGAAATAGGCTTTTTTAAAGGGAACCAATCATCAGATTTTACCCTATATAATGCTTGGTAAAGCGTTATATAGGGTAAACTTATTGTCCTCACCATCCCTGGGGGACGCTCCTGCCTCCAGGGATGGTGAAGATATGAAGTTATAAACTAGTCACCGCCGCCGCCGTAAGTAGTCCCCTTGGCGGGGAGCTCTTCTCACCTACTCCCGTTCTTTGGCCGGCAGCGACGCCCCCTCTGCTTGATTGATGGGCAGCGTCATTGCTCTGCTTTGTCTGTTCAGTGAGCGGAACAATGACGCGGCCCATCAATCAAGCGGAGGGGGCGTCGCTGCCGGGCGAAGCACAGGAGTAGGTGAGAAGAGCTTCCCGCCCAGGGGACGACTTACGGCGGCGGCGCTGACTAGTTTATAACTTCATATCTTCACCATCCCTGGGGGCAGGAGCATCCCCCGGGAATGGTGAAAATAAAGATTTTACCCTATATAACGCTTTGCCAAGCGTTATACAGGGTAACATCTGATGATTGGTTCCCTTTAATATAGATTCATCGCACAAAAATTCGGATCAATTTTCGGAAAATTTGAAACTTATAACTTTGTAAACAATGAAGTTGTGCAGTTAGATCCGATTTCTCCCTAGTCCGATGTTGGTCAAACTTTATTCTATTTAGGCCATGTATTACAGATAACTTTTGCTGAATGTCCAATACTGCTTGTATTAGATTAGATTAGATTTTTCGAAATGTGAAGTTTGTTTAATGAAATGACCCCATAATGACGCTTTGTGGGCACATCATTGAATGCGTTTTTTATAAAATTTTCGGTTCAGTAATATTTTCAGTTTTGATTTTCAGATACATTCAGTATTCGAGTGTCCAGGTTTCATTTTTTTTCGTATACATTCGGTATTCGGGTGTACGGGGGTTCATTTTTCGTATACATTCGGTATTCGGGTGTCCGGGGGGGGGCTAATTTTTTCGTATACATTCGGTATTCGGGTGTCTGGGTTTGATTTTTTTTCGGATACATTCGTATTCGGGAGGGTTTGATTTTCCGTATACATACAGTATTTGGGTACATTCGGGTAAATCTTTTTTAAGCAGGGGACCATTATCGGGAGTGTGTGCAGGAAAAGAGGGCAGCCGCAAAGATCGGAACATTGGAAGACAGGTAAGACAATATGATTTTATGTGATTTATATTAATACATAATGTAATGTTGAATGAATGAGTAAATTAATGAATGAATGAATGCTGTATGAATGATTGATGTGTTTGATTGATGTGTTTGATTGTCGGGTGATTAATGTATAACATGATGTTATACATAAATCACCCGACAATCAATTGCATCGATCAAACTGTTGCAAAACTACAACACCCACCCAGCATGCGGCTGTCTGGGCATGCTGGGAGTTGTAGTTTTGCAACAGCTGGAGGCACACTTTGGCAAACACACGCATTCGCGCAATGCTTTTAATTCATTTTCAAATTCTGCTGGCTTTTGTCAGAAATGGGTTACCAGGTCAATAACATGCATAGTAATTGCCGTGGGAACATTTTTCATTCATAAAACTGCAGACTTAATTGGATAATTGCAGTGTAGAATGTTTGGTGTCCTAAGCGTTCTACACGGCAATTATCCCATTAAGCCTGCATGCGTGTGTCTGCCAAAGTGTGCCTCCAGCTGTTGCAAAACTACAACTCCCAGCATGCCCAGACAGACGCATGCTGGGTGGTTGTTTTAGTTTTGCAACAGTTTGATCGATGCGTTTGATTGTCGGGTGATTTATGTATAACATCATGTTATACATAAATCACCCGACAATCAAACACATTGATCAAACACATCAATCATTCATACAGCATTCATTCATTCATACATACATTTACTCATTCATTCAACATTTCTTTATGTATTAATAATTTATTAATACATAATGTAATGTTGAATGAATGTGTAAATGAATGAATGAATGCTGTATGAATGATTGATGTGTTTGATCGTCGGGTGATTGAGGTCAATGACATGCATAGTAATTGCCGTGGGAACATTTTTCATTCATAAAACCGCAGACTTAATTGGATAATTGCAGTGTAGAATGTTTGGTGTCCTAAGCGTTCTACACAGCAATTATCCAATTAAGCCTGAAGCTTTATGAATGAAAAATGTTCCCATGGCAATTATTATGCATGTCATTGACCTGGTAACCCATTTCTGACAAAAGCCAGCAGAATTTGAAAATGAATTAAAAAGCATTGCGGGAATTCATGTGTTTGCAAAAGTGTGCCTTCAGCTGTTGCAAAACTACAACTCCCAGCATGCCCAGACAGCCGCATGCTGGGTGGGTGTTGTAGTTTTGCAACAGCTGGAGGCACCCTAGTAACAGTAAAACAGTAACTAACAGTCAGAAACAGTGTAGCGCAAGGAACAATAAAAATATTAGAAATAATTCTTTACTTTCGTTTTTCTACCGCATGCATTCAGTAAATAATTAATGCATTTGTTTTCGGATAACGAATGCATCTGTTTTTTTTACCACATGCATTCGGAGAATAACGAATGCATGTTGCTATTCGTTTTATCGTTGCTATTCGGAAATATTCAAAAAAAAAATTGTGCATTCGGAACGGCCCGAATGCACGAAAACGGCAAAATTCGGTAAATTTGACATTCATGCTGAACTGAATTGCACATGTCTAGTGAGAGATACATTTTCTTTCAGTGTTAACATCATAGGAATATGGTCACTCCATGTTATTACTCCTATCTTAGTAGACTCTACTAAATGTAAATTACGACATTCAATCAAAAAGTAGTCTATTCTGGAGTACATTTTATGACATGGGGAGTAGTAAGTAAAATCGCATTCACCTGGATGTTGTACTCTCCAGGAGTCAAATAGTTGATGTGAGAGAAGAGTTTTAATGTAGAGAAGGTTCAACTGAGAATTTAGAGGTGGTTGAGTCCATGGAAGGCCATTGAACCATATTAAAATCCCCTATCAGCAACATTATCCCTTGTCTAATGGAAATAATCATTTTCATTCATTTTCATCCATGTTGTTTTGAATTAGGACAGGAAACTGAGGCTATAATGTATTGTATATTGTTGATTAGACAAACAAGAATTATATATCGGCCTTCTTTGCCTGTAATTTATTGTTGGACGTTTACTATTATACTATCGCGGATCAAGATGGAGATCCCTCCCCTTTTACACACAGCTGGAACTGATACTACTGTAGGATAAGCTTTAACCTCTTGGGGACGTATGCATATGCCCTGCATCCCCAATCCTTAAGGACTCAGGGTGCACATTTACGCCCTGAGTATTTCCAGTCCCCACTGCTCAGTGATAAAAGTGCCCCTTGGCACTGTTTCTGTGCCCCATACATTTAGGAAAGCTTTAGATTAGGCAGGGATGGAGTTAGGAGGTAAAAAAAAAGATGTGTATATATATATATATATATATATATATATATATATATATATATATATTTTAACAGCGTACCATACTGTAGGTGTCCACAGGTCCGTAGTACCTTTAGCTGCATGACCCCGGCCCTACAAGGTCGCTACGGTCTGTGCAAGTGTTTTTTTTGGGGGGGGCAGACCTTTTTTTTCTTGCTAAATGTGTGGCCGGGCCCTCTTAGCTATAAAAGAGTGGTAAGCCACCGTTAGCTAAAGCCCACCCGCCACTGATCAGTCCCGTAGTACTGATCAACATTTTTTTTTTCTGTGGTCCAGGTGCTTTTTAGGTAATAGTGGCATTTTTGTTTTTGCACCTATAGGCGGTCCGTGCCACCAGCAGCAGGCCTGTGCTGTGTGGATGAACCATACCTCTGTGTGCAGCCTGCCCCATCGCTGTCAGTGACTTACCACTGATCAGCGTTTTTTTGGTGGGTTCAGGTGGGTGCATTTTTTCGGGGTTAAGCGTTTTTTTATTTTATTTTTCTGGTATTTTGTGTGGTAGTCTGTACGTGCCACCAGCTACTGTTCTGGGCTGCGTGGCTGGACCCCCCCTGACTTCTGCGCTCCCTGCCGCCACCAATCACTAATCAGTGCGCACACCACTGATTGGGTAAACACTTTTTTTGCCACAGGGTTTTTTTTGTGCTAGAAGTCTATATTTTTTATTTATTTTTTCCTTTTTTCCCTTTTTAGTTAGGGTGGGTTTAGTTAGGTTAGGGCTGGTTAGGGCAGGTATGAAGGTAGTCTCCCACCACACCACACACAGCACATACACAAATAAAGTTTTTCCCACACACGTACGTACACCCCCATCCCCATTAGAGTAAGTAAATGACCCACAGGGTGTTTTCAGTGGAGGAGGCATATGCCATACTTGCTTCCGACACTGAAAGTGCCACAGAGGACGAGCAAGACCCCACCTTCCTTATTTCTTCAGCGTCCTCATCATTTTCTGATGATGAGCCACCAAGGAGGCGAAGACGCCGCTATGTGATACTACAAACCTCCTCTGCTCCTGACCCTGTGCCCCATGCTATTATGAGTCCCCCTGGCGCTCATACTAGAAAAGCCCCCCAGCCAAGTTTACTGGTGCCTGGTACCGGCGAACTTGTTTTGACCACGAACCTGTGAGTTTGTTGGCGACTCAGGAATCAAGATTGACATAGCCGGGTTCACTGAAATGGACTATCCGCAAGCCCAATTGTATTCTGGACTACAATCGGTAGATGGGGGAGGTGATCTTTCTGGTCAAGTCCTCAAGCCATATAATGCCATGCACAAAACACGGGCATGGTACAAAAAAGTTGTGGTCTACATGGTACAGATTGCCATGTATAACTCTTTTGTACTGTCCCAGCATACTGGCAACAAAGAGACATTGCTGGAGTTCCAAGAGGAAGTTCTCAAGGCCCTCATCTTTGGTGACCACCAAGGAGCGGGTCAGAGCACCTCTGGAACCTTGGTTCCCTGGATCGTCCCCGGCCAATACTTTTCAGGTGAGTTCCCCCACACTGGAAAGAAGGGACGATCCCAGAAAAAATGCAGAGTGTGTTGCAAGAGGGGGATTCTGAAGGACACCACCACTCAATGCAACACTTTCCCTAATCTTACGGGCCTCTGCATTAAGGATTGCTTCAGGTAGTATCACACTTCAATGGAGCACTAAATTTTAATCCTTTTCCTTGATTTTAATTTCCCAAAATTTGACTCCAATCTACCATTCCAGAGTACATTGTCTTCCAAATTTGAAAACCAACCCCCCAAAAAAATTACTATTTCCCAATACACCTGATAATATCTAATTTTTTTTTGTCCACCCAAAAAATGGGTCATGGGACACAGAGTCAACAGCATTGGTGGTTTTCAGTTGCCTCATATGCGCAGTGCTCTCTCCCCAACCTGAGCAGGGGACGGCCACACACATCACATTCACAGAATGATGATTCAGAGCATAGGGTTTGGGGCGGGCATATGCGAATATGTGCATATGTGGGGAAAAAAGCGAATATTTGCAATTTCGAATATATATAGAATATATTCGCAATATTCGCGAATTTGCAATATTCGCGATAAAAATTCGAAATGAGAATATTCACGCCCAACACTACTCATATCTGGTTGTTCCTTTCTTCCATTTTCCTCTGAATGTATGTAACTGTAAGTTAGGTCCGTAAGAAACAACAGCTTCAAATGCGAAGAGTTCTCGCTCATGAGCTCTGTCGTATTTCCAGGCGACAATTCGGAGTCACATGTTAGTTGTTCACAGAATCATGAAGCAGAGCATAGGTTGAAAATTGCAATTTTCAAAACTACCCTTCATCCGTTCCAGGAAAATAAATTTAGGAAACACCCGTGCATTCAAAATGTCCTCTTTACCTCTATACCCATTCCTCGGGGGGGGGGGTACTTTTTGTAATGGTGTCACATGTGGATGTTTCATTTTTGTATTTTCCTCTGAATGTATGTTATCGTCAACTACTCCCTATATGTGAATGTATGTCCATAGTCAGGAGAAAACGCCCTTCAAAATTTGTATCCCAATTTCTCCCATTACCCCTTCCCTTGTGAAAATAAAAAAATTGGGTAATCCCAGCATTATAGTGTAAAGAAATCACATTTTTCAATTTATGGCCAACTGCTCAAAAAACCTGTGAGGTGTAAGTACTTAGTGTAAGTACTTGTTACCTTCCTTGAGGGGTATAGTTTCAAAATTGTAGTCACTTGCCAGGGTTTTTTATTTTTTTATTTTATGTCAGTGCAAAGCACTACTTTAGGCCTCAAATCTCATCTGTGCTGTCTCACTCCTAATCCCTGTTTTGCACCCGCATAGTGCTTTTCCTCCTTATAAGCGATATTTCCTTATTCTGGAGAAATTGTGCTACAAATTTTGTGAAGATTTTTTTCTCTTACTATTTGTGAAACTCAAAAAAGGTTGGTTAATACCAGCAATTCAGTGTTAAAGATAAATTCTTTCACTTTTAAGGCCCACTGTTCAAAAAACATGTGAGGTGTAAGTACTTACTATAACACTTGTTATGTTCCTTGAGGGGTGTATTTTCTAAAATTGTGTCACATGTGTGGGGTTATTGCTGGGGGATTTGTCAACGCACATGGCCCTGACTTCAATTCCAAAAAACTTTTCACTCCAAAAGCCAAATGGCACGCCTTCTATACAGGGCATTGCAGTGCACCCGCAGAGCACTTTACATCTGCCGTTCTGGCTGCATAGGAGGTTTGTAAATGTACATGGCCCCGACTTCAATTCCAGCTAAATTCTCTCCCCAAATGTCCAATGGCGCTCCTTCTGTTCTGAGACCTGTAGTGCGCCAGCAAAGCACTTAACATCCACATATGGGTCGTTTTCTTAACCCCTTAAGGACATAGAGCGTATCCATACGCCCCCGTTTCCAAGTCCTTAAGGACCGAGGGCGCATGGATACGCCCTGAGCATTTCCGGCCCCCGCTGCTAGCTGGAGGGGAGCCGGGGCCGGATGCCTGCTGAAATTGTTCAGCAGGCATCCCGGCATATCGCCCAGGGGGGTCATTATGTCCCCCCATGTCGGCGATTGCCGCAGATCGCTGGACAATTCAGTCCAGCGATCTGCGGCGGATTCCGGGTCAATCGGGTCTCCAGTGACCCGATGACCCGGAATTACTGGCTGATCGGGGCCGTCAGAGACGGCCCCGAACAGCCAGAGCCTGCAGGGGTGAGGTGGCACTGGTGCCACCTCACAATCACCCTGATTCGTCGGCCGGATTCCCGGCCGACCAATCAGGGCGCATGCTGCGGGTGTCACTCCCGCAACCCGCTCCGCCCCTCTTCCGGAGGACGTGAGCGGGTGCGGGAAGACGACCCCCGGTGCTGGGGACCCCGATCCCCGGAGTCCCTGTTGGGATCGGGGCCCCAGGAGCGACGGTGGCGGCGAGGGACTGACCTGTGCGGCGGCATCGTGGAGCAGCAGCAGGAGGTGAGTGACAGCCTCCTGCTGTTGCTTAGCAACAGCTCCCAGCATGCAAAAAGGGCATGCTGGGAGCTGTAGTTATGAAACAGCAGGAGGCAGACCACCACAACTCCTAGCATGCCCTTATGGGCATGCTGGGACTTGTAGTTTTGCAACAGCTGGAGGCACATTCTTTCTATGGAAAAGTGTACCTTCAGCTGTTGTATAACTACAACTCCCAGCTTGCACAATCAGCTAAAGTGCATGCTGGGAGTTGTAGTGGTGCATCTGGTGGTTGCATAACTACAACTCCCAGCATGCCCGTTTGCTGTCGGTGACTGCTGAGAGTTATAGTTTTGCAACAGCTGAAGGCACACTGAGTTAAGTAGCAAACCAGTGTGTCTCCAGCTGTTGCATAACTACAATCCCCAGCCAATGTAGTATGCCTCCGGCTGTTGCATAACTACAAGACCCAGCATGCCCTTCCGCTGTCTGTACATGCCGGGGGTTGTTACCAAACTCGGTGTTTCACAACCTGCGTGTCTCCAGCTGTTGCAAAACTACAACTCCCAGCATGCACTGTATTTCCCCCCCCCCCCCCCCATGTGAACGTACAGGGCACACTCACATGGGCGGAGGATTACAGTAAGTATCCGGCTGCAAGTTTGAGTTGAGGCAAATTTTCTGCCGCTGCTCAAACTGCCAGCGAGAAACTACTGTGAACCCCCGCCCGTGCGACTGTACCCTAAAAACACTACACTAACACAAAATAAAATAAAAAGTAAAAAACACTACATATACACATACCCCTACACAGCCCCCCTCCCCAATAAAAATGAAAAACGTCTGGTACGCCACTGTTTCCAAAACGGAGCCTCCAGCGGTTGCAAAACTACAACTCCCAGCATCCACTGATAGACCGTACATGCTGGGAGTTGTAGTTTTGCAACAGCTGGATGTCCCCCCCCCCAATGTGAACGTACAGGGTATCCGGCTGCAAGTTTGAGCTGCGGCAAATTTTCTGCTGCAGCTCAAGCTGCCAGCGAGAAACTACTGTGAACCCCCGCCCGTGCGACTGTACCCTAAAAACACTACACTACACTAACACAAAATAAAATAAAAAGTAAAAAACACTACATATACACATACCCCTACACAGCCCCCCTCCCCAATAAAAATGAAAAACGTCTGGTACGCCACTGTTTCCAGAACGGAGCCTCCAGCTGTTGCAAAACAACTACTCCCAGTATTGCCAGATAGCCACTGACTGTCCAGGCATGCTGGGAGTTTTACAACAGCTGGAGGCCCCCTGTTTGGGAATCACTGGCGTAGAATACCCCTATGTCCACCCCTATGCAATCCCTAATTTAGGCCTCAAATGCGCATGGCACTCTCACTTTGGAGCCCTGTCGTATTTTAGGGTCACATATGGGGTATCGCCGTACTCGGGAGAAATTGGGCTTCAAATTTTGTGGGGTATTTTCTGCTATTACCCTTTTTAAAAATGTTAAATTTTTGGGAAAACAAGCATTTAAGGTAAAAAAAAAATTATTTTTTTTACATATACAAAAGTCATGAAACACCTGTGGGGTATAAAGGTTCACTTAACCCCTTGTTACGTTCCCCGAGGGGTCTAGTTTCCAAAATGGTATGCCATGTGTTTTTTTTTTTTTTGCTGTCCTGGCACCATAGGGGCTTCCGAAATGCGGCATGCCCCCAGAGCAAAATTTGCTTTCAAAAAGCCAAATGTGACTCCTTCTCTTCTGAGACCTGTAGTGCGCCAGCAGAGCACTTTTCACCCCCATATGGGGTGTTTTCTGAATCGGGAGAATTTGGGCTTCAAATTTTGGGGGGGTGTTTTCTGCTATTACCCTTTTTTAAAATGTAAAAATTTTGGGAAACCAAGCATTTTAGGTAAAAAAAAAAAAAAGGTTCACATATGCAAAAGTCGTGAAACACCTGTAGGGTATTAAGGTTCACATTACCCCTTGTTACGTTCCCCGAGGGGTCTAGTTTCCAAAATGGTATGCCATGTGTTTTTTTTTTTTTTGCTGTCCTGGCACCATAGGGGCTTCCGAAATGCGGCATGCCCCCAGAGCAAAATTTGCTTTCAAAAAGCTAAATGTGACTCCTTCTCTTCTGAGACCTGTAGTGCGCCAGCAGAGCACTTTTCACCCCCATATGGGGAGTTTTCTGAATCGGGAGAATTTGGGCTTCAAATTTTGGGGGGGTGTTTTCTGCTATTACCCTTTTTTAAAATGTAAAAATTTTGGGAAACCAAGCATTTTAGGTAAAAAAAAAAAAAAGGTTCACATATGCAAAAGTCGTGAAACACCTGTAGGGTATTAAGGTTCACATTACCCCTTGTTACGTTCCCCGAGGGGTCTAGTTTCCAAAATGGTATGCCATGTTTTTTTTTTTTGCTGTTCTGGCACCATAGGAGCTTCCTAAATGCGGCATGCCCCCAGAGCAAAATTTGCTTTCAAAAAGCCAAATGTGATTCCTTCTCTTCTGAGACCTGTAGTGCGCCAGCAGAGCACTTTTCATCCCCATATGGGGTGTTTTCTGAATCGAGAGAAATTGGGCTTCAAATTTTGGGGGGTATTTTTTGCTATTACCCTTTTTAAAAATGTTAAATTTTTGGGAAACCAAGCATTTTAGGTAAAAAAAAATATATTTTTTTACATATGCAAAAATCGTGAAACACTTGTAGGGTATTAAGGTTCACTTTACCCCTTATTACGTTCCCTGAGGGGTCTAGTTTCCAAAATGGTATGCCATGTTTTTTTCTTTGCTGTCCTGGCACCATAGGGGCTTCATAAATGTGACATGCCCCCCAAAAACCATTTGTCGCTCCTTCCCTTCTGAGCCTTCTACTGCGCCCACTGAACAATTAAGATAGACATATGAGGTATGTGCTTACTCGAGAGAAATTGGGTTTCAAATATAAGTAAAAATTTTCTCCTTTTTATCCCTTGCAAAAATTCAAAAATTGGGTCTACAAGAACATGCGAATGTAAAAAATTAAGATTTTGAATTTTCTCCTTCACTTTGCTGCTATTCCTGTGAAACACCTAAAGGGTTAATACACTTACTGAATGTTATTTTGAATACTTTGGGGGGTGCATTTTTTATAATGGGGTCTTTTATGGGGTATTTCTAATATGAAGACCCTTCAAATCCACTTCAAACCTGAACTGGTCCATAAAAAATAGCGAGTTTAAAAATTTTGTGAAAAATTGTAAAATTGCTGCTGAACTTTGAAGCCCTCTGGTGTCTTCCAAAAGTAAAAACTCATAAATGTTATGATGCATACATAAAGTAGAAATATTCTATATGTGAACCCAAAAAAAATTATTTTGAATATCCATTTTCCTTACAAGCAGAGAGCTTCAAAGTTAGAAAAATGCAAAATTTTCTTTTTTTTCATCAAATTTGGGGATTTTTCACCAAGAAAGGATGCAAGATACCACAAAATTTTACCACTAAGTTAAAGTAGAATATGTCACGAAAAAACTATCTCGGAATCAGAATGATAGCTAAAAGCATTCCAGAGCTATTAATGTTTAAAGTGACAGTGGTCAGAATTGCAAAAAATGCTCTGGTCCTCAAGGTGAAAAAGGGCTCGGTCCTTAAGGGGTTAATCGGAAGAAATTGCGGTTCAAATTTTGGGGTCCAATTTCTTCTATTACATCATGGAAAAATTAAACATTTGGATTAACACCATAATTTTAGTGTTAAAAATCAAGTTTTTCACTTTTACGGTCCACTTAAAAAAAAAACTGTGAGGTGTAAATACTCACTGTAACCCTTGTTAAGTTCCTGGAGGGGTGTAGTTTCAAAAATGGTGTCACATGGGGGGGGTTCTGCTTTTCTGGTACCATGGAAGGTTTATAAATGCACATGGCCCCCGACTTTCAGCAAACTTCTCTTAAAAATCAAATTTTTCATTTTCACGTCAAACTTCAACGCAAAGTTGTCAGACACCTGTGAGGTGTTAAGGCTCACTATACCCCTTGTTACATTCCTTGGGGGGTGTAGTTTCCAAAATAGTATGCCATAAGTGATGTTTTTTTTTTTTTCTGTTCTGGCCCCCATGGCTTCCTAAATGCAACATTCCCCCCAAAAAACATTTCAGCAAAATTCTCTTTCAAAAAGCCAAATTTTGTTCTGTGCATTGTAATGCATCAGCAGAGCACTAAACCTAAACATATGGGGCATTTTCTTAAAGGGGCACTCCGGCGCTAAGACATTTTGGATAGGGGATAAGATGTCTTAGCGGCAGCATACCCCTTTAATCAGGAGAAATTGGGCTTTACATTTTGGGGTCCATTTTCTCCTATTACCCCTTGTGAAAAAGAAAAATTGGGGGTAACACCATCATTTAAGTGTTAAAAATCAAACTTCCCATTTTCACATACAGCTTAAACACAAAGTTGTCAAACACCTGTGAGGTGTTAAGGCTCACTATACCCCCCTTGTTATGTTCCTTGAGAGGTATAGTTTCCAAAATAGTATGCCATGTGTTTTTTTTTTTTTTTTTGCTGGTCTGGCACCATGGGGGATTCCTAAATGCAACATGGCCCCCAAAAACCACGACAACAAAATTTGTTTTAAAAATCTCACAGTTGCTCTTTCCCTCTTGAGCCATGTTGAGAGCCCGCAGAGCACTTTACATCAACATATGAGGTATTTCCATACTCGAGAGAAATTGGGCTCCAATTTTTTTTTCTTGTTATACCACTTTTGAAAATGAAAATGGGGCTACAAGAACATGTTAGTGAAAAAAATTCAGATTTTTATTTCTCTCCTCCACTTTTCTGCTATTCTTATGAAACACCTAAAGGGTTAGCAAACTTTCTGAATGTTATTTTGAATAGTGTTGGGCACGAATATTCGTATTTTGAATTTTTATCGCAAATTCGCGAATATATTCACTATATATTTGAAATTACAAATATTCACTTTTTCCCGCATATGTGCATATTCACATATGCGCATATTCGCATATGTGAATATTTGTATATTCCTTCTTTTCACTTGTGGGCCAATTAGAATGATGCAAATACACTTGTCAGAGGTTATCAACAACATGCCCAGCAATTAATATTAAAGTTGCCCACCCCCTCATTGTTTTCTTCCTCAAATATGCAACTATGCAAATATGCGAATGTAATGAATACGTGAAATGCACGAATATAGGACGAATATTTGTCTATATATTTGTAAAATATCACAAACTGGAATATGGCCAATGCCGCTCATCAATTATTTTGAATACTTTGAGGGGTTTAATTTCTATAATGGGGTCATTTATGGGGCATTTCTCACAGAAGGGCCACTCAAATCACCTTCAAACTTAACTGGTCCCTGAAAAATTCAGATTTTGACATTTTTGTGAAAATTTTGAAAATTGCTGCTACATTTTGAAGCCCTCTAATGTCTTCAAAAAGTAAAAACATGTCAACTTTATGATGCCAACATAAAGTAGACATATATTTGTGAATTAATATATAATTTATTTGGAATATCCATTTTCCTAACAAGCAGAGAGTTTCAAAGTTAGAAAAATGTAAGATTTTCATGAAATTTGGGGATTTTTCACCAAGAAAGGATGCAAGTAACAAAAAAAATGTACACCTATGTTAAAGTAGAATATGTCAAGAAAAAACAATCTCAGAATCAGAATAAAAGGTAAAAGCATCCCACAGTTATTAATGTATAAAGGGACAGTGGTCAGAATTGCAAAAAAAGGGTACTTTTTTTTTTATCAACTGGTGCCAGAAAGTTGACCATATAGTGGCTGAATGACCCAGCCTGCAACAGCCTGAGGATACCATAGGGCCTCATAATTGAAAATATTAAATATATTTTTTAACATTTAAATTGAAGATTTCAAATAGATGAACCTAAAAAGTTTTATTTAATGTGCCAGCAGCATGAGGAGACAACATGGCGGTACAGTGACACAGCCTGGATGTGGCAGAAGCATGAGGAGACCATATAGTGGCTAAGTGACACAGCCTGGAGTTGGCAGCAGCAAGAATAGACCATATATATGGCTGAATGACAAAGCCTGGAGATGGCGGCAGCATGAAGACCATATAGTGGCTGAATGACACAGCCTAGAGTTAGCGGCAGCATGAGGAGACCTTGTAGTGGCTGAATGACTCAGCCTGTAGGTGGCAAAAGCATGAGGAACAACCGGAACAAAAAGGTACACCAATTAGATGTATGTATGTGGTATGCACTTATGAGGGGAGGACAATGCGCTAAAGTACGCTTAAAACAGCATTTGTCTACAACACCAGCAGCTGTGTACTTTTGCTGGCCTTTTACAGTATCTAGGCTCTTAAGACTTTAACAGGAACAAAATCATACACCACTTAGATGTACGCACAGGTTACACTTAATAGAGGACAATACACTTTTAGTGCTCTGCTTTTCTTTGCAACACACACTGCTGTCTGTCCCTCTTTCTTCAATAGAACGCTGATGTGACTGACCGCAAGATTGCTGCTGATTATATAGGGCTGTGATTCAAGGTCATCACACCAACCCTTGTTCCCGCCTTCCCAGGATTCCTTATCCCATGTCCTCACATGTGGATCCGCTATTTTAGATGCCCAGCCCCTGGAGCCTCGATCGCACTAAATGGAGTTTAATGAAGCGATTTGTGCGATTTTCGCATTCATTAGGAATCAAAATTTTCCTGAAATTCGTAACAAATTCAGATTCATAAGATTTGATTTGCTCAAAGTAGTAGTAGTTTCTAAAAATGTACTTATTGTACTACTTATTGTACTACTTATTGTACTAATATTCAGCCTCAGAGAAGGGGGGTCTCCATACCAATCCATGCTGGCTGTCGCAATTCTCAGTGCAGCAGCCAATTCTTTGATTCTTTGACATCCTACAATAGCATTCTGTACATAGCAACGAGGAATTATGCTAACACCAACAATCAGCATCTTTAGGGTTAAAACCGGACAAGCCAAAGTCACTTCAGATAAATGAATGTAACACCCCTGCCCTATTATTGTCAAACCTGATGGAAGCTTGAACATATCCCATCTGCGCCCTGCAAGTATATAAACATTAAAGTTATTAAGTAAAATATGAAATAAAGAAAGAAGAGAATGCACTTGTATTTCAAAGCATTCAAAATGCACCCCCATAATATTTCCATACGTTTTTAACAATCTTCCCATCCAGCCCTTACCCCCTGTTGTTCCTTTGTTTTTAATCCTTACTCCTGCTAGTTTTAGAAGAAAAAATAAATAAAAATAAAAAAAAGAAAAGGAGAAAATAACAAAATTATTGCCTTCTTCTGGATCAACTCAACTCAATAGGGACTTATTAGGGCTATAGGTTGAACTTGATGTACTTTGGTCTTTTTTCAACCTTATGAACTATGTTACTATGTTACTATTTTAGAAAGAGGAAAAAAAAGAAATAAAAGGGAAAAAAAGAGCAATTTTTGGGGCGTAGACCTTTTACGCTCTGTAGGGAGTAAATTATGGATATCCCCCATATCCATATTTTTGGCTATACTGGCTTCAAATATATAAGGAAAGCTCTACAAATAAATTTTCATTCTAGCCATTAGTTTTCAACTCCCATAATCATTGAGTTGAATCCAAGGTCATTTTTTATCAATCTGCCAGGTCATTTTCCACCTTTTGCTATCTTCTTATTTTTTTTTTCTTATGTCTAACTGTAGCCCATTCTGCTTAGGCAGGATTTATTATGACCATTTTTGGTCCAGGGTCCCCTGGAGAGAGGAATAATCAGAGTATAGGCCACAGTCATAGCAGAGCTCCATCAGTTCCTGAGGGGTAGTTGCCATATGTTGTTTCCCTTTATAATTAATAACCACTCTCACTGGGAAACCACATTTGTACAGTACATTGTGATCTCGTAGAAGATGGGTACCTTGGGAATATTCCCTGCGCTTGGCCATAGTGGCTGCCGACAAGTCCGTGTACAAATGTAGGTTTTTGAACTTCTCTGGCATTGGTAGAGGGGCCATTGATGCTGTAATTATTCTCTCTTTAACATGAAAGAAATGCATACGTAAAATGGTTTCACTTGGGAGGCTAGTAGAGAGACCCCTTGCTTTCGGTAGACAATGGTCTCTATCTAGAGTCAGGTCTAGTTTTGATAGATTCGGAATAAGGACATTGAAATACAGTATTCCATTAGAAAGGAAGCTAGATCATTAGATTTCACAGTTTCAGGGATGCCTCTTACTCGGATATTGTTCATCCTGGAACAGATCTCAATGTCCAATAATTGATTTTTAAGGGAGACCACCTCTTCTTCTAAGCTTTTCACAGAAGGTGTTATGCTGTTGTGAGCACGAGTTTGTGTCTCTATTTTTTCCTTAATTACAGCAGTGTGCAGATCCAGTGTGTGTATTTCCTGTAGAATGAATGTCACTGCATTCTGTAACACAGTTGTGAAGGATGTCTGTAATTCTGAAAACATTCCCCTCATAGAACTTTCAGAAACATGTGTTATTGGCATGTTGTCATGGGTAATAATTTCAGAAGTCTTGTTAGGGGGATATGGTCCTTATCCCAAATGGTGGTTCTAGGGCATAATGTGGCATACTGAGTGGTGGTGAGCTAATTTGTCGATGGAAGCTAACAGATGCCCGTGCAGTCAGGCTAAATGCCACAGGGGCAGATAGGCTTGCCAGGGTTGGGATTTTCGGGCTTGTTTTTATGGGATGTTTAATGTATGCTTTCCAGACAATCCCTGTATAGTATCGCTTGCCTGCATGTTTACTGCTTCCAAATTATTGCAGTATTAACCCACAAGTTTTTCAGTAAGCCTCCAGCCCCTTCTCTTTAACTAGCTATATCCATCCCCTCAGAATTTTGGTAGGTAAAGCTGGCCGGTTTTCCTCCTGTTCCTGCTCTAATAGTATCTCCACAGTATTTTCTTTACTCCCAAATACAGGTTTTTTTTACAGTACCTGATGTTGGTCACAGAAACTTTCATTTCTGCTGACCTCAGTTGTAGCCTCAGGATTTTACGCCTCCAATCGTTTAGTTACCACACTGGCACATTCAATTGTCTCCCCCTGCTCCTTAATTTCTCTCTGAGGGCCCTTTGATACTAAGCTCAAGGTGGGTATGCCGCCTGTAGCCGTGTGTCTCTGGGGATCCTGCACAGCAGCCGCAAGCTGCGCCTCCCCTCTGGGTGGAGCTGTAAGTGATTTCCGGTGAGCTTCTGATATGCCTACTCCCTTCCTTGGGGGCATCGGATTCAGCAATCCTCTTCCCGGAGTAGTTCGTCACGCTCCTCCGCTTCCCTGCCTCCTTCCTCTGCCGGAAAGTAGCTTGTCAGTTTTGCCGGTCTGCCCTTCTTTGCTCTGCTGTGCGTTATTACTTCAAATTGCTTTCCGATCGCCGAATGAGTGCTCAGTGTCTGAGATCCAGGCATGAGCAGTCAAGCGGCAGAATCATCGATCAGTGGTTTCTGATGAGAAACCAGTGATCAATGTAAAAGATCAGTGTGTGCAGTGTTATAGCTCCCTATGGGAGCTATAACATTGCAAAAAAAAAAAGGGAAAAAAAAGTGAATAAAGATAATTTAACCCCTTCCCTAATAAAAGTTTGAATCACCCCCCTTTTCCCATAAAAAAAAAAAAAACTGTGTAAATAAAAATGAACATATATGGTATTGCCGCGTGCAGAAATGTCCGAATTATAAAAATATATTGTTAATTAAACCGGACGGTCAATGGCGTACGCGCAAAAAAATTCCAAAGTCCAAAATAGTGCATTTTTGGTAACTTTTTATATCATGAAAAAATGAATAAAAAGTGATCAATAAGTCCTATCAATGAAAAAATGGTATCGCTAAAATACGCCCCATACGCGGAAAAATAAAAAAGTTATAGGGGTCAGAAGATGACAATTTTAAACGTATTAATTTTCCTGCATGTAGTTATGATTTTTTCCAGAAGTATGACAAAATCAAACATATATAAGTAGGGTATCGTTATAATCGTATGGATCTAAAGAATAAAGATAGAGTGTTATTTTTACTGAAAAATGTACTACATAGAAACGGAAGCCCCCAAAAGTTACAAAACAGCGTTTTTTTCTCAATTTTCTCTCACAATGATTTTTTTTCCCTTTCTCCGTAGATTTTTGGGTAAAATGACTGACGTCATTACAAAGTAGAATTGGTGGCGCAAAAAAGAAGCCATCATATGGATTTTTAGGTGCAAAATTGAAAGAGTTAGGATTTTTTAAAGGCAAGGAGGAAAAAACGAAAATGAAAAAAACGGAAAAAGCCCGGGTGCTTAAGGGGTTAACTGGATAGTGGTGGGGTTATGACAGGGAAGTAGCGGTGGTTCTAGTTCAGAGCATCAGAGCCCGAGCTGCCGCTGCCATGCTCATATAGCCAAACTCCTCTGGTAGTAGTTTTATTGTAAATTAGCAAACCAAGTATTTTATTAACTTATTGTCAGCAGAACATTCAATTAATACCCATGAATGTCACTATGGAAACTTTTAACAGGCATATCTGATTTTTATTTGTCTGAGAGATAATTATAAGAACCTTTATCCTCATAGGAATATTGTTATAACAAAGTGGCTTGCAGTAATTTGATTATCTTGTATAGTTATGCATTTCAAAATTTCAATTCAATTTTCTTTGCTTACCATTAAGAAAAATGAACAAAAATCGTCGAGAGCTATAAAGTGTTGTGTTTACTTATGTTCTTATAATAAGAATCAAATAAATAAACATGTCTAAAGCAGAATTGGTTTCTGTTAAAAAGCTTTAAAATTAGAGAAGTTGTTTAAAATGCTTAAAAAATGCTTAAAAAATATTTCTTAAATGGGGTAAATTACATTATGGTACCAATCCCTAAAATAGGTTGAAAGTATCTGATCATTCTCAGGGGTCAGACCTCCACAAGTCAAGTCAACACAAGTCCCTTGTTTCCCGAGTGGATGGAGTGAAAGTTGAGCATGTACATTGAATTCACTTGCAATGAGACTTCTGGATATAGTTGAGTACAGTGAATTCTAGACTTGTATACTTATTACCTATATTGTATAGTCTTGGGATAACTCATGCTACTATAGCATTTTTTTCACACAACAGTGAGGTGTTTCACATGACATAATCACCTTTTGCCAATCACTTGATGTACAACACTATCACTTGATGTACCGATGAGCTTTGGAAGGAGGCACAGTGTTTATTGTTATTTACAAAAGGAGCCAAAGTTTATATTATTATTTGATTTACTGTGGAAAGTGGTCATTGTTATTTATTTTAGTGAAAACAGTGGCCATTTTTATTATTTCAGGATGCACATTGTACATTGATATTGTTAATTTGTAATGAGCGAATTTTTGAAAAATTCGATTTGGGTGATTCGCAAAATTTTCTGAAATAATTAGGTACGGTCTAAATTTATTTGTGGCAAATCTCTATTAAAAACGGCTATTTCTGGCCTACAGAGAGCTTCAATAGAAGTGTAAAACACTTTGCCTTGCTGTAACACGCATAGGTTGTGTGCTGGGTAAGTGAAATAATACTGTCTTTCAGTATGACATCCAGATTAGAGGCATCGCTATTAGAATCACTGTTGCAGAGTGGCATAATGAAATGACAGAGCCTGGAGGTGGCATCAGTATGTGTAGACCATATAGCGGCTGAATGACACAGCCATGAGGTGGCGGAAGTATGAGTAGACCATAAAGTGGCTCAATGGCACAGCCTGGAGTTGGCAGCAGTAAGAGGAGACCATATAGTGGCTGAATGACACAGCCATGAGGTGGTGGAATCATAAGGAGACCATATGGTTGCTGAATGGCACAGCCTGGAGTTGGTGGCAGCAAAAAGAGAACATATAGTGGCTGAATGGCACAGCCCGGAGTTGGCGGCAGCAAGAGGAGACCATATAGTGACTGAATGACACAGCCATGAGGTGGCGGCAGCAAGAGAAGACCATATAGTGGCTGAATGACTCACCCTGGAAATGGCAGCAGCATGAGGAGAACATAAGGTGGCAGAAGGAGACAGCCTGGAGGTAGCATCAGCATGAGGAGAATATATGGTGGCAGAATGAGACAGCCTGGATCTGGCATAAGCATGAGGAGAACATATGGTGGCAGTATGAGACAGCCTGGATCTGGCATAAGCATGAGGAGAACATACAGTGGCAGTATGAGACAGCCTGAAGCTGGCAGCAGCATGAGGAGAACATATGGTGGCAGAAAGAGACAGTCTGGAGATGGCATCAGCAGTATCAGGAGTCCTGAAATTGACCCGGTGACATAGTGGGGCGGTTGGTGGCAATACAAGTACCTGGTGGTGAAGGTGGGTGAAAAAAACTTGGAATTCACAGAAATAGATAAATAATATTTATAATGTACCAGTCAAATTGTAAATCACAGAAAACATTAAAACTTTACTTTTAATAAATCACTCTAAAATGTATAGACCATCAAAAACCACATATAACAATTCTGGTGTTGTACCCAGATATCGTACATCCAACCAGAAATGACAAAATAGGTTACACCTTGGTCATACAGACCACTTTTTGCTGCACTGCAACTAGGATAAGTTGACCATTTGCAGACGTACAAAGAGAAAACAACACAGTCCCCTGGTCCGGCAGCAGTAATGCAGATATATACAGATTATAAGGAATATAATCAATCTGAACAAGATATCCTAAAATAAAAGATGGGTATAAGGGTAGGATAGGTGTGGGTGGGACCTGGGGGTAGCACAGGCTGGATATCAAATGCCCCTATGGCTATCCTGAACCTAGGTGATCACCCTGCTCTAGGCCTAAACCTAGGCGGAGTGAACGCGGCCCGCTCCGGAACCTACCCTCATATACCCTAGAAAACCCTATTTAGGAGACAATTCGGAAGGTGTCTCACTGGGGCGCCCTATCTGACTCGGTGGACAGGGAGGATGCCCTAACCTAAAATAGGAAAATGTAAATATAACAAGTAAGTATCCCACTGAGGTGTTTATGTCAAATACCCAATGTGTTTAGTGTATTGGGTAGATGGAAAAATGATGACTCAAATCATAGAACACTGGGCTATGTACCGGTATTTGTATCTGTCAGGATAACACAAGTTTGAGTAGTAGTATTCTGATATACTGTATGATAAGGTAAAATAAATAAAAAAAGATACCTAATTGCTGTGGAGACAGACACACAGATATCTACCTGCCATAACAGTAGCAGATGTAAAATGGCAATGCTGCTCCAAAAATCACTGTTCTTAACACAGAGCTAGAATGCCTAGTTACTATAAACAACCGCAGCAGGCATTGATGGCAATACTGCCCCACAATTCACCCTTAATTACACCAGGCAGAGTTACCTAGTTGCTATATACAATCACAGCAGGGGTTAGTGACAATGCTGCTCCACAACTCATTGCTCAATGCAGACTAATCAGAGAAAAGTTACCTCTGGTTGCTATAGGCAACGAAAGTGGTTCACAAATCAAAATACATTTCAACTGGGTGACTTTCGGAACCTCAGAAATCCAAATATGGAGTCATACATAACACAAATTAGCAGATGTAGATATATACATGGGAAGGACCAGTGGGATACTTATCAAAGCTGCTGGAGGACCGGAGGACCGCAGTCCCTGAAAAAAACTTGGCATCAAATGTGTGGCATCAGGCGGGTGGCAGGATTAGTAGCTGAGTAGTGTTGAGCGACATAGGCCATATTCGAATTCACAATATTTTGCGAATATATGGGCGAATATTTGTCATATATTCACTAAATTCGCATATTCGTAATATTCACGATTTTTTCGCATATGCGTAAATTTGCATATGCGAAAATTTATGAACTTTATAGTAAGTATACCAGTGTAACTTGTTAGAAGCAGCAGAAGGGAGGGATCAATATTCGCGCATATTCGCATATGCGAATATTCGCCCGGCGGTCTCACACAGTAGTATTAGAGCCTTCTTTAGACCACACAAGCTGGAAGGAGAGAGGGATGATCACTGTGATGTGTACTGTGAAAAAAAAACTAATATTCGTAATTTCGAATATATAGTGCTATATTCGCGAATATTCGCGAATTCGCAAATATGCAATATTCGTGAATAAAATTTGAATTGCGAATATTCACGAGCAACACTGTAGCGGAGGCAAGTAAGCAGAAGAAAATGGTCTCTTTTATAAGTGTTAGTGTGCACAAGTAAGTATTGAGGATATGCATTATGTAAAACTTAACTTTTAATAATATTCTTAGAATAAAATATATGTACAAAATTTTTTTTTTAAATCAAACAAAAGGAAAGGTGTGCAAAAAACACCATGTGCCACCTACACCACAGAGTATTGATGTGATGCAAAGACGTCTAAAGACGTTCATTGTAACTGGTGGGGGTAAAAACCTTCCCTGTAAGGCCCTACTCTCGCATTATTAATTCCCTTCTTGGCAAGTGTTACTTGCCCTAAAAAGGGCGGCCCCACACAGGAACCTCTCCCTATTTCCACCTACAAACACTGCCATTTCCCAAGGTTTTTGGGGGGAAATAGGGAGAGTTTCCTGTGTGGGGCCACCCTTTTTAAGATGAGTAACACTTTCCTCGAAAAGATGGAAGGGAACAATATATTGTCCATTGTAGCAGGTGGGGGTAGAAAATTACCCTGTAAAGCCCTACTCTCACCCTATTAATTACCTTCTTGGCAATTGTTACTCTCCCTAAAGAGTTCAGGCGACCTTTGCCTGCGCCTGATGAATTTAGGCCTCTGCCACTTCTCTGTGCATGTCCTTGCACTTTTCTGCCTGACATACTTATTGCGTATATAAGGGGAGGACAATACACTTAACACAGTATTTGTCTACAACACCAGCAGGTATGTACTTTTGGCTGGCCTTTCACAGTAACTAGGCCCTTAGGTCTTTAACAGCAACAAAATGGTACGCCACTTAGATTTACGTATGTGGTATGCACTTATGAGGGGAGTCTTTTAATTGTTCAGTTTTTCCCAATTATGTAATCACATTACATACATATTTTTTTTTTTTTATATCATTGCATATCCGCATAAATACTTACATTAACCCATCTAGGACACAGAGCGTCCGGGAACTTAAGGACCCAGGGCATACCTGCACGCCCATGGGAATTCCGGTCCTCACTTCTTGTTGGGTGGGGACCGGACCGGGATGCCTGCTGAAATCATTCAGCAGGAATCCCGTGAGAAGGTCTGGGGGGGGGGCGCCACAAATAGCTGTTCAATTCAGACCGGTGTGTTACGCCGAGCGCTCCGGGTCCCTGCTCCTCCCTGGAGCGCTCACGGCGTCTCTCTCCCTGCAGCGCCCCGGTCGGTCCCGCTGACCGGGAGCGCTGCACTGATATGGCCATCGGGGATGCGATTCGCACAGCGGGACGCGCCCGCTCGCGAATCGCATCCCAAGTCACTTACCCGTCCCGGTCCCCTGCTGTCATGTGCTGGCGCGCGCAGCTCCGCTCTCTAGGGCGCGCGCGCGCCAGCTCTCTGAGACTTAAAGGGCCAGTGCACCAATGATTGGTGCCTGGCCCAATTAGCTTAATTGGCTTCCACCTGCTCCCTGGCTATATCACATCACTTCCCCTGCACTCCCTTGCCGGATCTTGTTGCCTTGTGCCAGTGAAAGCGTTTAGTGTTGTCCAAAGCCTGTGTTACCTGAACTCCTGCTATCCATCTTGACTACGAACCTTGCCGCCTGCCCCGACCTTCTGCTACGTCTGACCTTGCCTCTGCCTAGTCCTTCTGTCCCACGCCTTCTCAGCAGTCAGCGAGGTTGAGCCGTTGCTAGTGGATACGACCTGGTTGCTACTGCCGCAGTAAGACCATCCCGCTTTGCGGCGGGCTCTGGTGAACACCAGTAGCCTCTTAGAACCGGTCCACCAGCAGGTCCACGCCAATCCCTCGCTGACACAGAGGATCCACTACCTGTAAGCCGAATCGTGACAGTAGATCCGGCCATGGATCCCACTGAGGTGCCGCTGCCAAGTCTCGCTGACCTTACCACGGTGGTCGCTCAGCAATCGCAGCAAATTGCCCAACAAGGACAGCAGCTGTCGCAGTTGACCGCCACGTTACAGCAACTTCTGCCTCTGCTACAGCAGCAACCATCTCCTCCGCCAGCTCCTGCACCTCCTCCGCAGCGAGTGGCCGCTCCTAGCCTCCGCTTGTCCCTGCCGGTCAAATTTGATGGGGACTCTAGACTCTGCCGTGGATTTCTGTCTCAATGTTCCCTGCATATGGAGATGTTGTCGGACTTGTTTCCTACAGAACGGTCTAAGGTGGCGTTCGTAGTGAGCCTTCTTTCAGGAAAGGCCTTGTCTTGGGCCACACCGCTCTGGGACCGCAATGATCCTGCCACAGCCACAGTCCAGTCCTTCTTCGCTGAAGTCCGTAGTGTCTTCGAGGAACCAGCCCGAGCTTCTTCTGCCGAGACTGCCCTGCTGAACCTGGTCCAGGGTAATTCTTCAGTGGGCGAGTACGCCATCCAATTTCGTACTCTTGCTTCCGAATTATCATGGAATAACGAGGCTCTCTGCGCGACCTTTAAAAAAGGCCTATCCAGCATCAAGGATGTGCTGGATGTGCTGGCCGCACGAGAGATTCCTGCCAACCTGCAAGAACTTATCCATTTGGCCACCCGCATTGACATGCGTTTTTCTGAGAGACATCAGGAGCTCCGCCAGGAAAAAGACTTAGATCTCTGGGCACCTCTCCCACAGCATCCTTTGCAATCTACGCCTGGGCCTCCCGCCGAGGAGGCCATGCAAGTGGATCGGTCTCGCCTGACCCAGGAAGAGAGGAATCGCCGTAGGTAAGAAAATCTTTGTCTGTACTGTGCCAGTACCGAGCATTTCTTGGTGGATTGCCCTATTCGTCCTCCACGTCTGGGAAACGCACGCACGCACCCAGCTCACGTGGGTGTGGCGTCTCTTGGTTCAAAGTCTGCTTCTCCACGTCTCACGGTGCCCGTGCGGATTTCTCCTTCAGCCAATTCCTCCCTCTCAGCCGTGGCCTGCTTGGACTCTGGTGACTCTGGGAATTTCATTTTGGAGTCTTTGGTGAATAAGTTCTGCATCCCGATGACTCGTCTCGTCAAGCCGCTCTACATTTCCGCGGTCAACGGATTTAGATTGGATTGCACCGTGCGTTACCGCACAAAACCCCTCTTAATGTGCATTGGACCCCACCACGAAAGGATTGAATTTTTCGTCCTCCCCAACTGCACCTCTGAGGTCCTCCTCGGTCTGCCATGGCTCCAGCTTCATTCTCCCACCCTTGACTGGACCACCGGGGAGATCAAGAACTGGGACTCTGCTTGCCACAAGAAATGCCTCTCCCCCCCTCCCAGTCCTGTCAGGCAAGCCTCAGTGCCTCCTCATGGCCCCCGTCCTGGTGTCACCCTGCCCCGTGCCAAGCTTCACCCTCTGCCCTCCCTCCCCATTCCCACTCCTGCTGTACTGCCTGCCGTTGAGGAAACCCTCCATTCTTTCCCGGTGTCCTCGTCCCAGGTAAAGCAGTTGTCGGACAAAAAAAGGGGGAGACCTAAGGGGGGGGGGTACTGTTACGCCGAGCGCTCCGGGTCCCTGCTCCTCCCCGGAGCGCTCACGGCGTCTCTCTCCCTGCAGCGCCCCGGTCGGTCCCGCTGACCGGGAGCGCTGCACTGATATGGCCATCGGGGATGCGATTCGCACAGCGGGACGCGCCCGCTCGCGAATCGCATCCCAAGTCACTTACCCGTCCCGGTCCCCTGCTGTCATGTGCTGGCGCGCGCAGCTCTGCTCTCTAGGGCGCGCGCGCGCCAGCTCTCTGAGACTTAAAGGGCCAGTGCACCAATGATTGGTGCCTGGCCCAATTAGCTTAATTGGCTTCCACCTGCTCCCTGGCTATATCACATCACTTCCCCTGCACTCCCTTGCCGGATCTTGTTGCCTTGTGCCAGTGAAAGCGTTTAGTGTTGTCCAAAGCCTGTGTTACCTGAACTCCTGCTATCCATCTTGACTACGAACCTTGCCGCCTGCCCCGACCTTCTGCTACGTCTGACCTTGCCTCTGCCTAGTCCTTCTGTCCCACGCCTTCTCAACAGTCAGCGAGGTTGAGCCGTTGCTAGTGGATACGACCTGGTTGCTACTGCCACAGCAAGACCATCCCGCTTTGCGGCGGGCTCTGGTGAACACCAGTAGCCTCTTAGAACCGGTCCACCAGCACGGTCCACGCCAATCCCTCGCTGACACAGAGGATCCACTACCTGTAAGCCGAATCGTGACACGGTGATTTGTGGCGATTCTGGGTCAATTGGGTCACCAGTAACCTGGTGACCTGGAAATAAAGGGTGATTGGGGACCACACCAATCGCCTTTGCCCAGCAGGAATGAGGTGGCATCCCTCCTGCGGGTGATCGGCAGTGGAGGGAGGGGGTGATTGGCAGTGGGGTGTGTGTGGAGGCTCACCCGCGTTTCTGTGTGGTGGCAGTCATATTTTTTTTTATATCATTGCATATCCGCATAAATACTTACATTAACCCATCTAGGACACAGGAGCCCTGGCGTCCGGGGACTTAAGGACTGGACCGGGATGCCTGCTGAAATTATTCAGCAGGAATCCTGTGACAAGGTCTGGGGGGGGGGGGGTCCGCCACAAATAGTCGTTCAATTCAGACCGGTGATTTGTGGCGAATCCAGGTCAATTGGGTCACCAGTAACCTGGTGACCTAGAAAAAAAGGGTGATTGGAGACCACACCAATCGCCCTTGCCCAGCAGGAGTGAGTTGGCATCCCTCCTGCTGGGCGGCATCAGCGGGTGATTGGCGGTGGAGGGAGGGGGTGATTGGCAATGGGGTGTGTGGGATGGGTCACCCACGGTCCGGTGTGGTGGCAGTCCTGAGCGGCAGCATTCCCGAGCAGCAGCGGTGGTCCCAGCGGTCTGTGGCGGAGGGATTCAACAGCAGGAGGTAAGTGCTGTTTGCCTCCTGCTGTTGCTTAGCAACAACTCCCATCATAGTAACATAGTAACATAGTTCATAAGGTCGAAAAAAGCACAGAGTCCATCAAGTTCAATCTATAAACCCTAATGAGTCCCTACTGAGTTGATCCAGAGGAAGGGGAAAAAAAAACCTCATACTCAAGGTAAAAATTAATTCCCGACTCCAAATATGGCATCAGAACAGATCCCTGGAGAAATATTCTGTCCATATGGATCTAGAATCCATAATCTGTAACGTTATTCTCCAAACATACCCCTTTTAACCCCTTGGGGACTGAGCCCATTATAACCCTAAGGATGGGAGCATTTTTTGCAATAATGACTGTTACGCCGAGCGCTCCGGGTCCCCGCTCCTCCCCGGAGCGCTCGCTACACTTCCCTCACTGCAGCGCCCCGGTCGGTTCCACGGACCCGGGGCGCTGCGTTACCACCTCCGGCCGGGATGCGATTCGCGATGCGGGTAGCGCCCGCTCGCGATGCGCACCCCGGCTCCCGTACCTTACTCGCTCCCCGTCAGTTCTGTCCCGGCGCGCGCGGCCCCGCTCCCTAGGGCGCGCGCGCGCCGGGTCTTTGCGATTTAAAGGGCCACTGCACCGCTGATTGGTGCAGTGGTTCCAATTAGTGTTTACACCTGTGCACTTCCCTATATCACCTCACTTCCCCTTCACTCCCTCGCCGGATCTTGTTGCCCTAGTGCCAGTGAAAGCGTTCCTTGTGTGTTCCTTGCCTGTGATTCCAGACCTTCTGCCGTTGCCCCTGACTACGATCCTTGCTGCCTGCCCCGACCTTCTGCTACGTCCGACCTTGCTTCTGTCTACTCCCTTGTACCGCGCCTATCTTCAGCAGCCAGAGAGGTTGAGCCGTTGCTAGGGGATACGACCTGGTCACTACCGCCGCAGCAAGACCATCCCGCTTTGCGGCGGGCTCTGGTGAAAACCAGTAGTGACTTAGAACCGATCCTCTAGCACGGTCCACGCCAATCCCTCTCTGGCACAGAGGATCCACTACCTGCCAGCCGGCATCGTGACAGTAGATCCGGCCATGGATCCCGCTGAAGTTCCTCTGCCAGTTGTCGCTGACCTCACCACGGTGGTCGCCCAGCAGTCACAACAGATTGCGCAACAAGGCCAACAGCTGTCTCAACTGACTGTTATGCTACAACAGTTACTACCACAGCTCCAGCAATCATCTCCTCCGCCAGCTCCTGTACCTCCTCCGCAGCGAGTGGCCGCTTCTGGAATACGACTATCCTTGCCGGATAAATTTGATGGGGACTCTAAGTTTTGCCGTGGCTTTCTTTCCCAATGTTCATTACACTTGGAGATGATGTCGGACCAGTTCCCCACTGAAAGGTCTAAGGTGGCTTTCGTAGTCAGCCTGCTGTCTGGAAAAGCCCTGGCTTGGGCCACACCGCTCTGGGACCGCAATGACCCCGTCACTGCCTCTGTACACTCCTTCTTCTCGGAAATTCGAAGTGTCTTTGAGGAACCTGCCCGAGCCTCTTCTGCTGAGACTGCCCTGTTGAACCTGGTCCAGGGTAATTCTTCCGTTGGCGAGTATGCCGTACAGTTCCGTACCCTTGCTTCAGAATTATCCTGGAATAATGAGGCACTCTGCGCGACCTTTAAAAAAGGCCTATCCAGCAACATTAAAGATGTTCTGGCCGCACGAGAAATCCCTGCTAACCTACATGAACTCATCCATCTTGCCACTCGCATTGACATGCGTTTTTCCGAACGGCGTCAGGAGCTCCGCCAGGATATGGACTCTGTTCGCACGAGGCGTTTCTTCTCCCCGGCTCCTCTCTCCTCTGGTCCCCTGCAATCTGTTCCTGTGCCTCCCGCCGTGGAGGCTATGCAGGTCGACCGGTCTCGCCTGACACCCCAAGAGAGGACACGACGCCGCATGGAGAATCTCTGCCTGTACTGTGCTAGTACCGAACACTTCCTGAAGGATTGTCCTATCCGTCCTCCCCGCCTGGAAAGACGTCCGCTGACTCCGCACAAAGGTGAGACAGTCCTTGATGTCTACTCTGCTTCTCCACGTCTTACTGTGCCTGTGCGGATGTCTGCCTCTGCCTTCTCCTTCTCTGCTGTGGCCTTCTTGGACTCTGGATCTGCAGGAAATTTCATCTTAGCCTCTCTCGTCAACAGGTTCAACATCCCGGTGACCAGTCTCGCCAGACCCCTCTACATCAATTGTGTAAACAATGAAAGATTGGACTGTACTATACGTTTCCGCACGGAGCCCCTTCTAATGTGCATCGGATCTCATCACGAGAGGATTGAACTGTTGGTCCTCCCCAATTGCACTTCTGAAATCCTTCTTGGACTTCCCTGGCTTCAACTCCATTCCCCAATCCTGGATTGGTCCACTGGGGAGATCAAGAGTTGGGGGCCCTCTTGTTCCAAGGACTGCTTAAAACCGGTTCCCAGTAAACCTTGCCGTGTCCCTGTGCTTCCTCATGTAACCGGTCTCCCTAAGGCCTATATGGACTTTGCGGACGTTTTTTGCAAAAAACAAGCTGAGACTCTACCTCCTCACAGGCCTTATGATTGTCCCATTGACCTCCTCCCGGGCACTACTCCACCCCGGGGCAGAATCTATCCTCTGTCCGTCCCAGAGACTCTTGCCATGTCTGAATACGTCCAAGAAAATTTAAAAAAGGGCTTTATCCGTAAATCCTCCTCTCCTGCCGGAGCCGGATTTTTCTTTGTGTCCAAAAAAGATGGCTCTCTACGTCCTTGCATTGACTACCGCGGTCTTAATAAAATCACGGTTAAGAACCGCTACCCCCTACCCCTCATCTCTGAACTCTTTGATCGTCTCCAAGGTGCCCATATTTTTACCAAACTGGACTTAAGAGGTGCTTATAATCTCATCCGCATCAGAGAGGGGGATGAATGGAAAACGGCATTTAACACCAGAGATGGACACTTTGAGTATCTGGTCATGCCCTTTGGTCTATGCAACGCCCCTGCCGTCTTCCAAGACTTTGTTAATGAAATTTTTCGTGATCTACTATACTCCTGTGTTGTTGTATATCTGGACGATATCCTGATTTTTTCTGCCAATCTTGAAGAACACCGCCAGCATGTCCGTATGGTTCTTCAGAGACTTCGTGATAATCAACTCTATGCCAAAATAGAGAAATGTCTGTTTGAATGCCAATCTCTTCCTTTTCTAGGATACTTGGTCTCTGGCCAGGGACTACAAATGGACCCAGATAAACTCTCTGCCGTCTTAGATTGGCCACGCCCCTCCGGACTCCGTGCCATCCAACGTTTTTTGGGGTTCGCCAATTATTACAGGCAATTTATTCCACATTTTTCTACCATTGTGGCTCCTATTGTGGCTTTAACAAAAAAAAATGCCGATCCCAAGTCTTGGCCTCCTCAAGCGGAAGACGCCTTTAAACGACTCAAGTCTGCCTTTTCTTCGGCTCCCGTGCTCTCCAGACCTGACCCATCTAAACCCTTCCTATTGGAGGTTGATGCCTCCTCAGTGGGAGCTGGAGCTGTCCTTCTACAAAAAAACTCTTCCGGGCATGCTGTTACTTGTGGTTTTTTTTCCAGGACCTTCTCTCCGGCGGAGAGGAACTACTCCATCGGGGATCGAGAGCTTCTAGCCATTAAATTAGCACTTGAGGAATGGAGGCATCTGCTGGAGGGATCAAGATTTCCAGTTATTATTTACACCGATCACAAGAACCTCTCCTACCTCCAGTCTGCCCAACGGCTGAATCCTCGTCAGGCCAGGTGGTCTCTGTTCTTTGCCCGATTTAATTTTGAAATTCACTTTCGGCCTGCTGATAAAAACATTAGGGCCGATGCTCTCTCTCGTTCCTCAGATGCCTCTGAAATTGAACTCTCTCCTCAACACATCATTCCTCCTGACTGCCTGATTTCCACTTCTCCAGCCTCCATCAGGCAAACTCCTCCAGGAAAGACCTTTGTTTCTCCACGCCAACGCCTTGGGATCCTCAAATGGGGTCACTCCTCCCATCTCGCAGGTCATGCGGGCATCAAGAAATCTGTGCAACTCATCTCTCGCTTCTATTGGTGGCCGACTCTAGAGACTGATGTGGTGGACTTTGTGCGAGCCTGCACTATCTGTGCCCGGGATAAGACTCCTCGCCAGAAGCCCGCTGGTTTTCTTCATCCTCTACCTGTCCCCGAACAACCTTGGTCTCTGATTGGTATGGATTTTATTACTGACTTACCCCCATCCCATGGCAACACTGTTATTTGGGTGGTCGTTGATCGATTCTCCAAAATGGCACATTTCATCCCTCTTCCTGGTCTTCCTTCAGCGCCTCAGTTGGCTAAACAATTTTTTGTACACATTTTTCGTCTTCACGGGTTGCCTACACAGATCGTCTCGGATAGAGGCGTCCAATTTGTGTCTAAATTCTGGAGGGCTCTCTGTAAACAACTCAAGATTAAATTAAATTTTTCTTCTGCATACCATCCTCAATCCAATGGACAAGTAGAGAGAATTAACCAGATCTTGGGTGACTATTTACGACATTTTGTTTCCTCCCGCCAGGATGACTGGGCAGATCTTCTACCTTGGGCCGAATTCTCGTATAATTTCAGAATCTCTGAATCTTCCTCCAAATCTCCGTTTTTCGTGGTGTACGGCCGTCACCCTCTTCCCCCCCTCCCTACCCCCTTGCCCTCTGGTCTGCCCGCTGTGGATGAAATTTTTCGTGATCTTTCCACCATATGGAAAGAGACCCAAAATTCTCTCTTACAGGCTTCTTCTCGCATGAAGAGATTCGCAGATAAGAAAAGAAGAGCTCCTCCCATTTTTTCCCCTGGAGACAAGGTATGGCTCTCCGCTAAATATGTCCGTTTCCGTGTCCCGAGCTATAAGTTGGGACCACGCTATCTTGGTCCTTTTAAAGTTTTGTGTCAAATTAATCCTGTCTCTTACAAACTTCTTCTTCCTCCTTCTCTTCGTATCCCTAATGCCTTTCACGTCTCTCTTCTTAAACCTCTCATCCTCAACCGTTTTTCTCCTAAATCTGTTCCTCCCACTCCTGTTTCCGGCTCCTCGGACATCTTCTCTGTTAAAGAGATTTTGGCCTCTAAAAAGGTCAGGGGAAGAACTTTTTTTTTAGTGGATTGGGAGGGTTGTGGTCCAGAAGAGAGGTCCTGGGAACCTGAGGACAATATCCTGGACAAAAGTCTGATCCTCAGGTTCTCAGGCCCCAAGAAGAGGGGGAGACCCAAGGGGGGGGGTACTGTTACGCCGAGCGCTCCGGGTCCCCGCTCCTCCCCGGAGCGCTCGCTACACTTCCCTCACTGCAGCGCCCCGGTCGGTTCCACGGACCCGGGGCGCTGCGTTACCACCTCCGGCCGGGATGCGATTCGCGATGCGGGTAGCGCCCGCTCGCGATGCGCACCCCGGCTCCCGTACCTTACTCGCTCCCCGTCAGTTCTGTCCCGGCGCGCGCGGCCCCGCTCCCTAGGGCGCGCGCGCGCCGGGTCTTTGCGATTTAAAGGGCCACTGCACCGCTGATTGGTGCAGTGGTTCCAATTAGTGTTTACACCTGTGCACTTCCCTATATCACCTCACTTCCCCTTCACTCCCTCGCCGGATCTTGTTGCCCTAGTGCCAGTGAAAGCGTTCCTTGTGTGTTCCTTGCCTGTGATTCCAGACCTTCTGCCGTTGCCCCTGACTACGATCCTTGCTGCCTGCCCCGACCTTCTGCTACGTCCGACCTTGCTTCTGTCTACTCCCTTGTACCGCGCCTATCTTCAGCAGCCAGAGAGGTTGAGCCGTTGCTAGGGGATACGACCTGGTCACTACCGCCGCAGCAAGACCATCCCGCTTTGCGGCGGGCTCTGGTGAAAACCAGTAGTGACTTAGAACCGATCCTCTAGCACGGTCCACGCCAATCCCTCTCTGGCACAGAGGATCCACTACCTGCCAGCCGGCATCGTGACAATGACCACTGTCACTTTAAGCATTAATAACTCTGGATGCTTTTATTTTTCATTCTGATTGTTTTATCTGAGATAGTTTTTTTCGTGACATATTCTACTTTATGTTAGTGGTAAATTTTTGTCGATACTTGCATAATTTCTTGGTGAAAAATTCCAAAATTTGATGCAAAATTTTAAAAGTTTGCATTTTTCTAACTTTGAAGCTCTCTGCTTGTAAGGAAAATAGACATTCCAAATAAATTATATATTGATTCACATATACAACATGGGGGAGATTTATCATTGCTTTTAGAGCATTTTTTTTTGTCTATCTTTAGGCGCAGTTCAGGCGCAAGCAGCATATTTTGAAACTTTTCTGCTCTTTTTGATATAGACAGTTTCCTCTTTTTGCCTTCCCGTAAAACGTTTTCTTTTTGACCATGCAGTGGTCACGTATTTATCATTTGCAACTTTTGTCAAAAGACGCTATTTAGTGCGCAAATGTACTTTTTAAGCGCAAAGCTACACCACCTACCAGTATCCGTGAGAATCACTTCTACCTTCCACAATTCAACCTTTAACCCCTTCCCACAGAATCCCGTCTATAGACGGAAAATTGCGCAGGTCCTTCGCGCATTCCGCCGTCTATAGACAGCATTCAGTTAACCTGGCGATGCGCGGCATCGCACGGGTTAACTGGCAGAAGTCCTGCTGTTACCAGCCCGATAGCCGATAACTTATACCGATATTCTGGTATAAGTTATGGGCTATTTCCCTCCCCCCTCAGAAGCCGCTGCAGAACAATGATTTAAAGTGGGCGCTTTAAATCAATGAACTGCAGGGGCTTTAGCGGGGCCAGAGACCGCCGCCGCCCGCTTCTCTCCCCCTGCCTAGTCCAACCACCTCCACCACTACTGCCCCATTGCCTCCCCCATCCCCGGTTTTATAATTTCCTGTTCCCGGGGCCCGGGGTCCGCGCTACTTCTGGCTCCGGCGGCGTCCTGAGCTGTCACTGGGCGCACTGACGTTGAGGATGTCACTCGTCATTGCGCAGCACAGCGCGCAGGATGACACAGGAGCCAGAAGTAGCGTGGACCCCGGCCCCCGAGAACAGATAATTATAAGACCGGGGATGGGGGAGGAAATGGGCCAGCGGCGGCATCAGAGGCAGCAGTGAAGATCATCACTAATCTTCGCTGCTGCTTCTAGGAGTTTCAAAACTACAACTCCCAGCATGCCCAGACAGCCTTTGGCTGTCTGGGCATGCTGGGCTGCCTTTGGTTGTCTGGGCATGCTGGGAGTTGTAGTTTTACAACATCTGGAGGGCCACAGTTTGGAGACCAATGTGCAGTGGTCTCCAATCTGTGCTCTTCCAGATGTTGCAAAACTACAACTCTCAGCATGCCCAGACAGTCCAGGCATGCTGGGAGTTGTAGTTCTGTAACATCTGGCCATGCAGATGTTGCCAAATTACAACTCCCAACATGCCTAGGCAGTCTGGGCATGCTTGGAGTTGAAGTTTTGCAACATCTGGAGGGCCACAGTTTGGAGACCACTACACAGTAATCCCCAGTCTGTTTTCCAGTTTTTGCAAAACTACAACTCCCAGCATGCCCTTCAGCTATCTGGGCATGCTGGGAGTTGTAGTTTTGCAACAACTGGAGACACACTGTCTGGGAAACATTATCTGCCTCCAGCTATTGCAAAACTATAACTCCCAGCATGCACTGACAGGCCATGCATGCTGGGAGTTTTAGTTTTGCAACAGCTGGAGGCACAGGGGTTGGGAAACACTGAGTTATGTAACAAACTCTGTGTTTTGCAACCAGTGTGCACACAGCTGTTGCATAACTACAAGTCCCAGCATGCCCTTTTGTCACTGCATGCTGAGAATTGTAGTTTTGCAACAGCTGGAGGTTTGCCTGGCTATGCACTGACAAGTACTTGCCAATGCATGGCCAGTATTTATCGGCGCTTTCGCATACCAACGCTCAACCAGTGGTGTACCCCTATGGGTATGTGTACCACGGGTTGATAACCCAGGCCTCAGGTTGTTTGTCTGACTCTTCTTTAGAAAAGGTGTATGTTAGACAACTTTTCCCACTAAAGGAGAGCTGCACCTTATACATCATTATGCTGTGCATTATTGATGAATAAGGCGCACGCTAGTCAAAGTATAGACAAAAAAAAATGGTGGAAATTTGATCTAACATAGACATTTCTTGAGAAATCTCTCCCTATGTCTTTATACTTTATGTCTGCATCACAAAGTTAACGGCCCACATTTATCATTGTAGGTTTAAGTGAAGCATTTTTTTTTACACCTTTTTTTGTGTGCTGATAATGTGTAGGAGAACCAAATTTATTAAATGTTCACCGAGCATTTGATAAATTTTGTGCAGGTAAACATTTTCAGAAATTTCTCTCTTCACATACACCAAAAAGCTACACCATGTCTGTGATGGTGTAGTTTTAGACACTTTTCAGTGGCTTTGCGCCTTTTTTGTGCCTTTTTACAAAAGGCTCAGTTCATAATTCCCTTCTATATCATGTGTATTGCCACAATCAGTGGATCGCAACTCAAAATCAGTGGATTGCAACTCAAAATCAGCAGAAATGTGTAAACAAAAAGGCGCAATAAAGACGCAAATAAACCCTGCTTGCTCCTTTTTGCGCCTCTTGTAGACACAAAAAACAGTCTAAAGACAATGATAAATGTCGGCCACCATGTTTTTACTTTTGGAAGACATCAGAGGGCTTCAAAGTTCAGCAGCAATTTTCTAATTTTTCACAAAATTTTCAAAATCAGAATTTTTCAGGGACCAGTTCAGTTTTGAAGTGGATGTGAAGGGCCTTCATATTAGAAATACCGCACAAATGACCCCATTATAAAAACTGCACCCCTCAAAGTATTCAAAATGACATTCAGAAGGAGAAAATTCTAAATCTTCATTTACACTCGCATGTTCTTGTAGACCCAGTTTTTGAAATTTTACAAGGTGTAAAAGGAGAAAACGCCCCCCAAAATTTGTAACCCAATTTCTCTCAAGTAAGGAAATACCTCATATGTGTATGTCAAGTGCTCGGCGAGCACAGTAGAGGGCTCAGAAGGGAAGGTGTAACAATGGGATTTTGGAGCGTGAGTTTTTCTGAAATGTTTTTTGAGGGGCATGTCACATTTAGGAAGCCCCTATGGTGCCAGAAAAGCAAAAAAAAAAAAAAAAATTATTTGGCATACTATTTTGGAAACTACACCTCTCAAGGCACGTAACAAGGGGTCCAGTGAGCCTCAACACCCCACAAGTGTTTGATGACTTTTCGTTAAAGTTGAATGTGTAAATAAAAAAAAATATCTTTCAATAAAGTGCAGTTTCCCCCCCCCCAAATTTACCATTTTTACAAAGGGTAATGAGAGAAAATGCCCCCCAAAATTTGTAACCCCATCTCTTCTGAGTATGGAAATTCCCCATGTTAGGACGTAAAATGCTCTGCGGGCGAACTACAATGCTCAGAAGAGAAGGAGTCACATTTGGCTTTTGGAAAGCAAATTTAGCTGAAATGGTTTTTGGGGGGCATTTTGCATTTAGGAAGCCCCTATGGTCAGGGCCGTTTGAATGAATTTGGGGGCAAAAAAATGGACATGGAGGTCCCCCTCCTTGATGTTCACGCACGTCACGCTCTAGGGCCGGCAACAGGACGTAGTAACACCGACCCTTGAATTCTGGGAGCACGATGTGAGCAAACGTCGATACGAGGCCCCCACATTAGGTGCAGCAGAGTTCCCCCCACATTAGGTGCAGCATAGTCCCCCCCACATTAGGTAGGCAGTGCTCTCCCACATAAGGTGCAGCATAGTTACCCCAACATTAGGTGCAGCATAGTTACCCCCACATTAGGTTGGCAGTGTTCGCCCCACATTAGGTAGGCAGTGTTCCCCCACATTAGGCTGGCAGTGTTCCCCCACATTAGGCTGGCAGTGTTCCCCCCACATTAGGTTGGCAGTGTTCCCCCCACATTAGGTGCAGCATAGTTCCCCCCACATTAGGTTGGCAGTGTTCCCCCACATTAGGCTGGCAGTGTTCCCCCACATTAGGTTGGCAGTGTTCCCCCCACATTAGGTGCAGCATAGTTCCCCCCACATTAGGTTGGCAGTTTTCCCCCACATTAGGCTGGCAGTGTTCCCCCACATTAGGCTGGCAGTGTTCCCCCACATTAGGCTGGCAGTGTTCCCCCACATCAGGTTGGCAGTGTTCCCCCACATTAGGCTGGCAGTGTTCCCCCACATTAGGCTGGCAGTGTTCCCCCACATTAGGTAGGCAGTGTTCCCCCCAGACATACATCCTCCAGCCATATACTGTGTATGGCTGGAGGCTGTATGCCTGTGTACTGTCACACTTCAGTGCTCCGACCACCGCTCCTCTGGTCTGGCCATAGCATTAGTTCCCAGGACCGGAGAAGCGGTGGTCGGAACACCAAAGATGATGTCTCGCTGGTCACTTACCAAGCTGGCCAGTGCACGTCTTCCTCCTCCTCGATGCTCCAATCTTCTGCGCCTCCATTGCTCAGTGATGTCCCGGCGTGCGCTATCTCCCGTCGGCCCTACGTTTTTAAACTTAACGCGGGGCCGCAGAGAGTTAATGGGGGCATCCCTGTGTCCCAAAAACATCTTTCAACACACAGGGATGTGCTTAATAGTGATGGGGGGAATTGCCCCGTCGCTACAAGATGGGCAAGCACTGGCTCTGCTCGGGGCCCCGGGCCAGCTCGGGACCCCAAGCAATTGCTTGGTTTGCCTGTCCTGTGGCGACGGGCCTGCCTATGGTGCCAGAACAGCAAAAAAAAAAAAAAAAACACATGGCCTACTATTTTGGAAACTACTCCCCTTCAAGGAACATAACAAGGGGTACAGTGAGCCTTAACACCCCACAGGTGATTGACGAACTTTCGTTAAAGTGGGACGTGAAAATGAAAAATTTGATTTTCAACACTAAAATGCTGGTGTTACCCCAAACTTTTCATTTTCACAAGGAGTAATAGGAGAAAATGCCCCACAAAATTTGTAACCCCATTTCTCTTGAGTAAGTAAATACCTCGTATGTGGATGTAAAATGATCTGCAGGTGCACTAGAGGGCTCAGAAGGGAAGGAGCGACATTGGGCTTTTGGAGAGCGAATTTTGCTGAAATTGTTTTTGGCGGCATGTCGCATTTAGGAAGCCCCCATGATGCCAGAACAGTAAAAAAAAAAAAAAAACACATGAATTTAATAAGGGGTGCAGTGAGCATTTTACACCCCACTTGCATTTGACAGATTTTTAGAACAGTGGGCTGCGCAAATGAAAAATAACATTTTTCATTTCTACGGATGACTGTTCCAAAAAAATCTGTCAGATACCTGTGGGGCATAAATGCTCACTGTACCCCTTATTACATTCCGTGAGGGGTGTAGTTTCCAAAACGGGGTCACATGTGGGCCCCCCCCCCCACATGTGACCCCATTTTGGAAACTACACCCCTCACGGAATGTAATCATTGCTCTGGCACCAATGGTGCTTTGTAAACACACAGCCTTCAATTCCAGCTTAATTCTCTTTCAAAAAGCCCAATGGTGCCCCTTCTTTTCTGAGCATTGTAGTTTGCCCGCAGAGCACTTTACATCCAAATATGGGGTATTTATATACTCAGAAGAAGAAATGGGGTTACACATTTTGAGGGGGCTTTTTTCCTATTACCCCTTGTGAAAGTGAAACATTTGGGGTAACACCAGCATTTCAGAGAAAAAAAAAAACTAATTTGAAATTTTCATGTCCAACTTTAATAAAAAATTGTCAAAGATCTGTTGGTTGTTAAGGCTCACTATATCCTTTGTTACATTCCATGAGGGGTGTAGTTTCCAAAATGGGGTCACATGTGGATGTTTTATATTTTTGCGTTAATGTCAGAACCACTGTAACGATCAGCCACCCCTTTGCAAATCACCAATTTAGGCCTCAAATGTACATGGTGCTCTCTCACTCCTGAGCCATGTAGTTCGTCCGCAGAGCATTTTACGTACACATATGGGGTATTTCCGTACTCAAAAGAAATTGCGTTAGAAATTTTGGGAGTCTTTTTCTCCTTTTACCTCTTGTGAAAATGAAAAGTATAATTTAAACTTTTTTACACTAACATGCTGGTGTAGCCCCCAACTTTACCTTTTCATAAGTGGTAAAAGGAGAAAAATCCGCCCTAAACTGTTGCCTTGAAATACGACAGGGCTCTGAAGTGAGAGAGCGCCATGCGCATTTGAGGCCTAAATAAGGAATTTGCAATAGGGGCGGACCCGGTTACAAGGATGGTGCTTGTCTCCACCAAAACCCTACAGCAGTGTTTCCCAGCCTGCCAGGACAGTCTATGGCTTTCCGACAATACTGGGAGTTGTGGTTTTTCAACAGCTGGTGGCTCTGTTTAGGAAACACTGCTGTATGAGACGTTTTTCATTTTTATTCGGGGGGGATGTGTAAGGGGGTGTATATGTAGTGTTTTACTTTTTATGTGTTAGTGTAGTGCAGTATAGTGTTTTTAGGGTACATTCACACTGGTGGGGGTTCACAGTAAGTTTTCCGCTGGGAGTTTGAGCTGCGGCGTAAAATTTGCCGCAGCTCAAACTTGTAGAAGGAAACCTACTGTAAACCTGCCCGTGTGAATGTACCCTGTACACCCCAAACCTTCAGCTGTGGCAAAATGACAACTCCCAGAATGCACTGACAGACTGTAGATGCTGGGAGTTGTAGTTTTACAACAGCTGTTGGCACACTGGTGGGGAACCACTGAGTTAGAAAACAGACTCTAGCTCAGTGATTCCAACCCGTGTGCCTCCAGCTGTTGCAAAACTACAACTCCCAGCATGCCCAGGCAGTCAGGGATGCTGGGCGTGTAGTTCTCCAATATCTGGCACTTCAGATGTTGCAGAACTACAACTCCCAGCATGCCTGGACAGTCTGGGCATGAAGGGAGATGAAGTTATGCTACAACTGGGGAAGAGCAGTTTGAAGACCGCTAAGTAGGGGTCTCCAAACTGTAGCCCTCCAGATGTTGCAAAACTACAACTCCAAGCATGCCCAGACTGTCCTGGCATGCTGGGAGTTGTAGTTCTGCAACATCTGAAGGGCCATGTAGTTCTGCAATAGCAAAACTACATGCCCAGCATCCCTGACTGTCTGGGCATGCTGGGAATTGTAGTTTTGCCACATCTGGAGGGCTGCAGTTTGGAGACCACCGTATAGTGGTCTCCAAACTGTGCCACTTCACATGTTGTAAAACTACAACTCCCAGCATGCCCAGACAGTCAGAGCATGCTGAAAGTTGTAGTTTTGCAACATCTGGAGGACCACAGTTTAGAGACACTACACAGTGGTCTCCAAACTGTGACCCTCCAGATGTTGAAAAACTACAACTCCCAGCATGCCCAGAAAGCTGTGGCTTTGGCAGTTTGGGCATGCTGGGAGTTGTAGTTTTGCAGCTTTTAGAAGGCCACAGTGAAGATCACTTACGGCGATCTTCACCGCAGCCTTCTCCACAGTCGCACTCCTCCTGCTGCTCCTCCTGCTGCCGCTGCTGCTCTGGTATGCCGCCTCCGTCAGTCTGGTAAGCCGGCCATGCTCCCCTCCCCACCCCCCCCCCCCGCTCTGCCCCAACTTCAATCAGTAGGCAGAGCAGGGTAAATGAACTCTAACCCCCCGCCTCCAACTGCCATTGGTCGTCAGCCTGATCGACCAATGGCAGGGGATAGGAGGAGGTGGCAATACTGCTACCTCTCTCCTTTACTTTCGGATAGTCGGAGCTGTCTCTCATTCTTATTTTCTAGGCAATCGGGTCACCAGTGACCCGATTGGCCCGGATCACCGCAAATCGCAGGTCTAAATTGCCACGGGATGCCTGGTCTGAATTGCCTAGGCATTGCCACGGGATGCCTGCTGATAGATATCAACAGTCATCTCGGTCCTATCACCCCCGGCAAGCGGTGGTGATCGGAAATACAGAGAGCCTATGGATACGCCCTCCGTCCCCAGGGAGTTAAATTCCTTTACAGAGTTTACCATGATCACCTCCTCAGGCAGAGAATTCCACAGTCTCACTGCTCTTACAGTAAGAACCCCCGTCTGTGCTGGTGTAGAAACCTTCTTTCCTCTAGATGTAGAGGATGCCCCCGTGTTATAGATACAGTCCTGGGTATAAATAGATCATGGGAGAGATCTCTGTACTGTCCCTGATATTTTTATACATAGTTATTAGGTCTCCCCTAAGCATTCTTTTTTCTAAACTAAATAACCCTAATTCTGATAATCTTTCTAGGTACTGTAGTCCTCCCATTCCCCAAATTACTCTTGTTGCCCGTCTTTGAACCCTCTCCAGCTCCACTATATCTTTCTTGTACACTGGTGCCCAGTACTGTACACAGTATTCTATGTGTGGTCTGACTAGTGATTTGTACAGCGGTGGAATTATTTCCTTGTCGTGGGCATCTATACCCCTATTGATGCACCCCATGATTTTATTTGCCTTGGCAGCAGCTGCCCGACACTGGTCTCTACGGCGTAATTTACTATTAATTAAGACTGTCAAGACCTTTTCCATGTCAGTCATCCTAAGTGTTCTCCCATGTAATACATAATCCCATTCCCCATGTGAATTACCTTACTTTTATTAGTGTTGAACCTCATCTGCCACTTCCCAGCCCAAATCTCCAACCTATCCAGATCCATTTGAAACAGTGCACTGTCCTTTATAGTGTTTACCACTTTACAGAGTTTAGTATCATCTGCTAAGATTGCTACTTTACTATTCAACCCCTCTACAAGGTCATTAATAAATATATTAAATAGAACAGGACTCAAGACTGACCCCTGTTGCACCCCACTAGTAACAGTCACCAATCAGAATAAGTACCATTAATAACCACCCTCTGTTTCCTATCACTGAGCCAGTTACTTACCCACTTACACACATTCTCCCCCAGTCCAAGCTTTCAAATTTTATGCACCAACCTTTTATGTGGCACCATATCAAATGCTTTGAAAAAAAATCCAGATATACAACATCCAGCAATTGCCCCTGGTTCAGTCTGAAGCTCCCCTCCTCATAAAAGCTGATCAGGTTAATTTGACAGGACTGATCCCTCATAAAGCCATGCTGATATGGAGCCATACATTTATTTTTATTAAGATACTCCAAAATAGCATCTCTTAGGAAACCCTCAAACAATTTACATACAACGGAGGTTAAACTAACAGGCCTATAATTCCTGGGGTCACCTTTGGACACCTTTTTAAATGTTGGCACCGCATTTGCCATATGTCAGTCCTGGGGAACAGTCCCTGTTACTATAGAGTCCCTGAATATTAAAAATTGGGGTCTGTCTATTACATTAATTAATTCCTTTAGAACATGGTGGTGAATGCCATCTAGACCTGGCAATTTGTCTATTTTGATTATTTGTATGCGGCACTGTACTTCTTCCTGGGTTAGACAGGTGACCTGTACTGGGGAGTTTACCCTATCTTGCAGTATTTAACCTGGCATTTCATTTTCCTCGGTGAATACAGTGGAGAAGAATTTGTTTTATCCCTTAAGGACCAAGCCCATTTTAACCTTAAGGACCAGGTGTCACGATGCCGGCTGGCAGGAGGTGGATCCTCTGTGCCAGAGAGGGATTGGCGTGGACCGTGCTAGTGGACCGGTTCTAAGTCACTACTGGTTTTCACCAGAGCCCGCCGCAAAGCGGGATGGTCTTGCTGCGGCGGTAGTGACCAGGTCGTATCCACTAGCAACGGCTCAACCTCTCTGACTGCTGAAGATAGGCGCGGTACAAGGGAGTAGACAGAAGCAAGGTCGGACGTAGCAGAAGGTCGGGGCAGGCAGCAAGGATCGTAGTCAGGGGCAACGGCAGGAGGTCTGGAACACAGGCTAGGAACACACAAGGAAACGCTTTCATTAGGCGCAAGGGCAACAAGATCCGGCGAGGGAGTGCAGGGGAAGTGAGGTATACATAGGGAGTGCACAGGTGAAGACACTAATTGGAACCACTGCGCCAATCAGCGGCGCAGTGGCCCTTTAAATCGCAGAGACCCGGCGCGCGCGCGCCCTAGGGAGCGGGGCCGCGCGCGCCGGGACAGGACCGAGGGAGAGCGAGTCAGGTACGGGAGCCGGGGTGCGCATCGCGAGCGGGCGCCACCCGCATCGCGAATCGCATCCCGGCTGGAGGCGGTACCGCAGCGCACCCGGTCAGAGGATCTGACCGGGGCGCTGTAGTAGCGAGGATGAGGCGAGCGCTCCGGGGAGGAACGGGGACCCGGAGCGCTCGGCGTAACACCAGGCCAATTTTATTTTTGCGTTTTCATTTTTTTCCTCCTCGCCTTCTAAAATCCATAACTTTTTTTATATTTCCATCTACACACCCATATAAGGGCTTGTTTATTGTGTGACCAATTGTACTTTGCAATGAATCCTCTCATTTTACCATAAAATGTACGGCGAACCGAAAAAAAAAATTTTTAGGGAGGAAATTTTAATGGAAACCACAATTTTGCACATTTTGGAGGGTTTTGTTTTACACTGTACTCTTTATGGTAAAAATTACATGTTTTCTTTATTCTGTGGGTCAATACGATTAAAATGATACCCATGGCTAGATACTTTTATATTTTTGTACCGCTTAAAAAAAAAATCTAAAACTTTTTGTACAAAATCAGTAATCTAAAATCGCCCTATTTTGAGCACCTATAACTTTTTCATTTTGTCGTATATAGGGCGGTATGAGGGCTAATTTTTTGCGCCGTCATCTGTAATTTTTATTGATACCACATTTGCATATATAAAACTTTTATATCATTTTTTTATAATTTTTTTTTTTTGGAATAAAATGTGACAAAAAATCTGCATTTTTGGACTTTTTTTTATTTTTTACATTTACGCTGTTCACTGTACGGGATCATTAACATAATATTTTGATATTTTGGACATTTACGCACGTGGCAATACCAAATATTTTAATATAAAAAAAACATGCTTTTTGGGGGTAAAATGGGAAAAATTAACAATTTTCATTTTTATTGGGTGAGAGGGGATTTTTAACTTTTTATTTTTACATTTTTCCACTTTTTTTTCCACTTTTTATGTCTCCATAGGGAACTATATATAGCAATAATTTGATTGCTAATACTGTTCAGTGCTATCCATAGGACATAGCACTCATCAGTATTATCGGCTATCTCCTTCTCTGGTCTGCTCTATCTCAGACCAGAGCAGGAGATGCCAGGAGACGGACGGAGGCAGGTGAGGGGACCTCTGTCCGCCATTGCAGATGATCGGATCCCTGCGGCAGGCGATCCGATCATCCATTTTAACTTGCGCATTGCCGCAGATGCTGTGATCTGTACTGATCACGGCATCTGAGGGGTTAATGGCGGACATCAGCGCGATTGCGGATGTTGGCCATTACCTGCTGTGTATGACGCGAGCACCGCTCCGATGCTCGCGGTAATACACAGGATGTAAATGTACGTCCTCGTGCGCAAAGTACCGCCAAACCAGGATGCACATTTACGTCCGTGGTCGTTAAGGGGTTAATATATTTGCTTTTTCCTGATCCCCATTTATAATTTCCTCCTCATAATTTTTTAAAGGGACAGTATTTTCATTTTTAACCTTTTTGCTATTTATATACTTAAAGAACATTTTGGGTTGAGTTTTACTCTCTTTGACAATGAGTCTTTCTGTCTCTATTTTTGCGGCTTTTATGAGTTTTTTACATATTTTACATTTTTTCTCTATAGCGTTTTAATGCTTCTTCACTGCCATCCTGTTTTATTAGTTTAAATGCTTTATTTTTGTCATTTATTGCTCCCTTAACATTTTTAATCATCCATATTGGTTTTCTTTTATTTCTGACCCTTTTATTCCCAAAAGGCATATACATCTTACAGTGAGAATTTAAGATATTTTTAAGTCTCCCATTTAGTGTCAGTATTCTTGTTTTTGAGGACATCATCCCAATTTATGTTTTGTCCGATCATTCCTGAATAGACTATAAACCAGTATGTTGACTAGAGATGTCGCAAATTGTTCGCCGGCGAACAGTTCCCGGTGAATTTAGCATGTTTGCGTTCGCATCGCTGGGCGAAAATATGTGAAGTTCGATCTGCCCCCTATACTTTAACATTGCAGTAAACTTTGACCCTGTGAGTCAGAGTCAGCAGACACATTATAGTCAATCAGCAGCAGTCCCTCCTTTCCAGACCCTCCTACCTCTTGCACGGACGCCATTTTAGCCTCATTCAGCATGCTGCAGGCTTAGGAAGTGAAGGGTCAGAGAAGCTGCTCCTGCTGTATAGGGAAAGCGATAGCTAGGTTTCTGCTAGGTGGTGTATTCAGGGTCCAGTTTACTTCTAAAGCACTAGTGTAACATCTGCTTTAAGGACAGCACCCAAAAAAGCCCTTTTTAGGGCTGAAAGATATCAGTCTTGGTTGGGAGGGAACCGCTGTTTAAAAGGGGTACTCCAGAATCAAACTTAAGTTCCTCCAAGCAACTAACTACTACAGTATTCAAAGGGCTGAAAGATATCAGTCCGTGTGTCTTGCAACAGCTGGAGGCATCCTGGTTGGGAGGGAACCGCTGGTTAAAAGGGGTACTCCAGAATCAAACTTAAGTTCCTTCAAGCAACTAACTACTACAGTATTCAAAGGGCTGAAAGATATCAGTCCGTGTGTCTTGCAAGTTGCAACAGCTGGAGTCACCCTGGTTTTGAGGGAACCGCTGGTTAAAAGGGGTACTCCAGTATAAAACTTAAGTTCCTTCAAGCAACTTTTTACTACAATATTCAAAGGGCTGAAATATATCAGTCCGTGTGTTTTGCAACAGCTGGAGGCACCCTGGTTGGGGACCACTGCATAAAAGGGGAACTCCGCTGGCAAGCTTTTTTTCTTTAAAGCAACTAACTACTACAGTATTCAAAGGGCTGAAATATATCAGTACGTGTGTTTTGCAACAGCTGGAGGCACCCTGATTAGGGACCACTGCTTAAAAGAGGAACTCCGCTGGCAAGCTTTTTCGCTCATTGTCACACTAATGCAAATCACATTAGGTGTGACAGTTGTGCAAATTAAAAAAAAATACCTTTTTTGGCTGTTTAATAAATCAGCTGTCAATGTCAGTTCACGTCACAGTTGCAAAAGAAAAAAGAAAAAAAAAACTTTTTTGACTGTTAAATAAAATTAGTCGTCACTTTCAGTTCACGTCACAGTTGCCATTTTTTTTGCCTGCAGGGCAAATTGTGTCACCCTAGTGCAAAGCACATTAGGTGTGACAGTTGTGCAAATTTAACCAAAAAAATGACAGGCAGAGGAAGGCCACCCCGCAGGGGCCATCGTGGTGCTGGGATTCCCTTTGGCCCTAGAATGGCCAGTGTTCAGAGGCCATGTACCCTGAACCCCCAAAGTTCTGAGGACTTAGTTGACTCACAAGACACCCAATCTACTATAGCTTCCGCTCTGAACCTTGACACACCGTCCTTCTCCTCCTCTAGCTTAGTTTCGGGTACCTCTCTTGCTACCACTTGCCCGCCTGACGCCACCACCAACACCAGCACCGCAGCAGCTTTACTTGATCCGTCAGAGGAGTTATTTACACATCAGTTTGAAGACATGAGTGATGCACAACCATTATTGCCAGAGGATGTAGTTAACAGGGATATGTCTCAGTCAGACAGCATTACACACATGGACGTACGGTGTGATGATGATGTTGTACCCGCTGCTGCTTCCTTTCTTGAGGTGTCAGATAGCGGTGAAGGTGTTGATGATGACGATGTGTCCGTGGATGCCACGTGGGTACCCGCTAGAAGAGAAGAAGAGGGGGAAAGTTCAGATGGGGAGACAGAGAGGAGGAGGAGACGAGTTGGAAGCAGGGGGAGGTCGTCGCAAGGAGCTAGTGGCACAGTCAGACAGCATGCATCGGCACCCGGGGTCAGCCAGACGGGATGCCAATCAACGTATGCTGTTGCCACCACCAGAATGCCGTCATCACAGAGCTCAGCAGTGTGACATTTTTTTTGTGTGTCTGCCTCTGACAACAGTGAGGCCATTTGCAACCTGTGCCAGAAGAAACTGAGTCGTGGGAAGTCCAACACCGACCTAGGCACATCTGCTTTGCGAAGGCACATGATGTCCCATCACAAACGCCTATGGGATCAACACGTCAGTACAAGCAGCACACAAAGTCAAAGCCGCCTTCCTCCTCCTGGTCCAGCATCGTCATCCAGGTCAACCACTGCTGCCCTCCTTGCCCCCTCTCAACCATCCGCCTCTCCGTATCTTGCCTTGAGCAGTTCCTGCTCATCTGCCCACAGTCAGGTGCCTGTCAAGGAGATGTTTGAGCGCAAGAAGACAATGTCTCAAAGTCACCCCCTAGCCCAGCGTCTGACAGCTAGCTTGTCAGAACTGCTAGCCCGCCAGCTTTTACCATACAAGCTGATGGAGTCTGAGGCCTTTAAAAAATTTGTAGCCATTGGGACACCGCAGTGGAAGGTACACGGCCGAAATTTTTTTGCACAAAAGGCAATCCCCAACCTTTACTCCATTGTGCAAAAGGAAATTATGGCATGTCTGGCACACAGTGTAGGGGCAAGGGTCCATCTGACCACTGATACCTGGTCTGCAAAGCATGGTCAGGGCAGGTATATCACCTACACTGCGCATTGGGTAAACCTGGTGACGGCTGCCAAGTATGGAATGCGTGGCTCTACAGAGGAGTTGGTGACACCGCCACGACTTTCAGGCAGGCCTGCTGCCACCTCCTCTACTCCTCCTACTCCATCTTCTTCCATAACTTCCTCGGCCGAGTCCACTTCCACCGTCTTGCTCCACATCACCGGCAACCCCCCCCCCCCCCCCCAGCTCCCCAGGTGCTATTCCACATCCCGGATACGGCAGTCTCACACCATCTTGGGGTTAACTTGCCTCAAAGCGGAGAGTCACACCGCACCAGCGCTCCTGTTGGCCCTGAACGCACAGGTGGACCAGTGGCTGACTCTGCACCAACTGGAGATCGTCAAGGGGGTTTGTGACAACGAAACAAATTTGTTGGCGGCATTGAGGTTGGGCAAGTTGACACATGTGCCGTGCATGGAACATGTGTGTAATCTGATAGTACAACGCTTTGTGCGCAAGTACCCAGGATGTCCTGAAGCAGTCCAGGAAGGTGTGTGGCCATTTCAGATGTTCCTACACGGCCATGGTGCACTTTTGAAAGGGATTTCTTTGTGTTTTTCACCATCCTGCATTATAGAGTCTTCTGGACTTTATGATCATTTAAACTTGAATTTTCAAGAGTACTAACCATTACACAATGGAACGCTTGTTGCGTGTGATTTTTTAACTTAAATTTTCAAAAGTAAAATACAGAGAGGGAAGAACTCTGTTTCTTTATTTGATGAAAAATGTTATTTAGAAAATAATTTCTTTGTCTGTTTCTCCATCCTGCATTATAGAGTCTTCTGGACTCTTGGATATGCGCTTTTTCTTATATTTCAGCCATGTGTACATGCTTAATTTTTCTGGCCTCTGGTGCTGCACTTTTTTTGCTGCTGCAATTTTTCTGGCCGCTGCTTTCATCTTGATTTGATGAAAAATTTTATTTTGAAAAGGATTTCTTTGTGATTTTCACCGTCCTGCATCATAGAGTCTTCTGGACTTTCTGATAATTTAAACTTGAATTTTCCAGAGTACTAACCATTACACCAAGGAACGCTTGTTGCATGTGATTTTTAAACTGACATTTTCAAAAATAAAATACAAATAGAATTTCTTTGTCTGTTTCTCCGTCCTGCATTATAGAGTCTTCTGGACTCTTGAATATGCGCTTGTTCTTATTTTTCAGCCATGTGTACATGCCTAATTTTTCTGCCCTCTGGTGCAGCACTTTTTATGCTGCCGCAATTTTTCTGGGCGCTGCTACAGCTGCGGCTGCGACAATACCAAATTTTTGAGCCATGTCTACATGCCTAATTTTCTGGTACTCTCTGCTGACATCTCTGCCCATTTTAGCAACCGTGCATATTAGATATTAGATATTAGATCTAACTATGTGCTGCCTAATATGGGGGAATCTATGTGCTGTCTAAAGGGGGGATCTAACTATGTGATGCCTAAAGGGGGGCTCTATGTGCTGCCTAAAGGGGGCTAAAGCACGTTATTCCAAACCATTTAGGAATGTTAGGTGATTTATGCCCTTTATGGATTAAAACCAGACTCTGCATCAACTATGTAATTTTCCATGGGAGTTTTGCCATGGATCCCACTCCGGCACTCCACAGTCCAGGTGTTAGTCCCCTTGAAACAACTTTTAAATCACTATTGTGGCCAGAAAGAGTCCCTGTGGTTTTAAAATTCACCTGCCCATTGAAGTCAATGGCGGTTCGCCCGGTTCGCAAACTTTTGTGGAAGTTCGCATTTGCGGCATCACTAATGTTGACCACCCAGTCACAGCTATTGTTCAACCAAGTCTCTGTTATACCCACTATGTCATAATTCTTCTCAGACATCAACCACTTCAGTTCCTCTGTTTTATTGGACAGACTTCTGACATTAGTCAACATGCAAGTCTATGGTGTATGTTATTTCTTCCTATGAAGCCTATCCCTATTAACTATTCTAAGCCCTCCCTCTGCTCCACTCCCAGGTATATTAATAAGTCCTCCATCTCTATCTACACCAGTGTTTCCCAAACGCTGTCCTCAAGCACCCCCATCAGGTCATGTTTTCTGGATTTCCTTAGTCTTTCACAGGTGATATAATTATGGTCAGTGAATCAGGCATCACCAAAGTTATACCACCTGTGAAAGACTAAGGAAATCCAGAAAACATGACCTGTTGGGTGTGCTTGAGGACAGCGTTTGGGAAAGACTGATCTACATTATCTTCTCCCTCTATGTTGTAGATTCCATCCCCCCAGTCCCTTGTTTAAACACTCCTCCACCCTTCTAGTCATCTTCTCCCTAAGCACAGCTGCACCCTCCCCATTGAGGTGCAGCCCGTCGCTATGGTAGAGCTGGTACAGCGAAGTTGGCCCAGTTCTCCATGAACCCAAACCCCTCCTTCCTACACCAGCTTCTGAGCCAGTTGTTTACCTCTCTGATCTCCCGCTGCCTCTCTGGTGTGGCTCGTGGTACAGGTAATATTTCAGAAAATATTACATTGGAGGTCCTTGCCTTAAGCTTGTGGCCTAAGTCCCTGAAATTATTTTTAAGGACACTCCACCTACCTCTTACTTTGTCATTGGTGCCAATATGTACCATGACTGCTGGGTCCTCTCCAGCCCCACCCAGCAACCTGTCAACCTGATCCGCAATGTGCCGAACTCGAGCTCCAGGAAGACAACACACTGTTTGGCGATCCCGGTTTTTGTGACAGATCGCCCTGTCTGTCCCCCTAATAATAGAGTCCCCCACTACCAGTACCTGTCTGGCCTGCCCTGCACTCCTCCCTCCTTACTGGAGAAGACACACCCTTGGTGGTCAGAGGCAGAGTCCTGCTGCAGTACTGCTAGCTCTGAAATAGCATCTCCCTCATCTGCCAACAGGGCAAGCTTGTTGGGGTGTGCCAGTTCAGGACTAGCCTCCCTGACACTTTTCCCTCTACCCTGTTTTCTAACTGAAACCCAGCTAGCTGCCTGACTGTCCTGCACCTCCGTCCCACTATCCTCCCCCACCTCAACCACAGAGAGTACTTGTTCAGTGAGCAGGAGACTCCTCTCCAAGTTGTCAATGCATCTCAGTGTTGCCAGTTGCTCCTCTAGATCCAGGATCTGGGCTTCCAAATAAACAACTTGCACACATCTCACACAACAATATGCACCCTCAAACTGCTGTTCAAGGATTGCATACATCATGCAAGATGTACACTGGACTGCATTTTACAACATGGAGGCCATACTAGATTTGGGAATTGCAAAAATTAACAGTAAAAAAAAATATATATATTTCAATTAAACTCCCTGAATTTAAAGTCCCTTAATTTTAAGTCCCTTTAACTTTTATACTTACACTCACTTGCGTACTTCACACTATTGTATACAGACACACAATCACTAGCTCAAACAATTGCTTAGTGTACTTGATTTTATAGTTACCAGATACAAGCTCTCTCTTCCACTGCCTGGAAGTGAATGCAAAAAGCATGCACAGCCAAAGGGCATACTGGGAGTTGTAGTTTTGCAACAGCTGGAGGCAAACTTTTTCTATGAAAAAGTGTGCCTCCAGCTGTTGCATAACTACAACTCCCAGAATGCTCGGAGAGCCAAAGGGCATGCTGAGAGTTGTAGTAGCTGTTGTAAATCTACTACACTCAGCATGCCCTTCAGCTGTCAATGGAGGCTGAGAGTTTTGCAACAGCTGAAGGCACACTGGTTGTGAAACACAGAGTTTGTTACCTAACTCAGTGTTTCACAACCAGTGTGCCTCAAGCTGTTCCAAAACTACCACTCCCAGCATGCACTGACAGGGTCACATGTGGGTGTTTTTTTTTTTGCATTTGTCAGAATTGCTGCAACTATCAGCCACCTCTGTGCAAATCACCAATTTAGACCTCAAATGTACATGGCGCTCTCTCATTCCTGAGCCCTGTTGTGCTCCCGCAGAGCATTTTACGTCCACATATGGGGTATTTCTGTACTTGGAAGAAATTGTGTTATAAATTTTGGGCGTCTTTTTCTCCTTTTACATCTTGTGAAAATGAAGTATGGGGCAACACAAGCATGTTAGTGTAAAATAATTTTTTTTTACACTAACATGCTGGTGTAGCCCCTAACTTTTCCTTTTCATAAGGGGTAAAAGGATAAAAAGCCCCCTAAAATTTGTAATGCAATTTCTCCTGAGTACGGAAACACCCCATACGTGGCACTAAACTGTTGCCTTGAAATACGACAGGGATCCGAGGTGAGAGAGCACCAAGCGCATTTGAGGCCTAGATTAGGAATTTGCAATAGGGGTGGACCCGGATACAAGGATGGCGCTTGTCTCCACCAAAACCCTATGGCAGTGTTTCCCAAACAGGGTGCCTCCAGTTGTTGTGGATGTTGTTTATCTGGATTTTTCCAAAGCATTTCATACGGTGCCACATAAAAGGTTGGTACATAAAATGAGAAGGATTGGGCTGGGGGACAATGTGTGTAAGTGGGTAAGTAACTGGCTTAGTGATAGGAAACAGAGGGTGGTTATTAATGGTACTTATTCTGATTGGGTGACTGTTACTAGTGGGGTACCACAGGGGTCCGTCTTGGGTCCTGTTCTGTTTAATATATTTATTAATGACCTTGTAGAGGGGTTGAATAGTAAAGTAACAATCTTTGCAGATGATACTAAACTCTGTAAAGTGGTAAACACAATAGAGGACAGTGCACTGTTACAACTGGATCTGAATAGGTTAGAGGTTTGGGCTGGCAAGTGACAAATGAGGTTCAACACTGATAAATGTAAGGTAATGCACATGGGGAGCAAAAATCCGGGTTGGGATTATGTATTAAATGGGTGAACACTTGGGACGACTGACATAGAAAAGGACTTAGGAGTCTTAGTTAACAGTAAATTTAGCGGTAGTGACCAGTGTCGGGCAGCTGCTGCCAAGGCTAATAAAATCATGGGGTGCATCAATAGGGGCATAGATGCCCACGACAAGGAAATAATTCTACCGCTGTACAAATCACTAGTCAGACCACACATGGAATACTGTGTACAGTACTGGGCACCAGTATACAAGAAAGATATAATGGAGCTGGAGAGGGTTCAAAGACGGGCAACCAGGGTAATATGGGGAATGGGAGGACTACAGTAACCAGAAAGATTATCAGAATTAGGGTTATTTAGTTTAGAAAAAAGAAAGCTTAGGGGCGACCTAATAACTATGTATAAATATATCAGGGGGCCATACAGAGATCTCTCACATGATCTATTTATACCCAGGACTGTATCTATAACAAGGGGGCATCCTCTACGTTTAGAGGAAAGAAGGTTTCTACACCAGCACAGACGGGGGTCCTTTACTGTAAGAGCAGTGAGACTGTGGAATTCTCTCCCGGAGGAGGTGGTCATGGTGAACTTTGTAAAAGAGTTCAAAATGGGTCTGGATGCATTTTTGGAGAATAATAACATCGCCGGTTATTTATACTAGATTTATAGGGACAGAACGTTGATCCAGGGATCTATTCTGATTGCCATATTTGGAGTCTGGAAGGAATTTTTACCTCTAGTATGAGGGTTTTTTGCCTTCCTCTGGATCAACTCAGCAGGGACTCAGGAGGGATTTAGGTTGAACTTGATGGACTCTGGTCTTTTTTCAACCTCATGAACTATATTACAATGTTGCAAAACTCCCAGCCTGCCAGGACAGTCAATAGCTGTCCGGCAATACTGGGAGTTGTTGTTTTGCAACAGCTGGAGGCTCCGTTTAGGAAACACTGCCGTATGAGAGGTTTTTAATTTTAATTGGGGGGGGATGTGTAAGGGGTAGTGCTGCTCGCGAATATTCGCAATTCGAATTTTAATCGCGAATATCGCATATTCGCGAATATTGCGAACATAGCACTATATAGAATATTTGTTTTTTTTTCGCATATGCGAAAATGTATGCACATTTGTGCATATTCACGAATATTGAGCCCTCCCTTCTTTAATGGTATAGGGAACTATGACTAGTGCATGAACTCTGTGATTTTTTGCCCATTGAAACCAATAGGCCAATTGTGGTCTATGGGGATCTCACGGCATGTGAAACAGTAAGATAAGCAGGACTATCTTGGCAGCACAGTGGGATGGAAAACCACCACTGGTTTGAGTCCCAGGGTGGGACAGAGTGTTACAGTGTTGTGGTTTAACTTTACTTTCCTGGAAAAGCTGCTGAGTTGTCCATAGCAACCAATCAGATTGCTTCTTTCATTTTTGAAAAGGTCTCTGAAAAATGAAGAAATCAATCTGATTGGTTGGTATGGGCAACTCAGAAACTTTTCCTCCAGACAGATTTTGAGAAATTTCCCTCTATGGGGGAGATTCATCAAAACCAGTGTGCAGTTGCCCATAGCAACAAATCAGATTTCTTCTTTCATTTTTGAAAAGGCCTCTGAAAAATGAAAAAAGCAATCTGATTGGTTGCTATGGGCAACTCAGCAGCTTTTCAAGGAAAGTAAAGTTTAACCACAACACTGTAACACTCTTTCCCACCCCAGGACTCGAACCAGTGGTGGTCTCCCTTTCCACTGTGCTGCTGGTCCTGCTTATTTTACTGATTTACATGCCGTGAGATCCCCATAGACCACAATGGGCCTACTAGTCATAGTTCCCTATACCATTAAAGAAGGGAGGGCTAAATATTCGTGAATATGCGCATATATTTTCGCATATGCACAAAAAAAAATAGTGAATATAACGAATATGCGAATTTCGCGAATATATGATGAATATTCGTCCATATATTCGCGAAATATCATGAATTCGAATATGGCCTATGCCCCTCATCACTAGTAAGAGGGTGTGTATGTAGTGATTAACTTTTTATTTTGTGTTAATGTAGTGTAGTATAGTGTTTTTAGAGTACATTCAAACGGCCGGGTGTATTGAACTGAAGGGAAAGATGTTACAGAACTACAACTCCCAGCATGCCTGGACTGTCTGGGCATGCTGAGAGTTGTAGTTTTGCAACATCTGGAAACCACAGTTTGGAGACCACTGCACAGTCTCCTCCTCCACCGCTGCAGCTCTTCCTGCACCTGCAGCCGCTGCTCCCTAGCTGTCCGCCGCCACTGCCTGCCGGGTAAGATCCCCGTGCCACTTTCCAGCACCCCCCCTCCCGCTCTACCCGTAATTCTATGGGCGGGCGGAACAGGGGAATTAAAACTTTAACCCCTCCTGCCACCCTCTTGCCATTGGTCAGCCAGTCAGGGGATAGGAGGATGTGGCATTCCTATCACCTCGCTCCTATCCTTTAGGATGATCGGGGCTGTCTCAGACAGCCCCGATTATTCTTATTTTTCGGGCGATCGGGTCACCAGAGACCCGGTCAGCCCGGAGAAGCCGTGACCGGCATTCGCCGTTATGGGGGGGGGGGTAACCAGCAGTCATCACGGTCCAATCACGGTCCCATCACTGCTGTAAAGTGTATTGGAGCAAAATAAAAAAAATTACAACTTAAAGGGGTACTCCGGTGGAAAACTTTTTTTTTAAACCAACTCGTGCCAGAAAGTTAAACAGATTTGTAAATGACTTCCATTAATATTAATTAATATAATATAAAATATTAATCCTTCCAGTACTTATTAGCTGCCGAATACTACAGAGGGAATTCTTTTCTTTTCGGAACACAGAGCTCTCTGCTGACATCACAAGCACAGTGCTCTCTGCTGACATCTCTGTCCAATTTAAGAACTGTCCAGAGTAGGAGAAAATCCCCATAGCAAACACATGCTGCCCTGGACAGTTCTTAAAATGAACAGAGATGTTAGCAGAGGGCACTGTCTCTGCTAACATCTCTGTTCATTTAAGAACTGTCCAGAGCAGCATATCTCAGTAGAGAGCTCTGTGTTCCAAAAAGAAAATACTTTCCTCAGTAGCTAATAAGTAATAGAAGGATTAAGATTTTTTAATAGAAGTAATTTACTTATCTGTTTAACTTTCTGGCACCAGTTGATTTAAAAAAGAAAAAAGTTTTCCACCGGAGTACCCCTTTATGTGCAAGATGTGCAAAAAATGCTCTGGTCCTTAACCTGTTAAGGACATAGGACGTTCTCTAACGTCCCCACTACCTGGGCTTTAATGCCCAAGGACGTTAGAGAACGTCCTGTTGTATTTCCGGTCTCTGCCTCTCGCCGGGCAGAGACCGGAACTGGATGCCTGCTGAAATCCTTCAGCAGGCATCCAGGGCAAACGCCGAGGGGGGCCATGTAGGCCCCCCATGTCGGTGATTGCCGCAAATCGCAAGGGAAATCGCCCTTGCGATCTGCGGCGATACCGGGCTGATCGGGTCTCTGGGACCCGACCGCCCGGTAATTTTGCATGATCCCGGCTGTCACAGACAGCCAGGACCATGCTGAAGTATCGGAGCGAGGTGGCAAGCCTGCCACCTCCTCCAATCCCCTGCGATCCGTCGGTTAACTAACCGACCAATCGCAAGGGGGGGGGCGGTTACTTCCTCCCGCCCTGCCCGGCCCCTGGAAGTCCGGAGAGGACGGGAGGAAGACCGGAGGACGCAGCGTGGGACGGGGGAGTGCTGGGGACCAGCCCCGGTACTTACCTCGTCCCTGAAGACCCGGATCCCGGCGAGGAAGATGGCGGCGGCGACAGGTGAGTAGATCTTCAGCCGCGGTCGGGCCCTTTACAGCAATGCACGTCGCCGTAAAGCGACATGCATTGCTGTAATGGGACCCTGTATACTACAACTCCCAGCATGCCCAGACAGCCCTTGGCGTCTGTGCATGCTGGGAGTTGCAGTTTTGCAACATCTGGAGGTCCACAGTTTGGAGACCACTGTGCCCTTCCAGATGTTGCAAAACTACACATCCTCAGCATGCCCTTACTGTCCAGGCATGCTGGGAGTTGTAGTTCTGTAACATCTGGCCCTTCAGATGTTGCAGAACTACAACTCCCAGCATGCCTGGACAGTTTTGGCATACTGGGAGTTGTAGTTTTGCAACATCTGGAAGGGCACAGATTGGGAACCACTGTATAAGTGGTCTGCAAACTGTAGTCCTCCAGATGTTGCAAAACTCGGCAACATCTGGTTCTAAAGATGTTGCCGAACTACTACTCCCAGCATGCCTGAGAATGCTGGGAGTTGTGGTTTTGCAACAACAGGAGGCACACTGGTTGGGAAACATTGTCTGTTTCCTAACTCAGTGTTTCCCAACCGTGTGCCTCCAGCTGTTGCAAAACTATAACTAGCAGCATGCATTGATAAACTGTGCATGCTGGGAGTTGTAGTTTTGTAACAGCTGGAGGTCCCCTCCCCCCTGTGAATGTACAGGGTACATTCACATGGGCAGGGGGCTTACAGTGAGTATCAGGCTGCAAGTTTGCGATGCAGCAAATTTCGTAGAATACCCCTATGTCCACCCCTATGCAAATCCCTAATTCAGGCCTCAAATGAGCATGGCGCTCTCACTTTGGAGCCCTGTCGTATTTCAAGGCAACAGTTTAGGGTCACATATGGGGTATCGCCGTACTCGGGAGAAATTGTGTTACAAATTTTGGGGGGCTTTTTCTCCTTTAACCCCTTATGAAAAGGTGAAGTTGGGGTCTACAACAGCATGTTAGTGTAAAAAAATAAATTTTTTACACTAACACGCTGGTGTTGCCCTATACTTTTCATTTTGACAAGAGGTAAAAGGGAAAAACGCCCCCCAAAATTTGTAATGCAATTTCTCCCGACTACGGAGATACCCCATAAGTGGGCGCAAAGTGCTCTGGGGGCGCACAACAAGGCCCAGAAGGGAGAGTGCACCATGTACATTTGAGGTGATTTGCACAGGGGTGGCTGATTGTTACAGCGGTTTTGACAAACGCAAAAAAAAAAAAAAACACATGTGACCCCATTTCGGAAACTATACCCTTCACGGAATGTAATGAGGGGTGCAGTGAAAATTTACACCCCACTAGTGTCTGACAGATCTTTGGAACAGTGGGCTGTGCAAATAAAAAATGTTGTACAGCCCACTGTTCCAAAGTTCTGACAGACACCAGTGGGGGGTAAATGCTCACTGTACCCCTTATTACATTCCTCAAGGGGTCTTGTTTCCAAAATGGTATGCCATGTTGGGGTTATTTTGCTGTCCTGGCACCATAGGGGCTTCCTAAATGCGACATGCCCCCCGAGCAAAATTTGCTCTCCAAAAGCCAAATATGACTCCTTCTCTTCTGAGCATTGTAGTTTGCCCGTAGTGCACTTCAGGTCCACTTATGGCGTACATTCATACTCAGAAGAGATGGGGTTACAAATTTTGGGGGGTGTTTTCTGCTATTAAACCTTGCAAAAATGTGAAATTTGGGGGGAAACACACATTTTAGTGAAAAAATATATATATTTTTTTACCTATGCAAAAGTCGTGAAACCCCTGTGGGGTATTAAGGCTCACTTTATTCCTTGTTACGTTCCTCAAGGGGTCTGGTTTCCAAAATGGTATACCATGTGAGGGTTTTTTGCTGTTGTGGCACCATAGGGGCTTCCTAAATACGATATGCCCCCCGACTAAAATTTGCTCTCCAAAAGCCAAATATGACTCCTTCTCTTCTGAGCATTGTAGTTCGCCCGTAGTGCACTTCAGATCCACTTATGGGGTACCTTCATACTCAGAAGAGATGGGGTTACAAATTTTTGGGGGTATTTTCTGCTATTAACCCTTGCAAAAAATGTAAAATTTGGGGGGAAACACACATTTTAGTGAAAAAATATATATATTTCTTTACATATGCAAAAGTCGTGAAACACCTGTGGGGTATTAAGGTTCACTTTACCCCTTGTTACGTTCCCCAAGGGATCTAGTTTCCAAAATGGTATGCCATGTGGGGATTTTTTGCTGTTCTGGTACCATAGGGGCTTCCTAAATGCAACATGCCCCCCAAAAACCATTTCAGAAAAACATACTCTCCAAAATCCCCTTGTCGCTCCTTCGCTTCTGAGCTGTGCCCGCCGAACACTTTTCATGGACATATGAGGTATGTCCTTACGGGAGAGAAATTGGGCTACAAATGTATACTAAAGTACTAAAGTATAAATTTTCTCCTTTTACCCCTTGTAAAAATTCAAAAATTGGGTCTACAAGAACATGCGAGTGTAAAAAATGAAGATGGTGAATTTTCTCCTTCACTTTGCTGCTATTCCTGTGAAACACCTAAAGGGTTAAAACACTTACTGAATGTCATTTTGAATACTTTGGGGGGTGCAGTTTTTATAATGGGGTCATTTGTGGGGTATTTCTAATATGTAGACCCTTCAAATCCACTTCAAACCTGAACTGGTCCCTGAAAAATAGTGAGTTTGAAAATTTTGTGAAAAATTGGAAAATTGCTGCTTAACTTTGAAGCCCTCTGGTGTCTTCCAAAAGTAAAAAAACACGTCAATTTTATGATGCAAACATAAAGTAGACATATTGTATTTGTGAAAAAAAAAATTTTTATTTGGAATATCCATTTTCCTTACAAGCAGAGAGCTTCAAAGTTAGAAAAATGCAAAATTTTCAATTTTTTCAGCAAATTTTTGAATTTTTCACTAAGAAACGATGCAAGTATCGACAAAATTTTACCAATAACATAAAGTAGAATATGTCACGAAAAAACTATCTCGGAATCAGAATGATAGGTAAAAGCATTCCAGAGTTATTAATGTTTAAAGTGACAGTGGTCAGATGTTCAAAAAACGCTCCGGTCCTAAGGTGTAAAATGGCCTGGTCCTTAAGGGGTTAATGGCATAATGGGCTATGTCCTTAAGGGGTTAAATTCTAATGACTACTTCTTGGTACATTCAGTAGCATAGTAACATAGTTCATAAGGTTGAAAAAGACCAGAGTCCAATGCCCGTAACTGAGCCACCATGCTGAACTGTATGTGTGCATTTATTTCCAGCACCAGATTTTTTTTTCTCTAAAACATAAAAACAATGACTAAAAAGTGCAATGCTTTACTTCTATTTTAAAATAGAATGCATAAGGTTTAGGCTTCTGAATTCTTGTTCATCTGACATATGGAATGAAACTCTTTGCACTCCATTACTGTAAATCTGCTGCAAAATTCAATATTTTCCTTCCAATACTAATTATAGATATTCATCAGGGATGAGAAAATTGGACAGATTTCCAACTGTGCAATTTGCCGGGTGCATTAGTTAATATTAATCATTCTTGGATAGGTTCCATTCTGATTTAGGAACTTTGTACAATACCATGCAGCACAAGATATATTAAATTAAAATGTTCTATAGGGTAATGTAAATAAGTGACTTTCCTATTGATTTATCATGAAAACATCAGTTATGTTTGGTACTACAGATGGGCAATTAATAAAAGTCAGGGAGATTGATACCGACCATGACATTATTATTTACAGATGTATTGTAATTGAAAAAAAGAAAACATTGATCACTATTTCTATACATGTGCTTTACATTAAAATATATGTAAAACTCAATGTATGTATGTTCTAACATCACTTCCAAACAGCTAGAGATAGAAACTTGGTACACATGTTTCTTATATGTCAACTAAAAACACAGGATAGTTAAATGAACCAAAACCCATCTAAATTTGCAAGGGTCAGGGTTTTTGTCTACAGTTCCATGCAAGTCTATGGGACTTCCTACAGCTCTGCTCTATATCTCCTGGTGAACACGATGGTCCAGCTTGCAAGCCATGCCCCATTGGCAAGCCACACCTCTTCTACTTCGGCTTTATGTTTATTTGGGCTCACGGCCAACACACCATTTTTTCCCGATACACCCACAGGTCCTTTGATCACAATCTCTTCATCACAGTTTGGTTCCAAAATACTCCACAAGCTCCATATTTCCAGGTGAATATGGTGGTCTGGCTTGAAAGCCATCCCCCCAACAAGCCATGCTCTGCAAAATCATGTCCTCTTCTATTTTCGGCATACAATCTCTTTATCACAGCTCAGCCACACCTAAGGATGGGATGTGATGATGGGAAATGAGGTCAGGATATGGGCACTGGATGTGCATTCACTGTACTTTATTGTTTGAGCACCTCATATAAGTTTGAGGTGTCGTAATTACACACCACTCCGCTTTTCCACCTAAGTCAATAGAGTAATTAATAGAAGAAACTGTGCTAATCACAATGAGGGACATTTATCAATCTTTGCTTATGTATTCTTTTTTTTAGTAATTTTTTCCTTACTTTTTTTTTGCTTATGTGTGACTTATTTATCAACTGCTTTCAGCCTGTTGATAATTTTCTTTCACGTAAGCAATTTTTCCTTTTCTACTTTGGTAGTAGCTTTTTCTGCTCCATGTTTGAGCTGGAGTAAATTTAGTAAATTTTTAACCTTGTTGCGACTGTCGCAGTTGATAAATACCCGACTAAAGAAAATCCATTTTTTTAAATTTACTACGTAAGCAAGTTTGAATTTTCTTGCTTTTCTTGTTCTTCATGCAAATTGTCGCATTAAAACAAACTTAGTCACAGTTGCGACAATTATAGTAAAGAAAACCTGATTAAACCAGTTGATAAATGTCCATCAATATCTTTCTTCACCAGATAAAAATAGCATTGTTCCATGGATGTACTTTTTATTACCAGTATTAGAGCTCATGAACCTCATTTCAGCATGTCCTACATGGCATAAACTTTATATATTACAAGAGTTTTAATTAGAACAAAGGGAAAGACCTTGAAATAAATGTTATATACATTTGTAATATAATAGTTGTTTGTACATTATTTTATTGTACATTCTATAATCTTTATATGTAATTTCTTGAATAGAGATGAACAAACTTTTCAAAAGTGGACTAGTGGTAGTAGTAAGGTGTTGACAGCAGGGGTGGTGGGCTGGAGGTGGTAGTAGTAGCCAGTAGACAGCAGAGGCATTTTTAGTACTAATGAGTCGACAGCAGGGCTAGTGGCAGTAGTTGCCAGTTGATAGCAAACATGACATATTTATTTGGTGGCATCAGGCACAGAAGTTTAAAATTCCTCACTGATCTATGTCCGATTCACTTTAACAAACATGAGTCTTACCGTGTTGAAGGCAGAGAATCTTGTTCAGTTAGGGGTGATATTGCCACCGTTTACTACGATCCCCAATTCTACACTAGAGGGTGGACAAGACAGAACACTGATAGCAAACTGGGCTGGTTCTGATCAATGGTCTTATTTGGTGACCTAGAAGTCCATGGGGTCTGGGATAAACCTTTGTTTTCTGGAAATCTGTCAAAATGGGGGCTGTCATTTTGGTGATCAGAAGAAGGGTAAGGATTATGCTATCTTGTTGTACATAACGTAGATACAATTGGAGTTCTATTAGACCTTATACATGACTTTTGTATAGACAGAGGGGGAGATTTATCAAAGGATTTAGACTGGTTTTTCTTGTCTAAATTTGTCGCACAGAAAGTCGCAGTCTAAATATGTGCGACTTTTCTGCGACTTTTGCTGTAGAGGATTTTTAAAACATGATGCATGCAAGTCTATTTTAGACTGAAATGCATTGAAAAATGCATTGGTGCTGAATTTATCAAAAGCGACTTTTCAGCGACAAGTTGTATAGGCTGAAAGTACGCCGAAATGTCAGACCATGTTGGAGCAGGTTTAAATATAGACTAAAGCATAGATCATGCAGTCTGTGCACAAAATTTATCAAGAGCTGTGCGCCATTTGATAAATTAGGTGCACAATAGACCAGACTAACCCTCTGTAGTTTGGTCTATATTGATGCGGGACATAGACAACTTTGATAAATATCCCCCAGAGTATTTAAAATTTAGACCAAAATTATTTGCAGAAGAGTTAGTGCAGTGGCTGTGCATAGCACTAGTTGGACTAGTGGTGGTAGCCGTGGTGGCATAATGTAAGGCAATACGGTAGATATGCTAGAGCAAGATGTCCATCAGACATCAGAAGTTCATGCTGAGAGAAATGGTGGGGACAAATAAGGAGGATTTTTGGTGATTACAATGTAGTGTTGAACAGGATGTGGGAACCAGGTGAGGAGCCGGTGACATGTTCATAGGAGGAGGGGAGGGTAGAAGTACTGTCAGTGAAGAAGACTATAGTCGAGGTAGGGCCAGAGCACCTGTTAAATTTAACAGAAATAGGCTTGCTGGTCTGATATGCTCATGTGATGGACGGTGATGCTGCTGCATCTAGGAGGGGCACAGTTAAGTGGGGATGTACCTGTCTGGCATTCTGCTGTGTGGAAATTCTTTTCTGCCTTACCAGATGCAGAAAATGAGGCACCGTGCCATCCCTCCAAACATAAAGGAAGTTGTGTCCAGTTTTCCAGTAGAGAAACTTTGTCTCTACCTAGGCACATAGAGCAGCTTTACAAGGTTGAGATGCCCCACAATGTGAAGAAAACCTTGCCCCTTCTGCCGCTGCCCACACATTTTCTGTCTTGTCCTCATCAGTGTTGTTCACGGATAACCTGTTCGCTGGGAACCAGACTTTTTTGGAAAGTTTAATGAACTTGAAGAGCTGAACTTTTTAAATGCTTGCTCAACTTTAATTATAAACTATTCCAAATATTTTCTTTTTGATCATTTAAAATTAAAGTTCTTTTTTTTACTTTGTCCGGATGTATATTTTCAAATCATACCATCAAAGATGAGCATATGCTTAACCCCTGGCCATTTTTGCACTTTAGTTTTTTCCTCCTAAGCTTCTAAAAATCATAACACTTTCAATCCCCCCCCCCATACAGACATATATGATGGTTTGTTCTTTGCGCCAACAATTTTACTTTGTAATACCATTAATATTTTATCCACAAAATCTACGGCGAAACCAGAAAAAAAAAATATTTGTGGGGCAAAATTGGAAAAAAAAAAAAACATGTCATTTTGTTATTTTTAGCGACTTCCGTTTCTAAGCAGTGTAGTTTTTGGTAAAATTAACACATTATATTTATTCTGTAGGTCCATACGGTCACAAAGATACCCAATTTATATAGGTTTTATTTTATTTTACAAAGAAAAAATTATAACTAAAATTATAATTAGTATGTTCAAATTTGTCATCTTCTGACCCCTATAACTTTAAAATTTTTCTGCATACGGGGCTATATGAGTACTCATTCTTTGCACCACGATCTGAAGTTTTTAATGGTACCATTTTTGTTTTGATCAGATTTTTTGACCTCTTTTCATGCATTTTAGGGTATACAAAATGACCAAAAATACGCAATTTTGGACTTTGGAATGTTTTTTACATATACGCCATTGACCGTGCGGTTCAATTAACATTATAATTTTATAGTTTGGACATTTAAAAAGGTGGGGATACCAGATATGTTTGTGTTTATTTTTGTTGACTTTTTTTTTTTAACAGGAAAAGGGGGGTGATTCAAACTTTTATTCGGAAAGGGTTAAATCACATTTATTAACTGTTTTTTACACTTTTTTTTTTAAATTTTATAGCCCCCATAGGGAACTATAATATGCAATACCTTGATTGCAGAAGCTGATCAATGCTATGACATAGCATAGCATTGATCAGTGTTATCGTCCCTCCACTGCGTCGGCCTTGATCTCAGGCATGGTGCAATAGAGCGACAATCGGATGGCGAGGAAGAAGGTAAGAGACCATCCCCAGCCCTCTCAGCTGATCGGCATGCTACAGTTTTGCCAAGGTAGTCCCGATCAGCCCACTGAGTTAACTGAAAAGGGAATTAACAGCTTTTAGACGAGGCAATCAACTTTAATTGCGGCATCTAAACGGTTAATGCCGGACATCAGCCTGATCAGCGATGTCCGGCATTAGCCATGGATATGATGCGCGCTCACCTGCTGAGCACGCATCATACCTCGAGAGCCCGCAGTGGACACCCATTCACGTCCATTTGCAGCAAGGGGTTAGACAGCAAAATTCAGGCATATGCAATTGATCTCTAATCAACCCTAGGATAAACACTAGAAATGCTCCTTCAGGACAGTTCATGGGCTCCTCGAAAGTAAAATCCTCATCTGGGGTTTCAGTTTTTACTGCATTAATATGGTGTACCAAAAAATTGTTTTTTCAATCTTTTTGTAGTCTCTAGAGATCATTGCTCCCAGTCAACCCTGGCAATTATTGTTGTCATGTTTAAGTAAATCTTTAGTTCTTATCAGTTTGATTCCTAAGTCCACCATTTACATGGAATGGTTGTTTCTCTAAACCATTGCCCAGTTGTTTTTTTACTCCAGTACATTTTTTATGTAGTTTGGTTTTACACTCCAACTCTGGTGGCAATTGATCACTTAGGCTATGTTCAGATGGCAGAATATCCATATAGTGGCTGAATGACACAGCATGGAAGTGGCGGCAGCATGAAGAGAACATATAGTGGCTGAATGACACAGCCTGGAGTTGGCAGCAGCATATAGTCGCTTAATGACACAGCCTGTAGTTTGCGACAACACTAAGAGACCATATAGTGGCTGAATGACACAGACTGGAGGTGGCGGCAGCATGAGGAGAAGATATGGTGGCATTATGAAAACCAATACTCGGTGACGAAGGTGGGTGAAAAAAGGAGAACTTGGCATCAGATGTGTGGCATCAGGCGGGGGGAAGGATCAGAATAGTAGCTGAGGCAGGTAGGCAGAACAAAACGGTCTCTTTTGTAAAAGTGTTAGTGTACACAAGTAAGCAACCTTTATGAAGATGAATCTGACATTTATCAGCCAGGATTTCCACCCACCAATGCCTGATGCATCAGAGTAGAATGACCATGGTGCCACACCAACACTTCACAAATATGGATAGTGCTAAACATATTTAAGATGCTGCTCCCCAGTTACAGACATTCCTCAGCATCAAAATCAAAAGACACAAAGCGCTCCCTGTGTGGAATCAATGAAGGAATCACAGTGATAGAGATCTTGTAAGATACTTGCTCACCTGTTTTTCTGAGAGGCACAACGGTCAAAAGAGTATGTTAAATCCAATAGACTGCAGCGGCTTCCCACGCCAACCAGCGAGCGTGACGATAATGGAGGATGAAGAGAGGCTGATGAGATGGAAGCTGAGACCGCGCTGTCAGGAAGGAAGGTAGGTGGATCCAGGATAGTAATGTCATTAACATTTATTCTTATAACAAGTGCACGCAACATATTTCAAAACCATGACGCCTGATGAAAAAAACGGATGGTTTTGAAATGCTTTGCGTGCACTTGTTATAGGAATTAAAGTTTTTGACATTACTATCCTGGATCCACCTATCTTCCTTCCTCACAGCGAGGTTTCAGCTTCCATCTCCTCAGCCTCTCTTCGTCCTCCATTCCTCAGCATCAGACCACAAGTAAGTATTGAGGATATTCATTATGTAAAACGTAAATTTTAATAATAATTTGCGTAGGATAAAATATATGAACCCCAAATTTTATTTTAAATCAAACAAAAGGAAAGATGTGCAAAAAACACCATGTGCCACCTACACCACCAAGTACTGATGTGATGCAAAGACCTCTAAGAGATGGAAGGTAACAGCATATGGTCCACTATAATTGGTGGGGGTAAACATTTCCCCAGCAAGGCCCTACTCTCGCATTATTAATTCCCTTCTTGGCAAGTTTTACTCGCTCTAAAAAGGGTGGCCCCACACAGGAACCTCTCCCAATTTCCAGCTACATATACTGCCATTTCCCAGGGTTCTTAGGTGGAAATTGGGATTGGTTCCTGTGTAGGGCCGCCCTTTATAAGACGAGTAACACTTTCTTCGAAATGGTGAAAGGGAACAACGTATTGTCCATTGTAGCAGGTGAGGGGTAAAAACTTCCTGTAACGGAGCTGGATGTAGATCATCTAACCTGTGTGGCTGATGACTCTTACCGTATTGGGGAGCGGAGTCTAAGGAGCCGCTGTAAGGCAGGATAGGCTTGCTGCAGCAGACGACACCCAGGTCACTACCCCCCCTTTGGTCTCCCCCTCTTTTTTGAGGACAATAACTTGTGGATAATGTCATGGTCTAGCATGTTTTCCTGCGGTTCCCAAGATCTTTTCTCTGGGACAAATCCTTCCCAATCTACAAGGAAAAAATGTTTTCCTCTGACCAACTTGGAATCTAAAATTTCTTTGACAACATAAATATCAGAGGTAGCAGAGATGGGAGTAGGAGTGATGACTTTTTTTTAGAGAAGCTGTTATGGATAACAGGTTTTAAGAGGGATACATGAAAATAAGTTGAGATCAGAAGAGAGGAAGGCAGATGGAGAGAATAAGCTAGTGTTTAAATGTTTTTTGATTTTGTGAAGACCCAAATAGCGAGGACCCAGCTTATAACATGGTATCTTAAAACGGATGAACTTGGAAGACAGCCACACTTTGTCCCCTGGAGAGAATTCGGGAGGAGGACGTATTTTCTTGTCCGCTTGCGATTTCATACGAGTGGTGGCAGATGGAGAGGAAGTTCTGCACTTGATCATCGGCCATGGGAACTCAGGAGGAAGTGGTCAAGGGTAAAGGAGGACGAGGATTAGTGTTGCTCACGAATATTCGCAATTCGAATATTTTTCCCGAATTTTGCATATTCACGAATTTGCGAATATTACACATTTTGCGATTAAAATTCGCTATTACAAATATTCGTCTTTTTTCAAACTGTTTTAAAAACTTAGCACATTGTAGGGATCTCCTTCGACTGATAAATGCAATGCTTGTATCATTTCATTAAAGACCCAGGGATGAGACTGTGAAGCGAAAGGTTTATGCATGCAAATATTCGCATTGCGGATATTCGCAATACAAATATTCACAATGTGAATATTCGTGAAAATTCCGCCCTATTTATGCCTGTGAGCCAATTAGAGTTCTGCAAGCACAGTTGTCAGAGCTTAGCAACGTCCCTAGCAACGTCCCTTGCATGATGTTATAGCGCTTATGCGCAGGTGAGCTATTAATTTCGCATTCGCAATTCAAAAAAACGTCACGAATATAACAAATATTCGAATTTCACGAATATGGGATGAATATTCGTCCTCATATTTGCGAAATATCGTGAATTCGAATATGGCATATGCCGCTCATCACTAATGAGGATAAAGTCCATAGACCAAAAAGTAAGGAGAAGACCCAGAGGATTCAGAATCCTTATGGTTGTATGAAAACTCGGCCCAGGGTAGCAGATCGGCCCAGTCATCTTGGCCAGCGGAAACAAAATGGCAGAGATAGTCTTCCAAGACCTGGTCTACCCTTTCGACCTGTCCATTGGATTGAGGGCGGTATCCCGAAAAAAAATATCTCGTATATCTCGAATTTAAAGGGGTTATCCAGGAAAAAACTTTTTTTTATATATCAACTGGCTCCGAAAAGTTAAACAGATTTGTAAATTACTTCTATTAAAAAAATCTTAATCCTTTCAGTACTTATGAGCTGCTGAAGTTGAGTTGTTCGTTTCTGTCTAAGTGCTCTCTGATGACACGTGTCTCGGGAACCGCCCAGTTTAGAAGAAAATCCCCATAGCAAACCTCTTCTACTCTGTGCAGTTCCCGAGAAAAGCAGAGATGTCAGCAGAGAGCACTGTTGCCAGACAGAAAACAACAACTCAACTTCAACAGCTGATAATTATTGAAAAGATTAAGATTTTTTAATAGAAGTAATTTACAAATCTGTTTAACTTTCCGGAGCCAGTTGATATAAAAATAAAAAAAAAGTGTTTTCCCGGAATACCCCTTTATCTTGAAGCTGTGAACAGAGGGCCCTCGAACACTTAGAGACAAATTGGACTCCTCGGTTGGAGACAATATGGGAGGGAAATCCATGAAGGCGGAAGATATGGCAAAGGAATAACTTGGCAAGCTGTGGTGTAGAGGTTAATCCCAGTAATGGCACAAAATGAGCCATTTTAGAGAATCGATCCACAACAACCCAAATGACCGTATTTCTACCAGAAGAGGGAAGATCAGTAATAAATTCCATTGCAATATCGGTCCAGGGTTGCTCTAGAACTGGCAAAGGATGTAGAAGACCAGCAGGCTTGGAACGGGGGGGTCTTGTCCCGGGCACAAACTGAACAAGATCGGACAAAATCAACGACATCATGTTTTACAGGGGACCATCAATACTGTCGGACGATGAGCTGTATGGACTTATAAATTCCAGCATGACTGGCCAATAGAGAGGAATAACCCTATTTTAGGACTCAGAGTTTTAAACGGGGAGGTACATAAGTCTTCTCTGGTGACAAGTGTTGAAGACACGCTGGCACTGCTGAGATGAGACAATCAGGGGAAATAAGTTATATAAATAAAAATAAATAGTTAAATAAGTTATATGTTGATAATGTGATTCCAGGCCTTGAACATCGGAGGATCTGGACAGAGCATCAGCACGAAGATTCTTCTCTGCAGGACAAAAGTGGATTAAGAAGTTAAATCTGGAGAAAAATAGAGACCAATGAGCCTGTCGGGAGTTGAGACGATGGGCAGACTGGAGATAGAGCAAGTTCTTGTGGTCGGAATAGATAGTAAGCAGATGTACAGAGCCTTCCAAGAGGTGACGCCATTCTTCTATTGCCAACTTAATGGCCAAGAGCTCGCAATCTCCGATGGTATAAGTTCTCTCCGCAGGGGAGAAAGTTTTGGAGAAAAATCTGCAGGTTAAAGTTCTCCCCTTAGAAGACTTCTGCATCAACACTGCACCTGCTCCAACTGACCAAGCATCCACATCCAAGATAAATGGTTTGCTAAGATCAGTTCTAGATAGAACAGGAGCCAAAGCGAAGGCTGACTTTAACTGTTAGAAAGCTTCTTCAACCTCAGGAGTCCAAACTCTTGGATTAGCAGTCTTCTTGGTAAGCAAGATGATGGGGCTACCATAGTGGATTAGTGAGGAATAAATTGCCGATAGTAATTTGCAAAGCCGAGTTGAATTGCTTTTAAGCCCGAGGGTTGAGGCCATTTCAGTACTGCAGACAGCTTGTTGGGATCCATTTGAAGACCTTGACTGGTAATAATATACCCCAGAAATGGAAAGCTGTTTTTTTTTAAAAAAGTACATTTCTCTAGTGTAGCGTAGAGATGATTTTCACGGAGACTTTCTCTAGTTTAGCGTGGATATTATTTTCACGGAGACGCTGTAACACTTGGCAAAGATGAGAGCGATGAGACTGGATATTTGGCGAGTAGATGAGTATGTCATCCAAATAAACAACAACACAGGAGTATAGGAGGTCACAAAAAATATCTTTGAAAAACTCCTGGAAGATTGCTGGAGCAGTGCAGAGTCCGAATGGCATCACTAGGTACTCGAAATGACCGTCACGAGTATTAAATGTGGTCTTCCATTTGTCCCCTTCTCGTACACGCATTAAATTATAGACCCCACGAAGATCCAATTTAGAGAATATTTTGGCACCTCACAGACGATCAAACAACTCCCAGATTAAAGGAAGTGGGTAACGTTTTTTTACTGTAATTTTATTCAGACCTCGGTAGTCGATGCAAGGTCGCAAAGACCTGTCTTTTTTTCCACGAAGAAGAAACCGGCTCCGGCAGGGGAAGAGGACTCCCTGATTAATCCCTTCTGAAGGTTCTCCTGGATGTAATTAGACTTGACCAGATTTTCAGGAACAGACACAGGGTAGATTCTGCCCCTGGGAGGTATGGTGCCGGGTAGCAAGTCAATTGGACAATTGTAGGTACGATGCCGTGGTAACACTTCAGCTTGCTTCTCACTGAAGACATCAGCATCGTCCTGAAGAAAGAAAGGCAAATCAGGCAGTGGACGAGATGATGGTTGCAATTTTTAGATACTTATGTGGATACAGTGGTTGTTGCAATGCGGACCCCAGCGAAGAACTCCAGTTTTCCAATCCAGCTGCGGAGCAAAGAGTTGCAACCACGGTAGGCCAAGCAAGAGAGAAGTACAATGAGGAAGAACATAGAAGGACAAGTTTTCCCTATGCGAGACTCCGACCTGCATAGACAATGGTTCTGTGCGATATAGCACAGTACAGTCCAGTCTTTCACCATTCACCATAGAGATGTACAGAGGATTTAACAGGCAAACAGTACTAGCGAAGCCTCAATAAAATTTCCCGCAGAGCCAGAGTCCAAAAAGGCAAGAATGGAGATGATCTCTTTAGAAGGTAGGAAAACCTGGACCATCATATTTTAGCGTGGATAGGTGGTATTCACAACTAGGGAGGCCTCTCCCACAAACCCGAGGTGCGAGCGCTTCCCTGTGACTGAGGACACAGAGGACAATCTTTTAGGAAGTGTTTCGCACTGGCGCAGTATAGGCATAGATTCTCAGTTCGTCGGCGAGTCCTTTCCTGCGGGGTCAAGCGAGACCGATCCACCTGCATAGCTTCCGCTACGGGAGGAAAGGGAATAGGTTGCGGTGGTTGCTGGAAGACAGGTGCCAGGCGAGGAAAGTGCCGAGGTTGTGCAGATTCCCTTTCTTGGCGTAGTTCCTCACATCGCTCTGAGAAACGGATACCAATCCGGGATGCCAACTATATGAGCTCATTCAGATTAGATGGCAATTCCAGGGCAGCGAGGACATCCTTGATTTTACTTGATAATCCTCTCTTGAAGGTGGCGCAAAGAGCTTCATCATTCCATGCTAACTCCGATGCCAGGGGACAAAACCGAATGGCATACTCGTCCACAGAGGAGATGCCCTGGGTAAGACTCAGCAATGCCGTCTCAGCTGAGGAGCAGATAGGCATCGGCCAACTGACTACATAGGATTTCTCTGTAGTAGGTCAGTTTGTCCTCCCTCTTAGTGGGTGTAAAAAAGGCCCCCATTTTGTGTCGGTATCGAGGGTCCAATAATGATCCAGAAGTCATCCCGCTGCCGAATGTTGACAATTCAAGCAAGTTGAGCGTGCATTGTGCCATTTGTGCAAGTGACTCAAAGTGACTCGAAGGGATTCCCTGACTCCATCTCCACTGCATAATGCCACGGCATGTCTGGGTCCTCTGTCTCGCCTTCCTCATAACCCTCTAGCTTCTCTGGCTGTTCCTGCTTCTCCTCTCCTGTCAGATAACTAGAAAAACCGCCCATTTTGCGAAACCTAAACTGTGCTCCACTGTGCCTCTCCTCCTCCTCCATTTCAGCCCCCACAGGGCATATATGTTTGTGAGATGTAGGCGCCATTTCTCCAGTGCCCTGACCAGCTATCATTTCCAAAACGTGTTGTAGTAGATGAAGCAGTTGAATGACGTTTTTCATCCCATTGTTCAGTGTACCTGGAGGTGGTCGTATACTATGGCGGTCAAGTATATAGAACCTGTATTAATGACCATAGCAGTGGACTTGTGAATGGATTGTCCTTTGTAGGGTTAATTGTATCCCTGGTCTCTAGATTGCGTTACTACGGTTATTGGTTTAGTGGCACCTTATTTGGACTGTATCTAGGATTTCATCCATGTTTTAAATACCATGTTTGATGGTCCTCGTTTGCAACACAAATATATTGATCTGATGGGTTTTATATCGACTGTACCTATTGTTGGATTGTACCCAGTGTTGGACTGATGGTGTTCATTGCTTCCCTTTTTCTTCTATTCGAAGGAGGTGGATTAATGAGATGTTATCCCTAGTTCATTATTGGAAGTAGGAGATCATCACATAGAAATTTGGCTCACATTGACCCCTTAAATAACACCACATGTAGGGGTTTGGGACGCCTTTCTCACCATATCAAGGTTAAAACAACATAAGAGAGGCAACTCAGACCGAACCTAATTGAAGATCAATGCATTATATTGTCAGCCTAGCTTCATGTGCTTTTATTTTGTCAAGCTTTATTCATGCTTTTGTTAAAGTATTGATGTCCTCTGATACCACACTTGTCCCCTCTCTTTCCCTATTTTTATAGTGAAAGGGAGTTATGTATGCTACTTTATAATTATTTGACTGCCTGTCATTCTATATACATATACACATTCTGTTGAAACCCCTGATGAACCGTACTATTAATCTGGGTACGGGGAAACGTGTTGGGTATAGGTGTATATATAGGGATTGACCTCACTGTATCTGAATGTATCTATAACCGGTGCTATCTTTTAACTTTGTTTGTGTTTTTTGCATTTTGTAATAAAGCATTAATTTTAGCTTTGCTTTATGGTTTTTGGAATGACGTTGTTCATCCCATAAACCTGGCGACTGACTAATAATGTGGCTTCCTAAAAGGGCCTGAGAAAATGGCAGGTGTAAAGTATGAGCTGCCACTGGAGTCCCCCTATCCACTTGGATCATCAAAAAATTGGTGATGGCTTTTCTCTATTTGTACAGTCAGTCCAACATATGGAGGGTGAAATTACAACGTGTGGAAATGTCACAAATCAGACTATGTTGGGTGATGATGTTCTGACGCTGCAGCTCAAGGAGGGTGTGCTTTGCGGTGTACGAGTGGTCACCATGGTTCCCATTTCCAGTTTTCGTGGAGTAAGCCATGATTTGATTTCTTTATTAATGACTTTTAGCAGTTCCTCCCTGTGTGACTCTGTTTGCCAAGGCAAACCATGTGAAGAACTGTGTGACACCTCCATGCCCTGCACCAATGGTATGCTGGAGGGGCACTGAGACTTGTCCGTGCAGTGGAGGCTGAGGTCATGGTGGAGGATGAGGAGGCGAAGTCGCACACTGTCACAGGACCAACGGCCTAAGAGCGTGGAGGCAGAGGCGACATGACCTGTCCAAGTTACTGTTGTGGCTGTGCAGAAACCACATTTACCCCGTGGCCGTAAAGGACATGTATCGTCCATGACTGTAGTTACAGCTCCACACGTCAGCGCTCCCGTACACTTTGGTATACACTGACAGGCTCAAGAACTGGCCCACAAAATTGTGCAGGGCTGGTACTGCCTTCTTCACCAAGAAATGACAGCTTGGGACTCTCCACCTCGGCTCGGCACAAGCCATCAGTTCTCTGAAAGGTTCAGAGTCCACCACCTGAAAAGGGAGGGACTGCAGCACCAGCAACTTGGACCGGAGCACATTCAGCTTCTGCGCCGCTGGATGAGTGGGTGCATACTGTTGCCCCTTGGACATAGCTTTGCCGATGGATTGCTGGCGGAATGACTGACTCAAAGTAGGAGGAGCCGGAGCATCTGGAGTGACAAAAGATGGGTATGACACACAGCTCCCTTCAGCTGAGGTGGTGGAGCCTTGACTGGCTGAAACAGGGAGCGGCGTGCCACTGAGTGAGGCAGCAGGCTGGACCACCACATCGAAGCCAGGGTTCTTCCAGGCTGCTTTATGGTGATGCTGTATATGTTGATTCAGGGCCGTGGTGCCAACATTGGGACCCTGGCCATGCTTCACCTTCTGCCAACACATCTTGCATGTGGCCATGTTAACCTCCTTCGGATGCTTAATGAAAAACTGCCACACTGCCGAGTAGCTGATTTTCCCACCAACAGTCCAAACGATTGGACTGCAACTGCCAGGAAGGTAGGCTGCCGTGAAGCAGGTGGTCTGCCTGGGCACGTTTGGCTCCAGACTTTCCACTTCTGCCACAATGCTGACTGCCAACCATGCTTCCACCTTGCTGTCTCAGCTGCTGCCTCACGGGCAACCTGCAACCCTCTTCTCCTGATGATGATGAAGCCCCTTCTGCACCTGGCTCCCAAGTGCGATCGCCTTCATCATCATCGAGTTCTGTCTACACGTCACTGATGTCCACGTAAGGTTCCTCAACAGTGTCTGCTTCAGGACCCTGAACGCTGGCAACACCACCTCCCATGCCAATCTCTTCATCACTACTTGCCTGCCTAGCGGAGGAAGCGATGGATGTCTCCTCCACTTCTTGGCAGGGCAGTAGCTGCTGACTGTCCTCTAGTATATCATCCTCACTAAATAGAGGAGGTGAACCCACAGCATAAGATACTTCTGTGAGGGAGGGAACAGCATAGGACAGAGGCAATGGGAGGACAGGGACTGCTCTCGGGCCATGCCAACTGAGGGTTGTGTCTGAGGAACCCACCGACTGTTGACTAGGGATGTCAGATGTCACTTGTGATGAAGTGGATGACCATGTTAACCAATCAATGACAGCAGATGGGTTGCTGGTCGAGACACGACTGCTAGCTGATATCGGGAGCTCAGGTCTCTAGCTGCCACTCGCCCCTAGTCTGCTGGGTCCTCTGCCTGATGAATTTAGGTCTCTTCCACTCCTCTGTGCACATCCTGGCACTTCCCTGCCTGAAATACTTAGTGCATATATGAGGGGAGTACAATACGCACCACTACGCCTAAAAAAGTATTTGTGCTACTATTTTTCCCCTACTCCCTTATGTACGTTCCAAATGTAAAATATGGGGTTTTCTCCCTTGGCGGTATCGGGCCGTATAAATCTAATTAAACTGATTATTCTCCCTAAATGTCTATATTGTCTAAAGCATTCTGCTGGCCCTGTTCCTAAGTCCATTTTCAATTCTCTTCAGTCTCTGATGTCACCATTCATATGGGGTCTGAATAGACAGAAGGTGGCCTTATCCATCTTGCAGTGCCCTAAACAAGAGGCAGGGGCGGCGCTTCCAGACTTCTATGTGTACTAATTTGCCAGTCAACTCCGATACCTCATGTCATGGGTCTTGCCCAACCCCTTGCCTGGTCCTGAACAAATCCTAGCTTGATTTATACATGTCGCCTCCCTGCGTTCCCTCTTGGAAGGTTCAACATTGGGTGGGCTGCTCCCCCTCCACAAAATAGCGATACAGGTTTGGAGGGCATCTAAAGGGATACATACTTTTACTGATGTGCCATCTGACCTGCCACTGTGGCATAACCCCAGCTACCACAGCTGCTAGGGTCTCTAGATTCGGGCTTCTGGAGTGGGTTGGGCATTGTTTATTTGTCTAACCTTTACACTGACGGAATATTGATGTCCTTTGCCCAGCTGCAAGACTCTTACACTGTGCATAGAAATTATTTCTACCAATATTTGCAATTGTGTCATGCTCTACAGGAACAGTTTCCTGTGGGAAGCCCCCTGATTACCCCTTGATAGGAGTCTTGAAATCCCAGGGTCTCAGAGGCCTGATTTCTGTACTCCACACACACTTCATCCAGGTGAAAATTACTGCTCATCCTATCCCAGCGGAACTGCGCTGGCAAGATCATTTACCTGAGATGTCAGCTGAACAGTGGGAGGAGGTTCAGGCATCTCACACCTTTGTATCTCAAGCTGCCAATAATACATTTATACAATTATATTATTCATTATAGCTATATTACCCCTGTTAGACTATTGGCTATGGGTCATTCAGACTCAGTGGCATGTCTTCATTGTCATGCGCCTAGGGCGGATTTTTGGCATCTCATCTGGGACTGTACAATTTGCAAGAAAACAGGCAGTCGGCACTGCTATGCACTAATGTGGTAATATAGAATCTCTCACGGCTCCCCACAACCAGTCCAGTAATACTGCTGACTACATGGTGCTCAATTGGAAAACCAAAGTCCAAAACAATTTGCAAAAGAATAGATGGCATGGCGCTCACGATCTTGCAGTTCCTTGTGTTTTATTGTAGTCAGGTCGGTAACAGGTTGTCAAACGGGCCGTTTCTCACTAACAACAGCGCTTTCTCAAGACCATACACTTCCATAATTAACCCCACCCCTATATGCACACAGGTACAATTTAACCCTTTGCGAAACATATAAGTTAAAAACTGTGAATTAGTAGTGAGGATGTTTTTGCGGCACAAATTACAGTCTAATTAATCAATGAAAGACGATTCGGCTATTTATTCATTATATCACGGGCTTCATTTTTGATCCATTACCGTGTGTGTTCTATCTGAAGGAAAAATGCCAAGGTCTTTCCTCTCATTCAGACCTAGCGGTCCAAGAGCCTCCGTCTTTAGTATAAATTCTGTTTATTTTTGCAACAACTTCTTATGTCTATCGCCTCCCCTATGTAAAGGTTTTATCATGGCTAGTCCTAAGAATTTCAATTCTTATACATTATTCCCATGTGCTACCCGAGTGAATCCAACACCTGTGGTTAGCGAACGCATGTGTTCCCTGATACGTGTGAACAAGGGCCGAATCGTCTTCCCAATATAATGATATCCACACCCGCATACTAATGCATACACCACATATTGGGTTCTGCAAGTAATGAAATCATGAATACATAATGTATGCGGTCCCAGTCTGATGTTTTTCACATTTAACATATGTGTGCAAAAATTACAATGTCCACACTTTTGGTTGCCGCTTGGTAATTTTTGTTGTATCCAATCATTATTTTTCTTTTTTTCAAACCTATTTTTTACCAATATATCCCTTAAATTTTTGCTTCTTTTGAATTAAATCAAAGTTCTTTGACGAGGGTCTGGATTATGACAGGGGGGGTTGACAGGGGGTGATGATGACAGGGGGGTCTGGATGATGACAGGGGGATGATGTACTTTCCCCCCTAGGCTTATACTCGAGTCAATAAGTTTTCCCAGGTTTTAGGGGGTGAAAGTAGGGGCCTCGGCTTATATTCAGGTCGGCTAATACTCGAGTATATACGGTAGGTGGTTTCTAGGTATTACTCTAACTCTTTCTAGGGATTTTAATATGATCTTTTGTGGGTACCCCCTTGCCTTTAATTGTTCTGTCAGTTCAGCTGCCTGTCTCTCGAAACTGTCATCTGATATGTTAATCCGTTTCAATCTTATAAACTTTCCATATGGTAGCAATCTTTTAATATATTCTGGATGAAAACTGTCAAACCTTAAAAGTGAGTTTGTAGCTGTCGGTTTTCTATATCCCTCTATTGCCAAATCATTATCCACTACTTTTAACCTGACATCTAAAAATTCCAGCGTGGTACGACTATAAGCGCTAGTGAAGAACATTCACACCGTTAGAATTCATGTATGCAACAAAGTCCTGAAAAAGTACTTCAGGACCGGACCACACAATTATGATAACATCCAATTGAACTGACTGAAGTGATTGGCTGCTGATAAGCTGCATGCTGCATGTGATTCACGGTCATCCCGCCTACCCTTCTTCCCTCCTTCCCAGGATTCCATGCCCCATGTCCTCACATGTGGATCCAAGATGCCCTCGAGCCTGGACCGCACTAAGGGTAGTTTATTGAAGCGATTTGTGCATTCAAATTGTGCCGATATTCGCATTCGTTGCAAATCTATTTTTTCCTGAAATTCATAATGAATTTGGATTTGTCAGATTCGATTCTCTAATCACTAGGGATGCACCGATATATCGGCGGCCGATACATATCGGCCGAAAATAGCTGTTTCGGGGAAATGCCGAAACAACAAAAAATGTGCCGATAATGACCCACCTCCCCTGCCCGCCCACAGCACAAGTTACAAACACTGCCAGTGGCAGAGGCACTCGTGGGGGGTGCAGGGGGGGGGCGGGCGCAACATCTAATACTGTATACTAAAAACCAGGGGGCCTCCAGCTGTTGTGAAACTACAACTCCCAGCATGCCCGGACTGGCAAAGTCTGTCCGGGCATGCTGGGAGTTGTAGTTTCACAACAGCTGGAGGCCCCCTAGTTTTTAGTATACAGTATTAGGTTTTATATGCTCTGGCCGGCCCCCGCCTGCAGCCACACGCGGGAGCCGGTCCGGGCACATAAAAAGAAGTATTTCTTTCCCGGACATCCCTGTGTCCCGAAAAATCTTTTCGGGACATAAGGATGTCCGCCGGTCACTCACCATTCCCTGGCGTCCTCCTGCGATCCTCCTTCGGTCCTTCGCTTCTCCGCCTCTATGGTCGTACGCACGGGACGTCACTGACGTCCCGTGCGTACAACCATAGAGAGGCAGGAGGACCGCAGGATCGTCGCAGGAGAATGCGCACTGGCCGGGGCCTGGTAAGTGACCGCGTCATCTTCTTGAGTGTTCCGGTCACCGCTCCCCCGGTCCCGGCACCTACTGCTATGGTCCATAGGCCATAGCAGTAGATGTGACCCCGGGCCGGAGGAGCGGTGACCGGATCACTGTGGGGGCAGCAGTACAGACATACAGCCTCCAGCCATACACTGTATATGGCTGGAAGCTGTATGTCTGTGGGGTGGGGGGAAGCTGCCTACTATTGTGGGGGAACTGCCTAATATTGTTAGGGGGCAGCTGCCTACAAATGTGGGGGGGGAGCTGCCTAATATTGTTGGGGGAACTGCTGACCTAATGTGGGGGAGCTGCTGAATATTGTGTGGGGGAGCTGCCTAATATTGTGGGGGAACTGCTGACCTAATGTGGGGGAGCTGCCTAATTTTGTGTGGGGGAGCTGCCTAATATTGTGGGGGAACTGCTGACCTAATGTGGGGGGGAGCTGCCTAATATTGTGGGGGGAGCTGCCTAATATTGTGGGGGAGCTGCCTAATATTGGTGGGGGGAGCTGCCTAATATTGTTGGGGGGGAGCTGCCTAATATTGTGGGGGGGGGGAGCTGCCTAATATTGTTGGGGGGAGCTGCATAATATTGTTGTGGGGAGCTGCCTAATATTGTTGTGGGGAGCTGCTGACCTAATGTGGGGGGAGCTGCCTAATATTGTTGGGGGGAGCTGCCTACTATTGTGGGGGAAATGCTGACCTAATGTGCGGGATCTGCCTACTATTGTGGGGGAGCTGCCTATTAATGTGGGGGAACTCCTGACCTAATGTGGGGGAGCTGGCAATCTAATGTGGGGGAATCTAATGAGCGGAGCGCTGCATTTTACCAGAAGACGGGAGAAGTCATTTTCGGTTTCGGTATTGGTTTCGGCCGGACATTTTTTTTTTCGGTTTCGTTTTGGTTCAGAAATTTCCATTTTGGTGCACCTCTACAGTAATCACTATTTATAATGCTGTTCAATGTTTGTATTATTTGTAATTAAAATAACACCAGTTGTCTGTATCTAAATCTAAAAGTGTCTTAAACCTCCATTGTGTGAAGTTTGCTTACTGTTGATACCAGAATGTACCACACCTCCACTAATGATTTAACTTACTCTGACATACTTCAAATAAAAGAAAAATATTGGCAGCTAAAATTGCTTCATATGCTGACATTATTTAAAGGGCATCTTTCACTAGCGGGGGAAACAGAGTATGATGTGTGTTTATAGAAGATCAAATCTGTGCCGTAAAATGTTAGAGAAGTGAAGCAAGATAAAGTTATGATGCAGATAGATTAAAGGGGTACTCTGGCACTAAGACAACTTTTCCCCTATCCAAAGGATAGGGGATAAGATGCCTGAGTGTGGGGGTCCCACTGCTGGGGTCTCCCACAATCTTTCATGCAGCACCCCGCTATCATGAACCTCCAGGACGAACAGCGCCCCGGGTCTGATGACTCATTATCACTGGGCCGGAGTATCATGGCGTCACGGCTCCACCCCGGTTTGGCATCGCACTCCGCCCCCTCAGTGCAAGCCTATGGGAGGGGGCATGAAAAGGGTGCTGCATGAAAGTTTGTGGGAGACCCCAGCAGCGGGACCCCCACACTCAGGCATCTTATCCCCTATCCTTTGGATAGGGGATAAGATGTCTTAACGCCGGAGTACCCCTTTAAAGACATCTGCTGCAGCCTAAAATGTTGTATTTAACAGCCTCAGAAGCCAAATTGTATCCTAGTATTTATCATTCTGTCAATAAAAACATAAAATGCTACTATTGCAAAAGAATGGAAAGATGAGATACTATTTAGAAGGATAACATTTTCCAAAAGATAACCATTACAGAGGTACAATAAACTACTGAGCTGTTTGGGGATCGTACAGTCCAGCTAAGAACAGAATGGAGTGAATATTCAGTTAACTGTTTGCAAGAGAAACATTTACATTAAAAAAGAGAGAACAAAGAACCATTTAATCTCCCTTGCAAATATGTCCTTGCAAACCTTTGTTTTATGTAAAGTTAAGAGGTTAATGTGTAACCCAACTTAAAGGGAACTTGTCATCAGATTTTACCATATATAGCATGTAGAAACGCATAATATGTGGTAAAATCATCTTTTTTAACATCCCAGAGAGTCGTTCCTGTCCGTAGGGATGATAAGGATATGATATTATAAAGTGTTCCCTGCCGGCTGTTGTCACTTCCCCTCTGCCCATGTCAACGCTCTGCTCCCTGAGCTGACAAAGCAGAATGATGATGCGGGCCATGGCCAGGCTGTCAATCACCCTGAAAGGTCGTGATTACAGCTGGAGACGATGGGACTAGAGGAGTATAGCTCCCCGCCCAGTTGACTACTTGTGGGACCAGTGGGAAACACTTTCTAACATCATATCCTAACCATCCCTGCAGGCTGGAACCTCTCTGAGGATGGTGAGAAAGAAGATTTTATCATATATAATACATTGTCACACATTATATATGGCAAAATCTGATGGCAAGTTCCCTTTAAAGCACTTTCAATTTCACTTTCTTTTCAATAAAACATGTCTGTGTTAGGGTTGACAGTGGAACCTCTGAGCCAAGATGGGCCTGTGTCCCTTTCCCTCCCCAGTGTTGCCTTTAAGCTGTGTATGTAGAAAAGAAAGACTAAGACTTCTCCTATTTCCCAATCCATTTCTGGCTTTGTATTCTATAAATGCAATAACAAATCTGAGTGTGTGACTACACCCTCAAGTAGACTCTTTATGTTCTTCCATTAATGATCAAACAGAGGACTCCTGGATCATTTGCTTTCTACCAAGATACATGCGTAGCTGTAAATGCTGCTCTATCTCCTCTATTCACTAATCTTTATGATAAGTGGAGGAAGAAAACAGGAAGCTTAACAACCAATGTTTGGCTTCTTCCCATGGATGATATAAGCCATGTGAAGGTAATATTAGACAAGGCAGTCTATGGCGGGGGAGCAGGCTATGTAACAGAGGTAAATGGAGCATAATCTGTGTGAGAGAGGGGGCATGTGGAGCAGTCTCAGGAAGGAATCATTGGGTGACAAATGATGAAGAGCAGTCCTTGAAACAAAGGGAGAAATTGATATCAATCTGTGTAACAGAGTGAACCATTAAGAACAGTCTGCACAACAGAGGGGGACATCAGGAAAATGTTATGGCAGAAAAAAGGGGATAAGGTACAGTCTATATGAGGGCAGTCTGTGTAACAAGGGTTGGTGCCTTGAAGGATGTCTGTACATTCTGTTCTCTTGCTTTCTTGCAGAAAATGTAGAAAAATGCTGCAGTGGCGCTTCCAAGGAATTCACCCAAAGACGTGGGTATAGGTATAAAGTAATAATTTATTTTTACAGCATAAAGAAAATAAATAAATAAAGCAAGATCCGTTTCGGGAGTCACAGCTCCCTTTTTCAATTGCAGGTGGTTGCTGTGTGGCCAGGTGACAGGTGTGGCAATTTAAATACACAAAAAATGGCGCCAAACCAGGTGAGCTGGTGAAGTCATGTGGGATGGGTGCCGGGGCCAGGTGTGGGCTGGGCAAGAGAGACATACATAGTACAATATTTTCAATAAAAGAGCATGAAAACCACGTAAAACATGAAAAAATGCATAGGTATAGTCTTTTACAGTAACATTTAGAAGTTCAAATAGAACCGCGAGAAATGTCCGTGGTGGCGACCAATCAGAGAGTTGCCGGTGTCTGTGGGACCAATCAGGAGGCAGGAGGTGGAGGCTGTCATCGCTGTGCTGGGTTGCCGCGGCAGGTGTATGAATGGAGACGAGCCCCTGAAAGCTGATTGGTCGCTTGCTGTGGGATAGTGTAAAGGCGACCAATCAGGATCATGCCGTACATGACTGAGTATAGTTACGCTGTCATGGGTGGAAGTTCGTGTGGAGATATCGTCCAAAGATGGGCATGGGGATAGTGGGCTAGATTCTGATAGGCTGTCCGTGATATCGGGTGAGCCAATCGGAGGGGTCACCCCTCTGATTGGCTCACCCGATATCACTTACAGCCTATCAGAGGGGTGACCCCTCTGATTGACTCACCTGATATCACGGACAGCCTATCAGAATCTAGCCCACTATCCCCATGCCCATCTTTGGACGATATCTCCACACGGACTTCCGCCCATGACAGCGTAACTATACTCAGTCATGTACGGCACGATCCTGATTAGTCGCCTTTACACTATCCCACAGCAAGCAACCAATCAGCCTTCAGGGGCTCGTCTCCATTCATACACCTGCCGCGGCAACCCAGCACAGCGATGACAGCCTCCGCCTCCTGCCTCCTGATTGGTCCCACAGACACCGGCAACTCTCTGATTGGTCGCCACCACGGACATTTCTCGCGGTTCAATTTGAACTTCTAAATATTCCTGTAAAAGACTATACCTGTTACGCCGAGCTCTCCGGGTCCCTGCTCCTCCCCGAAGCGCTCGCGGCGTTTCTCTCCCTGCAGCGCCCCGGTCAGACCCGCTGACCGGGAGCGCTGCACTGACATTGCCGGCGGGGATGCGATTTGCATAGCGGGACGCGCCCACTCACAAATCGCATCCCAAATCACTCACCTGTCCCGGTCCCCGGCTGTCATGCTCTGGCGCGCGCGGCTCCGCTCTCTAGGGCGCGCGCGCACTAGCTCTCTGAGATTTAAAGGGCCAGTGCACCAATGATTGGTGCCTGGCCCAATCACCCTAATTAGTTTCCACCTGCTCCCTGGCTATATTACCTCACTTCCCCTGCACTTCCTTGCCGGATCTTGTTGCCTTAGTGCCTAGAGAAAGCTACTCTGTGTTTACCACTACTGTGTTCCTGACCTTCTGCTATTACCATTGACTACGAACCTTGCCGCCTGCCCCGACCTTCTGCTACGTCTGACCTTGCTCTTGTCTACACCCTTGTACCGCGCTTATCTCAGCAGTCAGAGAGGTTGAGCCGTTTCCAGTGGATACGACCTGGTTGCTACCGCCGCTGCAAGACCATCCCGCTTTGCGGCGGGCTCTGGTGAATACCAGTAGCAACTTAGAACCGGTCCACCGACACGGTCCACGCCAATCCCTCTCTGGCACAGAGGATCCACCTCCAGCCAGCCGAATCGTGACAGTAGATCCGGCCATGGATCCCGCTGAGGTCCCGCTGCCAGTTGTCGCTGACCTCACCACGCTGGTCGCCCAGCAATCCCGACAGATCGCCCAACAAGATCACCAGCTGTCGTACTTGACCACCATGACACAGCAACTTCAGTCACAGCTACAGCAGCTTCAGTCACAGCTACAGCAACTTCAGTCACAGCTACAGCAGCAACAACCATCTCCTCCGCCGGCTCCTGCACCTCCTCCGCAGCGAGCGGCCGCTCCTACCCTCCGCTTGTCCCTGCCGGACAAATTTGATGGGGACTTTAGACTCTGCCGTGTTTTCCTGTCACAATGTTCCCTACATTTGGAGATGTTGTCAGACCAATTTCCTACAGAACAGTCGAAGGTGGCTTTCGTGGTTAGTCTCCTGTCTGGGAAGGCTTTGTCTTGGGCCACACCACTCTGGGACTGCGATGATCCTGTCACCGCCACTGTACAGTCCTTCTTCTCTGAGGTTCGCAGTGTCTTCGAGGAACCAGCCCGAGCTTCTTCTGCCGAAACTGCCTTGTTAAACCTGGTCCAGGGTAGTTCTTCTGTAGGCGAATACGCCATCCAATTTCGTACCCTCCCCTCTGAATTATCCTGGAATAACGAGGCTCTCTGTGCGACCTTTAAAAAAGGCGTATCCAGTAACATCAAAGATGTGCTGGCCGCACGAGAAATTCCTGCCAACCTGCATGAACTTATCCATTTGGCCACCCGCATTGACATGCGTTTTTCTGAGAGACACCAGGAGCTCCGCCAGGAAAAATACCTTGATCCCTGGGCACCTCTCTCACAGTATCCTTTGCAATCTACCCCTGTGCCTCCCGCCGAGGAGGCTATGCAAGTGGATCGGTCTCGCCTGACCCTTGAAGAGAGGTCTCGCCGTAGGGATAAAAATCTATGTCTGTACTGCGCTAGTACCAAACATTTCTTGGTGGATTGCCCCATTCGTCCTCCACGTCTGGAAAACGCACGCATGCACCCAGCTCACGTGGGTCTGGCGTCTCTTGGTACGGAGTCTGCTTCTCCTTGTCTCACTGTGCCCGTGCGGATTTCTCCTTCTGCCAACTCCTCCTTCTCAGCCGTGGCCATCTTGGACTCTGGTTATTCTGGAAATTTTATTCTGGCCTCTTTGCTTGATAGGTACTGCATCCCGGTGACCCGTCTCGTCAAGCCGCTCTACATTTCTTCGGTCAACGGAGTCAAGTTGCACTGCACTGTGCGTTACCGCACAGAGCCCCTGCTTATGAACATTGGACTGCATCACGAGAAAATCGAATTTTTGGTTCTGCCCAACTGCACCTCTGAAGTCCTCCTCGGTCTGCCATGGCTCAAGCATCATTCTCCCACCCTTGACTGGACCACCAGGGAGATCAAGAATTGGGGTCCTGCTTGCCGCAAGAAATGCCTCACTTCTGCTCCCAGCCCCGTCTGTCGAGCCTCAGTGTCTCCTCCTGTGCCTGGTCTCCCCAAGGCCTATTAGGACTGTGCCGTGCCTCCTCATAGCCCCCATCCTGGTGACACTCTGCCCCGTGCCAAGCCTCACCCTCTGCCCCCCCTCCCCATTCCCACTCCTTCTGAACTGTCTGCCGTGCATGAGCATACCCAGGACTTCACTGTCCCCCCAGAAGGAGACTCTACAATCGCTCCCAATGTCCTCGTTCCATGTGGAGCGACATCCCGACAAAAAGAGGGGGAGACCTAAGGGGGGGGGAATGTTACGCCGAGCGCTCCGGGTCCCTGCTCCTCCCCGAAGTGCTTGCGGCGTTTCTCTCCCTGCAGCGCCCCGGTCAGACCCGCTGACCGGGAGCGCTGCACTGACATTGCCGGCGGGGATGCGATCCGCATAGCGGGATGCGCCCGCTCGCGAATCGCATCCCAAATCACTCACCTGTCCCGGTCCCCGGCTGTCATGCTCGGGCGCGCGCGGCTCCGCTCTCTAGGGCGCGCGCCAGCTCTCTGAGATTTAAAGGGCCAGTGCACCAATGATTGGTGCCTGGCCCAATCACCCTAATTAGTTTCCACCTGCTCCCTGGCTATATTACCTCACTTCCCCTGCACTTCCTTGCCGGATCTTGTTGCCTTAGTGCCTAGAGAAAGCTACTCTGTGTTTACCACTACTGTGTTCCTGACCTTCTGCTATTACCATTGACTACGAACCTTGCCGCCTGCCCCGACCTTCTGCTACGTCTGACCTTGCTCTTGTCTACTCCCTTGTACCGCGCTTATCTCAGCAGTCAGAGAGGTTGAGCTGTTGCCAGTGGATACGACCTGGTTGCTACCGCCGCTGCAAGACCATCCCGCTTTGCGACGGGCTCTGGTGAATACCAGTAGCAACTTAGAACCGGTCCACCGACACGGTCCACGCCAATCCCTCTCTGGCACAGAGGATCCACCTCCAGCCAGCTGAATCGTGACAATACCTATGCATTTTTTCATGTTTTTCGTGGTTTTCATGCTCTTTTATTGAAAATGTTGTATTATGTATGTCTCTCTTGCCCAGCCCACACCTGGCCCCGGCACCCATCCCACATGACGTCACCAGCTCACCTGGTTTAGCACCATTTTTGTGTATTTAAATTCCCACACCTGTCACCTGGCCACACAGCAACCACCTGCAATTGAAAAAGGGAGCTGTGACTCCCGAAATGCGTCTTGCTGTAAAAATAAATTATTACTTCATACCTTTATACGACTTTGGGTGAATTCCTTGGAAGCGCCAACGCAGCATTTTTCTACATTTTCTGCATTCTACATACGGATCCACCTTTGGGCTTACGGATCCACCTTTGGGCATACGGATCCACCTCATGCTGCAGGCCTGCATACCAAGCTACCATCACCGGCAAGGGACACGATACCCTCCACCCGGGTACCCACCTACACCGGCTAGAGACCTACACCGCACCCGGCGCTACCTCCGCTTTTTTCCCGCTATATACTGCTCTTGCTTTCTTCTCACAGGCATATTTATAGCCAGGAGGATAACCCCAAGTAGTTCCTTGAACACCAGAAGTGAAAAAGTAAACCTTTACTGCCCTAGACATCAGGCCTACTGATAAAACACAATATATACAGACATATATAATATGTAAGACCACCAGGTATACCAACATTAATCTCTTTACTTCTCTAGTCCACCAGGTATGCAGACATAGGAGGGAATTTAAAGAGTCTAAAAGACAAAGTGTCTTTTTTGCCCATTGTAATCAATCAGAATTCAGCTTTCATTTCCTAAGCTGAGATTTTATTTGTTGCTATGGGCAATTTGGACAGTTTTTCTTTATGAAATGATTGTGAGTAATTGAACTGGAGACTGGCCAGATTTGGCAGCCTTGGCAGCCAGGGACCCAGGTTGTGTCTACATAATGCAATTACTGAATACGTACACTAGTCAAAAGGCTGCAAAAAAGCTACAAAACCCAGTAGGGTAGCAAAGTGGTTGACAAGCTAGAGTAAGAAAGAAGAAATTTATGCACAAAATCAGCCGTCAACTAGGAGTTAACAGGTATGTAGGATAGGCAAAAGAGGTATTCCACATATTCTGCCATAGACATCAACAATTATTTGCTTATGTTTTGAATCTCCTAATTTTAAAGGAACAGTGTCCAAGTCTCTAGCTACAAAGGCTTGGAGGGAACATTGTCAATATACCCACTTACATGGGTACAGAATTATTAGCTAGCATATGTGTCCATAAAATACATTGGATAGGTTTGTTAACATACTATCTAAACTGTTGGCATTGCTCTATGGGGACAGCCAAAGGTCTAATACAAAAAGAACACAAGACCATTGCTCCTTCTGGCTCCTTTTGTCCTTTTTTTTCCTACTTCATTCCCCATTAATTCCTTAAAAGTACCATTAAGTAACTGTATGTCATGGTTTTCCTACATCACAGTTTTGTCAGGAAGGTTGCACAGGTACCACAGTTGTGCCTGTGCAAGCAAAAGTAGAATGGCAGTTGCAATTGTCACCGACCTATCTCTGCAATGGTCAAAATCAGAGAAGCCCCAGATCCTCTGCATTGCCCTCCCTCCTTCCCGCTCACTCAAGACGAGCTGTGCATTTATGTAATCACTCAGAACTGGCAACTGCATATAAGCTTGCCCCAGATAGATAGCACTGTGCTCACTGTATTCGTCTAGCAGACCTGAGGTGCCATGGTATTAATTTGGGGGCTTACATGCAGATACTACTACAAGTCTGCCCCCAGTGATATCATGTACCACCCGTCTTAAGTGAACAGGCAAGGCCAGGGGGATGCCTGCAATAAACAGGTCATGGTGCAAAGCATATCACAACCTTTGTCTTAACTACTACTTACAATACAAACTCCCCAAAGGATGCTAAGAAAAGCATAAACAAAGGCTAATGGGTTACAGGAGATAACTGGGATAGAAAAACCTATTCTCTATCCAACCGCTGGGACTAATTTCAACCCCATCTACATTAACCCCTTAACCCTTTAAGGACCAGGCCAATTTCCACTGTAGGACCAGAGCGTTTTTTGCACATGTGACCAATTTCACTTTAAGCTTTTATTCTGATTCCGAGTTTGTTTTTTTGTGACATATTCTACTTTATGTTAGTGGTAAATTTTTGTCGATACTTGCATCATTTCATGGTGAAATTTTTTTAAAGCTCTCTGCTTGTAAGGAAAATTAAAATTGCAAATAAATGATATCTTGATTCACATATGCAATATGTAAACTTTATATTTGCATCATAAAGTTGACATGTTTTTACTTTTGGAAGACATCAGAGGGCTTCAAAGTATAGCAGCAATTTTCCAATTTTTCACAAAATTTTCAAAAGCGGAATTTTTCAGGGACCAGTTCAGTTTTGAAGCGGATTTGAAGGGCCTTCTTATTAGAAATACTCCAAAAATGACCCCATTATAAAAACTGCACCCCCCAAAGTATTAAAAATGACATTCAGTAAGTGTGTTAACTCTTTAGGTGTTTCACAGGAATAGCAGCAAAGTGAAGGAGAAAATTAAAAATCTAAAATTTTTACACTTGCATGTTCTTGTAAACCCAGTTTTTGAATTTTTACAAGGGGTAACAGGAGAGAAATCTTCCTAAAATGTGTAACCCAATTTCTCTCGAGTAAGGAAATACCTAATATGTGTATGTCAAGTGTTCGGCGGGCGCAGTAAAGGGCTCATAAGGAAAGGAGCGACAGTGGGATTTTGGAGAGTGAGTTTTTCTGAAATGTTTTTTTGGGGGCATGTCCCATTTAGGGAGCCCCTATGGTGCCAGGACAGCAAAAAAAAAAACACATTGCCATACTATTTTGGAAACTACACCCCTCAAGGAACGTAACAAGGGGTCAGCTGAGCCTTAACACCCGACAGGTGTTTGACGACTTTTCGTTAAAGTTGGATGTGTATATGAAATTTTTTTTTTCACTAAAATGCTGGTTTTCCCCAAAATTTTACATTTTTACAAGGGGTAATCGGAGAAAATGCCCCCCAAAATTTGTAACCTCATCTCTTCTGAGTATGAAAATACCCCATATGTGTGGGCGTCAAGTGCACTGCGGGCGCACTACAATGCTCAGAAGAGAAGGAGTCACATTTGGCTTTTGGAAAACACATTTTGCTGAAATGGATTTTGGGGGCATGTCCCATTTAGGAAGCCCCTATGGTGCCAGAACAGAAAATAAACACATGGCCTATTATTTTGGAAACTACACCCCTCAAGGAACGTAACAAGGGGTCCGCTGAGCCTTAACACCCCACAGGTGTTTGATGACTTTTCATTAAAGTTGGATGTGTAAATTATAATTTTTTCACTAAAATGCTGGTTTTCTACCAAATGTTACATTTTTACAAGGGGTAATAGGAGAAAATGCCCCCCAAAATTTGTAACCCCATCTCTTCTGAGTATGAAAATACCCCATGTGTGGGCATCAAGGGTAATGCGGGCGCACTACAATGCTCAGAAGAGAAGGAGTCACATTTGGCTTTTGGAAAGCACATTTTGCTGAAATGGATTTTGGGGGGGCCTGTCCCATTTAGGAAGCCCCTATGGTGCCAGGACAGCAAAAAAAAAAAAAACATGGCCTACTATTTTGGAAACTACACCCCTCAAGGAACGTAACAAGGGGTCCGCTGAGCCTTAACACCCCACAGTTGTTTGGCGACTTTTTGTTAAAGTTGGATGTCTAAATGATTATTTTTTTCACTAAAATGCTGGTTTTCCCCCAAATTTTACATTTTTACAAGGGGTAATAGGAGAAAATGCCCCCAAAAATTTGTAACCCCATCTCTTCTGAGTATGAAAATACCCCATGTGTGGGCGTCAAGTGCACTGCGGGCGCACTACAATGCTCAGAAGAGAAGGAGTCACATTTGGCTTTTGGAAAGCACATTTTGCTGAAATGGATTTTGGGGGGGCATGTCCCATTTAGGAAGCCCCTATGGTGCCAGGACAGCAAAAAAAAAACACATGGCCTACTATTTTGGAAACCAAACCCCTCAAGGAACTTAACAAGGGGTCCGCTAAGCCTTAACACCCTACAGGTGTTTGACAACTTTGCATATGTAAATGATTATTTATTTATTTTTTTTACTAAAATGCAGTTTTTTCCCCAAATTTTACATTTTTAAAAGGGGTAATAGTAGAAAAGTCCCCCCAAAATGTGTAACCCCTTCTCTTCTGAGTATGGAAATACCCCATGTGTGAACGTCAAGTGCACTTTGGGCGCACTACAATGCTCAGAAGAGAAGGAGTCACATTTACAAATTTTGCTGAAATGTGGGGGCAGGTCGCATTTAGGAAGCCCCTATGGTGCCAGGACAGCAAAAAAAAAAAAAAAAACACATGGCATACTATTTTGGAAACTACATCCCTCAAGGAACATAACAAGGGGTACAGTGAGTCTTAACACCCCACAGGTGTTAGATAAATATTTATGAAGTGAAATTCATGTGAAAATGAAAAATTTGATTTTTTTACACTAAAATGCTGGGGTTACCCCAAATGTTTCATTTTCACAAGTGGTAAAAGGAAAAAATGTCACAGTAAGTTTGTAAAAATATTTCTTTGGAGTAAGGACATACCTCAAGTCTGGGCATAAACAGCTTGCACACTGGTCTCAGAGGAGCAGGTTGCATTTGGAGGCCTTGAGCTTCTGCGTTGCGGCCTATGGAGCAAGAACAATGGGACCCCCCCTCAAGGGGCATTACATGGGGTAAATAACTGGGGTACACTAAATAACTAAAATGGGGTACAGTGGGACATTATAAAACAGGTTATGTTCCCAGAATGATGACCCAGAGCATAGCCAAAACTAAAAAATATGCCCTCCCCAAACCCTGTGCTCTGAATCATCATTCTGGGAATGTGACGTGTGTGGTCGGCCCTAACCTGTTGACTCAAATGCGCACCCCGCTCAGGTGGAGAGAGCGCTGCGCATTTGAGGCAACAAAAAAAGTCCCCGATGATAGGGACTCAGTGACCCATGACCCAGAAAAAAAAAATACCCCCAGAGGTCTTATCAGTTTTTTTTTTTTTTTAGATTAGTTTTTTTGTGCAATTTAGTGGTTTTATGGTGTTAAAATTTGGAATGTACTCTGGACTTGGTACATTGGGGTCAAATTATGGAAAATTAAAATGAAAAGGGAAAATTTAGTACTGCATGGAAGTGTGATACTCCCTGAAGCAGTTTTTAATGCAGAAGCCTGGATGATTGGGACAGGTGTCACATTGAGTGGTGGTGTCCTTCCGTATCCCCCTCCTGTTACACACTCTGCATTTTTTCTGGGATCGTCCCTTCTTTCCAGTGTGGGGGATCTCACTTGGAAAGTGTTGGCCTGGAATGATCCTGGCACCTATAACTCCAGTTTCTTGGGAAGTCCGGCCTGCTCTTTCCCGGTCAGCAAAGATCAGGACCTTTAGGACTTCTTCTTGGAACTGGAGGAATGTCCCTGTGTTGCCAGCGTACTAGGACAGTACAAAAGCGTTGTACATGGCAACCTGTACCAAGTAGACCCCAACTTTTTTGTACCATACCCATGTTTTCCGCTTGGCCATGTATGGCTTGAGGACTTGATCAGAAAGATCAACTCCCCCCATATACCGATTGTAGTCCAGAATACAATCGGGCTTGAGGACTGGTGTTGTGGTACCTCGCACAGGGACAGGTGAGCTGCCGTTACCATGAATAGTGGTCAGCATAAGGACATCCCTCTTATCCTTATACCTGAAAATTTAGAGGGAGGCCTCTCTGTTTTTTTCGCACAGTCCCACAAGCGGACGTGGATCTGGCGGCAAGGGATGTGAACAGAGGGATGCTGGTATAAAAGTTGTCCACGTACACGTGGTAACCCTTATCCAGCAAAGGGTGCAAAAGCTCCCAAAACGATTTTCCCACTAACACCCAGAGTGGAGGAACAATCTGGGGCTTCAATATGGGAATCTCGTCCCTCATAAACTCTAAACTTGAGAGTGTACCCGGAGGTACTCTCACAAAGTTTATAGAGCTTCACACCATACCACGCCCGCTTCGAGGGAATATACTGGCGGAAGATGAGTCTCCCCTTAAAACTGATAAGAGACTCATCGACCGAGAGCTCCCTGAGGGGTACGTAGGCCTCCAAAAATTTGTAACCAAAGTGATCGATGGCCGGCCTCACTTTGTAAAGCTGGTCATAGGTGGGATCACCTCGGGGTGGACATGCCTCATTATCTGCATAATGGAGGCATTTCCGAATGGCCTCAAACTGCCTCCGTGCCATGACCATACTGTAAAGCGGGGTCTGGTAGAAGATGTCCCCGCTTCAGTACTGTCTGACACTGGGCTTTTTGACCAGGCCCATATGCAGAAAGGGGCCCCAAAATGTCCTCATTTCTGCTGCATCAATGGCGCACCATTCATTGGGCCTGGCCAAAACAGAATCTGGGTGGTGGGCGATGATCTGCTGGGCGTACAGATTCATCTGCTCCACCATCAGATTGACAAAACTGTCACTGAAAAAATAACTGAAATAGTCAATTTCAGTGAATCCAGAATTGTCAATCCGAATTCCGGAGTCGCCAACAAACTCTGGAACCTGTGGCTGATAAGCCTCTGGGGGTCTCCAGACAGGTTCACCGGAAGAGGGCTCCGGTAAACTTGTCTGGGGGGTCGGACTCCTAGTACGAGCGGCATCACCAATCGCACTAGTGCCGGCCACTGGGCCACTATCATGGGGGGTGCGTGGCCGCGCCTGGCAGCGTCTCCGCCACCGTACAGGTGTCTCATCATCAGTACTAGATGATGAGGAGGAATGTAGGATCTTCATCATCCTCACTGACAGATTCGGAGTCGGAGGCAAGAAAAGCGTATGCCTCCGCTGCCGAAAATGCCTGACGAGATATCGCCTTTTTTCTACGGTGGTGGGGGGGTGGTGGGGAGCGTTGGTGGCAGGGGTGGTGTGTGTGTGTGGGGGGGGGGGTGAGTATGTAGTGTGTGTGATTGGTGTAACTGTAACTGTATGGGGGAAAAAAAGTGCTGCGGCCCCCCCCAAAAAAAAAAAAATGGGTGGCCAAATGCAGCACCCTGAACCCCTAATAGGGCCCAGGTCACGCAAAAAAAAAATTGTCGTGGACCCTTTAGGTCCTATTAGGGGGTCAGGTGGGAAATGTTTAACTTTTGTTTACACTTTTTTAAAACTTTACTTCACTGGTTAACCCTACCTGTCCCTGGGGCTGTACTCTCTCCCTGCTCTAAGGGGGGTCTTGTTCTGTGAGGGGCTCTGATCTTCACAGAGGGGGGGGGGGGGTCCCTGACTCCTTCTCGCAGCTCTGCCCGCTGAATGAACTCAGGGGGCAAGCAGAGCCGCGAGAAGGGGCCGTTAACCCCTCCCCTGCTGGCTGCTATAGCAGTGATCCTGGGGGGGTGACGAAATTGCCACCTCCCCATAGATACAGTGGGTGATAGGCGGTGTATCCTACACCCCCGATCACCTTGTATCTCCGGGTCAGCAGGTCACACGTGACCCGCATCACCGGAATAGCCGAAAATCGCAAGTGTGAATTCACTTGTGATTTTCGGCAATCGCCTACATGGGGAGGTCTGATGACCCCCCCTGGGCATTGGCGCGGGGTGCCTGCTGATCGATATCAGCAGTCACCCCGGTCCGGTCCCCGCCCGGCAGGGACCGAAATTCCCACGGGCGTACAGGTACGCCCTTGGTCCTTAAGTACCAGGGAGCAAAGGCGTACCTGTACGTCCTTGGTCCTTAAGGGGTTAATGGTGCAGAGTCCAGATCTATTTTTGAAAGCTGCTGAATGAGTTACACTTAATTTTCCCGAGACAGGTGTAATCAGAGAGCACTTAGACAGAAAAGAACAACCTTAACTTCAGAAGATCATAATTACTGAAAGGATTAAGATTTTTTAATAGAAGTAATTTACAAATCTGTTTAACTTTCTGGAGCCAGTTGGAAAAAAGTTGTTTTCCTGGAATACCCCTTTAAATATGGGCAACATGTATTGGAGTGAAGTTGGAATCAGGACCTAGGTACATTATTTGAATTGAAAACATAAATGTTGTACCCAAAGAAGGTCAATAAGCCAATTCCAACAAAACCCCATTAAAATGTGAGCGGAGAGGATTTAAAAAAAGAGCAAGACATTGTCAGCAAAATAGATATGTCTGTTTTAAATATATGTGTGTATCTTTTATGTTTTTTTCCTTCATACCAAGACACCTGTTCTGTACTTGAGCATGACTATAGCAGTTGCAATCACAGAAGATGCTGTGGGACCCACTGGTAAAGGGAGTCCATTGTAATATTAGACCAGTTAACCTTTACAAGTGGATGGGTTCCTGCTATGTAGCATTACTTTGTCGTTTCTATATCATGGTGCCATTTTCCAGAGCTTTATTGCTAATAATGCTTTCTTAGTTTCCTGTCACTATGTTCCAATGTGTCAGTGTGCCTATACTGTCCTGGATAATGACACTATTGCATTTAATTTTGCTGTTGTTTCTTATGCTAAAATAGGGCATGGCACCATACCCACGGACTGGATTGGCATAGTTGTCTTCTGGCATACTTTTGCAAGATGAAAAACACAGCAACAATTTCTTATCTGGTGCCTACATACCAGAATGCTGGATGAATTGGAACGAGCCCTTAGAGAGAAACTGACAGCTATTTCCCTCCAACAAAATCCAATAAACTGGGTTATAGTGTAGGTGATTAGCTGTAAAAAGAGTGGTATTTTACAGATATAGGTGCTGTATTTGCAGAGTATTTAGAGTCATTTGCGGAGTATTTAGAGTATTTGGAGTCATTTAGTAATCATGTTTACATTGCGCTACAGCCTACCGAGTCACTTTCAGGACTCCTGATGTTACTGCTGCCACCTCCAGGCAGTTGAATTCAGCCACTATTTTGTCTCATTATGCTTCTGCCAACTCCAGGCTGTACCATTCAGCCACTATATGGTCTCCTCATGCTTTGGCCACCTCCAGGCTATACCATTAAGACACAAAATTGGCTCCCTATGCTTTCTCCACCTCCAGGCTGTGTCAATCAGCCAATGTATTGTTTTTCTGATGCTGCTGGGACTGTCTTGGATATTACCTACACATTTTCTTTAATGGTAGCACTAGCAAACATACATGCTCAATAGAGATTTCAACATTGATATTTTAATGTTAGGGGTTGTGAAGCCCTCTTATGTACACATCCTGCTGCCTGATCCAGGCTGTGAGTTTCAGGAACTACTTGGCTTACTGATGCTGCCGGGGCTGTGGCTATTTTTTTATGTTAGCACTAGCTAACATACATCTATACAGTTTTAAATATTCACCTTTCAATGTTAGGGGTTATTAAGCCCTCTTGTGTACTTAACTTGTGTACTTAACTGTACTTAACTGTAACGTTGCTGTTGCCTGATCCAGGCTAAGTGGTTCAGCAACTATATGGTTTAGTGATGCTGCTGGAACTGTGCCAATTTTTTTTGATGTTAGCACTAGCATACATCTTCTATACAGATTTCAACATTAACATTTTAATGTTAGGGGTTGTGAAGCCCTCTTGTAAACTCATGCGGATTCCTGCTCCAGGCTGTGTGTTTCAGGAACTACTGTTCTTAGTGATGCTGCTGGGCTTCGGCCTTAAATTCTTTGATGATAGCATGAGGTAACATAGCTGTTCAATAGAGATTTCAACATTGATCTTTCAATCTTAGGAGTCATGAAACCCTCTGCTGCCTGCTCCTGATTGTGTCTTTCAGGAACTATTTATCTTACGTATGCTGCTGGGCTTGTGCCTTACATTTTTGGATGTTAGCACTAGCTTACATACATGCTTAATAGACATTTTAACATTGATCTTTCAATCTTAGGGGTTATGAAACCCTCTTGTGTACTCCTGCTGCTGACTGCTCCTGTCACTCAGCAACTACATGGTTTAGTGATGCTGCTGGGCTTGGGCCTTAAATTTTTGGATGGTAGCACTAGCTAAAATGCATCTTCAATAGAGATTTCAACATTCACCTTTTAATGTTAGGGGTTGTGAGCCCCTCTTGTGTACTCATGCTGCTACCTGCTCCTGTCTGTGTCATTCAGCAACTACATGGTTTAGTGATGCTGCTGGGCCTAGGACATTGCCTATATATGTTTATGCAATTTCAAAATTCATCTTTTATTCTTAGAGATTGTGAGACCCTATCTGCCGCCAACTCCAGGCTGTGCCATTGAGGCAATATGTGGTTTACTGATGCTGCTGGGCCTGGGTCTAGAAATAACAATTTGGTTATGGTAGCACTAGCTACCCCAAATCTTCGCTACAAATTTCAATCTTCGTCTTTTTTTCTTAGGGATTGTGAAGCTCTTGTGTCTACTTATGCTGCTGCCAACTCCTGGCTGTGCCATTCAGACACTATATGGTCTCATGTTTCAGCCAACTCCAGACTGTGCGATTCAGGCAATAAATGGTGTACTGATGCTGCTGGGACTGGGTCTGGGAATAAAAATGTTGTTATGGTTTAAACTTCAGAATTGATCTTATAATCTTAGGGATTGTGAAGTCCTAGTGTCTACTATTGCTGCTGCCAACTCCTGGCTTTGCCATTCAGCCTCTATATGGTCTCATCTTGCTGCCAATACCTCCACACTGTGTCATTCAGCTACTATATGGTCTTCTCATGCTGCCTACACCTCCACGCTGTATCATTCAGCCACTATATGATCTCCTCATGCTTCAGCATCATCCAAGCTGTGTCATTTAGCCACCATATGGTCTCCTCATACTGCCAACACCTCCATGTTGTGTCCTTCAGCCACTATATGGTCTCCTCATGCTGCCAACACCTCCACGTTGTGTCCGTCAGCCTCTATATGGTCTCCTCATGCTGCCAACAGCTCTACGCTGTGTCATTCAGCCACTATATGGTCTCCTCATGTTCCAGCCAACTCCAGGCTGTGCCATTCAGGCAACATATGGTGTACTGATGCGGCTGGGACTGGGTCTGGGAATAAAAATGTTGTTATGGTTTAAACTTCATAATGAATCTTATAATCTTAGGGATTGTGAAGTCCTAGTGTCTACTATTGCTGCTGCCAACTCCTGGCTTTGCCATTCAGCCTCTATATGGTCTCCTCATACTGCCAACACCTCCACACTGTGTCATTCAGCCACTATATGGTCTTCTCATGCTACCAACACCTCCACACTGTATCATTCAGCCACTATATGGTCTCCTCATGCTGCCAAAACCTCCATGTTGTGTCATTCAGCCACTATATGGTCTCCTCATGCTGCCAACACCTCCATGCTGTGTCATTCAGCCACTATATGGTCTCCTCATGCTTCAGCCTCATCCAAGCTGTGTCATTAAGCCACTATTTGGTCTCCTCATCCTGTCAACACCTCCACGCTGTGTCATTCAGCCATTATATGGTCTCCTCATGCTGCCAACACCTCCACACAGTGTCATTCAGCCACTATATTGTCTCTTCATGCTGCCAACACCTACACGCTGTGTCATTCAGCCTCTATATTGTCTCTTCATGTTTCAGCCTCATCCAAGCTGTGTCATTCAGCTACTATATGGTCTCCTCATTCTGCCAACACCTCCAGGCTGTGTCATTCAGCCACTGTATGGTTTCCTCATGTTGCCAACACCTCCATGCTGTGTCATTCAGCCACTATATGGTCTCCTCATGCTGCCAACACCTCCATGTTGTGTCCTTCAGCCATGATATGGTCTCCTCATGCTGCCAACACCTCAATGTTGTGTCCTTCAGCCATGATATGGTCTCCTCATGCTGCCAACACCTCCTCTCTGTGTCATTCAGCCACTGTATGGTTTCCTCATGTTGCCAACACCTCCACGCTGTGTCATTCAGGCACTATATGGTCTCCTCATTTTGCCAACACCTCCACATTGTGTCCTTCAGCCATTATATGGTCTCCTCATGCTGTGAACACCTCCACGCTGTGTCATTCAGCCACTATATGGTTACCTCATGCTTCAGCCTCATCCAAGCTGTGTCATTCAGCCACTATATGGTCTCCTCATACAGCCAACACCTCCAGGCTGTGTCATTCAGCCACTATATGTTCTCCTCATGCTGCCAACACCTACACGCTGTGTCATTCAACCACTATATTGTTTCCTCATGCTTCAGCCTCATCCAAGCTGTGTCATTCAGCCATTATATGGTTTGCTTATGTTGCCAACACCTCCACGCTGTGTCATTCAGCCACTATATGGTCTCCTCATGCTACCAACACCTCCACGCTGTGTCATTCAGGCACTATACGGTCTCCTCATGCTGCCAACACCTCCACGTTGTGTCCTTCAGCCACTATATGGTCTCCTCATGCTTTCAACACCTACACGCTGTGTCATTCAGCCACTATATTGTCTCCTCATGCTTCATCCTCATCCAAGCTGTGTCATTCAGGCACTATATGGTCTCCTCTTGCTGCCAATACCTCCACGCTGTGTCATTCAGGCACTATATGGTCTCCTCATGCTGCCAAAAGCTCCACGCTGTGTCATTCAGCCACTATATGGTCTCCTCATGCATGCTACCAACACCTCCACGATGTGTCATTCAGCCACTGTAGGCGGGGCAGAATGGTGAAACCGACCGGGACCAAGTCCACTTAAGAGGATGGCGATTCGGCTCCCTGGGTCCTACGGAAGCCGGTGAGTTACCTAGCAACATCTGGAGGGCTACAGTCTAAACTGTAGCCCTCCAAATGTTAAAAAACTACAACTCCCCAGGCATGCTGGGATTTGTAGTTTTGCAACAGCTGGAGGGTCACAGTTTGGAGATCTCTGTGCAGTGATCTCTAAACTGTGGCCCTCTAGATCTTGCAAAACTACAACTCCTAGCATGCCCACACAGCAGTTTGCTGTCTGGGCATGCTTGGATTTGTAGTTTTGCAACATCTGGAGGGCCACAGTTTGGAGATCACTGTGCAGTGGTCTCTAAACTGTAGCCCTCCAGATGTTGCAAAACTGCCAATCTCAGCATGCCCAAACAGCAAACAGCTGTCTCGCCATGCTGGGAGTTGTAGTTGCGCACCTCCAGCTGTTGCATAACTACATCTTCCAGCATGCCCTTCGGCGATCAGAGTACATTCAAACGAGTGAGTTTACAGTGAGTTTTCTGCTTCAAGTTTGAGCTTCGGCAAATTTTTCGCCGCAGCGCAAACTCCTAGCAGGAAACTGACCGTAAACGCCCGCCAATGCGAAAGTACCCTAAAAACACTATACTACACTAACACATAATAAAGGGTAAAACACTAAATATACATCCCTTACATGGTCCCCCCCAATAAAAATAAAAAAACGTATTGCACGGCAGTGTTTCCAAAATGGAGACTACAGCTGTTGCAAAACAACAACTCACAACATTTCCGGACAGCCACTGACTGTCATGGCATGCTGGGAGTTTAGCAACAGCTAGAGGCACCCTGTTTGGGAATCACTGGCGTAGAATACCCCTATGTCCACCCCTATGCAATCCCTAATTTATTCCCCAAATGAGCATGGCGCTCTCTCCCTTCGGAGACCTGTCGTATTTCAAGGAAACAGTTTAGGGCCACATATGGGGTATTTCCGGAGAAATTCCACAACAAATTTTCGGTAGCTTTTTCCCCTTTTACCCCTTATGAAAAGGAAAAATTGGGGGCTACACCAGCCTGTTAGTGTAAAAAAATAAAAAAAATTTACACTAACATGCTGGCGTTGCCCAATACTTTAAATTTTCACAAGCGGTAAAAGGAAAAAAAGACCCCAAAAATTTGCAACGCATTTTCACCTGAGCATGGAAATACCCCATATTAGGGATCGACCGATTATCGGTTTGGACAATATTATCGGCCGATAATCACGATTTTGGGCATTATCGGTATCGGCAATTACCGCTGATCTGCAGCGGTGTCGCGGGGGGATAAATAGCCGATAACTTATACCAGAATATCTGTATAAGTTATCGGCTATCGGCCCTAACCTCCACCGATTATCGGTATCGGCCCTAAAAAAACGATATCGGTCGATCCCTACCCCATATGTGGGCGTAAAATGCTCTGCAGACTCACAGCAGGACTCAGGAGTGAGAGCGCACTATGTACATTTGAGGCCCTAATTGGTGATTTGCACAGGGGTGGCTGATTTTACAGCGGTTCTGACATAAACGCAAAAAAAAAATACCCACATGTGACCCCATTTTAGAAACTGCACCCCTCACGGAACGTAACAAAGGGTATAGTGAGCCTTATCACCCCACAGGTGTTTAAAGAATTTTCATTAAAGTTGGATGGGAAAATGAAAAAATAATTTTTTTTCACAAAAATGCTGGTGTTACCCTAAATTTTTCATTTTCACAAGGGAAAATAGGGGGAAAAAATTTATAACCACATTTCTTCTGAGTATATAAATACCCCATATGTGGATGTAAAGTGCTCTGCGGGTGCACTACAATGCTCAGAAGAGAGGGAGCACCATTGGGCTTTGGAATAGAAATGTTGTCCGAAATTGAAGGCAACGTGTGTTTACAAAGCCCCCATAGTGCCAGACTAGTGGAACCCATGCCCACATGTGACCCCATTTTAGAAACTACACCCCTCATGTAATGTCATACAGATTTTTGGAACAGTAGTCCGTGAAAATGAAAAATGTAATTTTTCATTTGCACAGCCCTCTGTTCCAAAGATCTGTCAAACATCAGTGGGGTGTAAATACTCACGGCACCCCTTACTAAATTCTGTGAGGGGTGTAGTTTCCAAAATGGGGTCACATGTGGGGGGTCCACTGTTCTGGCACCACGGGGGGCTTTGTAAATGCATATGGCCCCTGACTTCCATTCCAAACAAATTCTCTCTCCAAAAGCTCAATGGTTCTCCTTCTCTTCTGAGCATTGTAGTGTGCCAGCAGAGCACTTGACGTCCACACATGTGGTATTTTCTCCTATTACCCCTTGTAAAAAATGTAAAATTGGGGGAAAAAACAGCATTTTAGACACATCAGCATTTACACATCAGAATTTAACAAAAAGCCGTCAAACACCTGTGGGGTGTTAAGGCTCACTGTACCCCTTGTTATGTTCCTTAAGGGGTGTAGTTTCCAAAATAGTATGCCATGTGTTTTTTCCTTTTTTTTTTTTTTGCTGTTCTGGTACCATAAGGGCTTCCTAAATGTGACATGCCCCCCAAAAACCATTTCAGGAAAATTTGCTTTCCAAGAGCCAAATGTGACTCCTTATCTTCTGAGCACTGTAGTTCACCCGCAGAGAATTTTACATCCTAATATGGAGTATTTCCATACTCAGAAGAAATGGGGTTACAAATTTTGGTGGGCATTCTCTCCCATAACTCTTTGTGAAAATGGTAAACCCCTTGTTATGTGCCTTGATGGGTGTAGTTTCCAAAATGGTATGCCATGTGGGGCTTCCTAAATGCAACATGCTCCCCCAAAAACCATTTCAGCAAAACTCACTCTCCAAAATCCCATTGTTGCTCCTTCCCTTCTGAGCCCTCTACTGCACCCGCCAAACACTTGACATACACATATGAGGTATTTCCTTACTCGAAAGAAATTGTGTTACAAATTTTGGGGGGCTTTTTCTCCTATTACCCCTTGTAAAAATTCAAAAACTGGGTCTGCAAGAACATGCGAGTGTAAAAAAATTCAGATTTTGAATTTTCTCCTTCACTTTGCTGCTATTCCTGTGAAACACCTAAAGGGTAAACACACTTACTGAATGTCATTTTGGATACTTTGAGGGGTGCAGTTTTTATAATGGGGTCATTTATAGGGTATATCTAATATGAATGCCCTTCAAATCCACTTTAAAACTGAACTGGTCCCTGAAAAATTCCGATTTTGAAAATTTTGTGAAAAATTTGAAAATTGCTGCTCAACTTTGAAGCCCTCTGATGTCTTCCAAAAGTAAAAACATGTCAACTTTATGATGCAATCATAAAGTAGACATATTGTATATGTGAATCAATATATAATTTATTCGGAATGTCTGTTTTACTTACAAGCAGATATATTAAAATTTAGAAAAAGCTAAATTTAAAAATTTTTCATCAAACTTGTGAATTTTTCACCAAGAAATTACGCAAGTATCGACAAATATTTACCACTAACATGAAGGAGAATATGTCATGGAAAAACAGTCTCGGAATCGGAATGAAAAGTGAAAGCATCCCAGAGTTATTAATGCTTAAAGTGACAGTGGTCAGATGTGCAAAAAATGGCCGGGTTCTTAAGGTGAAAATGGGCTGGGTCCTTAAGGGGTTAATCTTCCCAATACAGATTTTTACAAGTTCTTAAGGGTCTGATATTCCTTGGGATCTCTCAAGCCTACTGCTATTCACACTGATCCAGTTACTTTAACATATTTTACATCCCGGTTGAAGGGTCTTAAACCACTTTATTTATTGTACACACAAACAGATAGTTGCACTAAGTCTTATCCTCTCAGGCAATGGGAGCAGGAATTGGATATGAACTTACCTGTATCGGAGTGGAGGAGAGGCTTCAAATGCATACACAGAGCTTTTCAGTGCTCATCTCACATTGAATAAGCTTATAAGACTATTTTGAGATGGAATTGTACACCTGACAACATTGCACTGGCTTACCCAGGTTCACCAAATACCTGCTGGTGGGGTTGTGGTCATAGGGGAAGGAACTTTCACATTTTTTGGAGTTACCCCTTAATACAGCCTTTTTGGGACTGCTGTAGAGTCTTTATAGCTGATCTTTTGGGAGTTAGGATTAGTTGGTCCCCCCAATTAGTGCTTCTCTTTGTAGGGATTCAGGCAGTCCATCAGTCCCTTAGAGACCTATTTCGTATTATATGTATTGTTGCAAAACTAGCTCTTCCCAGACTATGGAAGACTGCTACAGTACGTACATGCACTATGGTTATAGATAGACTCAATCTGACTTATGCCTTTGAACATATCGTAACTAGAGGATCTAGCTCATTTACCAAGTTCAATAACAAATGGTCTACCTGGTCTGCCTCCCCACATAGCACTGATCTCCAGTAAACTTACTGAATTGCTTGACTTGACTTAATGTAATGCTCTCTGGAGTTACATCATGATATTTATCAGATAAGAGCCTCAACATAGCCTTCTTGGTTCCATAGCATCCCCTACTCACACTAAATTATAACAAGCCATTCATTGATTTAGGCAAAGTACACTTAGTTGTTACACACAATTTCCATATGTAATCTATTAAAGGGGTATTCAAGGCCAAAACTTTTTTTATATATCAACTGGCTCCGAAAAGTTAAACAGATTTGTAAATTACTTCTATTAAAGAATCTTAATCCTTCCAATAGTTATTAGCTTCTGAAGTTGAGTTGTTGTTTTCTGTCTAACTGCTCTCTGATGACTCACATCCCGGGAGCTGTGCAGTTCTTATGGGGATATTCTCCCATCATGCACAGCTCCTGCGACGTGACATCAACATTGAGCAGTTAGACAGAAAACTTCAGAAGCTAATAACTATTGGAAGGATTAAGATTTTTTAATAGAAGTAATTTACAAATCTGTGTAACTTTCCGGAGCCAGTTGATATATATATATATATATATATATATATATATATATATATATATATATATATATATATATTTATATATATATATTTATTTCATGCCTTTTCACGCAATTGCTTGTTTGGACATGGCCCCCACAGCTGTGTCTGTATACAGGGCTAAACGTTCCTTGTTTTTCTTTGTTACATGTTTTTTTTTTATGCAAAACAATAAAAAAAACATAGTACATAGTAGCTGGAATTACCGAAAATGTTAACAGTAAACCAAAGACAAAAAGTAAAAAATAAATAAATATGATATTACTTAGAAAGATTCTTTTTTTATGTAATATTTGGATTTGGTTGCAAAACGACATGCCCAATTGAAAGCATAAGAATTAGTGACATGTCAGTGTTGCCAAATAGAAAGCATTTTCATTTTTTATCAACATTTTCAAAACAGACATTGTTGTATGCTGAGCCAAATGTTGCATTACTGAGCATGCTGGCAAGAAGACCTTTTCAGCAAGTTTGAAAAGGAATGAGTCTTGCTTTAGTTAAAGTGAACCATGGCACAGCAAAACTCTTCAGGATTGAACAAGATGTACTTACAGCAGAAATAACACACTCAAGTTGTTAACATCTGATGTTCAATTTCATTATAGACATGGGTCATGACAGGCACAGTGATCTTTGAGGCAGCCTTCTCAATAAAATTATGTTGTACAATATCATTAACTTTTCAGATATGTCAGATTATGCTTTACAGTGAAGGTCAATAGAAAATGGAAATAATGCTTGGTGTATTTCTGTACAGTATTGTTAAAGGGGTACTCCAATGAAAACCTTTTTTCTTTTAAATCAACTGGTGCCAGAAAGTTAAACAGATTTGTAAATTACTTCTATTAAAAAAACATAATCCTTCCTGTACTTATTAGCTGCTGAATACTACAGAGGAAATTCTTTTCTTTTTGGAATTCTCTCTGATGACATCACGAGCAAAGTGCTCTTTGCTGACATCATTATAATAATAATAACTCTTTATTTATTGTTGTCCTTAGTGGGATTTGAACCCAAGGCCCGAACACTGCAAGGCAGCAGTGCTAACCACTGAGCCACCATGCTGCCCTTAGCATACATCTGCTATGCATCTGCTATGCATCTGCTATGCATGGTTGCTAAAATGGACAGAGATGTCAGCAGAGAGCACTGTGCTTGTGATGTCATCAGTGTTCCAAAAATAAATGAATTTCCTCTGTAGCATTCAGCAGCTAATAAGTACTGGAATGATTAAGATTTTTTAATAGAAGTAATTTACAAATATGTTTAACTTTCTGGCACCAGTTGATTCAAATGAAAAAAGGCTTTCATCGGAGTACCCCTTTAAACATAGATTTGGTTATACATATAAAATGTTAAATACAAGGTAAAAGTCATCCATAAAACCAACTATTTCAATGTAAGATGAAAGTATGTTACATAAGTAATTCATAATGTTATTGAAAAGCTAGACCTAAAATGGAAGCCAAAGGCGGCAACACAAAGTTAAGTTATTTAACCCCTTAAGGACCAATACAAATAAACCTGTACGCCCCTGAAAGACCAGGCCTGTTTTTTAAAATCGGGATGTCTGTCTTTATTAGAGAATAACTCTGGTAATGTTTTGCCAATCACGATTATTCTGACATTGTTTTTTTGTCACAAGTTGTCCTTCATGTACATAGTAAAAGTAAGCCGATATCATTTGTAGTTTTTTTTTACAATGCAAAAAAATCATGAAATTTTTACAAAAAATTAAATTTTTTTGCTATTTTAACACTAATAGGTTGCATATATTTATACATACTGACCAAATAGTTTATGAAACTTATACTTTCAGATGTCTACTTTATTTTGATGTCATTTTTTTGTTTTTAATTAACATTTTAAATTAGTTAGAAGCCTAACAATTTAACTTGAAATTTTGAAAATTTTGAAAAGTACATCTTTTTTTGTGTGCTATGCAAGGTTTGCAGAAGTTTGAAGGTGGTAGAACATAGGAACACCCCCCCAAAATGACCCAATTTTAAAAACTAGACCCCTCAAGGTATTCACTAGGGGGTACAGTGAGTATTTTAACACCATAGTTTTTTGGCAGGAATTATTACAAAGTCAGCGTTAAAAATTCGAAATTTGCAATTTTTCACAAATGCATCATTTCGGGGGCATATTTTTTGTACATCACTTCTGATATTGAAAGAAATGCACCCTATATTTTATTTAGCTGCTTGTCCCATGTTCGGAAATACCCCCGCTTTGGCCATATATGGTTCCTTGGCCGCGTGGTAGGACTCAGAAGGAGAGAAGCGCCATTTGGCTTTCAGGGCAGAACAGTACCCCCACCCCCACAAGTGACCCCATTTATATACCGCACCCCTACAAGTTATTGGCTGCACCAGGGACCTCTCTGATTGGTCCTTGGTCGGCTGGCAGTATAACGCGTCTGTCTGTGACAGTTAAAGGAGTAGTCCAGTGGTGACTCAGTGGTTTACAACTTATCCCCTATCTTAAGGATAGGGGATAAGTTGCAGATCGCAGGGGGTCCGACCCCTGGGGCCCCCCGCGATCTCCTGTATGGAGCCCCGACAGCCCACGGGAAGGGGGCGTGTCGACTTCCGCACGAAGCGGCGGCCGACACACCCCCTCAATACAACTCTATGGCAGAGCCGAAGCGCTGCCTTCGGCAATCTCCGGCTCTGCCATTGAGATGTATTGAGGGGGCGTGTCGGCTGCCGCTTCGTGCGGGGCTCGACACCCGCTATCTCGGCGGAGAGCCGGGGCCCCGTACAGAGAGATCGCGGGGGGCCCCAGCGGTCGGACCCCCCGCGATCTCAAACTTATCCCCTATCCTTAGGATAGGGGATAAGTTTTTCACCACTGGACTACCCCTTTAAGGCTCTTGATGGATATATCCGCCATGTTGTGGGAATAAGCACCCGCTCATGGCGAATATATCCATCACTGCTGCGGCTGGGTAGCTCAGTGTGTCCGCTCATGACTGCCGGCAGGAAATCCACCGCTATGAGGGGACACACAAAGCTACTCAGCCGCAGCAGGGAGCTCATTACCGTGACTGCTGCATAATGTGTAGGATCACATGGTGGACATCCACAGCATATTACATGCTGCGGATGTCCGCCAATGCGATCCTACACATTATGCATTTTTTATTAGATTAATTTAATAAATGTATTTTTAATATATATATATATATATATATATATATATATATATATATATTTTTTTTACACTTTTATTACATTTTAATTTATTTTTACACTTTAATTTTATTTATTTATTTATTTTTACACTTTTTAATGCTTTGGAATACTTAGTATTCCAAAGCATTGCAGTTATATCCTGCCTGCCAGTTTTTACTCGCAGGCAGAATATTAGGACGTGCCTCTGGCAATACAGGCAATACCCAGGGCAGACCTGGGGGTCTTTGTAGGACCCCCGGCTGCCCAGGTATGCAGCAGCACCCCGCGATGCTCCGGGGTGCTGCAGGAGAGACAGAGGGAGCCCCCTCCCTCTGTCAGAACTCCTTACAGCGCGCGGTCACTTCTGACCGCGGCTGTAAGGGTTAAACTGTCGGGAGTGAAGTGAACTTCACTCCCGGCAGTGCGGCAGGTCCCGGCATGCCGCGGCCACACAGAGCACCCCGCAATCGCGATGCGGGGTGCTGCAGAGGAGACAGAGGGAGCCCCCTTCCTCTGTCATAACACTTACAGCCCGCGGTCACTTCCGACCGCGGCTGTAAGGGTTAAAACTGCCGGGACCGAAGTTTACTTCGGTCCTGGCAGTGCAGCAGGGTCCCGGCTGTGTGATACAGCCGAGTCCCTGCCGCGATCTCGTGGGTGCACTGGACAGCACCCACGAGAATAATGGACGAGTATAGACGTCCAGGTGCGGGAACGGCCGCCAAACTGCACGTCTATACTCGTCTGTGGTCGTTATCGGGATAAAGGTGCTTGATCTTGTTTATGGGCAGTGTATTGTTTTGCTTTCCTGCAAGCAACATCATGTCTACTGCAGACTATCTTAAATTCTTAAATTCTCATGCTGCTTTTGCTGCCATGGTGCCGAGATGCCAAATATAAAGAAACAGCCTAAGACCATCAAAAAATAAGCCCAAGATTAGCCCAACTATTAGGCCTCTAACAATGGCAGGGACCCGTGGCTAATAGTGTGCGGCACTGATGGCGGTGCCATGCGCTATTAACCTTTTAGAAGCGGCGTTAAAAGTTGATTGCTGCATCTAAAGCGAAAGTAAACTACCCCCGGCTAGCTCAGTGGGCTGTTGGGGACCACCGCAGCGAAATTGCTGCTTCCGAACAGCTGCAGGACACAAGCAGGGTGCCTACCTTCCTCCTGTGTGTCCGATTGCCGAATGACTGCTCAGTGCCTTTCATGTGCTCTGGTGGTCTGGAAAAGGTGGATACAGTCCTAGGAGAGAGTCTCCTAGGACTGTATCCACCTTTTCCAGGCCACCGGGGCACCTGAAAGCTGAACTAATTAATGCAGGCTAAAGTCAGCAAATGCCAAGCCGAGAAGTCCGTGACGAATCAAATTACTGAAAGTTCGCTCATCTCTAATCAGTGTGTACATTGCAAAAGAAAAAGTGCAAAAAAAGTTAATAAAGATAATTTAACCCCTTTCCCTTAATAAAAGTAAGAATCACCCCCTTTTCCCATTTAAAAAAAAAAAGTGTAAATAAAATAAACATATGTGGTATTGCCGTATGCAGAAATGTCCTAATTATAAAAATGTATTGTTAAATAAACCACACAGTCAATGACATATGCGCCAAAAAGTCCAAAATAGCGTATTTTTGGTCACTTTTTATATCATGAAAAATTTAATAAAAAGCAATCAAAAAGACCAATCAAAACAAAAATGGAACCGCTAAAACCTTCAGATCACGGCGCAAAAAATTAGCCACATACTGCCCCGTAAGCATGGGAAAATAAAAAAGTATACATTTTCCTGCATGTAGTTATGATTTTTTCCAGAAGTACGACAAAATCAAATCTATATAAATCAGGTATCATTTTAATTGTATGGACCTACAGTATAAAGAGAAGGTGTCATTTTTACCGAAAAATGTACTGCATTGAAATGGAAGCCAACAAAAGTTACAAAACTGTGTTTTTTCTTCAATTTTGTCAAACAATTATTTTTTTCTCTGTTTCATCGTAGATTTTGGGGTAAAATTCCTGATGTTATTACAAATTAAAATTGGAAGTGCAAAAAATAAGCAATCATATGGATTTTTAGGTGCAAAATTTAAAGAGTTATGATTTTTGAAAAGTAAGGAGGAAAAAATGAAAGTGCAAAAAAGGAAAAAACCCTGGTCCTTAATCCTTTAAGGACCAAGGGCGTACAGGTACGCCTTTGCTCCCTGGTACTTAAGGACCAAGGGCGTACCTGTACACCCATGGGAATTTCGGTCCCTGCCACGCGGCGGGCGGGGAATGGACCGGGGTGACCGGGGATCTATGTATCTATGGGGAGGTGGCAATTTCGTCACCCCCCCCCCCCCAGGATCGCTGCTATTGGCCGGACAATAGCAGTCGGCAGGGGAGTGGTTAACGGCCCCTTCTCGCGGCTCTGCTTGCCCCCTGAGTTCATTCAGCGGGCAGAGTTGCGAGAAGGAGCCAGGGACCCCCCCTCTGTGAAGATCGGAGCCCCTCACAGAAGAAGACCCCCCCTTAGAGCAGGGAGAGAGTACAGCCCCAGGGACAGGTAGGGTTAACCAGTAAACTAAAAAAAAATGTGTAAAAAAAAATTGTAACATTTCCCCCACCCCTGACCCCCTAATAGGGCCTTAAGGGTCCGCCACAATTTTTTTAGTGTGACCCGGGCGCTATTAGGGGTTCAGGGTGCTGCATGTGGCCCCCCCCCCCATTTTTTTTGTGGCCGCAGCGCATTTTTTTCCCCATACAGTTACACCAATCACACACACACTACATACTCACCCCCCCAATACACACACACCCACCACCCCTGCCACAACCCCTCCCTGCCACCCCCCACCCCACCACAGTAGAAAAAAGGCGATGCCTCGCCAGGCATTTTCGGCAGCGGAGGCATACACTTTTCTTGCCTCCGACTCAGAATCTGTCAGTGAGGACGATGAAGATCCTACATTCCTGTGTTCTTCATCGTCCTCTTCATCATCTAGTATTGGCGGAGACGCCACCAGCCGAGGCCCTGCACCCCCCATGATAGTGGCCCAGTGGCTGGCACTAGTGCAAGTGGTGATGCTGCTCGTACTAGGAGTCTGACCCACCAGACAAGTTTACCGGAGCCCCCTTCCGGTGAACCTGTCTGGAGACCCCCAGAGGCTTATCATCCATGGGTTCCGGAGTTTGTTGGCGACTCCGGAATCCGGATTGACAATTCTGGATTCACTGAAATTGACTATTTCAGTTATTTTTTCAGTGACAGTTTTGTCAATCTGATGGTGGAGCAGACGAATCTGTACGCCCAGCAAATAATCGCCCACCACCCAGATTCTGTTTTGGCCAGGCCCAATGAATGGTGCGCCATTGATGCAGCAGAAATGAGGACATTTTGGGGCCTCTTGCTGCATATGATCCTGGTCAAAAAACCAAGACTCAGACAGTACTGGAGGGACATCTTCTACCAGACCCCGCTTTACAGTATGGTCATGGCACTGAGGCGGTTTGAGGCCATTCGGAAATGCCTCTATTATGCAGATGATGAGGCATGTCCACCACGAGGTGATCCCACCCTTGACCGGCTTTACAAAGTGAGGCCGGTCATCGATCATTTTGGTGCCAAATTTTTGGAGGCCTATGTACCCCTCAGGGAGCTTTCGGTCGATGAGTCTCTTATCAGTTTTAAGGGGAGACTCATCTTCCGCCATTATATTTGCTCGAAGCGGGCGCGGTATGGCGTGAAGCTCTATAAAATTTGTGAGAGTACCTCCGGGTTCACTCTCGAGTGTATGGGAGGAACGAGATTCCCGTATTAAACCCCCAGATTGGTCCCACACTCTGGGTGTTAGCAGGAAAATTGTTTGGGAGCTTGTGCACCCTTCGCTGGATAAGGGTTACCACGTGTACGTGGACAATTTTTATACCAACATCCCTCTGTTCACATCCCTTGCCGCCAGATGCATGTCCGCTTTTGGGACCGTGCGGAAAAACCAGAGAGGCCTCCCTCTAAATTTTCTGCAGACACCTATGCCCAAGGGTGAGTCCCGTGCCCTTACCCATGAAAACCTTTTGCTGGTCAGGTATAAGGATAAGAGGGATGTCCTTATGCTGACCACTATTCATGGTAACGGCAGCTCACCTGTCCGTGTGCGAGGTACCGCAACACCGGTCCTCAAGCCAGATTGTATTCTGGACTACATTAGGTATATGGGGGAGTTGATCTTCCTGATCAAGCCCTCAAGCCATACATGGCCATGCGGAAAACACGGGTATGGTACAAATAAGTTGCGGTCTACTTGGTACAGGTTGCCATGTACAACACTTCTGAACTGTCCTGGTACGCTGGCAACACAGGGACATTCCTCCAGTTCCAAGAAGAAGTCCTAAAGGTCCTGATCTTTGGCAAACGGGAAAGAGCAGGCCGGACTTCCCAGGAAACTGGAGTTATAGGTGCCAGGATCATCCCAGGCCAACACTTTCCAGGTGAGGTCCCCCATACTGGAAAGAAGGGACGATCCCCGAAAAAATGCAGAGTGTGTAACAGGAGCGGGATACGGAAGGATACCACCACTCAATGTGACACTTGCCCCGATCATCCGGGCCTCTGCATTAAAAACTGCTTCAGGGAGTATCACACTTCCATGCAGTACTAAATTTTCCCTTTTCATTTTAATTTTCCATAATTTGACCCCAATGTACCAAGTCCAGAGTACATTCCAAATTTTAACACCATAAAACCACTAAATTGCACAAAAAAACTCATTTAAAAAAAACTAAACTGATAAGAGCTCTGGGGGTATTTTTTTCTCTGGGTCATGGGTCACTGAGTCACGATCATTGGGGACTTTTTGTTGTTGCCTCAAATGCGCAGCGCTCTCTCCACCTGAGCGGGGTGCACATTTGAGGCAACAGGTTAGGGACGGCCACACACGTCACATTCCCAGAATGATGATTCAGAGCACAGGGTTTGGGGCGGGCATATTTTTTAGTTTTGGCTGTGCTCTGGGTCATCATTCTGGGAACATAACCTGTTTTATAATGTTCTACTGTACTCCATTTTAGTTATTTAGTGTACCCCAGTTATTTACCCCATGTAATGCCCCTTGAGGGGGGGTCCCACTGTTCTTGCTCCATAGGCCGCAACGCAGAAACTCAAGGCCCCTGAATGTGACCTGCTCCTCTGAGACCAGTGTGCAAGCTGTTTACGCCCAGACTTGAGGTATGTCCTTACTCCATTTTCTCCTTTTACCACTTGTGAAAATGAAAAATTTGGGGTAACTCCAGTATTTTAGTGTAAAAAAAATCTAATTTTTCATTTTCACATCCCACTTCATGAATATTTATCAAACACCTGTGGGGTGTTAAGACTTACTGTACCCCTTGTTATGTTCCTTGAGGTATGTAGTTTCCGAAATAGTATGCCATGTGTTTTTTTTTCTGTCCTGGCACCATAGGGGCTTCCAAAATGCGAGGTGTTAAGTCTCATCGGACCCCTTGTTACGTTCCTTGAGGGGTGTAGTTTCCAAAATAGTAGGCCATGTTTTGTTTCTGTTTTTTTTGCTGTTCTGGCACCATAGGGGCTTCCTAAATGGGACATGCCCCCCAAAATCCATTTCAGCAAAATGTGCTTTCCAAAAGCCAAATGTGACTCCTTCTCTTCTGAGCATTGTAGTGCGCCCGCCTTGCACTTGACGCCCACACATGCGGTATTTTCATACTCAGAAGAGATGGGGTTACAAATTTTGGGGGGCATTTTCTCCTATTACCCCTTTTAAAATGTAAAATTTGGTGGAAAACCAGCATTTTAGTGAAAAAAAAATCATTAACACATCCAAGTTTAACGAAAAGTCGTCAAACACCTGTGGGGTGTTAAGGCTCAGCGGACCCCTTGTTACGTTCCTTGAGGGGTGTAATTTCCTAAATAGTAGGACTTGTGTTTTTTTTTTGTGCTGTTCTGGCACCATAGGGGCTTCCAAAAGCCAAATGTGACTCCTTCTCTTCTGAGCATAGTACTGTACCTGCAGTGCACTTGACGCCCGCACATGGGGTATTTTCATACTCAGAAGAGATGGGTTACAAATTTTGGAATCAGAATAAAAGGTAAAAGCATCCCAGAGTTATTAATGCTTAAAGTGAAAGTGGTCAGATGTGCAAAAAACGCTCTGGTCCTACAGTGGAAATTAGCCTGGTCCTTAAGGGGTTAAAGGGGTAATCCAGTGGAAAACTTTTATTTTTTTTAATCAACTGGTGCCAGAAAGTTAAAGCGTACCTGTCATAGTGCAAAAAAAGAAAAAAAAGAAAAAAAGTGATATCTTACTTAGGACCCAATCCTGATCATGTGCATTTAATCTTTCTGTGTCTCGGACCTATATATCCAGAGATATAAGCATTTATCTGCTGGTGAGTTGCTTTTTCATTGTGCAGGCTGGAGGGGGCGTGTCAGTCTGTCTCCCTCACAGGAGCAAGCCTGTGCAGCAGCCAATCAGTACTCTCTACTCTGTAACCCTTTCCTCTCTGGTTTTAGGCTGTGTCATGTGTCAGAGGAAGATACTTGGAGCTTGCCTGCAGTAATCAGAAGACATGATGGTGAATTCATAACAAAATAAAATGTATAAATATAAGAATAGATCTTTATAAAATTATTGCAAGGATTTTTTAGATAAAAGTACAGCATTTTTATGAATACATGTTCTATCTGTTTTATCTTCTCCTAGTAAAGCTGGATGCTAATCAGCATAGCTGTCACTATGTGTGTCATTCATCTTTCACAGACTCCTGAATGTCTGATCAACTTCTTTGTCATTCAGGAGTCTGAGAAAGCTGTGACTATTTCAGCATGCTGGGAGTTGTAGTTTAGTAACAACTGAAGCTGCAATGTTTGTAAATAACTGTGTTAGAGCAGTGTTGCCTCCAGCTGTTTTAAAACTACAGCTCCTAGCATGTCCACACATCCTTTATCTGTAGTTTTGCATACACAATATAAATCTCCTATACTGGGTACCGGTATGCCTTACGGCCGGTATCCAGTATGCTGTAAAATCTAGACTAGTCTGTCTGGCTAAAAGACAGGCAATCCCTAGTGGTGGCTATTTTGAGCTTGAATTTCAGGGGAAAATGTAAAAAAATTTTTAACAGGTATATATTGTGAAAAGTCATATTATAATGAGTCCTGTAATATATGAAAAGTTTTTAACAATGACAGTGCCTCTTAAAACGAATTTGTAAATTACTTCTATTAAAAAATCTTAATCCTTCCAGTACTTATTAGCTGCTGAACTCTACAGAGGATATTCTATTCTTTTTGGAACACAGTGCTCTCTGCTGACATAACAAGCACAGTGGCTCTTTCCTGACATCTCTGTCCATTTTAGGAACTGACCAGAGCAGCATATGTACTCTGGACAGTTATTCAAATGGACAGAGATGTCAGGAGAGAGCACTGTGCTTGTGATGTCAGCAGAGAGCACTGTGTTCCAAAAAGAAAATAATTTCCTCTGTAGTATTCAGCAGCTAATAAGTACTGGAAGGATTAAGATTTTTTAATAGTAGCAATTTACAAATCTGTTCAAATTTCTGGCACCAGTTGGCACCATTTAAAAAAAAAGTTTTCCACCAGAGTACCCCTTTAAGTTGTATATTAATTTTTTATTTTGCTCCAATACTCTTTACAGATCATTATGTTTGAGTTTTAGCCCCAAAATAGATTTATATCAATTTGTCTAAGGTTAAATGCCTTTTAAGACATTGGCCTCATCCTATGGTGAAACACACCGCCACTGCTTGATTTCCCTATTACTTTTTAATAATTTTTAATTAATTCCAAACAACCCATCATTTGTCGAATCCATCGTATGTAGAGGGATTCGAGCCATGTAAAAAGTGCATTTAATACTCACCTGTCCCCGTCGCTCCGGACCGCGTCCCCACCGCTCCCGATGCTGTTTCAGGGGCTCCCGATGCTGTCCCGCTGCTCCGGCGTCTTCTTTGGGATCCTCCGGCTTCTTCCGCATCTTCTCCGGTGTCCGGGCCTCGCTTTCTGGTGACGTTACAACATTGGTGCTTCGGGACGGCGTGCGCAGCGACGTAATAACGACTCTGGAAAGCGAGACCCATATCCCGGAGAAGATGTAGAAGATGCCGGAGGATCGCGAAGTGGACCCGGAGTAGCGGGGATAGGTAAGTGAACCTGTCTGGGATGCTTAAACTGCTATCCGACAGCAGCTTAAGCATTTTGCGCTGTGGATAGCAGTTAATGCGATGGCCCCGACATATAAAAGCATTGTATGTTGATGCTGACATCGACATGCGATGGCCTCTGAGAGGCCATTGAATGTTGATTTGATCATATGTCGGGGAAATCGCATGTTGGGGGGTTACTGTATAACATTTATTACAGCAACATAAATAAACTACAACTAACCCAAAAGAACTCTAATTAAGAAATATTGAACTACATTATTGGATATCTAAGTGCATAAATAATAGAATACAAATAGTCATTGCAAAATCAAACCATTAATTACTTTTTGGTTATTACTAAAATATGTATACACTTTTAAATATGTATACATCAATATTTATATGGTTAGCAACAGAACAAGAAGTACATTATATTACTAATTCCAATGCATTTTAACCCTATAATTAGACCCAAAAACGACAATTATAACATATTAGAAAATTCAAGCGAGATATAGAAATTCACGAATCCATTGGGATTGAACTCAGAAGAGCAGAACTTGCTCAGTCTGTCTCTCTTGAACTAAGGCCATCTGGTAGCTCTAATTAAGCCAGGCGATTTGGGACAGGCTGTCGTGATTCTTTAATGTTTCTCTTTTCTTTTTGCACATGAGACATCTGCAATGTAATATTTTGTGGGAAAAAAAAGTATGACAAAAGTCAGTTATTTTTGTGCATAGCTTGAGAAACATGTTCCTGAAAAGAACATGTTGATCTAGGGTACAAATCTCTAAAAAGATGTTTTACATAAAAGACCTATAACAATTTAGGATTTGTTGACACCAAGTATCTTTCATAAGGTTATTTTTTTATATGAGTATATATTTTTATATATAAGTATTAGTGTTGATTAAACCAAAACTGTAGAACTTGGTTTTAGCCAGACCTTTTTGCTTCATTGCCTAGGCGAACATTGGCTGATTTGATTTAGCTGAGCCTTATAATAAGAAGTTAACACCACATAAGAATCGTAAAAGGAATACATGGCTTTGGTGCCATTTAAGGGTATCAGCAGAAGGTAGGAACTCAGATATGACATTAGAGTAGCCCAGAATACTTTTCACCTAAAAAGATTACATGATCCCAGGTTAGCCAATAATGGCTTGCATACAGCTCCCAGTCATTTAGGTGTTAGCATAGGGGTGGGTCAAGAAAAATCAATGTTTGCAGCCGTGGCTGACAAGAGCTAATAGGAGAACATAACTGTGAGAGACAGTGTGTGTGTGTGTGTGTATATTCAAACACAAAGAAGAACTGTACTTTACTAAAGCAGTATAGCACCTGCAGAGTCGGCTTGCATTCTGCATTTGTTTTGTCAGGATCAGAAATACATCTCTGTGAGGGACAGACAGTGGGCCTCATTTACTAAGAGTTTTGGGTTTTTACTAGTGGGAAAAGTTGTTTCAGACATGCAGGATTCCTCTCTATTCACTATTGGGAAAAGTCGGGAACATTTTCTGACCAGCTTTTTCTAGGTTGATATTTCCAGCCATTTACCCACAGGATTTTCTGTGAATTCCATAGTAAATCGGTCGAGTTGTGAAACCACGCCCCTTTTGACTGACCACGTCCCTTTTTCGACCGACCGCGCCCCTTTTTCAGGTTTGTCGGATTTTTCAGGCGCACACTGTCGCACACTGGCGCACACTGGCGCAGACATGTCTCAGACAAAGTAACCAGACAAAAACTGGTCGATTTCAGCTTAGTAAATGAGGCCCCGTGTGTTTACAAAGTCAAGAGAAGCATTGCACTCTATGTACAGTACCAAAGCACTATACATATAACAACTGCATTTGTTTTATGAGGACATTGGAGGCAAAATCTATATAAAGTGTGCCAGTTTTTTGTGTTGGGAACGCTGAGGAAAAATGTTTTTCTTTCTATGCCGAGGTCATGCTCTATCAGCCAAGTGAAAATTGCAAACATGTCAAGCAAAAAAGTGCACAAGCCCTTCTCTCAAAGGAGAAGGGCCACCCAAACCTTCCCCTCTGGACCAAAAGACAGCTGCAAGAGTCCAGGATTGATATCTGAGAGGGAAAAAAACAATGCAAACAAGGATTTTGGCACATTGGCACATTAGTGTTTTCTACTGGTACACATATATAGGTGGGGGAAAACACCAAAAAATATATATATATTTTTTTTGTAAAGTCAGAAAATGCATTGTCTAATTGTCCCTTATTCAACCGTGTAAGTTAATGCAGCACACATAAAATTTGAAAAAGAAATCACACAAAAAATTTTTGGGGAGTTTAGAAAACTCAAATTGCTGATGTAACCATGGCAGGTTATGTGATGTATATAGTTGGTAAAAAAAACAACCTTTAAAAAAAAAAAAAAAATTGTGAGTGTAGAAAAGACATTTACCAAAACCCTTTACGGCCTAAGCCCCTCCGGGACTAATTCCATAAACTAAGGAACCCCCTATAAAATCATGTATTTTATTTCATTATTTAAAAATATCATAAACCCCAAGTGTACAAAAACAATATTAGGTTGTGTGCTTAAAAACACGATGTGATGAGCTGTGGACAATACTGTATCCCTCTACTCTATTTTAAAGGGTCCTCATTAGGGATCCATAGCAACTGACCAACTTATATTGATTACTGATTATATTTGAATCAATGGATTCCCTAGTCTTTACCCTCACAGCTCATTAGTATTGTTGCATGCGTCATTGTCCAGACTATTAAAATATAACATCATTTATCACATCATAACCCAACATAAGTAAAAGCGCTCAAAAGATCAGATCAATACCACAATGGTACCCATAAAAACTACAGATCATAATGCAAACAATGAGTCCTCATAGATCCTAGTAAAAAAAAGAAAAAAGTTATAGTGGTCAGAAAATGGCAAATAAAAAAATTAATTTGCTCCACGACTAGGAAGAATTGAACTGATCTCTAATAGCCAATGTAAATTTTATTTAACAAATTGTGATACGTATAGGAACCACTTACAGCAGACACTGAATTTCAATAAAAATATATTTTATTAGCTTACATTAAAAACATACACAAGACACAGTCACATACATACAAAAAACTGTTGTAGAATGAGAGCAGCAACTACAAAACAGGGGCGGCCCTGTGGGTGCAGACAAAATGCTAATGGAGTACATGGAAAGTGCAAGTGCCTCCCATAACATGTAAATAAAAAATAGTATTCAAAGGGTAGGGACTGAGAATGCAAGCTCTGTACATGCAATTGCAAACAGAGAAAACAGGCAATATACATCACAGAAACCAATAACCACTTAAAGAAGCAGTCGTGACCACATAGGACGCCCATTCCTAGGACTGTTTCAGATATGATCCTTCTTCCAAGGGTGTATACTTTACAAATCAGGTAGGTATAACTAGAGTATCACAACCAATCAGAACATGCATACACTTAATGTTAAACTTACAACAGATGTAGGAATGAATCCACACACTGATACAGCACCACAAACAAGCCCAAGGCCAATGGCATAGAGATGTCACTAACTGGGCAGGCATACATGCCGGAAGGGAGTGATTGTGCAGGAGAAACAGCCAGCGTTTCCATTTGTAAAGCAATATATTGTTTTATGGTAAATTGTGATACAGTAGGTCTTCTGTAGACTTACTGTAATCAAGTGGGCTAACCTTCACTCTCCACATGCATTCATGAGTCTTGAAAGTTTGTGACTCTGTTAATATTTCACTGATAATCCTTTCTTGGACCACTTTTGGTAGTTACTAATCAATTTGTACAGTTCTATGTCTTTTTATGTCATCATATTCTCACCAAAAGAGCTGCTGTTTGGATATGGGTCTAGTCATCTACCCATCAAATTTTGGTCTTTCATTCAATTAGATTGCTCAGATCTATAGGGAAAATATGACTGACTCTGAAAGAGGCTTGCAATGTGCATTTCCCAGTAAGGCAAGGACCAAAACATAAAACCAAACTTTCAACATAAGTGTTTGAACACTCAAGGTAAATGGCTGGCAGTTAATAATTCCTTATAAATCAAATTGTTTTGTGGCATTTTTGTAGTTTTTTTTTTGTGCCAAAATATAATACTGCACACCATTTGCCATATTGTATTTACTTTGGAGAAGGTGTGGCATTTTCTTGGTTTGTTCTTTGATTCACATGTTTCTTCAGTCTGCCAGTGTCAAGCAAATGTGACTGAAAACAAATAATGTTTTCATTAATATGATTAAGAAGTAGCTCCTGCCAAAGCCATTTGGCTAACATGAATTTCAAAGGGGCATATGTGATACACACAATAATTCTTTTTTGGCTCAGAAATGTAATGCACATTGTATAAACCATTATTTCCACTAAGACAGCTGCAAAAGACTAGTAAATAAAGTGTGTTACATGTGGAACAGTGCCCTGTAATTGCTAAGCTAAAGTCTAAATGCCAGTCCAACCGACAATATGTGTCTAGGCCTGATGTAGCTGATCATTGTTGGCCACACTGAAACTAACTTTTAATTGAAAGTTAAGGACAATGAGTTCAAGATTCAAGATTGATAGGTATTTATCCACAGAGACCAAAGGCTATAAATGCTTGACAAGGTTGTGCTATGTCTGACTTGGTTGGATTAGATAGTTATGTATATAATTATACGTTCATTTTAAATACTCTTTTCAAATACAAATGCTAACTATACACTGTGCTAAATATTGACCATCCAAAATTATAACAGCAATAACTAAGTATAACTTTATAAGGTCAGCTCAGCTCCATTTGAACACATTTACATAATGACTTATGATGATATGATGATTTATAATCAGACTTGCTGTACTTTACAGCAATAAAATGTCAAAGTACTAAAATATATAATACAATAACATCATTCAATTATGGTAAGAATGACAATGGAGAAGCAACAACAAAGTACAGTGATCATTCTAACAGCTAGCAAAATCTTTAATAGATAGAAGTAAAATGAAAAAACAAAATGAAAGCCATTTTTTATATTAGGATTAAACTCAACCATTCTAATATGGTTTCCTTTTCGTCCAAAGAACAGTATGTCAAATTTGCTGTATGACAGGACGGGGATATTCTCATATAAAATACATTCTTCACAATGTGAACATATTGTTACATAGGTCCATGATTTATATGGCTTAATTTTTATGAACTTACTAGCTGAGTACCCAGAGTTGCCCTGTTTTTCCTTTCTTATCCTTGTTGGGGAGGAAAATAAACAAAGGAGGAAGCTTTTGACTTCATATCCCGTCTTCATATATTGTTGTCATATCCCGACCTCCTATCCCGTCATCATATCCCGACCTCCTATCCCGACCTTCTATCCCGACCTCCTATCCCGACCTCCTATCCCGTCCTCCTATCACGTCCTCCTATCATGTCATCCTATCCCGTCCTCCTTTCCCGTCCTCATATCTCGACCTCCTTTCCCGTCCTCCGTTCCCGTCCTCCTTTCCTGTCCTCCTTTCCCTTCCTCCTATCTCGACCTCCTTTCCCGTCCTCCTATCTCGACCTCCTTTCCCGTCCTCCTATCCCGTCCTCCTATCCCGTCCATCTATCTTGTCCTCCTATCCCGTCCTCCTATCCCGTCCTTCTTTCCCATCCTCCTATCCCGTCATCCTTTCCCGTCCTTCTTTCCCATCCTCCTTTCCTGTCCTCCTTTCCCGTCCTCCTTTCCCGTCCTCCTATCCTGTCCTCCTATCCCAACCTCCTATCCCGTCCTCCTATCCCGTCCTCCTATCCCATCCTCCTATCACGACCTCCTTTCACGACCTCCTATCCCGTCCTCCTATCCCGTCCTCCTATGCCGTCCTCCTATCCCGTCCTCCTATGCCGACCTCCTATGCCGACCTCTTAGGTCGACCTCCTATCCCGACCCCTAATATGTGTAACAGTTATTGAAATATCTTTAGCCGTACAGAAGTTATGTGGGAACATACATTTCCCATTGATTTGCATGAGACTTTAAACAAAAACCCTGACCCTCACAAATGGGGGTAGTTAAGGGTTAAATTACCTATCCTATATTTTAAGTGGACATATAAGTAACATGTGACCAAGTATTATCAAAATATCTCCAGCCGTTTGGAAGTTATGCAGTAACATATAATTCCCATTGACTTGTATGGGACTTTAAACATAAACCCCACCCCTGGCAAATGGGGGTGAGTAAGGGTTAAATCACCTATCCTATGTTTGTTGTAGACATATAAGTAACATGTGTGCTAAGTTTCATGTTAATATCTTTAGCCGTTTGGACGTGATGCTGGAACATACACACATACACATATACACACACACACACGTTGAGTTTTATATATATATATATATATATATATATATATATATATATATATATATATAGAAAGAGAGAGAGAGAGAGAGAGAGAGAGAGAGAGAGAGAGAGAGAGAGAGAGAGAGAGAGAGAGAGATAGATATGAATATTCTTTTAAATTAGACATGAAACAAATCTCCTACAATTTTGTCAGTAAAGCTTCTATTGTCGACATATGGTTCCCCATAGTGTCTTTCCATCCACTTCTGGCTAATACAGTATAAATTCAGTAAGTTATAAGAAGCATGAGACACAAAATGTATGTAATGGGTGGCTGCCTGTTTGTGCTCAATGATGTACGATTAATTAACACAGATCTCAAATGTCATTAGTCGTCAGGGACTTTAGGTTGTGATCCTTTGATAACTGTTATAACATACTGCAATATACTGTATTACAGTGTATTAATCCAGTGGAAAACATTTTCATTTTTTTTTTAAATAAACTGGTAGTAAAAAGTTAAACAGAATTGTAAATTACTTCTATTTAAAAATCTCAATTCTTCCAGTACTTATCAGCTGCTGTGTGCTCCACAGGAAGTTGTACAGTTCTTTTCTGTATGACCACAGTGCTCTCTGCTTACACCTCTGTCCATGTCAGTAACTGTCCAGTGTGGAAAAGGGATCGCTATGGGGATTTGCCCCTACTGGACAGTTCCTGACACAGGCAGAGGTGTCAGCAGAGAGCACTGTTGCAAGACAGACAATAACTGGGACTGGGAGGATTTAGATTTTTAAATAGAAGTAATTTACAAATCTGTTTAACTTTCTGACACCAGTTGATTTGAAAAATAAAATAAAATAAATAATAATAAAATGTTTTCCGCTGGAGTACCCCTGTCAGTGGCAGAACCTAATATGATGCCTGTTTTACACTGACATGCTCAGAAGTAATCAGAGTGTCCCATCTTATCCTCATGTAGTATCCTCCTGTAACAATGACAGACATTGTAAAATAAATAAATAAACAAAATAGATGAATATTGATGGAGAAAGCTGAAGTCCCTGATCCTGTACTTACTGACAAGTGAGGCAAATTTTTTATGGATGTTGCTCAATTTACATTTGCTGTTTGAGTATAAACAACGAGGCTGTACAGTGTGGATCAAAAGTTTGGGCCCCCCCAGGTAAAAATGTGTATTAATGTGCATAAAGAAGTCAAGGAAAGATGGAAAAATCTCCAAGAGGCATCAAATTAGAGATTAGAGACATTCTTATAATATGTCAACAAAAGTTAGATTTTATTTCCATCATTTCCACTTTCAAAATAGCAGAAAGCAAAAAAAATGGCGTCTGCAAAAGTTTGAGCACCCTACAGAGTTAATATCTTGTACTGCCCCCTTTGGCAAGTATCACAGCTTGTAAACACTTTTTGTAGCCAGCCAAGAGTCTTTCAATTCTTGTTTGAGGTATCTTTGCCCATTCTTCCTTACAAAAGTCTTCCAGTTCTTTCAGATTTCTGGGCTGTCTTTCACGCACGGCTCTTTTAAGGTCTATCCATAGATTTTCAATTATGTTGAGGTCAGGAGATTGTGAAGGCCTGTCACGATGCCGGCTGGCAGGTAGTGGATCCTCTATGCCGGAGAGGGATTGGCGTGGACCGTGCTAGTGGATCGGTTCTAAGTCACTACTGGTTTTCACCAGAGCCCGCCGCAAAGCGGGATGGTCTTGCTGCGGCGGTAGTGACCAGGTCGTATCCACTAGCAACGGCTCACCTCTCTGGCTGCTGAAGATAGGCGCGGTACAAGGGAGTAGACAGAAGCAAGGTCGGACGTAGCAGAAGGTCGGGGCAGGCAGCAAGGATCGTAGTCAGGGGCAACGGCAGGAGGTCTGGAACACAGGCTAGGAACACACAAGGAAACGCTTTCACTGGCACGATGGCAACAAGATCCGGCAAGGAAGTGCAAGGGAAGTGAGGTGATATAGGGAAGTGCACAGGTGATCAGACTAATTGGAACCACTGCGCCAATCAGCGGCGCAGTGGCCCTTTAAATCGCAAAGACCCGGCGCGCGCGCGCCCTAAGGAGCGGGGCCGCGCGCGCCGGGACAGGACCGACGGAGAGCGAGTCAGGTACGGGAGCCGGGGTGCGCATCGCGAGCGGGCGCTACCCGCATCGCGAATCGCATCCCGGCTGGAGGCAGTATCGCAGCGCCCCGGGTCAGTGGATCTGACCGGAGCGCTGCAGTGAGGAGAGTGTAGCGAGCGCTCCGGGGAGGAGCGGGGACCCGGAGCGCTCGGCGTAACAGTACCCCCCCCCTTGGGTCTCCCCCTCTTCTTAGAGCCTGAGAACCTGAGGAGCAGACTTTTGTCTAGGATATTGTCCTCAGGTTCCCAGGATCTCTCTTCTGGACCACAACCCTCCCAATCCACTAAAAAAAAGGTTTTCCCTCTGACCTTTTTTGATGCCAGAATCTCTTTGACGGAGAAGATGTCTGAGTGGCCGGAAACAGGAGTGGGAGGAACAGATTTGGGAGAGAAACGGTTGATGATGAGTGGTTTAAGAAGAGAAAAGTGAAAGGCATTAGGAATACGAAGAGAAGGAGGAAGAAGAAGTTTGTAAGAGACAGGATTAATCTGGCACAAAATTTTGAAAGGACCAAGATAGCGTGGTCCCAACTTGTAGCTAGGGACACGGAAGCGGACATATTTAGCGGAGAGCCATACCTTGTCTCCAGGGGAAAAAATGGGAGGAGCTCTTCTTTTCTTATCCGCGAACTTCTTCATGCGTGATGAAGCCTGTAAGAGAGAATTTTGGGTCTCTCTCCATATGATGGAAAGGTCACGAGAAATTTCATCCACAGCGGGCAGACCAGAGGGCAAGGGGGTAGGGAGGGGGGGAAGAGGGTGACGGCCGTACACCACGAAAAATGGGGATTTGGAGGAAGATTCAGAGACTCTGAAGTTATACGAGAATTCGGCCCATGGAAGGAGATCTGCCCAGTCATCCTGGCGGGAGGAAACAAAATGTCGTAAATAATCGCCCAAGACCTGGTTAATTCTTTCTACTTGTCCATTGGATTGGGGATGATATGCAGAAGAAAAATTTTATTTAATCTTGAGTTGTTTACAGAGAGCCCTCCAGAATTTAGACACGAATTGGACGCCTCTATCCGAGACGATCTGCGTAGGCAACCCGTGAAGACGAAAAATGTGTACAAAAAATTGTTTAGCCAACTGAGGCGCTGAAGGAAGACCAGGAAGAGGGATGAAATGTGCCATTTTGGAGAATCGATCAACGACCACCCAAATAACAGTGTTGCCACGGGAAGGGGGTAAATCAGTAATAAAATCCATACCAATCAGAGACCAAGGCTGTTCGGGGACAGGCAGGGGATGAAGAAAACCAGCGGGCTTCTGGCGAGGAGTCTTATCCCGGGCACAGATAGTGCAGGCTCGCACAAAGTCCACAACATCCGTCTCCAGAGTCGGCCACCAATAGAAGCGGGAGATGAGTTGCACAGATTTCTTGATGCCCACATGACCTGCGAGATGGGAGGAGTGACCCCATTTGAGGATTCCGAGGCGTTGGCGTGGAGAAACAAAGGTCTTTCCTGGAGGAGTTTGCCTGATGGAGGCTGGAGAAGTGGAAATCAGGCAGTCAGGAGAAATGATGTGTTGCGGAGAGAGTTCAACTTCCGAAGCATCCGAGGAACGAGAGAGAGCATCGGCCCTAATGTTCTTATCGGCAGGCCGAAAGTGAATTTCAAAATTAAATCGGGCAAAGAACAGAGACCACCGGGCCTGGCGAGGATTCAGCCGTTGGGCAGACTGGAGGTAGGAGAGGTTCTTGTGATCGGTGTAAATAATAACTGGAAATCTTGATCCCTCCAGCAGATGCCTCCATTCCTCAAGTGCTAATTTGATGGCTAGAAGCTCTCGATCCCCGATGGAGTAGTTCCTCTCCGCCGGAAGAAGGTCCTAGAAAAAAAACCACAAGTGACAGCATGCCCGGAAGAATTTTTTTGTAGAAGTACAGCTCCAGCTCCCACAGAGGAGGCATCAACCTCCAATAGGAAGGGTTTGGAAGGGTCAGGTCTGGAGAGCACGGGAGCCGAAGAAAAGGCAGACTTGAGTCGTTTAAAGGCATCTTCCGCTTGAGGAGGCCAAGACTTGGGATCGGCATTTTTTTTGGTTAAAGCCACGATAGGGGCCACAACGGTAGAAAAATGTGGAATAAATTGCCTGTAATAATTGGCGAACCCCAAAAAGCGTTGGATAGCACGGAGTCCGGAGGGGCGTGGCCAATCTAAGACGGCAGAGAGTTTGTCTGGATCCATTTGTAGTCCCTGGCCAGAGACCAAGTATCCTAGAAAAGGAAGAGATTGGCATTCAAACAGACATTTCTCAATTTTGGCATAGAGTTGATTGTCACGAAGTCTCTGAAGAACCATACGGACATGCTGGCGGTGTTCTTCTAGATTGGCAGAAAAAATCAGGATATCGTCCAGATATACAACAACACAGGAGTATAAAAGATCACGAAAAATTTCATTAACAAAGTCTTGGAAGACGGCAGGGGCGTTGCACAGGCCAAAGGGCATGACCAGATACTCAAAGTGTCCATCTCTGGTGTTAAATGCCGTTTTCCATTCATCCCCCTCTCTGATGCGGATGAGATTATAAGCACCTCTTAAGTCCAGTTTAGTAAAGATGTGGGCACCTTGGAGGCGATCAAAGAGTTCAGAGATGAGGGGTAGGGGGTAGCGGTTCTTAACCGTGATTTTATTAAGACCGCGGTAGTCAATGCAAGGACGTAGGGAGCCATCTTTTTTGGATACAAAGAAAAATCCGGCTCCGGCAGGAGAGGAGGATTTACGGATAAAGCCCTTTTTCAAATTTTCCTGGACGTATTCAGACATGGCAAGAGTCTCTGGGGCGGACAGAGGATAAATTCTGCCCCGGGGTGGAGTAGTGCCCGGGAGGAGGTCGATAGGACAATCATAAGGCCTGTGAGGAGGTAGAGTCTCAGCTTGTTTTTTGCAAAAAACATCCACAAAGTCCATATAGGCCTTAGGGAGACCGGTTACTGGAGGAACCACAGAGTCACGGCAAGGGTTACTGGGAACCGGTTTTAGACAGTCCTTGGAACAAGAGGGCCCCCAACTCTTGATCTCCCCAGTGGACCAATCCAGGGTTGGGGAATGAAGTTGAAGCCAGGGAAGTCCAAGGAGAATTTCCGAGGTGCAATTGGGGAGGACCAAAAGTTCAATCCTCTCGTGATGAGATCCGATGCTCATTAGAAGGGGCTCCGTGCGGAAACGTATGGTACAGTCCAATCTTTCATTGTTTACACAATTGATGTAAAGGGGTCTGGCGAGACTGGTCACTGGGATGTTGAACCTGTTGACGAGAGAGGCCAAAATAAAATTTCCTGCAGATCCAGAGTCCAAGAAGGCCATAGTAGAGAAGGAGAAGGCAGAGGCAGACATCCGCACAGGCACAGTAAGACGTGGAGAAGCAGAGTAGACATCAAGGACTGTCTCACCTTTGTGCGGAGTCAGCGTACGTCTTTCCAGGCGGGGAGGACGGATAGGACAATCCCTCAGGAAGTGTTCGGTACTAGCACAGTACAGGCAGAGGTTCTCCATGCGGCGTCGTGTCCTCTCTTGAGGTGTCAGGCGAGACCGGTCGACCTGCATAGCCTCCACGGCGGGAGGCACAGGAACGGATTGCAGGGGACCAGAGGAGAGAGGAGCCGAGGAGAAGAAACGCCTCGTGCGAACAGAGTCCATATCTTGGCGGAGCTCCTGACGCCTTTCGGAAAAACGCATGTCAATGCGAGTGGCTAGGTGAATGAGTTCATGTAGATTAGCAGGGATTTCTCGTGCGGCCAGAACATCTTTGATGTTGCTGGATAGGCCTTTTTTAAAGGTCGCGCAGAGGGCCTCATTATTCCAGGATAATTCTGAAGCAAGAGTACGGAATTGTACGGCATACTCGCCAACGGAAGAATTACCCTGGACCAGGTTCAACAGGGCAGTCTCAGCAGAAGAGGCTCGGGCAGGTTCCTCAAAGACACTTCGGATTTCCGAGAAGAAGGAGTGTACAGAGGCAGTGACGGGGTCATTGCGGTCCCAGAGCGGTGTGGCCCAAGACAGGGCTTTTCCAGACAGAAGGCTGACTACGAAAGCCACCTTAGACCTTTCAGTGGGAAACTGGTCCGACATCATCTCCAGATGCAGGGAACATTGGGAAAGAAAGCCACGGCAAAACTTAGAGTCCCCATCAAATTTATCCGGCAAGGATAGGCGTAGACCAGGAGCGGCCACTCGCTGCGGAGGAGGTGCAGGAGCTGGCGGAGGAGATGATTGCTGAAGCTGTGGTAGTAACTGCTGTAGCATAACGGTCAGTTGAGACAGCTGTTGGCCTTGTTGCGCTATCTGTTGTGACTGCTGGGCGACCACCGTGGTGAGGTCAGCGACAACTGGCAGAGGAACTTCAGCGGGATCCATGGCCGGATCTACTGTCACGATGCCGGCTGGCAGGTAGTGGATCCTCTGTGCCGGAGAGGGATTGGCGTGGATCGTGCTAGTGGATCGGTTCTAAGTCACTACTGGTTTTCACCAGAGCCCGCCGCAAAGCGGGATGGTCTTGCTGCGGCGGTAGTGACCAGGTCGTATCCACTAGCAACGGCTCACCTCTCTGGCTGCTGAAGATAGGCGCGGTACAAGGGAGTAGACAGAAGCAAGGTCGGACGTAGCAGAAGGTCGGGGCAGGCAGCAAGGATCGTAGTCAGGGGCAACGGCAGGAGGTCTGGAACACAGGCTAGGAACACACAAGGAAACGCTTTCACTGGCACGATGGCAACAAGATCCGGCAAGGAAGTGCAAGGGAAGTGAGGTGATATAGGGAAGTGCACAGGTGATCAGACTAATTGGAACCACTGCGCCAATCAGCGGCGCAGTGGCCCTTTAAATCGCAAAGACCCGGCGCGCGCGCGCGCGCCGGGACAGGACCGACGGAGAGCGAGTCAGGTACGGGAGCCTGGGTGCGCATCGCGAGCGGGCGCTACCCGCATCGCGAATCGCATCCCGGCTGGAGGCAGTATCGCAGCGCCCCGGGTCAGTGGATCTGACCGGAGCGCTGCAGTGAGGAGAGTGTAGCGAGCGCTCCGGGGAGGAGCGGGGACCCGGAGCGCTCGGCGTAACAAGGCCATGGCAAAACCTTCAGCTTACACCTCTTAAAGTAATCCCCGTGGATTTCGAGGTGTGTTTAGGATCATTATCCATTTGTAGAAGCCAACCTCTCTTTAACTTCAGCTTTTTCACAGATGGCATCAAGTTAGCACCCAAAATTTGCTGAAATTTTATTGAATCCATTTTCCTTCTACTCGTGAGATGTTCCCTGTGCCACTGGCGGCAATACAACCCCAAAGCATGATTGATCCACCCCCATGCTTAACAGTTGGACAGAGGTTCTTTTCATTAAATTCTGCTCCCCTTCTTCTCCAAACATACCTTTGCTCATTCCGGCCAAAAAGTTCAATTTTAACCTCATCGGTCCACAGAACTTGTTTCCAAAATGTATCAGGTTTATCTATATGTTAATTTTCAAAGTTCAAATGCTGATTTTTGTGGTGAGGACATAGCAGAGGTTTTCTTCTGATGACTCTTCAATGAAGACCATATTTCTACAAGTATCTCTTTATAGTGGAATAGTGTACCACAACTCTAGTGTCTGCCAGATCTTTTTGGAGGGATTGTGCAGTCAAACATGGATTTTGAATAGTTTTCTCACAATCCTGCGAGCTGTCCTGTCTGATATTTTTCTTGGTCTTCCAGATCTTGCTTTAACTTCCACTGTTCCTGATGACTGCCATTTCTTAAATACATTCCAAACAGAGGACATTAACATCTGAAAACGTTTTACTACCTTCTTATAGCCTTCTTCAGCTTTGTGAGCATCAACTATTTTCAGTTTCAGATTTCTAGACAACTGCTTAGAAGAACCCATGGTGCTGATTGTTGGGGCAAGGTCAGATGAGTCTGGGCATTTAAAACCTTTGAGATTGACATCACTTGGTCTTCCCAGATGATAGACATGTGCAATTAGTTTCTGACTTAATTCGTTTTTGTCCGAATGGTTCATATTTCGTACATTCGGATTGATCCGAATGTACAAAATATTTACATCGAATGAATCCGAAATCCAAACAAAACGAATTGTACATGCCTACGAAATTGTGAAAAACAAATTTTATTTTTGCTAAAACAACATTTGTTTTCATCTAGAAGCAAGGGACCATTATCGGGAGCGGGTGCACGGAAAAGAAGAGACCCGAGGAAATCAGAACATTAAGACAGGTGAGATAATGTATAATTCTATGTGATTCATTAATACATGATGTAATGTTGAATGAATGAAGGAATAAATGTGTGTATGAATGAATGAATGCTGTATGAATGATTGATGTGTTTGATTGATGTGTTTGATTGTGTATTACATACCATGTCACTTGCGCTAACAGTGTTTCTGTTACTGTTACCAGGGTGCCTCCAGCAGTTGCAAAACTACAACACCCACCCAGCATGCCCTGACAGGCAAAGGCTGTCTGGGCATGCTGGGAGTTGCAGTTTTGCAACAGCTGGAGGCCCTCTGCTTCGTTGGCAAACATGCCATAACCTATATTTCAGTTCTTTCATTTTTAAAATCCCCTCCTTTTTTTCTGAACTGGGTTACTAGGTCAATGAGATGCATAGTAATTGCCGTGGGAAAATTTTTTATTCATAAATCCGCAGACTTAATTGGATAATTGCCGTTTAGAATGTTTAGGTTGCCAAAACGTAGTATCTGCATTAATAGACAGATCGCAGCGAGTGTAGCTTCTGACACCCTATGCTGTCTGTCTATTAATGCAGGTACTACAGCTCCCAGCATAGAGCAGAGTGTGCAGAGTGTGCTCCATGTTGGGAGTTGTAGTACCTGCAGTTACAGAAAGATCACAGTGGATGTCACTCCTGACACCCCCTGTGATCCTCCTGTATAATGTATAGATGAGGCTGGCGCTCTTCTATGGTCCCTGCACTGCGGTATAAATACACATATTCATATTTCCCGCAGAGAGCTGTGATTGGCCAGATGGTTCCAGCCATTGTTATACACACAGTATCCGATAAGTATCAATGTACAATAACACACTGTACATTGATACTTATCGGATACTGTTTGTATAACAATAGTAAAAGTATCCCACTTGAATATCCACAGGTGATATCCATTGCTGTTCCATTCAAGAGATTTCTTTGTTAATTTTCCCCCGTTACATTCCTTGCAGCTAGGTATGAGAACACGTTCATTCAGTAATTTGGTCCACATACGTACACCGCTGCATTCGTTTTAGAACAATTTCTTTTTCTTAGCACCTTCAACCCTCCATTTTAACCACAGAAGAACATCACCAAAAATGTACAAGACCTCCATTACTCTCAGGGACAATGAGTAACCCTGATATAGTTTTTTTTTTTTTACTGTTTTTAATTGTTTCATTTTTTTATCCATTATTTATAGTGCCGGCATTGTTCTATTATCATTTTAAATATACGATCTGTAAGAGCAGAGTGGGCTCCAGACAGAAGGACTCCAGTGCTGCATCCCCATTGGAGATGCTTCAGTCTTTTGCAGCACTGGAGTACTTCCTTCTGGAGCCCACTCTGCTCTAACAGATCGTATATTTAGTTGAAATCAAATTGAGAGAATTTTATTTTGTTAGTTTTGTTTCATTGTAACAAGCTGTTTGCACTTTTCAGATACATTTGTGCACAATTAGGAACGGCATGTTACAATGAAACAAAACTACAGATCTTCTTTCAATCTGATTTGAACTAAATAAACGATCTGTTAGTGCAGAGTGGGCTCCAGAAGGAAGGACTCCAGCACTGCAAAATACCGTAGCATCCCTCCCCATACAGCAAATTCACCTGACTCATTCATATTTTCCGCCCAGAGTGGTGATTGACCGGATGGTTGCAGCCAATCACCGCTCTGAGGAAAATATGAATGAGTGAGTGGCCGAGCATAGAGCAGGGATGCGAGCGCTGTATACAGCCGCTCCATCTCTGCAATACACAGGATGATCACATTGGGTGTCAGTAGTGATACCTGCTGTGATATGTTCTTACCTGCAGGTACTACAACTCCCAACATGGAGCACACTCTTCTCCATGCTGGGAGCTGTAGTATCTGCATTAATAGACCAATCGCAGCGAGTGTAACTTCTGACACCCGCTGCGATCATCCTGTGTATTGCAGAGATGGAGCGGCTGTATACATCACTCCCATCTCTGCTCTATACTCCGGCCACTCACTCATTCATATTTTCCTCAGAGCTGTGATTGGCTGCAACCAACAAGGCTATCAATCACAGCTCTGGGTGGAAAATATGATTGAGTAATGTTCTATTCACTGGCCGGAGCAGAGATGTGAGCGCTGTATAAAGCCGCTCTACATCTCTACTATAATATTATATTATACACATTGGGTGTCACGACTAACACCCGGGGCGATATGTCTCATAGTAATTGCCGTGGGAACATTTTTTATTCATAAAACCGTAGACTTAATTGGATAATTGCCGTTTAGAATGTTGGGACCCTAAACTTTCTAAACAACAGTTATCCAATTTAGTCTGCAGATTTATGAATAAAAAAAATTCCCACGGCAATTACTATGCATCTCATTGACCTAGTAACCCAGTTCAGAAAAAAAGGAGGGGATTTTAAAAATGAAGGAACTGAAATATAGGTTATGGCATGTTTGCCAACGAAGCAGAGGGCCTCCAGCTGTTGCAAAACTGCAACTCCCAGCATGCCCAGACAGCCTTTGGCTGTCAGGGCATGCTGGGTGGGTGTTGTAGTTTTGCAACAGCTGGAGGCAGCCTGGTAACAGTAACAGAAACACTTTTAGCGCAAGTGACATGACATGTTATACATAAATCACCCGACAATCAAACACATCGATCAAACACATCAATCATTCATACAGCATTCATTCATTCATACATACATTTATTCCTTCATTCATTCAACATTACATCATGTATTGATGAATCACATAAAATTATATAATCTTACCTGCCTTCCAATGTTCCAATCTCCGCGGCTCCCCTCTTTTTATGCACCCGCTCCCGATAATAGTCCCCTGCTTAAAAAAGATTTACCCGAATGTACCCGAATACCGAATGTATCCGAAAACAATCAAAACCGAACCCACGAATACCAAATGTATCCGAAAAATCAAGCCCGAAAAATTTACCGAACCGAAAATGTTACCGAAAATGGAAAAACGAAACGAAAATTTTTCTTGCGCACCAGTCTACCAGATGATGATTGAGAACAATCCATGACACTGGCCGGTCTCAGCTATGCAAAGGGGGCAGTGCATGCTATAAATTCTGCAGGGTGCCCAAACTTTTGCAGACGTCATTTTTTTGTTTTCTGTTATTTTGAAAGTGTAAATGATGGAAATAAAATCTATCTTTTGTTGTCATATTATAAGAATGTCCAATCTGTAATTTGATGCCTTTTGGAGATTTTTCCATCTTTCCTTGGCTTCTTTATGCACATTAAAACAATTTTTTTACCTGGGGTGCCCAAACTTTTGATCCCCACTGTAAGCATTTGCCACTAACACTTTACATTCTACAATGTGTTCCACTTATGATCTAGTATATATTGTAATACTTGATGCATAGTTCATAGCTTCCATGGCATTACACAACCTATTCAGAGGAGTAAAAACTCTTGTCAAAAAACAGGAGTGCCTGCTCCTCTTCAGTAAGCACTGGAACTCTATGCATCACTGCTTACTGTTCTTGGGCAAAAGGAGAATAAGTAGCAAGTGTTTACTGAGCAGCGACACATTCTAAGAATAAAGAAAAGACTCCTATAAAAGGCAGAAGCCTCTGTTTTGGTAAAGTAAGTAGTCATAACTATGCATCATGGCTTGCTGTCTAACCAACAGGAATGTAAGGGGTAATGTGCATCATCACTAACACTTCTTACATTTGCTGCAATGGGCCCTGTACACCTGGAGTAACAAGTTTAGGACAGATCTGAATCAGCTATCAAATCTGAATTAAATTCCCAGAAAAGTAAATTTTGGGCTGTTCACCTATCACTAGTTTCCGTCTTGGTACATTTATTAGGGGAAAGCTATGTAGGAATTGATACGAGAGAGTGTGATCCTGCAATACTCATGGTCAGCTTAGACACTGATTTCAGTAAAGAGGTTGTATCCACAAAACCCGTGTTCAGTAGAAGAGACAAGCTGTCCAGAAATCCTTACTTAAAAGAAAAGAGTCACGGCACTGAATAAACTTGCAAATAAAAGCCTTCTTTATTGCAGCATAGCAGGTCGAAAAAGGAGCTGGACCAAGACGCAAGTGTCACTGGACGCAAAACAAGCGCTCATTGGCGTCTTGGTGCAGCTCCTTTTTCGCCCTGCTATGCTGCAATAAAGAAAGCTCTTATTTGCAAGTTTACCCAGTGCCGTGGCTCTTTTCTTTTAAGTAAGGATTTCCATGTAGGAATTGGTGTGATGCTAACATTCTTTCTGGAATATTTGGTTGAGGACCTGTGTTAGTTAAAGGGGTACTCCACTGGAAAACATTTTCTGTTAAACCAACTGTTGCCAGAAAGTTAAACATATTTGTAAATTATGTAAAAAAAGAAAATGGCAGCAGCACACTTGGTCAACAAAATGGAGACTCTTAGCGCACTTTTTGATCAAAACGTGTCCCCCCATCCACCACGCGGAGGTGGCCTCTTATAGGATGGGTCCCTAAACACTCACCTACCTCAGGTTGGGTGACATGTTGGATCCACTAACGATCCAAACCACCTCCTGTGAAAATAGGGGAGGGGATGCACGGCTACAGAGGGAGCCACTCCCCCCAAATTTGCACAGCAAAGACAAAAAAAAAACTGAAAATGTAGCCAGCACCTAAACCCAATACACGGGTGCACGCTGCTGTGGCAAGTACAAAACATGTAAAAAAAGAAAATGGCAGCAGCACACTTGGTCAACAAAATGGAGGCTCTTAGCGCACTTTTTGATCAAAACGTGTCCCCCCATCCACCACGCGGAGGTGGCCTCTTATCGGATGGGTCCCTAAACACTCACCTACCTCAGGCTGGGTTACATGTTGGATCCACTAACGATCCAAACCACCTCCTGTGAAAATAGGGGAGGGGATGCACGGCTACAGAGGGAGCCACTCCCCCCAAATTTGCACAGCAAAGAAAAAAAAACTGAAAATGTAACCAGCACCTAAACCCAATACACGGGTGCACGCTGCTGTGGCAAGTACAAAACATGTAAAAAAAGAAAATGGCAGCAGCACACTTGGTCAACAAAATGGAGGCTCATAGCGCACTTTTTGATCAAAACGTGTCCCCCAATCCACCACGCGGAGGTGGCCTCTTATCGGATGGGTCCCTAAACACTCACCTACCTCAGGCTGGGTGACATGTGCATCCCCTCCCCTATTTTCACAGGAGGTGGTTTGGATCGTTAGTGGATCCAACATGTCACCCAGCCTGAGGTAGGTCAGTGTTTAGGGACCCATCCGATAAGAGGCCACCTCCGTGTGGTGGATGGGGGGACACGTTTTGATCAAAAAGTGTGCTAAGAGCCTCCATTTTGTTGACCAAGTGTGCTGCTGCCATTTTCTTTTTTTACATGTTTTGTACTTGCCACAGCAGCGTGCACCCGTGTATTGGGTTTAGGTGCTGGCTACATTTTCAGTTTTTTTTTTCTTTGCTGTGCAAATTTGGGGGCAGTGGCTCCCTCTGTAGCCGTGCATCCCCTCCCCTATTTTCACAGGAGGTGGTTTGGATCGTTAGTGGATCCAACATGTCACCCAGCCCAGGGGCGGATCCAGAGTGGAGTCTCGGGAGGGGCACTATTAGAGTATTTTGTGTTGGCAGACAGAAAATAAGATGTTGCTTACGGAACTTACAATATTATTAAATGTATCATACAGTCCTAACCTTGTTTAAGACTCTTAGGCCATGTTCACATGTCAGAATAATTATCAAATATACCAATTGCCACAGAATGGGAAAGTGCTAAATAAGTTTTTACCATTTAAAACTACAGCTCCCAGTATGACCTAAGTAGTGGTAAGGGGATGCTGGGAGTTGTTGTTTCACCCATCATTACTGCAGAACTTCTTCAGTGACTACAGCTCTGATGGGACACACAGGAGGATACAGAATGACATCAGTGACTACAGGTGACGTCTTCTCTATAGTCTTTCCTTATCTAATTCAGATGTACATACCACCGGGACTTGCTTCAGCTAAATGTTCTCTCTGCAGAACTTGATGCCCAGACGTCTCCTCACTATGTCAGCGGATTCTGATCCTCTATATGAAAACAATAATTATTATAATACTGCCAAACACTGTATTCTTCGAATATAATACTGGCACATACCTTCTGAATATAATTCTGACACACTGTACCTCCTGAATATACAACACACTGTACCCTCTGAATATAATACCGCCACACACCGTACCCTCTGAATATAATATTATCACACACCGTACCCTCTGAATATAATACTACCACACACTGCGCCATCTAAATATAATACTACCACACACTGTGCCCTCTGAATATAACACTACCACACACTGTGCCCTCTAAATTTAATACTAACAAACACTGCACTCTCTGAATATAATACTACCACACACTACACTCTCTGAATATAATACTACCACACTGTGCCCTCTAAATGTAATACTACCACACACTGCACTCTCTGAATAGAATACTACCACACACTGCACTCTCTGAATATAATACTACCACACACTGTGCCCTCTAAATTGAATACTACCACACACTGCACTCTCTGAATAGAATACTACCACACACTGTACCCTCTGTATATAATACTACCAAACACTGCACTCTCTGAATATAATACTACCACACACTGCACTCTCTGAATATACTACCACACACTGTGCCCTCTAAATTTAATACTACCACACACTGCACTCTCTGAATATAATACTACCACACACTGTACCCTCAAAATTTAATACTACCACATACTGCACTCTCTGAATATAATTTGCTGTCTAGTGCACCCTCTAAATAAAATACCCAAATGTATTGTGGCCCCTAAAAAAATGTACCACCCCAGAAATTCCTCATAATCTACAATATACTTCTGAAATGCAAAACACTCTGTGCCTTCACATATAGTAATAATGCCCCATCTTGTGGCCCTACATATAATAATTATGACCCGTCCTGTTCCCCCCAAATAATAATGCCCTGTGCCCCTAACATATATTGCCCCCTGTGCTGTGCCCTTCACATATAATTCCCCGTTTTTGCCCCTCACATATAATGCCCCCCATGCTGTGCCCCTCACATATAATGCTCCTGTCATATGCCCCACACATATAATGCCCCCTGTGCTGTGCCCTTCACATATAATGCCCCCGTTCTTTGCCCCTCACATATAATGCCCCCATCATGTACCCCTACCATATAATGCCCCGTGCTGTGCCCTTCACATATAATGCCCCCGTTCTTTGCCCCTCACATATAATGCCCTCATCATGCGCCCCTCACATATAATGCCCCCTGTCCTGTCCAGTCAGGGGGCATTATATGTGAGAGGCACAGCACAGGGGGCATTATATGTTTGGGGCACATGTCAGAAGCATTATACGTGAGGGGCACAGGACAGGGGGCATTATATGTGAGGGGCGCATGATTGCGCATTATATATGAGGGGCACAGGATGGGGGCATTATATATGAGGGGCGCATGATGGGGGCATTATTTGTGAGGGGCACAGCACAGGGGGCATTATATGTGTGGGGCACAGCACAGGGGGCATTATATGTGATGGGCACAGAACAAGGGGCATTATATGTGTGGGGCACAGCACGGGCATTATATGTGAGGGGAACAGCACAGGGGACATTATGTGTGGGGCACAGCACAGGGGGCATTATATGTGTGGGGCACAGCACAGGGGGCATTATATATGTGGGGCACAGCACAGGGGGCATTATGTGTGGGGCACAGCACAGGGGGCATTATATGATATAATGCCCCCTGTGCTGTGCCCCACACATATAATGCCCCCTGTGCTGTGCCCCTCACATATAATGCCCCCTGTGCTGTGCCCACACATATAAATTATATGTGTGGGGGGCACAGCACAGGGGGCATTATATGTGTGGGGCACAGCACAGGGGGTATTATATGTGTGGGGCAAAGCACAGGGGGCAATATATCATATAATGCCCCCTGTGCTGTGCCCCACACATATAATACCCCCTGTGCTGTGCCCCACACATATAATGCCCCCTGTGCTGTGCCCCCCACACATATAATTTATATGTGTGGGCACAGCACAGGGGGCATTATATGTGAGGGGCACAGCACAGGGGGCCCCCCCTGTCATGTGCTCTTAACATATAGTGCCCCCAGTGCTTTGCCCTGCAGCACCTCACATTAAAAATTCCCCTTTCTCTCCCCCCCCCTAAGTTTTTAAATCCCCCTCCCCCTCCGATACAGTGCCCTTAACAGTGGCACATATTCCAAATCCCAAATCCCCTGGGCCCTGAGCATACTCTTCTTACTTACTGTATGCTGCTCGCGGGGACGGGATTTCCGGGTGCTGGCGCGATGATGTGACGTCATCGCGCCGGCCTGCAGAGGATCGCGTCCTCGCAGCTCACACGCTGTGTACTCACAGCGTGTGAGACTGCCTAGGTTAGTGAATGGTGGAGCGGAAGCTTACAGCTTCGGCTCCACCATTCTAGGGGGCGGGGGACAGCAATCTCGGGGGGGGGGGGCAATTGCCCCGTTGCCCCCCCCCCTGGATCCGCCACTAACCCAGCCTGAGGTAGGTGAGTGTTTAGGGACCCATCCGATAAGAGGCCAACTCTGCGTGGTGGATGGGGGGACACGTTTTGATCAAAAAGTGCGCCTCCATTTTGTTGACCAAGTGTGCTGCTGCCATTTTCTTTTTTTACATGTTTTGTACTTGCCACAGCAGCGTGCACCCGTGTATTGGGTTTAGGTGCTGGCTACATTTTCTTTTTTTTTTTTCTTTGCTGTGCATATTTGTAAATTACTTCTATTAAAAAATCCCAATCCTTCTAGTACTTATCAGCTGCTGTATAATACACAGGAAGTCCTTTTCTTTTCGAATTTCCTTTCTGCCTGACCACAAGTGCTCTCTGCTGACACCTACCCAGAACAGGAGCAAATCCCCATAGCAAACCTCTCTTGCTCTGGACAGTCCCTGACATGAACAGAGGTGTCAGCAGAGAGCACTTATCCTTGAAAGCCTCAATATGGCTCTGTGAGGAAGCAGCAACTAGGTGAGGTTATTTAAATCGGCAGGGCATAGTGAACATTTCTAAGCACCACTAGGTCTTACATTCCTGCTTAGCTCAGTAATGCCAATTTTTCTTCGACAGATATAAATAGAGTAGAGTGTATGACTATTTTTCCTGCCAAAACAACAGAACTTGGCAGGCTTTATTATAAGGTTTTGTTGATATTTCCATTGTGCTGAAAACCATGAAAGCCCTATCTGTCAAATAATGGTCACTAATGGTTTGACAGACCCCATTACTTACAATGTAGAGGTATCAAAGAGGTATGAAACCTCTTTTGGGATGAATGTAAAACTTGGATCTGGCAGGGTTTAAGAAAATTCTACTTAAAGGAATGTTAGAATGCACAAAGGACTTATTTGGCCTTATACAGCATGAGTTCACACATTATGATGTTTTGCAGCACCCAGGACCCAATGCAGGTTAATAGGAAATTGAAATTTATTTGTGACCTACTACAGGAAAAGATAGGTAGTGCCTTACATAAAAATCCCATCATTACACAATTACATTAACAGACACATTTTTCATTGTTTTTAAATATATAAAAATACAGTAGAGCTAAATGGTCATTTTTAATCTGATACCTTTTTTGATCTGTGATTATATGGAATAGGAATAGCTGCTGCTACTGAAGTTGATCTTTCTTGTAATTTGTAAACTAAATGGTTAAACATAATTCCCTGTTGAATGCATATGAAATCATCTTGTTCGCTCAAGCACCTTTCTTTAGCTGTTGCATGAAAAATTGCATGATTTTATGGCAATATTCCTTGCTCATTGAAAACCCATTAAATACAGCAAAACAGCTAACAGCTTTTGACATTTTTTCCCCAAAGTGTTCACTTTATAAGATTTGAAAATGTTATAAAAAAAATTCTTAGAATGAATCAAAATCATTCAAATATTTTCCTTTTAATTGTTGAAAATATAAGAAATGCTTAATTTGGTTTAGAATTACATGGCTAGTGCTTCTCTTAGGTGTCTGTCAGACTGCTCAAACTGTTACATAGGTGTTAGCGAAAGAAAACACGTGGTCATATTTGAAAAACCTGTGAAGAGTAATACGTCTTGTATTTTTTAAACATAAAAAAGAACATAAAAAATAAGCAATCTTTTTTGTTGCTACAGGCAGCTGCATCACTTTTCCTCTTAACAGGTTTTGATCTCATCCATTATTTATTTTATATATTTGCTTTATTTTACATTACTGTATTCTCTGGTGCCAAGTGGTTTTCCCAAGCCCTTGATGTGCTGAGGGATGAAACTCATCTCTGTTCCACCCATACTGTCCCTGCTTGATTGACAGCCATCTGAAAGTTCAGCACTGTTTTCAAATCTCCCACCTGTGTACAATTTGTGTGCACAGTGAGGGTGCATAATTTGGAAATATGACTGCCAAACTAGCAGGGACAGAAATAGGAAGGGATAGAGGAAGTTTTCCAGTCCTTGTCACTTCAGATGCTTGGAAACACTTTTTTGACCAGAGAATACAGAACATTTTTCTGCGTTTTGAAAACACAGACAGATATATGATGAACGTCACATGTCTCCTTGTTGTAACAGCTGTTTAACAGTTTTAGCATTTTTAACGTAATTTCCAGCTGACAGATTCTTTTTAAATAAGTTGATATTCAAATCTCAAAATATTTACAAGCTTCATTGATTTTTATTTTTTATTTTTATGTTTTGTACAAAATAAAATTTACATTGGCTCCTTAATTAATTTAATTTGGTAGGGTATATTATATTTATATTATATATAGTAGACATTGTAAATTTCATAAGAATAATATTTTTTTTGTAATATTTTAACTGAAATGTATAATATGTTTTAGAATGGTGGCATTTAACCTTAAATTGGCATTGTCAGATGCAAAAACTTTTTATATGTTGTAGATCTCGGCAAAACATTAACCTTTCTAATATACTTCAGAAGAAAATGTGATAGTACTCCTCTGTGCTCTCTCCTGTCTGATAGGACTCCTCTGTTCTCTCTCCTGTCTGATAGTACTCCTCTGTGCTCTTTCCTGTCTGATAGTACTCTCTGTGCTCTCTCCTGTCTGATAGGACTCCTCTGTTCTCTCTCCTGTCTGATAGGACTCCTCTGTGCTCTCTCCTGTCTGATAGTACTCCTCTGTGCTCTCTCCTGTCTGATAGGACTCCTCTGTTCTCTCTCCTGTCTGATAGGACTCCTCTGTGCTCTCTCCTGTCTGATAGAACTCCTCTGTGCTCTTTCCTGTCTGATAGTACTCCTCTTTGCTCTCCCCTGTCTGATAGTACTCCTCTGTGCTCGCTCCTGTCTGATAGCACTCCTCTGTGCTCTCTCCTGTCTGATAGGACTCATCTGTTCTCTCTCCTGTCTGATAGGACTCCTCTGGGCTCTCTCCTATCTGATAGAACTCCTCTGTGCTCTCTCCTGTCTGATAGTACTCCTCTGTGCTCCCTCCTGTCTGATAGCACTCCTCTGTGTTCTCTCCTGTCTGATAATACTCCTCTGTGCTCTCTCCTGTCTGATAGGACTCCTCTGTGCTCTCTCCTGTCTGATAGCACTCCTCTGTGTTCTCTCCTGTCTAATAGTACTCCTCTGTGCTCTCTCCTGTCTGATAGTACTCATCTGTGCTCTTCCCTGTCTGATAGCACTCCTCTGTGCTCTCTCTTGTCTGATAGTACTCCTCTGTGCTCTCTCCTGTCCTATTAGACTGGAGAGAGCATAGTGAAGTGCTAGCCCACCCTCACTTACTAGACTTTGTCCATGCTTGTGCTTCAGCTTGGACAAAGCCATGATTTTATAAGCCATGATTTTTATAAAAAAGGAAATAACATTTTCTGAAGTATATTTAGAAAAGTTAATATTTTGCCAAGATCTACAACATATAAAAAGTTTTTGAATCTGACAGTGTCCATGTAAAGATAATGAAATCCTTGTTTAAATCCTTTATTGCAATTGAGAATTCAACCATAAAACATAAAATAAAAACAAAAAGTTTTTTGCTTTTATAATGATTGGACCTTTGTTTTCACGCCTTGCATATGGTTTCTTTCTAGGACAAATCTAATAATTGAAAGAGTGGTCCACATTTTGATTACTTGCCTGTCTGTGGCATACAAAGTGTCATAATAATAGATGTGTTCCATGCATAACATCTGTCAATCAGATCCTTTCAACTTTTGGAATGCTACCAGGTCCTTTAGTCTTTAGAGGGGTACTCCAGTGGACAAAAAAAATCAACTGGTGGGCGTTGCTTGGCCGCGAGACGAGATGGCCGCTTAACTGTACAGCTCTGCAGCAAGCCCGTGGGATAAAGCTACTTTCTCCCTGCCAGCGACTCACCCAGCGACTCCAGGTGCTTCCAAGGCACCATGCCGACTTGGAGCAGGAAAAGGACGACCAACCCAGGAGATCATAAGACTTTAAAACACTTTTTTGCTCCGGGCCCGGATTCGGCGCGAGGGAACAAGGAAGGCGCTGCCTCTTCTCGCTATGGCGCTGACACAGTGAGTCCTACCCTGCTTATGTCCCTCGGAGCCCCTTCCCAGGCCGAGACTACCTCTGATCACTCCTCGGGGTCCATGTCCCCCTCCAGAACCGGTCCTACCTGCTTTCTGCCGACTGATTGGACTGTCGCCACCGACTGCGGCCAGGAAATGGCGACGGAGGGAGAAGACGATACCTTACCGCTACAGCCTAGTGATGTCTCTGCCCTACTGGAGGCTGAATCTAGCTCACCACCACAGTGCTGTGCCTCTTCTCCCCTTGCTAGTCCGGCTAAGCAAAACCCGAGGCTCTCTGCTGCCGCAGAGGACCCATGGACCGTTGACCCTATAGGAGATGCAAGTGGAGGGGTGAGTGGAGAGGATGTCTTTGCCTCTTATCAGGCCTCTGACAGAGTGGTCTCGGAGGCGACTCTGAAGGAGATGCTGCAGCTACTCCGGTCCTCCCTGCACATGGACTTCGCTTCGCTGCTTACACCTGTCAGCTCCTCGGTTAAGGCCTTAGAACGCAAAGTGGTACATACCGAATCTAAGATGGCAGCCTTTGCTGCGGCCCACAATAGCCTGGTGGATGCGCATAACGCACTAGATGACAAGATTGCAGCTGTGCAGGAGAAACTGGTGGACTCAGAAGACCGCAACAGGAGAAACAATGTCAAATTCAGGGGCATCCCTGAGACGATCCCAGGCTCTCAACTGTTGATCTATGTAAGAGAGCTGACGAAACATCTTCTACCTGATTTGGAGCCCTTTGAATACAGCATTGACCGGGCACACCGGGTGGCTGAACCAAGTTCTTTGCCTGATGAAGTTCCGAGAGATGTGTTGGCCCGCTACACTTTCTTTAAGACTAAGGACTCACTCCTACGAATTTCGAGGAAAAGCAAATCCCTCCCAGCGCCTTATGAGGGTATCCAGCTTTTCGTGGATCTATCAGCTGCCACACTCCGAGCGAGGAGGAATCTTAACCCCATCACCCAGGAACTCAGGAAGATGGGGGTCCCTTACAGGTGGGGCTTCCCCACGAAGCTCCTTGTGCAACACTGCAACAAGATGCATGTCATCTCCTCGGTCCCGGAGGGACATGAGCTTTTGAATGGATGGGACCCTGAGGCTCCTGGACGCCTCGATCCACAGCCCCGCTCCCCTGATCAAGGACCCTCGGCGCCTCCCTGAGCCGGACTGTGAGCTGTCAGCTTCCGACTGTCACGATTCGGCTAGCTGGTTGTGGATCCACTGTGTCAGCGAGGGATTGGCGTGGACCGTGCCGGTGGACCGGTTCTAAGAGGCTACTGGTGTTCACCAGAGCCCGCCGCAAAGCGGGATGGTCTTGCTGCGGCAGTAGCAACCAGGTCGTATCCACTAGCAACGGCTCAACCTCGCTGACTGCTGGGAAGGCGTGGGACAGAAGGACTAGGCAGAGGCAAGGTCAAACGTAGCAGAAGGTCGGGGCAGGCGGCAAGGTTCGTAGTCAATATGGAAAGCAGGAGATCTGGTAACACAGGCTTTGGACAACACTAAACGCTTTCACTGGCACAAGGCAACAAGATCCGGCAAGGAAGTACAGGGGAAGTGAGGTGATATAGCCAGGGAGCAGGTGGAAGCTAATTAGGCTAATTGGGCCAGGCACCAATCATTGGTGCACTGGCCCTTTAAGTCTCAGAGAGCTGGCGCGCGCGCGCCCTAGAGAGCGGAGCCGCTCGCGCCAGCACATGACAGCCGGGGACCGGGACGGGTAAGTGACTTGGGATGCGATTCGCGAGCGGGCGCGTCCCGCTATGCGAATCGCATCCCCGCCGGCAATGTCAGTGCAGCACTCCCGGTCAGCGGGTATGACCGGGGCGCTGCAGGGAGAGAGACGCCGTGAGCGCTCCGGGGAGGAGCAGGGACCCGGAGCGCTCGGCGTAACAGTACCCCACCCTTAGGTCTCCCCCTTTTTTTGTCCGGCAACTGCTTCACAGGGGACGAGGACACCGGGATTGATAGTAGGGTTTCCTCAAAGGCAGGCAGTACAGCAGGAGTGGGAATGGGGAGGGAGGGCAGAGGGTGAAGCTTGGCACGGGGCAGGGTGTCACCAGGACGGGGGCCAAGAGGAGGCAAGGCACAGTCCTGATAAGCCTTGGGGAGACCAGGTGTAGGAGGAGGCACTGAGGCTTGCCTGACGGGACTGGGAGGAGAGGAGAGGCATTTGTGGCAAGCAGAGCCCCAATTCTTGATCTCCCCGGTGGTCCAGTCAAGGGTGGGAGAATGAAGCTGGAGCCATGGCAGACCGAGGAGGACTTCGGAGGTGCAGTTGGGAAGGACGAAAAATTCAATTTTTTCGTGATGGGGTCCAATGCACATTAAGAGGGGTTTTGTGCGGTAACGCACGGTGCAATCCAATCTAACACCGTTGACCGAGGAAATGTAGAGCGGCTTGACGAGACGGGTCACCGGGATGCAGAACTTATTCACCAAAGAATCCAGAATAAAATTCCCAGAGGCACCAGAGTCCAAGCAGGCCACGGCTGAGAGGGAGGAGTTGGCAGAAGGAGAAATCCGCACGGACACCGTGAGACGTGGAGAAGCAAACTTCGAACCAAGAGACGCCACACCCACGTGAGCTGGGTGCGTGCGTGCGTTTCCTAGACGTGGAGGACGAATAGGGCAATCCACCAAGAAATTTTCGGTACTGGCACAGTACAGACAAAGATTTTCTTCCCTACGGCGATTCCTCTCTTCCTGGGTCAGGCGAGACCGATCCACTTGCATGGCCTCCTCGGCGGGAGGCACAGGCGTAGATTGCAAAGGATACTGTGGGAGAGGTGCCCAGAGATCTAAGTCTTTTTCCTGGCGGAGCTCCTGGTGTCTCTCAGAAAAACGCATGTCAATGCGGGTGGCCAAATGGATAAGTTCTTGCAGGTTGGCAGGAATCTCTCGTGCGGCCAGCACATCCTTCATGTTACTGGATAGGCCTTTTTTAAAGGTCGCGCAGAGAGCCTGGTTATTCCAAGATAATTCGGAATCGAGAGTACGAAATTGGATGGCGTACTCGCCTACTGAAGAATTACCCTGGACCAGGTTCAGCAGGGCAGTCTCGGCAGAAGAAGCTCGGGCTGGTTCCTCGAAGACACTACGGACTTCAGCGAAGAAGGACTGGACTGTGGCTGTGGCAGGATCATTGCGGTCCCAGAGCGGTGTGGCCCAAGACAAGGCCTTTCCAGAAAGAAGGCTCACTACGAACGCCACCTTAGACCGTTCTGTAGGAAATAGGTCCGACAACATCTCCATATGCAGGGAACATTGAAACAAAAATCCACGGCAGAGTCTAGAGTCCCCATCAAATTTGTCCGGCAGGGGCAAGCGGAGGCTAGGAGCGGCCACTCGCTGCGGAGGAGGTGCAGGAGCTGGCGGAGGAGATGGTTGCTGCTGTAGCAGTGACAGAAGTTGCTGTAACGTGGCGGTCAACTGCGACAGCTGCTGTCCTTGTTGGGCAATTTGCTGCGATTGCTGAGCGACCACCGTGGTAAGGTCAGCGAGACTTGGCAGCGGCACCTCAGCGGGATCCATGGCCGGATCTACTGTCACGATTCGGCTAGCTGGTTGGGCCGGATCTACTGTCACGATTCGGCTAGCTGGTTGTGGATCCACTGTGTCAGCGAGGGATTGGCGTGGACCGTGTCGGTGGACCGGTTTTAAGAGGCTACTGGTATTCACCAGAGCCCGTCGCAAAGCGGGATGGTCTTGCTGCGGCAGTAGCATCCAGGTTGTATCCACTAGCAACGGCTCAACCTCGCTGACTGCTGAGAAGGCGTGGGACAGAAGGACTAGACAGAGGCAAGGTCAGACGTAGCAGAAGGTCGGGGCAGGCGGCAAGGTTCGTAGTCAATATGGAAAGCAGGAGATCTGGTAACACAGGCTTTGGACAACACTAAACGCTTTCACTGGCACAAGGCAACAAGATCCGGCAAGGAAGTGCAGGGGAAGTGAGGTGATATAGCCAGGGAGCAGGTGGAAGCTAATTAGGCTAATTGGGCCAGGCACCGGGGCGTGAGCGCTCCGGGGAGGAGCAGGGACCCGGAGCGCTCGGCGTAACACAGACCTTCACCGCCAAGATTGGTTGTCTCATGTCTAAGAGCGTGTTATCCCCTATGGCTTTCGCTGCTTAGTACATAATACAGTTGATTATTTTTCACGTTCCCGAATTATAGGTGTCAGTTGATATCTACTCCATTGTTTTTGACATGTTAGTTTGCTTTTACTTTGCTTTTCTTTTGCTTGCAGTGCTTTACACACCAGCTTCACTGACTGGGCATCCTGTGACGGGTGAGTCTTGCTGTGCTGGTGCATCCCCTTTTTCTTTTCCCTCTTCTTCTCCCCCTTACTCGCTCTTCGCTATTATTTTGCCACTTTCCCCCCTCCCTTCCACATCCCACCTTTTCATCTCTGGTTCCTTTTCCTCCTCCGCACCTATTAGCTGACTCCCATCTAGAGATTATGGGTATTAAGGTAATGTCCCTGAATGTGAACGGACTTAACAGTCCTCAGAGACTAAACTTTCTCTGGCGAGAGGCGTTGCGCAATCCTGTGGACATACTGTGCATCCAGGAGACACATGTGTCCTCTACTCATCCCCCACCTCTGCGTCATAGAAAGTTTCCGACTATTGTCTCTTCTGAATATGTTAAGAAGAAACGGGGGGTCCTAATAGCATTTAGCGATAACCTTGCAGTCAACATCCAGCAAACAGTGATTGATCCTCAAAGTCGCTACATCATCATAGTGGGTCTCATTGATAATACTGAATACACTATAGTGAATCTATACGCTCCTAATGCAGGTCAGGGTCGTTTTTTACTGAGGTTGTTGAAGAGGGTGGACAGGATCCGGAGGGGTTCCCTGGTGGTGTGTGGAGACTTTAACTCAGTGGCGTCTCCTCTTCTAGACTGCTCCACCAATACTAGCATGCGCAGCTTCTCGCTAACAAATTTCCTAATGGCTCATGACCTTTTTGATATATGGAGACTGCAGCATGCTACAGAGCGTGGGTACACACACTGCTCAGCTAGATTTCATTCTTTCTCCCGCATAGACATGATTCTGATAGGTAGGTCCCTACTAGATAGAATCTCAGGGTCTGACATTGGTCTTAGGACGTGGTCAGACCACGCGCCGGTCTCTGTTACCATATCGGATGCTTTCCCTAAACATTCTGATTTTGTGTGGCGCGCCAATTCCCACCTCATTGCAAACAACACTCATGCTTCCTTTCTAGAAACCATCCTGACAGAATACTTCACCCTGAATAGGACCCCTGACGTCGATCCCACAACAGTATGGATGGCCCATAAGGCGGTGGTGAGGGGTTCATTTATTCAGTTGGGGGCTACCCTGAAAAGACGTAGGACACTTGAGCTAAATGAGTCCCTCAATAAGATCAGGGCTTTAGAGGCCATTCAGCAATCGTCCCCAGCTGGTGACGTTGGAGACACTGCTGAACATCTGCGGGCCGAGCGGCTTCATATGAGGAGACTCTTGTTGCATGACTACGAGAAATCACTTAGGAAGTCTAAACTATCTTACTATGTCCACGACAATAAAGTAGGATCACTTCTAGCGAAATAACTGAAACCTGAGTTCCTCAAGCAGCGTATCTCTACCCTTAAACACCCTTCTACTCTGCAACCTCAAACCTCCCCCCGCCAAATAGCAAACGCCTTTAAAGAGTACTATGAAGCACTCTATAATCTTACTCAAGACCCCTCATGTCCTCAGCCTCTTCAACCTGACATTGACGCCTTACCTGCCTCTCTACATCTCCCTCAACTCTCTCCTTCTGCTTTATCTATTCTAAATCGGCCCATCTCCCCTCAGGAAATAGCTGACGCTGTTAAGACTATGCCCAGCAACAAGGCACCGGGACTGGATGGTCTCCCCAATGAGTACTATAAGAGATTCTTACCCATATTACTCCCTCACTTACACCTAGTGTTCACAACATCTGTAGAGACGGGCTCTCTTCCAGCAGATATGCTAGATACCCTCATAACCACTATCCCGAAGCCTGGCAAATCCCCTGACTTGCCTTCAAATTATTGCCCTATTTCACTCCTTAACGGGGACATTAAGCTATACGCGAAGGTGATTGCGGCCTGTCTTCAGTCCTTTATGCCCGCTTTACTAGGGGAGGAGCAGGTAGGGTTCACACTGGGTCGCCAGGCCCCCGATAATACACGGCGGGTTATCTTCCTGCTACAACATTGTGAGGGTGGGGGAGTCCCTGCGATCTTTTTGACCCTGGATGCGGAGAAAGCTTTCGACAGGGTGAGCTGGCCTTATGCTTTTTCTGCCTTAAGGGCCTTTGGTTTTGAGGGCCCTATCGTTTCCGCTATACAGGCTTTGTACTCTAACCCTGTTGCGAAGGTTTTTACTAATGGAGCACTCTCTGGCCGGCTCACCCTGTCGAATGGTAATAGACAGGGATGCCCCCTTTCGCCCTTGATTTTTCTCATTGCTATAGAGCCTCTAGCCCAAGCGATTCGCTTACACCAGAACATTTCGGGGATTACAGTGGGGGACAGGGAACATAAATTAGCACTTTTTGCTGACGATGTGCTCTTGACCTTGACAAACCCAGCCTCCTCTTTGCCCTCTCTTTTTGAGATTCTAGACCACTTTAGCAAACTATCGTACTATAAGTTGAATGTCACCAAAACTCAGGCCCTCCCAGTGGGACTCCCCATCGAGTTGTTGGAGTCCCTCCGCCCCCGGTTCCCTCTGGATAGGCAGCGTCACTCTGTTGACTATCTGGGTATTAAACTCACCTCACCCTCCTCTTCTCTGTTTGCCTCCAACTTCCTACCGCTCCTTTCCACTCTGTCCACTTTTCTCTCTACCTATGACAAACGCATGCTATCCTGGTTCGGCCGTATTGCGGCATTCAAAATGATGCTCCTGCCGAAGATGCTATACCTCTTCCGAACTCTCCCCATAGCTATTCCCCAATCCTACTTTAAATCAGCTAACAGGCTGCTGGATGATTTCATCTGGCAGAATAAGAGACCTAGAGTCTCTAGGCGAGTCATGACACACCATAGGGGAATGGGAGGCCTAGGCAGACCAGACCTGGAGGATTATTATAGGGCTGCTATTCTAGATCAGATGACACATTGGTGGTCAGGGAACTCCAACAAGTTGTGGGTATCTGTTGAGACAGCCCACAGCACGGATTGCTCCCTTAGATCAAGGATTCTGACTCCTCTAGCAAATAAACCACCTCTCCCCACCCCTCTTTCGGCAATTAATGTCACGGACAGGATCTGGGCTACTAGCATTGCAAAATTCCCGACTCTAATCCAATGTCCTGCTAACCTTATCCCCCTTGAGCAACTGCTCCTACACATACCTGACCTGGATCTTTCTTTGTGGAAAGCTGCGGGCATTCATACCATACAAGACATTTTAGACGACTCAGACACAGTTCATTTCCCATCAATCCCAAATTGTTACAACATCTCACATACGGAATTCTACAAGAGCCTTCAGATTAGAAGCCTACTTAACACGGGATGGTTACGCTCTTTTAGACTGCCTCCGAGAATGCTAGGCTCGCTGGGATCATCGGGCCCCCTGAGGGGTGGGATTACACTTTTCTATGATATGCTGAATGGAAAGACGGAACTCGTCCCTCTGCCATTCATGTCCCGTTGGGAGAGTGAACTTGGAGTCTCGATCTCCTTGGAACAGTGGAAACTGGCCTTCCAGACTATTAGAGATAGCTTCAAATGTGCGAACCATCAAGAGGCAATGTTTAAGACCATTCATAGGTGGTACTTTACACCCCACAGATTGCACAAACTAAACGCTGCCTGCTCGGAGAGGTGTTGGAGGGGGTGCGGCCGAGAGGGGACTCTGCTGCACGTCCTTTGGGACTGTCCAGCTCTGGGTTATCTTTGGAGAGGAATCGAGTTAGTAGTCTCTAGGATAATGGGGATAGCCTTCTCACTGTCTCCTATAATGGCCCTTCTAATGATTGGTCTGGATGAGATCCCTTATGACTCACGCACTGTTATTGCACACCTCCTCATGTCAGCTAAATTATTTATTACCAGGCACTGGAAATCTCCTACTGTGCCTACCTTATCTGAAATATTGGCCAACGTAAACCTCTCCTATGACTATGAAAGAGCGTTCGCCTTGGCTAACCTGTCTGAACCCCGCTTCCAAAAGAGGTGGGAGGTGTGGAAGCGCAGTGCACATTATGTCCCCCTGGGAATGCATACTGGCTGAAGTCCTTCCATATGATCTTTCACTGTCTTCCCTGACTCCGCTACGACCCATCTGCTCTCCTCCCTATCTTTTTCCTAAAGGGGGTGCGCCACGTGTTGTTCACACATTGCTCACATTTTATCTTGCCTTCTGCCCGCTTGCTTTTTGCCTCGCCGCCTTCTCCAGTTCACATAGTGTCACACGCCAACTTGGCCTTTTCTAGGTGCTGATCGGGGCGGCTGCTCCGAGTCAACAGTCTTTATGATGTACTGCTACATTAATATTCTTGATTGTTTTAACTAATTTGTTTGTGTTTGATATTTGGGTAACGGTCTTTTTCTTTTGCCCCTTGTTTGTCAGCTCTAGGACACTGTCAATCGTACTTATTTGGAAGGTTTATTACCTTGACAGTAAAGAGTGGTTTATAGTCCATTACATCTTAAATTTACCCGCAGTTTTATGTCTAACTGACCGCACCCATAATGGATGCACTACCTATCTGCTTTCTATTTGGATAGCTGTGCCCTTCCGTACTATATTCTAATATCCGATTACCCTTTTTGGTTCAATTAGTTACTGTTTTTTCCAGGATGCAGAGATTGCTTCGACTAGTAGCTATGTCTTCCCTACATTTTCTCCTATACAATGTTTCTCTTGTGTCCTTGCCTACTGTGTGGTATCCATTTTGTATTGTAAAACTTGAATTAAAAAAAAAAAAAAAAAAAAAAATCAACTGGTGCCAGAAAGTTAAACAGATTTGTAAATTACTTCTATTTAAAAGTCTTAACCTTCCAGTACTTATCAGCTGTTGTATGCTCCAGAGGAAGTTGTATAGTCCTTTTCTGTTTGACCACAGTGCTCTCTGTTGACACCTCTGTCTGTGTCAGGAACTGTCCAGAGCAGGAGAGGGTTGCTAGGGGGATTTGCTTCTACTCTGGACAGTTCATGACATGGACATAGGTGTCAGCAGGGAGCACTGTTCTGACTGGAAAGAACTTTCTCTGGAGCATACAGCAGCTGATAAGTATTGACAGGCTAAACAATTTTTAATAGAAGTAATTTTCAAATCTGTTTAACCATCTAGCACCAGTTGATTTGAACATTTGCTTTCCACCGGAGTACCCCTTTAATCTAATGGCATGTGATATTGTCTTAAAGAATAACATAAAGATAATTATTTACAGTGCTAGAGGGACCGTTATTTTTTATATTTAAAGATTCTATAATAACGGGGAGTGTTTCATAGCACTGTTGCTTGGCAAATGTGGTACCAATATATAAAAGGGTTAAAATGGGATCCTGGGAACTATAGGCCTGTAAGTTTAACTTCTGTTGTGGGTAAGATTTTGAGGGATTTCTCAGAGATGCTATTCTTAACCCCTTAAGGACTCAGCCCATTTGGACCTTAAGGACAATTTTATTTTTACGCTTTAGTTTTTTCTTCCTCCCCTTCAAAAAATCATAACTCTTTTATATTTTCATCCACAGACTAGTATGAGGGCTTGTTTTTTGTGCGACCAGTTGTCCGTTGTAATGCCATCACTCACTTTACCATAAAATGTATGGTGCAACCAAAAAAATACTATTTGTGTGGGGAAATTAAAAAGAAAACCACAATTTTGCAAATTTTGGAAGGTTTTGTTTTCACGCCGTACAATTTATGGTAAATTGACATGTGTTGTTTATTCTCTGGGTCAATACTATTAAAATGATACCCATGATTATACACTTTTCTATTACTGTTGTGCTTAAAAAAAATCGCAAACTTTTTAACCAAATTAGTACGTTTAAAATCCCCCTATTTTGAAGACCTATAACTTTTTCATTTTTCCGTATAAGCGGTGGTATGAGGGCTCATTTTTTGTGCCATGATCTGTACTTTGTATTAATACCATATTTGCTTATACAAAACTTTTATTACATTTTTTTATTAATTTTTTGGGGAATAAAATGTTATAAAAAAGCAGCTATTTTGGACTTTTTTTTTTTTACGTTCACGCCGTTCACCATACGGGATCATTTACATTTTATTTTAATAGTACGGATTTTTACGCATGGGGTGATACCAAATATGTATATAAAATATTTGTTTTACACTTTTTGGGGTAAAATTGGGAAAATGGGACAATTTATGTTTTTATTGGGGGAGGGGGTTTTTCACATTTTTTTACTTTATTTTTTTACTTTTTTTACTTTATTTTTACACTCTTATAGTCCCCATAGGGGACTATTTATAGCAACCATTCGATTGCTAATCCTGTTCAGTGCTATGTATAGGACATAGCACTGATCAGGGTTATCGGTCATCTTCTGCTCTGGTCTGCGGGAAGGCAGATCAGAGCAGAAGACTCCACGAAGACAGCGGAGGCAGGTGAGGGGACCTCCGTCTGCCGTGCAGGATGATCGGATTGCCGCGGCAGCACTGCGGGTGATCCAATCATCCTGTTAAGTGATCGCGATGCTGCAGATGCCGTGATCTGTATTGATCACGGCATCTGAGGGGTTAATGGCGGACATCCGCGGGATCGCGGGTTTCCACCATTACCGGCGGGTCCCTGGCTGTGATCCGATGCCCGCGGTTATGCTCAGAACGTAAATGTACGTCTTGGTGCGTTAAGTATCACATCACCAGGATGTACATTTATGTAGTGCGTCGTTAAGGGGTTAAAGGGGTACTCAACTAGATAAAAAAAATTAAAATAAACTGGTGCCAGAAAGATAAACAGATTTGTAAATTAGAGCAGGAGACCTCAGCTCAACCAGTCCTTCTACACAGCAAAGAAGACCTCCAACTATGACACAAAATTGCAGAAGCCAGCGGTAAAAGTAACTTCACCTTTATTTTATGCAAGTTAAAATATAGATATGAATCTGTCTCAAACAATAATGACAATGGATAAAAACTCAGGAAGCGTACAGCATGATGTGTTTCAGGTCATGTGACCTTTCAGTAGGAGAAAATCCCCATAGCAAACCTCTCCTACTCCGGACAGTTCCTAAAATGGACAGAGGTGTCAGCACTGTGGTCAGACAGAAAGGAAATTCAAAAAGAAAAGAACTTGCTTTGGAGCATACAGTAGCTGAAGTACTGGAAGGATTAAGATTTTTAAACAGAAGTCATTTACAAATCTGTATAACTTTCTGGCACCAGTTGATTAAAAAAATAATAATAATGTTTTCCAGGGGAGTACCCCTTTAAGTATCTTATTGAAAATAACCTTCTTACAGAGCACCAACATAGGTTTATGCGGGATCAGCCCTGTCAGAGGAATCTTCTATGAGGAGGTCAGTTATAGATTGGATCGGGGTTAAGCTGTTGATATTGTATATCTGAACTTTTCTACGGCATTTGATACTGTGCCACACAAAAGATTAGTACATAAAATGATTGTTACGCCGAGCGCTCCGGGTCCCCGCTCCTCCCCGGAGCGCTCGCTTCTCTCTCTCCGCTGCAGCGCTCCGGTCACGTCCTCTGACCCGGGGCGCTGCGATCCCGCTGCCAGCCGGGATGCGATTCGCGATGCGGGTAGCGCCCGCTCGCGATGCGCACCCCGGCTCCCCTACCTGACTCGCTCCCCGTCTGTTCTGTCCCGGCGCGCGCGGCCCCGCTCCCTAGGGCGCGCGCGCGCCGGGTCTCTGCGATTTAAAGGGCCACTGCGCCGCTGATTGGCGCAGTGGTTCCAATTAGGGTAATCACCTGTGCACTTCCCTATATTACCTCACTTCCCTTGCACTCCCTTGCCGGATCTTGTTGCCTTAGTGCCAGTGAAAGCGTTCCTTGTGTGTTCCTTGCCTGTGTTTCCAGACCTTCTGCCGTTGCCCCTGACTACGATCCTTGCTGCCTGCCCCGACCTTCTGCTACGTCCGACCTTGCTTCTGCCTACTCCCTTGTACCGCGCCTATCTTCAGCAGCCAGAGAGGTGAGCCGTTGCTAGTGGATACGACCTGGTCACTACCGCCGCAGCAAGACCATCCCGCTTTGCGGCGGGCTCTGGTGAAAACCAGTAGTGGCTTAGAACCGGTCCACTAGCACGGTCCACGCCAATCCCTCTCTGGCACAGAGGATCCACTACCTGCCAGCCGGCATCGTGACAGTAGATCCGGCCATGGATCCCGCTGAAGTTCCTCTGCCAGTTGTCGCTGACCTCACCACGGTGGTCGCCCAGCAGTCACAACAGATAGCGCAACAAGGCCAACAGCTGTCTCAACTGACCGTTATGCTACAACAGTTACTACCACAGCTTCAGCAGTCATCTCCGCCGCCAGCTCCTGCACCTCCTCCGCAGCGAGTGGCCGCTCCTGGGCTACGCCTATCCTTGCCGGATAAATTTGATGGGGACTCTAAGTTTTGCCGTGGCTTTCTTTCCCAGTGTTCCCTGCATCTGGAGATGATGTCGGACCTGTTTCCCACTGAAAGGTCTAAAGTGGCTTTCGTAGTCAGCCTTCTGTCCGGAAAAGCCCTGTCATGGGCCACACCGCTCTGGGACCGCAATGACCCCGTCACTGCCTCTGTACACTCCTTCTTCTCGGAAATCCGAAGTGTCTTTGAGGAACCTGCCCGAGCCTCTTCTGCTGAGACTGCCCTGTTGAACCTGGTCCAGGGTAATTCTTCCGTTGGCGAGTATGCCGTACAATTCCGTACTCTTGCTTCAGAATTGTCCTGGAATAATGAGGCCCTCTGCGCGACCTTCAAAAAAGGCCTATCCAGCAACATTAAAGATGTTCTGGCCGCACGAGAAATTCCTGCTAATCTACATGAACTTATTCACCTAGCCACTCGCATTGACATGCGTTTTTCCGAAAGGCGTCAGGAACTCCGCCAAGATATGGACTCTGTTCGCACGAGGCTTTTCTCCTCCTCGGCTCCTCTCTCCTCTGGTCCCCTGCAATCTGTTCTTGTGCCTTCCGCCGTGGAGGCTATGCAGGTCGACCGGTCTCGCCTGACACCTCAAGAGAGGACACGACGCCGTATGGAGAACCTCTGCCTGTACTGTGCTAGTACCGAACACTTCCTGAGGGATTGTCCTATCCGTCCTCCCCGCCTGGAAAGACGTACGCTGACTCCGCACAAAGGTGAGACAGTCCTTGATGTCTACTCTGCTTCTCCACGTCTTACAGTGCCTGTGCGGATGTCTGCCTCTGCCTTCTCCTTCCCTGCTGTGGCCTTCTTGGACTCTGGATCTGCAGGAAATTTTATTTTGGCCTCTTTCGTCAACAGGTTCAACATCCCGGTGACCAGTCTCGCCAGACCCCTCTACATCAATTGTGTAAATAATGAAAGATTGGACTGTACCATACGTTTCCGCACGGAGCCCCTTCTTATGAGCATCGGATCTCATCATGAGAGGATTGAACTTTTGGTCCTCCCCAATTGCACCTCAGAAATTCTCCTTGGACTTCCCTGGCTTCAACTTCATTCCCCAACCCTGGATTGGTCCACTGGGGAGATCAAGAGTTGGGGGCCCTCTTGTTCCAAGAACTGTCTAAAACCGGTTCCCAGTAACCCTTGCCGTAACTCTGTGGTTCCTCCAGTAACCGGTCTCCCTAAGGCCTATATGGACTTCGCGGATGTTTTCTGCAAAAAACAAGCTGAGACTCTACCTCCTCACAGGCCTTATGATTGCCCTATCGACCTCCTCCCGGGTACTACTCCACCCCGGGGCAGAATTTATCCTCTCTCTGCCCCAGAGACTCTTGCCATGTCCGAATACGTCCAGGAGAATCTAAAAAAGGGCTTTATCCGTAAATCCTCCTCTCCTGCCGGAGCCGGATTTTTCTTTGTGTCCAAAAAAGATGGCTCCCTACGTCCTTGCATTGACTACCGCGGTCTTAATAAAATCACGGTTAAGAACCGCTACCCCTTACCCCTCATCTCTGAACTCTTTGATCGCCTCCAAGGTGCCCACATCTTCACTAAATTGGACTTAAGAGGCGCCTATAACCTCATCCGCATCAGAGAGGGGGACGAGTGGAAAACGGCATTTAACACCAGAGATGGACACTTTGAGTATCTGGTCATGCCCTTTGGACTGTGCAATGCCCCTGCCGTCTTCCAAGACTTTGTCAATGAAATTTTTCGTGATCTGTTATACTCCTGTGTTGTTGTATATCTGGACGATATCCTAATTTTTTCTGCCAATCTAGAAGAACACCGCCAGCATGTCCGTATGGTTCTTCAGAGACTTCGTGACAACCAACTCTATGCCAAAATTGAGAAATGTCTGTTTGAATGCCAATCTCTTCCTTTTCTAGGATATTTGGTCTCTGGCCAGGGACTACAGATGGATCCAGACAAACTCTCTGCCGTCTTAGATTGGCCACGCCCCTCCGGACTCCGTGCTATCCAACGCTTTTTGGGGTTCGCCAATTATTACAGGCAATTTATTCCACATTTTTCTACCATTGTGGCTCCTATCGTGGCTTTAACCAAAAAAAATGCTGATCCCAAGTCCTGGCCTCCTCAAGCAGAAGACTCCTTTAAACGACTCAAGTCTGCCTTTTCTTCGGCTCCCGTGCTCTCCAGACCTGACCCTTCCAAACCCTTCCTATTGGAGGTTGATGCCTCCTCAGTGGGAGCTGGAGCTGTTCTTCTACAAAAAAATTCTTCCGGGCATGCTGTCACTTGTGGTTTTTTCTCTAGGACCTTCTCTCCAGCGGAGAGGAACTACTCCATCGGGGATCGAGAGCTTCTAGCCATTAAATTAGCACTTGAGGAATGGAGGCATCTGCTGGAGGGATCAAGATTTCCTGTTATTATCTACACCGACCACAAGAACCTCTCCTACCTCCAGTCTGCTCAACGGCTGAATCCTCGCCAGGCCCGGTGGTCTCTGTTCTTTGCCCGATTTAATTTTGAGATTCACTTTCGTCCTGCCGATAAGAACATTAGGGCCGATGCTCTCTCTCGTTCCTCGGATGCCTCAGAAGTTGATCTCCCTCCGCAACACATCATTCCACCTGACTGCCTGATCTCCACTTCTCCTGCCTCCATCAGGCAGACTCCTCCAGGAAAGACCTTTGTTTCTCCACGCCAACGCCTCGGAATCCTCAAATGGGGTCACTCCTCCCATCTCGCAGGTCATGCGGGCATCAAGAAATCTGTGCAACTCATCTCCCGCTTCTATTGGTGGCCGACTCTGGAGACGGATGTTGGGGACTTTGTGCGAGCCTGCACTATCTGTGCCCGGGATAAGACTCCTCGCCAGAAGCCCGCTGGTTTTCTTCATCCTCTGCCTGTCCCCGAACAGCCTTGGTCTCTGATTGGTATGGATTTTATTACTGATTTACCCCCTTCCCGTGGCAACACTGTTATTTGGGTGGTCGTTGATCGATTCTCCAAAATGGCACATTTCATCCCTCTTCCTGGTCTTCCTTCTGCGCCTCAGTTGGCTAAACAATTTTTTGTACACATTTTTCGTCTTCACGGGTTGCCTACGCAGATTGTCTCGGATAGAGGGGTCCAATTCGTGTCTAAATTCTGGAGGGCTCTCTGTAAACAACTCAAGATTAAATTAAATTTTTCCTCTGCATATCATCCCCAGTCCAATGGACAAGTAGAAAGAATTAACCAGATCTTGGGTGATTATTTGCGACATTTTGTTTCCTCCCGCCAGGATGACTGGGCAGATCTCCTTCCATGGGCCGAATTCTCGTATAACTTCAGGGTCTCTGAATCTTCCTCCAAATCCCCATTTTTCGTGGTGTACGGCCGTCACCCTCTTCCCCCCCTCCCTACCCCCTTGCCCTCTGGTCTGCCCGCTGTGGATGAAATTTCTCGTGACCTTTCCATTATATGGAGAGAGACCCAAAATTCTCTCTTACAGGCTTCTTCACGCATGAAGAGGTTCGCGGATAAGAAAAGAAGAGCTCCCCCCGTTTTTTCCCCTGGAGACAAGGTATGGCTCTCCGCTAAATATGTCCGCTTCCGTGTCCCTAGCTACAAGTTGGGACCACGCTATCTTGGTCCTTTCAAAATTTTGTGTCAAATTAATCCTGTCTCTTATAAACTTCTTCTTCCTCCTTCTCTTCGTATCCCTAATGCCTTTCACGTCTCTCTTCTCAAACCACTCATCCTCAACCGTTTTTCTCCCAAATCTGTTCCTCCCACTCCTGTTTCCGGCTCCTCGGACGTCTTCTCGGTCAAGGAAATTTTGGCTGCCAAAAAGGTCAGAGGGAAAAATTTTTTTTTCAGTAGACTGGGAGGGTTGTGGTCCTGAAGAGAGATCCTGGGAACCTGAGGACAACATCCTTGACAAAAGTCTGCTCCTCAGGTTCTCAGGCTCCAAGAAGAGGGGGAGACCCAAGGGGGGGGGTACTGTTACGCCGAGCGCTCCGGGTCCCCGCTCCTCCCCGGAGCGCTCGCTTCTCTCTCTCCGCTGCAGTGCTCCGGTCACGTCCTCTGACCCGGGGCGCTGCGATCCCGCTGCCAGCCGGGATGCGATTCGCGATGCGGGTAGCGCCCGCTCGCGATGCGCACCCCGGCTCCCCTACCTGACTCGCTCCCCGTCTGTTCTGTCCCGGCGCGCGCGGCCCCGCTCCCTAGGGCGCGCGCGCGCCGGGTCTCTGCGATTTAAAGGGCCACTGCGCCGCTGATTGGCGCAGTGGTTCCAATTAGGGTAATCACCTGTGCACTTCCCTATATTACCTCACTTCCCTTGCACTCCCTTGCCGGATCTTGTTGCCTTAGTGCCAGTGAAAGCGTTCCTTGTGTGTTCCTTGCCTGTGTTTCCAGACCTTCTGCCGTTGCCCCTGACTACGATCCTTGCTGCCTGCCCCGACCTTCTGCTACGTCCGACCTTGCTTCTGCCTACTCCCTTGTACCGCGCCTATCTTCAGCAGCCAGAGAGGTGAGCCGTTGCTAGTGGATACGACCTGGTCACTACCGCCGCAGCAAGACCATCCCGCTTTGCGGCGGGCTCTGGTGAAAACCAGTAGTGGCTTAGAACCGGTCCACTAGCACGGTCCACGCCAATCCCTCTCTGGCACAGAGGATCCACTACCTGCCAGCCGGCATCGTGACAATGATGATGCTGGGACTAGGGGAGGATATCTGCAAACGGGATAGCAACTGGCTCAGGGATAGGAAGCAGCTGGTGGGGATCAATGAAACTTACTCTGGTTACTTACTCAATGGCCCTGATTCACTAAGAGTGGAGTGGAGTTTTCTTTGTGGGTTTTGATTGCCAGCAGGTTTTTTTTCCCATGGTATTTACTAATTGTCCCTGCGTTTTGCACTTTTCATTACATTTTCCTTTTTTTACACATGCTCTGAGCTGTCGGGTTTTCTAGAGCTCAAATCCACCACATTTTAACTGGGAATATTACAGTAGTACATATGTTGTTGTTTTTTTGGAGTGTTTTTTTTGGCCACAAATTGTGTTGCATGCAGTGTGCTTCACAATTAGAGTGCACAACCCGAGGAAAGACTGTCGGAAAAACGTTAGTACATCAGGCCCAATATCTTTATTAACAACCTTGTAGAGGGATTACAGAGTAGAATTTCAATATTTGCAGATTACACTAAACTGGGTAAGGTCATTGCCACAGAGGAAGATAACATAATATTGCAGTGGGGATCAAAAGTTTGTATTAATGTGCATAAAGAAGCCAAGGAAAGATGGAAAAATCTCCAAAAGGCATCACATTGCAAATAAGACATTCTTATAATATGTCAACAAAAGTTAGATTTTATTTCCATCATTTGCACTTTCAAAATAACAGAAAACAAAAAAATGGCATCTGCAAAAGTTTGGGCACCCTGCAGAATTTATAACATGCACTGCCCCCTTTGCAAAGCTGAGACTTGCCAGTGTCATGGATTGTTCTCAATCATTATCTGGGAAGACCAGGTGATGTCAATCCCAAAGGTTTTAAATGCCCAGACTCATCTGACCTTGCCCCAACAATCAGCACCATGGGTTAATCTAAGCAGTTGTCAAGAAATCTGAAACTTAAAACAGTTGATGCTCACAAAGCTGGAGAAGGCTATAAGAAGTTAGCAAAACGTTTTCAGATGTAAATATCCTCTGTTCGGAATGTAATTAAGAAATGGCATCATCAGGAATAGTGGAAGTTAAAGCAAGATCTGGCAGACCAAGAAAAATATCAGACAGAACAGCTCGCAGGATTGTAGGAAAAACAATTCAAAACCCACGTTTGACAGCACAATCCCTCCAGAAAGATCTGGCAGACACTGGAGTTGTGGTACACTATTCCACTATAAAGAGATACTTGTACAAATATGGTCTTCATGGAAGAGTGATCAGAAGAAAACCTCTTCTACGTCCTCACCACAAAAATCAGCGTTTGAACTTTGCAAATTTAGACAAGCCTGATGCATTTTGGAAACAAGTTCTGTGGACCGATTAGGTTAAAATTGAACTTTTTGGTCGGAATGAGCAACGGTACGTTTGGAGAAGAAGGGGAACATAATTTAATGAAAAGAACCTCTGTCGTTAAGCATGGAGGTGGATCAATCATGTTTTGGGGTTGTATTGCAGCCAGTGGCACAGGGAACATCTCACGAGTAGAAGGAAAAATGGATTCAATAAAATGTCAGCAAATTTTGGATGCTAATTTTATGCCATCTGTGAAAAAGCTGACGTTAAAGAGAGGACAGTGTGTGACAGACAGCCCAGAAATCTCAAAGAACTGGAAGACTTTTGTAAGGAAGAATGGGCAAAGATACCTCAAACAAGAATTGAAAGACTCTTGGCTGGCTACAAAAAGCATTTACAAGCTGTGATACTTGCCAAAGGGGGGCAGTACAAGATATTAACCCTGCAGAGTGTCCAAACTTTTGTCTTCTGTTATTTTGAAAGTGTAAATGATGGAAATAAAATCTAACTTTTGTTGACATATTATAAGAATGTCTTATCTGTAATTTGATGCCTTTTGGAGATTTTTCCATCTTTCCTTGGCTTCTTTATGCACATTAATACAAATTTTTACCTGGGGTGCCCAAACTTTTGATCCCCACTGTACAAAGGGATCGACAATTGTTAACACTTAGAGGATGTAGGGTGTATATGTATGCACTGCACCATTTCTTGGTCTGTGGTGCCAGCTGCTATCAACCGGAACCCATGGCTAATGCTATACATCACCAAACAAAGAGATGCCCAATAACTTTAGATGCTGTGAGAAAAGTTTATAGAAGCATTTTAAAGTGCCAAAAATTATTGCCAGTAGCTCAGTGGAGCTGATTAAGGACCACCATGGCAAAATTGTGGGGTTCTGATCAGCTAAGAGGACAGCTCCCTGTCTTTTTGACACTTCATCATTGCAGGTAACCTCAGCAGCCCATAATAATGGACCACCAATAACACTTATCAATGCTTTGCAATGTAATAGCCAAAATGGAAAAAAAAAAGTAATAAATAAATCACCTCACTAAATAAAATAATGTAAACAAAAATAAACAGGGAGATATTTAATATTGTTGCATGCATAAATGTCTGAACTATTAACCCCTTTCTTCCGAGTGCGTTTTTCAACTTTGAACACCACGGGTTAATAGCACAAGGCACAGCGATTGGTGCTGCATGCTATTATCCCAGGGTCCCGGCTTCATTAACCCCTGGGATCGACCCGCTATGATGCAGGGTCTCGGCATGAAACCGCGTTACAGACTGGGATCAGGCGCAGGGCGTTCAGGTACACCCTGCATCCTTAAGAGGTTAAAATATTAACTAATTATTAACTTTAAAATGGGAAAAATACCAACATTCATAATTGATGATTCCTGGTCTAAAAGTAATTGAAAGGTCCATCAAAACAATAATGGTACTGATAAAAACTACAGATCACAACGCATAAAATATATAGCCAGTATGCAGAAAAATAAAAGTGTTATCGGGACAGGTGATGATAATTTTAAGCATACTCACTTTCAAATAAAAAATAAAAGTAGTAAAAAAATGAAACTTCTAAAATAAAACCTATATACATTTAGAATTGTTCTAATCGTCTGGACCTACAGAATAAAGGAAATTTGTCATGTTTAAAGAAAAGAGCACTGCATAGAAACAGAAGACGCTAAAATTTACAAAAAGGCATTTTTTTCTTTTCAGTTATTTCTTTTGTTTCATCGTAGATCTTGTGGTGAAATAAAATGTGCCATTACAAAGTACAGTTGGTCGCACACAAAACATGCCCGAATTTGGGTCTGTAGGTGAAAAAGGAAAGTGAAAAAAAAAATGAAAAATCACTGCAGCATAATAGGGATAAAGTCAGCCTTTCAGACTTTAGCAACAGAACATTGATTACATTAGTCAATGTAATGCAGTAGTACTACATTGATCTATGTAAGTCATCAACTCATGATTTATAATAGACCATGAATGGGGGGGGGGGGGGGAGAATATGTTGAGAAGCAAAGTCAATAAAAGTTTTTTATTTTTTTTTATAAGTAATAATTCCCTCCCCCTCATAAAAAAAATGTAATCACCCTCTTTTTCTATTTTCCAAATAAAACTCTGTGAATAGATACAAAAAAACTTAATACATATTTTTTATTACTGCATGTGAACTTTTACATTATCACAATCCTGATCCTGCACGGTCTACAGCGTAAATGCAGAATAAATAAATAAATAAATTCAAAGGCCAAAATTCCTGTATTTTGATCATAATCACATCCCAGATTTTTTTTTAAGTGATAAAAAATCCAGAACTAAACAAAAATTGTATTGTAGAAAAAAAAGCTTATGATGCAAAAGATAAAACATTAGGGTATTTTAACATGGTGGAAATTCCATGTTGGAATTCTACAGAAGAATTTCACTGGAAATGGGATTCTGCTGTCCCATTCAGACAGCAGAATTTCCGCAGCGGGAATTCCGCCACAGAAATGATGCTTTCCTTATAAATTTAAGATCAGTCTTATATTTTGCGGAATTCCATGGCTGAATCCCATTGAAGTCTGTGGGGATTTAATTTCGGCAGAAATATGTGTTCTGAGAACAAAAAAATTCTGCCGCAATTCTACAATTACATTCGGAAATCTTGACTGAACAACTTAATTCCTGGAAAATGTCACTTGGTGACCCGGAAAAAAAGCGTGAATGGGGCTGTCCGAGACAGCCCCATTCACCCTTACCAAGCAGGAGTGAGGTGGCACGGATTGACCGACCAATCACGACCCTGCTGGGTGGAGATTGGGATGGCGATGATGGGGGTGATCGGCACCGGCGGGGGTCTCCTGCCTTACCCTGGTCCGGCGGGGATCCCCTCAGAGCAGCAGGATCGGTGGCGGCAGCAGCGGCGGCGGTGCCGGAGGCAGGATACAGCAGGAGGTGAAGCATGTTCTCTTCCTGCTGTTGCTTAGCAACAACTCTCGCCAAGCAAAGCCAAAGGGCATGCTGGGAGTTGTAGTTTTGCAACAGCTGGAGTTCCAACTACAACTCCCAGCATGCCCTTTGGTAGTCTGTGCATGCTGGGGATTGTAGTTATGCAACAGGTGGAGGCACATTTTTTCTATGAAAAAGTGTGCATCCAGCTGTTGCATATCTACCACTCCCAACATGTACAGACTACCAACTGCTGACTACCAACTGCTGATGGCAGTTTTGCAACAGCTGGAGACACATTGGTTGTGAAACCGAGTTTGTTAACTAACTCAGTGTTTTGCAACCAGTGTGCCTCCAGACATTGCAAAACTACAACTCCCAGCATGCACTGAGAGACTGTACATGTTGGGAGTTGTAGTTTTGCAACAGCTGTAGTCACACTGGTTGCAAAACACTGAGTTAAGTAACAAACTCTCAGTGTTTCGCAACCAATGTGCCTCCAGCTGTTGCATAACTACAATTCCAAGCATGTTTGGTCTGTCAGTGCATGCTGGTAGTTGTAGTTTTCAACAGCTGGAGCTTTGCCCCCCCTCCATGTGAATGTACAGGGTACATTCACACGGTCGGGTTCACAGCAAGTTTTCTGCTGCAAGTTTGAAATGCGGCAAATTTTCCGCCGCAGCTCAAACTCCCAGCAGGCAAACTCATTGTAAACCCGCCCGTGTGAATGTACCCTAAAAACACTACACTACACCTACACCAAATAAAAAGTAAAACACTACATATACATATACCCCAATGGTGTAGTGCCGTACCCCAACACCATTGGGGTACGGCACTGTTTCCAAAACGGAGCCTCCAGCTGTTGAAAAACTACAACTCCCAGTATTGCCGGATAGCCACTGACTGTCCAGGCATGCTGGGAGTTTTGCAACAACTGGAGACACCCTGTTTGAGAAACACTGCCCAATTTAGGCCTCAAATGCGCATGGCAGTCTCTCACTTCAGAGCCCTATCGTATTTCAAGGAAACAGTTTAGGGCCACATATGGGGTATCTCCGTACTCGAGGGAGAATTTTTTTTACAAATTTTGGGGGGTTTTTATGAAAAGGTAAAGTTTGGGTCTACACCAGCATGTTAGTGTAAAAAAAAGAAAAAATTTACACTAGCAAGCTGGTGTTGCCCCATACTTTTAATTTTCACAAGCTGTAAAAGGAAAAAAAAGACCCGCAAAATTTGTCACACAATTTCTCCTGAGTACAGAACTACCCCATCTGTAGGCGTAAAGTGCTCTGCGGGCGCACAACAGGCTCAGGAATGAGAGCGTGCCATGTACATTTGAGGTCTAAATTGGTGATTTGCACAGGTTCTGACATAAACGCAATTCTGGCGGTTCTGACATAAACGCAAAACAATAAATACCCAGATGTGACCCAATTTTGGAAACTACACCCCTTACGGAATGTAACAAGGGGTATAGTGAGCCTTAAAACCCCACAGGTGTTTGACACATTTTTGTTAAAGTTGGATGTGAAAATGAAAAAAATATTTTTTTTTTCTCAAAAATGCTGGTGTTACCCTACATTTTTCATTTTCACATTGGAGAATAGGAAAAAAGCCCCACAAAATTTGTAGCCCCATTTCTTTTGAGTAAGAACATACCCCATATGTGGATGTAAAGTGCTCTGCGGGTAAACTACAATGCTCAGAAGAGAGGGAGCACCATTGGGCTTTTGGCAAGAGAATGTGCCCAAAATTGAAGGCCATGTGTGTTTACAAAGCCCCCACAGTGCCTGAACAGTGGACTCCCCCCACATGGGACCCCATTTGGGAAACTACACCCTTCATGTAATGTAATAAGGGGAGCAGTGAGCATTTACACCCCACAGGTGTCTGACAGATTTTTGAAACAGTGGTCAGTGAAAATGAAAAATTAAATTTTTCATTTTAACAGCCCACTATTCCAAAGATCTGTCAAACGCCAGTGGGGTGTAAATACTCACTGCACCCCTTATTAAATTATGTGAGGGGTGTAGTTTCCAAAATGGGGTCACATGTAGAGGGGTCCACTGTTCTTGCCCCATGGGGGGCTTGGTAAATGCACATGGCCTCCCACTTCTATTACAACCAAATTCTCTCACCAAAAGCTCAATGGTGCTCCTTCTCTTCTGAGCATTGTATTTCCATACTCAGAAGAAACAGGGTTAAAATAGTATGCCATGGTTTTATTTATTTTTTTGCTGTTCTGGAACCATATTGGCTTCCTAAATGCAACATGCCCCCCAAAAACCATTTCAGCAAAATTTGCTTTCCAAAAGCCAAATGTGGTATCTATGTAAGAAAAATTAGAGCAGAGCTTCCTCTAAGGGTAGTAGTTTGTGGTGGTATGCAGCATGCAACAGAGCTATCATCTATTAGATATGTGCAGACCTTACTGGGTTGTGTGCCAGACACAACCACCATGAAACGCTTGCAGGTGTAGAGTGGCGGAGCTGCCTCCCGGGGATCAGTCTCGGAGTCCCTCGGCTGATCTTGGACATCAAGTGGAGGTAGGAATAAAAAATCCGGGTGGTTCAGACGCGTGCCGCAAAGATGGAGAAACATCCAATATTTGGATATATGTTCTTTATTTTGCCGGTTCAGACGCGTTTCGAGGCTTCCGCCTCTTTCTCAATGAACAATGGCTTATACATTACATACAATAGCAAGTGATATTTAAAACAGTAGAAACCCCACAAACGGGTCAGGTGAGGGACCGCGCCATGTAAACTGCCCACAATGGTGACATAACAATCGCACCTGTCAGAATGATGTCTTGAGGGTTGAAAGGACAGTGTTTCACAATGTGTTTCACAGTATGTTTCGTATGTACATCCTACTCATTGACGGTATCTGTTAAAAGTTATATATACCTTCATATTAAAACTTTATAATAAAATTCAAATAACTAAAAGCTTACAAAGTAGATGCTTTGTTTATTATGCAACGTTGTGGGGTTGCGTGCACGCTGTCAATATCCTATTATGGGGTGTGTGTAACGTTACGGTAATAAAATAGGAGTTACGTGCATACTGTGTGCAACCAATATTCTGAAACTCAGTTATGCAATACATGTAACATTATGGGTAGTGAAGTAGAAGTTACGCGCATGCTTTGTACAGTCAATACTCTGGTGGGTAATGAGATAGGAACGCAGCGCTCAGAAGTGGGAGCTGCGTGCATCCTTCGTGCAGTCTATACTCTGGCAGGTAATATAATGGAAACGCAACGCTCTGGTGGTGCGTGGCAGGGGCTATGACAACTCTTATAGGCAAGGATTATGACAACTCCTATAGGCATGAGTGTCAAAATGGATTCGGTGAATGCAGGGAATCGCAATTTGGGCTTTTATTCGGTTTGGTATCTTATAGCTCTTGGTCCGATGTGTGTTTAAGTTTGGTGGGATGATTCTAGATAAAGAGTCGGGATCACCGCGCTCCAATAAGCATGGCAAGGACTATGATAGTGCTTATGGGCATATCTGTTTAGATATGTCAGATGTAAATCCTCATAGCCGATCTTTCAATTCCTTTTTGGTGGGTCCTTACTTCACTGACAAATGGTTGTTAGATGGAGTATAGTTTCTATTCAGAACCAGTTAAATTGTCTTTTCTTCAGGAATGTATTATATTGTTACCATTGTTGTGCTCAGTAGTAAGCAAATTCCTAATCGATATTACAGGTGTTGATCGAATAGATCCGATGTTCTCGGACATGAGGTAAGTGCCTGATCTCCAACTCTTATGGGTAGAGGGATGAAGTGAGTTTATGGATATTGGGGTAAGGTTGGTTCAAACCTGCTCAATCGATTCATTAAGACCCGAAGGGTAAAGTGTATCCATTTTATAAATCCAGTAAGATTCTCGCTTGCATAATAGTCCGAAACAGTCCTCCGTGTCTCCTGGAATTTGGTCAAGTGCTGTTACTGTAAAATCCTTGAAGTTGTTATTATGGACCTCTGTTGCGTGTCTTGACTGTGTTTCTGATATTGGTGAATGACATTATACTTGTGTCCATTGAATCTGGTCCTCAGTTGTTGGGATGTGCGACCGATGTACTGTAAATGACATGTACATCCTATTAACACCTTAAGGACTGAAGACGTACTCATACGTCTCCTTTTCAGAGTCCTTAAGGACTCATGACGTATGAGTACGTCATCAGCTTTCCCGGCCCCCCGCAGCCAGCTTGAGCGGAGCCGGTGCCCGATGTCTGCTGAAATCGTTCAGCAGGCATCACGGCATATCGCCCAGGGGGGTCATGATGACCCCCCATGTCAGCGATGGCCGCAAATCGCTGTACAATTCAGCCCAGCGATCTGCGGCGGATTCTGGGTCAATCGGGTCTCCAGTGACCCGGTGACCTGGAATTACTGGCTCAACGAGGCCGTCTCTGATGGCCCCGAACAGCCATAGCCAGTAGGGGTGAGGTGGCACTGGTGCCACCTCCCGACCGCCCTGATTTGTTTGCCGGTTTACCGGCCGACCAATCAGGGCACCTGCTGCGGGTGTCACTCCCGCAACCCGCTCCGCCCCTCTTCCGGAGGACGTGAGCGGGTGCAAGAAGTGGACCCCGGCAGCCTGAGACCTCGATCCCCGGAGTCCATGTTGGGATCGGGGCCCCAGGAGCGGCGGCGACGAGGGACTGACATGTGTGCCGGAGCAGCAGTTGGAGGTGAGTGACAGCCTCCTGCTGTTGCTTAGCAACAGCTCCCAGCATGCAAAAAGGGCATGCTGGGAGCTGAGCTGTAGTTATGCAAAAGCAGGAGGAAGACCACCACAACTCCCAGCATTCCCTTATGGGCATGCTGGGACTTATAGTTTTGCAACAGCTGGAGGCACATTTTTCTATGGAAAAGTGTACCTTCAGCTGTTGCATAACTACAACTCCCAGCTTGCACAATCAGCTAAAGTTCATGCTGGGAGTTGTAGTGGTGCATCTGCTGGTTGCATAACTACAACTCCCAGCATGCCCGTTGGCTGTCGGTGACTGCTGAGAGTTGTAGTTTTGCAACAGCTGAAGGCACACTGGTTGTGAAACACTGAGTTAAGTAGCAAACTAGTGTGTCTCCAGCTGTTGCATAACTACAATCCCCAGCTAAAGTAGTATGCCTCCAGCTGTTGCATAACTAAAACTCCCAGCATGTACGGTCTATCAGTGCATGCTGGAAGTAGTAGTTTTGCAACAGCTGAAGGCAAGCTGGTTGCAAAACAATGTGATTGTTACCAAACTCGGTGTTTCACAACCAGTGTGCCTCCAGCTGTTGCAAAACTACAACTCCCAGCATGCACTGATAGACCGTACATGCTGGGAGTTGTAGTTTTGCAACAGCTGGATGTTTCTCCCCCCCAATGGGAATGTACAGGGTACACTCACTTGGGCGGAGGATTACAGTAAGTATCCGGCTGCAAGTTTGAGCTGTGGCAAATTTTCTGCTGCAGCTCAAACTGCCAGCAAGAAACTACTGTGAACCCCCACCCGTGTGACTGTACCCTAAAAACACTACACTAACACAATAAAAGAAAAAGTAAAAAACACTACATATATACATACCACTACACAGCCCCCCTCCCCTCCCCAATAAAAATGAAAAACTTCTGGTACGCCACTGTTTCCAAAACGGAGCCTCCAGCTGTTGCAAAACTACTCCCAGTATTGCCAGACAGCCACTGACTGTCCAGGCATGCTAGGAGTTTAGCAACAGCTGGAGGCACCCTGTTTGGGAATCACTGGCGTAGAATACCCCTATGTCCACCCCTATGCAAGTCCCTAATTCAGGCCTCAAATGCTCATGGCGCTCTTTCGCTTTGGAGCCCTGTCGTATTTCAAGGCAACAGTTTAGGGTCACATATGGGGTATCGCCGTACTCGGGAGAAATTGTGTTCAAAATTTTGGTGGGTATTTTCTCCTATTACCCTTTTTAAAAATTTAACATTTTTGGGAAACCAAGCATTTTAGGTAAGAATTTAATTTTTTTCTTACATATGCAAAAGTCGTGAAACACCTGTGGGGTATTAAGGTTCACATTACCCCTTGTTACGTTCCCGAGGGGTCTAGTTTCCAAAATGGTATGCCATGTGTTTTTTTTTTGCTGTTCTGGCACCATAGGGGCTTCCTAAATGCAGCATGCCCCCAGAGCAAAATTTGCTTTCAAAAAGCCAAATGTGACTCCTCCTCTTCTGAGACCTGTAGTGCGCCAGCAGAGCACTTTTCACCCCCATATAGGGTGTTTTCTGAATCGGGAGAAATTGGGCTTCAAATGTTTGGGGGGTATTTTCTGCTATTACCCTTTTTAAAAATGTAACATTTTTAGGAAAACAAGCATTTTAGGAAAAAAAAAATATTTTTACATATGCAAAAGTCGTGAAACACCTGTGGGGTATTAAGGTTCACTATACCCCTTGTTATGTTCCTCGAGGGGTCTAGCTTCCAAAATAGTAGGCCATTTGGATTTTGTTTTGCTGTTCTGACACCATATTGGCTTCCTAAAGGTGACATGCCCCCCAAAAACCATTTGACGCTCCTTCCCTTCTGAGCCCTATACTGAGCCCACCGAACAATTAACATAGACAATTAACATGTCCTTACTCGAGAGAAATTGGGTTTCAAATACAAGTAAAAATTTTCTCCTTTTTACCCCTTGCAAAAATTAAAAAATTGGGTCTACAAGAACAGGCGCGTGTGAAAAATTAAGGTTTTGAATTTTCTCCTTCACTTTGCTGCTATTCTTGTGAAACACCTAAAGGGTTAAAACACTTACTGAATGTCATTTTTAATACTTTGGGGGGTGCAGTTTTTATAATGGGGTCATTTGTGGGGTATTTCTAATATGAAGACCCTTCAAATCCACTTCAAAACTGAACTGGTCACTGAAAAATAGTGAGTTTGAAAATTTTGTGAAAAATGTGAAAATTGCTGCTGAACTTTGAAGCCCTCTGATGTCTTCCAAAAGTAAAAACTCATAAATATTATGATGCAAACATAAAGTAGACATATTGTATATGTGAACAAAAAATGTTTTATTTTTTATTTTGAATATCCAATTTCCTTACAAACAGAGTGCTTCAAAGTTAGGAAAATGCAAAATTTTCATTTTTTTCATCAAATTTGGGGATTTTTCACCAAGAAAGGATGCAATTTACCACAAAAATTTACGACTATGTTAAAGTAGAATATGCCACGAAAAAACAATCTCGGAATCAGAATGATAAGTAAAAGCATTCCAGAGTTATTAATGTTTAAAGTGACAGTGGTCAGAATTGCAAAAAACGGCCGAGTCCTTAAGGTGAAAAAAGGCTAAGTCCTTAAGGGGTTAAATAAATGAAGTAGGAAGAGCCGCAGTCCATACGGATTTTTATCAGAAAAATTTCTCCTGTTTGATTGCTGCTGAATTGGGTTATTTGATCACTGATGTTGTTGCAAAGTTTGCACGTTTTGTTGTGACACTTGAAGCATCCTCTGACGCTCTCAGTTGATCAGCAGGGTTTCTCCTTAGTGGGTTTCTTCAGTCGACTTGGTGCAATATTATTTTTGATTGTTCTGGCTCTCATTTATGTAAAGCCGGGTTTATCTGGCAAGATTTTTTTCATGATGGTATCGTGTTGTAGGATGTTCCAATATGTTTTTATTATGTTTCCGATGGTTTTGAAGCTTGCTGTGTAATTGGTGATGAAATTAAGCTTGAAGGTATTTTGATCCGTGTTGTGGAATTTTGGAGGATGGGTCATCTTGCGAGATTCTACTTCCTTCTTGTACGCATTTTTGATGATGTTGTTGGGATACCTCTTTTCTTTCAGTCTCCTTTCTATGATCTTACTCTGAGATTTGAAGTCGGAATCTTTGGTGCAGTTCCAACTTATTCTATAGAATAGCCCGTATGGTACAATCTTCTTCCATTTCTGGAAGTGGCAACTTCTATAGTCTAGAAGGCTATTGCAGTCCACCGTTTTGAAATAGGTTTTGCTAATGATTCTGGTGTCCTCTGATGTCAGTACCAGATCCAAGTATTCTATTTCTTCTTTTTTACATTTACCTGTAAGTTTCAGATTGTGTTTATTTATATTCAGGTAGGTAGTAAATGAGTTGAATTCCTCTTCGGTCAAATCCCAGATAAACAACAAGTCGTCTATATGTCATCTGTAGAACATTATGTGTCTGCTCCAGGCATGTGGTTGGTAGATGAACCTGTTTTCAAAGTCTCCAATGTAGAGGTTTGCAAATGATGGCGCGAAACGCGTGCCCATTGCTGTTCTGGTGGTCTGCAGAAATATTTTCTGTTCAAATCCAAAGTAGTTGTGTGATAGGATAAACGCAATACTATCTGTGATTAATGTTTTTTTTTCCGGGGGCATGTGTTGATCTGTGGATAGGACGGATGTGATTACTTCTAATCCGAGGTTGTGGGGGATATTTGAATACAGGGCAGAAACATTCAGGGTCACCTACATAAAGCTTGGTTTCCAGAGTATAGGTTTTAGTAGGTTGATGAAAGTGGGTGTGTCTTTTAAATAGGATGGGAGGACTGTTGCGTATTTTTGCAACATAATATCAATGTAATTTTATAGACTACTTGTTATTGAATTTATCCCTGAAATTATAGGGTGTCCTGGGGGATTAACTGGATCATTATGCAGTTTGGGTAAATGATAGAATATGGGTAAACAGGGATTGCAGATTTTCATAAAGTCTCGTTCTTTTCTCTTCAGGACACCTTTCTCATAAGCACATTCGATGAGGGAATAACATTCCTTCTGGAATTCCTTCGCCGGGTCTGTAGGAAGTTACTCGTAGTACAGGGGATCAGATACGATGTTGAATGCCTCCTTGAGGTACGTGGGGCGGTCTTGGATCACCACTCCGCCACCTTTATCTGCACTGCGGATAATGATATTCCTGTTTTCAGTCAGTTTTTTCATTGCCTCATTTTCCTGTTTGGTGAGGTTATGTTTTATTTTTTGTTGTTTGTTATTGATGCAACGGAACTCATTTATTACTAGTGCATAGAAGGTTTTTTATGAATTCCCCTTTACGATGGGTTGGATAAAATGTTGATTTAGGTTTGAGGCTGCTGTTGATTGCCGGTGGAGAGAGGGGAATGGTCTCATCCTCTTTCTGGTCAATGGTCTTTTTAGTGCCCTTTACTTCCATCATATGGAATTGGCGACTCAGAGTTAATTTTCTGATAAATGTGTTTAACCCCTTAAGGACTCAGCCCATTTTGGCCTTAAGGACTCAGACAATTTAATTTTTACGTTTTCATTTTTTCCTCCTCGCCTTCTAAAAATCATAACTCTTTTATATTTTCATCCACAGACTAGTATGAGGGCTTGTTTTTTGCGCGACCAGTTGTCCTTTGTAATGACATCACTCATTATATCATAAAATGTATGGCGCAACCAAAAAACACTATTTTTGTGGGGAAATTAAAACGAAAAACGCAATTTTGCTAATTTTGGAAGGTTTTGTTTTCACGCCGTACAATTTCTGGTAAAAATGACATGTGCTCTTTATTCTGAGGGTCAATACGATTAAAATGATACCCATTATGATATACTTTTATATTATTGTTGTGCTTAAAAAAAATCACAAACTTTTTAACCAAATTAGTACGTTTATAATCCCTTTATTTTGATGACCTATAACTTTTTTATTTTTCCGTATAAGCGGCGGTTTGGGGGCTCATTTTTTGCGCCATGATCTGTACTTTTTTTTGATACCATATTTGCATATAAAAAACTTTTAATACATTTTTTATAATTTTTTTTTTAATAAAATGTATTAAAAAAGTAGGAATTTTGTACTTTTTAAATTTTTTTTCGTTCACGCCGTTCACCGTACGGGATCATTAACATTTTATTTTAATAGTTCGGACATTTACGCACGCGGCGATACCAAATATGTCTATAAAAAATTTTTTTTACGCTTTTTGGGGGTAAAATAAGAAAAAACGGACGTTTTACTTTTTTATTGGGGGAGGGGATTTTTCACTTTTTTTTTACTTTTACTTTTACATTTTTTTACATTTTTTTTTACACTTGAATAGTCCCCATAGGGGACTATTCATAGCAATACCATGATTGCTAATACTGATCTGTTCTATGTATAGGACATAGAACAGATCAGTATTATCGGTCATCTTCTGCTCTGGTCTGCTCGATCACAGACCAGAGCAGGAGACGCCGGGAGCCGCACGGAGGAAGGAGAGGGGACCTCCGTGCGGCGTTATGAATGATCGGATCCCCGCAGCAGCGCTGCGGGCGATCCGATCGTTCATTTTAATCGCGAACTGCCGCAGATGCCGGGATCTGTATTGATCCCGGCACCTGAGGGGTTAATGGCGGACGCCCGCGAGATCGCGGGCGTCGGCCATTGCCGGCGGGTCCCTGGCTGCGATCAGCAGCCGGGATCAGCCGCGCATGACACGGGCATCGCTCCGATGCCCGCGGTTATGCTTAGGACGTAAATGTACGTCCTGGTGCGTTAAGTACCACCTCACCAGGACGTACATTTACGTCCTGCGTCCTTAAGGGGTTAAGTTAACGAATAACTTAAATTCGTCTACTTTATTTGTGGGACAGAAAGAGAGCCCTTTCTTGAGGACCTCTATTTCTGTCTCAGATAGTGGGTAACTGGAAAGATTGAAGATGTTCATCGCAGTTTTTTGTTCTTTTTTGCTCTCTGGCTGTCGGGGCCGTTTTTTTCTTTTTCCCCGACATCCCCTCTTTGTCTTTCTTCGGACAGTTTTCTCTTCATCCTGGCTGGACTGTAATATTCTGTTATAAGTGTCGTGAGGGTATCTGTCCTGTTTTGGTACATGGGGGTGGGGGTGAGAGCTTGTGGAAGCTCTAAAAAAGCTGGCGAACCTCTGTTGGCACTGGCTGGTATATTTGGTACTCCTATGTTTCTGTCTTCCAGTTTTATATTCTTGTGGGTCAGTTCTTTTGTTGTATCTGCAGCTTGTGTATCCCTGTTATCATGACCAAGTTCCTGATTCCTAGTAGTATCAGTGTAGTCTCTCTGCGCATTTAGTGTTACTCCTATAAAGGATGTGGGAGGTAGTTCTAGGGATGACAGTTCTCGGGCTTATTGTAGGAGGACATCCAAGTTCGAGGATTCCTCCAAAATCTCCACAGCTTGATCTAGGTATTGGGTGGCTGTTGCTTCGTACCCATCTGGCTCAGGTGTCTCAGTGGTGTTACTATTCACCTCAGTCGTTTTCTGGGGTACTCTATCTTCTCTAGGGGTGCCTTGTGTAGAAAAAGTTTTTTTGCTGAGGAGAGGGTATTCCTTCCTCATCTTATCCTCTGTTATTTCTTTGTTATCTTCTTGCTCCTTCATTCTGTGTGACAATTCTTGATTTTGGGTGTTATTAGTGGGGTTCTTCTTGTTATCATTGTTTCCATTTTGTGTTGAAACCCCAGTTTTCCTATGGTTATTGTCACTGTGTATCCTGTATCTGGTGTTTAGAAATGACCGGCCATTTTGGGGTGCAGTATTTTGTCCCCGGTTTTTCAGTCCAGAGGGTGTGTTTCTCACGGTTTCTGACCTTTGGTTTTTCTCTGTGTTTATGTCCAGGTTTCCTCCATCCTCCATCTTTGATTTCTTCCAGTATTTTACATTGTTGGTAAGATAGTCATTTTTTCCCTGTTTAGTTTTTGAGATTTCTTCTCCAAAGTATCCTTCTCCTGGTTCAGGATCCTCATGGTCAATAGTTTGTCCATCCGAGTGAAGTCACGGTTCTCCCGGTATTGGTTCAGGGTATCAGTGATTTTGGTGATTTTCTCATCTAGTTCTGTACATAGTTCTTCTCTTTTATCACATAGCGTTTGCATCATATTAAGTGAAAAGTCATGGATAAGGTTTTCCCATTTTTTGACAAATACCTCATCATTTTGGAAGGCTGGTTCTGGATGTAGCCTCAGGCCTCTAGGGATAATATTTTCTTGTATATATATCCGCATGTATTTCAGATCCAGGTGGTGCTGTATCTCACTTTTCAGTAGTCTTTCTAGTTCCAGGAACATTTGAGGTAGGTCCACATCTGGTATTGTGTCTTTTGGTTCCAATGTGTTTTGGAACATGTTCTGAATGTTCAACACTTGTCTGAGTGATTGCTCTATGAGTTTTTCCCTCTCACTCAGACGGTTGGCACAGTATTCCATAACTGAGTGTTTGTAAAATTCTCAGTGGGAGTTGAAGGGTCTCAAGAAACACAAGTGGTTATATTGAGGCTCTCAATTGATGAGTAATATACAATATTTACTGTTTGGGTATTAGGTAGTGATAGGCCTATGAGGGCCGAGGGTATTATAACAGGAAAATGTGAATATGTGTGCAGTGTATGCCAGTGTGTAATGATCAGCGACATGTATATGCACAGAGGCTGGTATAATCAGTTGTTTTGAGGAATACAGTAAAATCCGTGTCTTTTGGGAGTAGTGGGTATATATGGTAACTGTGAATGAGCGGCGATGCTTAATGTTGTTTGTAGTCCCTGTCTGGGACTGTAAATAGCAGTACCGCGGATTGCTTGGTTGGTGTGTTATACAGAATGTACACCTATATAACGTATCTTTACAGACCTAGTGACTATATGCAGGTTTGCAGAATATTGGAAGAGCAGATATAACAGCCTAACAGTAGATAATAACAACAGTGCTGTCTAATACTTGCGGCGGCAAAGTGTGGACTCTGGTTTCTTTTCACATAAATATCAATTAATGGATAACAGTAACAATGATACTGATGTGTTTCTTACAGTTCTAAATGGTTGTATTAAACTGCACGTATATGGGTGAAGTTTCATTCAATAAGTCTCGATTCAAGGTACTTTTATAAGTAACAGTTTTTTGAAAAAGAAGAAGAAAGTTTTGCGGGTACACTTCAACCAATCAGAGTCCCATAGGACTGCAAGTCAAGGGGTGAGTGCAGATCTCCTGTCCCGTAAATAATGGCGTGCCAGATGTTCCTGGTTTGGATATTGTAAGTGCCCGTATAGTGGTGCTCCAATGCTCTAGAGATGGTGTTTCTCAGAATCCACTTCCAATAACAGGGGGTCGTGGGCTCTGGTCGACCATCAATTCGGAAGCCATTATATGCAGGGTCCGATAGTATATGGTATCTATGTAAGAAAAATTAGAGCAGAGCTTCCTCTAAGGGTAGTAGTTTGTGGTGGTATGCAGCATGCAACAGAGGTAGCGTCTATTAGATATGTGCTCACCTTACTAGGTTGTGTGCCAGACACAACCACCATGAAGCGCTTGCAGGTGTATAGTGGCGGAGCTGCCTCCTGGGGATCAGTCTCGGAGTCCCTCGGCTGATCTTCGACATCAAGTGGAGGTAGGAATAAAAAATCCGGGTGGTTCAGGCGCATGCCGCAAAGATGGAGAAACATCCAATATTTGGATATATGTTCTTTATTGTGCCGGTTCAGACGTGTTTCGAGGATTCCGCCTCTTTCTCAATGAACAATGGCTTATACATTACATACAACAGCAAGTGATATTTAAAACAGCAAAAAACCTGCGAATGGGTCAGGTGCGGGACCGCTCCATGTGAACTGCCCACAATGGTGATGTAACAATCGCATCTGTCAGAATGATGTCTTGAGGGGGGAAAGGACAGTGTTTCACAGTGTGTTTCGTATGTACATCCTACTCATTGACGGTATCTGTTAAAAGTTATATATACCTTCATATTAAAACTTTAAAATAAAATTGAAATAACTAAAAGCTTACAAAGTAGATGCTTTGTTTATTATGCAACGTTGTGTGGTTGCGTGCACGCTGTCAATATCCTATTATGGGGTATGTGTAAGGTTACGGGTAATAAAATAGGAGTTACGTGCATACTGTGTGCAACCAGTATTCTGAAACTCAGTTATGCAATACATGTAACGTTATGGGTAGTGAAGTAGAAGTTACGCGCATGCTTTGTACAGTCAATACTCTGGTGGGTAATGAGATAGGAACGCAGCGCTCAGAAGTGTGAGCTGCGTGCATCCTTCGTGCAGTCTATACTCTGGCAGGTAATATAATGGAAACGCAAAGCTCTGGTGGTGCGTGGCGGGGGCTATGACAACTCTTATAAGCAGGGATTATGACAACTCCTATAGGCATGAGTGTCAAAATGGATTCGGTGAATGCAGGGAATCGCAATTTGGGCTTTTATTCGATTTGGTATCTTATAGCTCTTGGTCCGATGTGTGTTTAAGTTAAGTGGGATGATTCTAGATAAAGAGCCGGGATCACCGCGCTCCAATAAGCATGGCAAGGACTATGATAGTGCTTATGGGCATATCTGTTTAGATATGTCAGATGTAAATCCTCATAGCTGATCTTTCAATTCCTTTTTGGTGGGTCCTTACTCCAGTGACAAATGGTTGGTTGGATGGAGTATAGTTTCTATTCAGAACCAGTTAAATTGTCTTTTCTTCAGCAATGTATTATATTGTTTCCATTGTTGTGCTCAGTAGTAAGCAAGTTCCTAATCGATATTACAGGTGTTGATCAAATAGATCTGATGTTCTCGGACATGAGGTAAGTGCCTGATCTCCAACTCTTATGGGTAGAGGGATGAAGTGAGTTTAGGAATATTGGGGTAAGGTTGGTTCAAACCTGCTCAATTGATTCATTAAGACCCGATGGGTAAAGTGTATCCATTTTATAAATCCAGTAAGATTCTCGCTTGCATAATAGTCCGAAACGGTCCTCCGTGTCTCCTGGAATTTGCTCAAGTGCTGTTACTGTAAAATCCTTGAAGTTGTTATTATGGACCTCCGTTGTGTGTCTTGACACGCTGTGTTTCTGATATTGGTGAATGACATTATACCTGTGTCCATTGAATCTGGTCCTCAGCCAAATGTGACTCCTCCTCTTCTGAGCATTGTAGTATGCCCGCAGTGCACTTGACGTCCACTCATAGGGTATTTCCATACTCAGAAGAGATGGGGTTACAAATTTTGGGGGACAATTTCTCTTATAACCCCTTGTAAAAATGTGAAATTTGGGGGGAAACCACCATTTTAGTGAAAAAAATTATAATTTGCACATCCAACTTTAACAAAAAGTCGTCAAACACCTGTGGGGTGTTAAGGCTCCCTGGACCCCTTGTTACGTTCCTTGAGGGGTGTAGGTTCCAAAATAGTATTCCATGTTGTTGTTTTTTTTTTTTGTTGCTATTCTGGCACCATAGGGGCTTCCTAAATGTGACATGCCCCCCAAAAGCCATTTCAGAAAAACTCACTCTCCAAAAATCCCACTGTCGCTCCTTCCCTTCTGAGCCCTCTACTGCGCCCGCCGAACACTTGACATACACATATGAGGTATTTCCTTACTCAAGAGAAATTGGGTTACAATTTTTTTTCTCCTTTTACCCCTTGTAAAATTTCTAAAACTGGGTCTGCAAGAACATGCGAGTGTAAAAAATGAAGATTTTGAATTTTCTCCTTCACCTTGCTGCTATTCCTGTGACACATAAAGAGTTAACACACTTTCTCAATGTCATTTTGAATACTCTGGGGGGTGCAGTTTTTATAATGGGGTCATTTATGGGGTATTTCTAATATGAAGACCCCTCAAATCCACTTAAAGCTGAACTGGTCCCTGAAAAATTCAGATTTAGAAAATGTTGTGAAAAATTGGAAAATCGCTGCTGAACTTTGAAGCCCTCTGATGTCTTCCAAAAGTAAAAACATGTGAACTTTATGATGGCAACATAAAGTAGACATATTTTATATGTGAATTGATATATAATTTATTTGAAATATCTATTTTCCTTACAGGTAGAGAGTTTCAAAGTTAGAAAAATGCATAATTTTCTAAATCTTCATGAAATTTGGGAATTTTTCACCAAGAAAGGATTCGAGTAATAACGAAAATTTACCACTAACATAAAGTAGAATAAGTCTCGAAAAAACATTCTTGGAATCAGAATAATTGGTAAAAGAATCCCAGAGTTATTATTGCATAAAGTGATTGTCACGATGCCGGCTGGCAGGTAGTGGATCCTCTGTGCCAGAGAGGGATTGGCGTGGACCGTGCTAGAGGATCGGTTCTAAGTCACTACTGGTTTTCACCAGAGCCCGCCGCAAAGCGGGATGGTCTTGCTGCGGCGGTAGTGACCAGGTCGTATCCCCTAGCAACGGCTCAACCTCTCTGGCTGCTGAAGATAGGCGCGGTACAAGGGAGTAGACAGAAGCAAGGTCGGACGTAGCAGAAGGTCGGGGCAGGCAGCAAGGATCGTAGTCAGGGGCAACGGCAGAAGGTCTGGAATCACAGGCAAGGAACACACAAGGAACGCTTTCACTGGCACTAGGGCAACAAGATCCGGCGAGGGAGTGAAGGGGAAGTGAGGTGATATAGGGAAGTGCACAGGTGTAAACACTAATTGGAACCACTGCACCAATCAGCGGTGCAGTGGCCCTTTAAATCGCAAAGACCCGGCGCGCGCGCGCCCTAGGGAGCGGGGCCGCGCGCGCCGGGACAGAACTGACGGGGAGCGAGTAAGGTACGGGAGCCGGGGTGCGCATCGCGAGCGGGCGCTACCCGCATCGCGAATCGCATCCCGGCCGGAGGTAGTAACGCAGCGCCCCGGGTCCGTGGAACCGACCGGGGCGCTGCAGTGAGGGAAGTGTAGCGAGCGCTCCGGGGAGGAGCGGGGACCCGGAGCGCTCGGCGTAACAGTACCCCCCCCCTTGGGTCTCCCCCTCTTCTTGGGGCCTGAGAACCTGAGGATCAGACTTTTGTCCAGGATATTGTCCTCAGGTTCCCAGGACCTCTCTTCTGGACCACAACCCTCCCAATCCACTAAAAAAAAAGTTCTTCCCCTGACCTTTTTAGAGGCCAAAATCTCTTTGACAGAGAAGATGTCCGAGGAGCCGGAAACAGGAGTGGGAGGAACAGATTTAGGAGAAAAACGGTTGAGGATGAGAGGTTTAAGAAGAGAGACGTGAAAGGCATTAGGGATACGAAGAGAAGGAGGAAGAAGAAGTTTGTAAGAGACAGGATTAATTTGACACAAAACTTTAAAAGGACCAAGATAGCGTGGTCCCAACTTATAGCTCGGGACACGGAAACGGACATATTTAGCGGAGAGCCATACCTTGTCTCCAGGGGAAAAAATGGGAGGAGCTCTTCTTTTCTTATCTGCGAATCTCTTCATGCGAGAAGAAGCCTGTAAGAGAGAATTTTGGGTCTCTTTCCATATGGTGGAAAGATCACGAGAAATTTCATCCACAGCGGGCAGACCAGAGGGCAAGGGGGTAGGGAGGGGGGGAAGAGGGTGACGGCCGTACACCACGAAAAACGGAGATTTGGAGGAAGATTCAGAGATTCTGAAATTATACGAGAATTCGGCCCAAGGTAGAAGATCTGCCCAGTCATCCTGGCGGGAGGAAACAAAATGTCGTAAATAGTCACCCAAGATCTGGTTAATTCTCTCTACTTGTCCATTGGATTGAGGATGGTATGCAGAAGAAAAATTTAATTTAATCTTGAGTTGTTTACAGAGAGCCCTCCAGAATTTAGACACAAATTGGACGCCTCTATCCGAGACGATCTGTGTAGGCAACCCGTGAAGACGAAAAATGTGTACAAAAAATTGTTTAGCCAACTGAGGCGCTGAAGGAAGACCAGGAAGAGGGATGAAATGTGCCATTTTGGAGAATCGATCAACGACCACCCAAATAACAGTGTTGCCATGGGATGGGGGTAAGTCAGTAATAAAATCCATACCAATCAGAGACCAAGGTTGTTCGGGGACAGGTAGAGGATGAAGAAAACCAGCGGGCTTCTGGCGAGGAGTCTTATCCCGGGCACAGATAGTGCAGGCTCGCACAAAGTCCACCACATCAGTCTCTAGAGTCGGCCACCAATAGAAGCGAGAGATGAGTTGCACAGATTTCTTGATGCCCGCATGACCTGCGAGATGGGAGGAGTGACCCCATTTGAGGATCCCAAGGCGTTGGCGTGGAGAAACAAAGGTCTTTCCTGGAGGAGTTTGCCTGATGGAGGCTGGAGAAGTGGAAATCAGGCAGTCAGGAGGAATGATGTGTTGAGGAGAGAGTTCAATTTCAGAGGCATCTGAGGAACGAGAGAGAGCATCGGCCCTAATGTTTTTATCAGCAGGCCGAAAGTGAATTTCAAAATTAAATCGGGCAAAGAACAGAGACCACCTGGCCTGACGAGGATTCAGCCGTTGGGCAGACTGGAGGTAGGAGAGGTTCTTGTGATCGGTGTAAATAATAACTGGAAATCTTGATCCCTCCAGCAGATGCCTCCATTCCTCAAGTGCTAATTTAATGGCTAGAAGCTCTCGATCCCCGATGGAGTAGTTCCTCTCTGCCGGAGAGAAGGTCCTGGAAAAAAAACCACAAGTAACAGCATGCCCGGAAGAGTTTTTTTGTAGAAGGACAGCTCCAGCTCCCACTGAGGAGGCATCAACCTCCAATAGGAAGGGTTTAGATGGGTCAGGTCTGGAGAGCACGGGAGCCGAAGAAAAGGCAGACTTGAGTCGTTTAAAGGCGTCTTCCGCTTGAGGAGGCCAAGACTTGGGATCGGCATTTTTTTTTGTTAAAGCCACAATAGGAGCCACAATGGTAGAAAAATGTGGAATAAATTGCCTGTAATAATTGGCGAACCCCAAAAAACGTTGGATGGCACGGAGTCCGGAGGGGCGTGGCCAATCTAAGACGGCAGAGAGTTTATCTGGGTCCATTTGTAGTCCCTGGCCAGAGACCAAGTATCCTAGAAAAGGAAGAGATTGGCATTCAAACAGACATTTCTCTATTTTGGCATAGAGTTGATTATCACGAAGTCTCTGAAGAACCATACGGACATGCTGGCGGTGTTCTTCAAGATTGGCAGAAAAAATCAGGATATCGTCCAGATATACAACAACACAGGAGTATAGTAGATCACGAAAAATTTCATTAACAAAGTCTTGGAAGACGGCAGGGGCGTTGCATAGACCAAAGGGCATGACCAGATACTCAAAGTGTCCATCTCTGGTGTTAAATGCCGTTTTCCATTCATCCCCCTCTCTGATGCGGATGAGATTATAAGCACCTCTTAAGTCCAGTTTGGTAAAAATATGGGCACCTTGGAGACGATCAAAGAGTTCAGAGATGAGGGGTAGGGGGTAGCGGTTCTTAACCGTGATTTTATTAAGACCGCGGTAGTCAATGCAAGGACGTAGAGAGCCATCTTTTTTGGACACAAAGAAAAATCCGGCTCCGGCAGGAGAGGAGGATTTACGGATAAAGCCCTTTTTTAAATTTTCTTGGACGTATTCAGACATGGCAAGAGTCTCTGGGACGGACAGAGGATAGATTCTGCCCCGGGGTGGAGTAGTGCCCGGGAGGAGGTCAATGGGACAATCATAAGGCCTGTGAGGAGGTAGAGTCTCAGCTTGTTTTTTGCAAAAAACGTCCGCAAAGTCCATATAGGCCTTAGGGAGACCGGTTACATGAGGAAGCACAGGGACACGGCAAGGTTTACTGGGAACCGGTTTTAAGCAGTCCTTGGAACAAGAGGGCCCCCAACTCTTGATCTCCCCAGTGGACCAATCCAGGATTGGGGAATGGAGTTGAAGCCAGGGAAGTCCAAGAAGGATTTCAGAAGTGCAATTGGGGAGGACCAACAGTTCAATCCTCTCGTGATGAGATCCGATGCACATTAGAAGGGGCTCCGTGCGGAAACGTATAGTACAGTCCAATCTTTCATTGTTTACACAATTGATGTAGAGGGGTCTGGCGAGACTGGTCACCGGGATGTTGAACCTGTTGACGAGAGAGGCTAAGATGAAATTTCCTGCAGATCCAGAGTCCAGGAAGGCCACAGCAGAGAAGGAGAAGGCAGAGGCAGACATCCGCACAGGCACAGTAAGACGTGGAGAAGCAGAGTAGACATCAAGGACTGTCTCACCTTTGTGCGGAGTCAGCGGACGTCTTTCCAGGCGGGGAGGACGGATAGGACAATCCTTCAGGAAGTGTTCGGTACTAGCACAGTACAGGCAGAGATTCTCCATGCGGCGTCGTGTCCTCTCTTGGGGTGTCAGGCGAGACCGGTCGACCTGCATAGCCTCCACGGCGGGAGGCACAGGAACAGATTGCAGGGGACCAGAGGAGAGAGGAGCCGGGGAGAAGAAACGCCTCGTGCGAACAGAGTCCATATCCTGGCGGAGCTCCTGACGCCGTTCGGAAAAACGCATGTCAATGCGAGTGGCAAGATGGATGAGTTCATGTAGGTTAGCAGGGATTTCTCGTGCGGCCAGAACATCTTTAATGTTGCTGGATAGGCCTTTTTTAAAGGTCGCGCAGAGTGCCTCATTATTCCAGGATAATTCTGAAGCAAGGGTACGGAACTGTACGGCATACTCGCCAACGGAAGAATTACCCTGGACCAGGTTCAACAGGGCAGTCTCAGCAGAAGAGGCTCGGGCAGGTTCCTCAAAGACACTTCGAATTTCCGAGAAGAAGGAGTGTACAGAGGCAGTGACGGGGTCATTGCGGTCCCAGAGCGGTGTGGCCCAAGCCAGGGCTTTTCCAGACAGCAGGCTGACTACGAAAGCCACCTTAGACCTTTCAGTGGGGAACTGGTCCGACATCATCTCCAAGTGTAATGAACATTGGGAAAGAAAGCCACGGCAAAACTTAGAGTCCCCATCAAATTTATCCGGCAAGGATAGTCGTATTCCAGAAGCGGCCACTCGCTGCGGAGGAGGTACAGGAGCTGGCGGAGGAGATGATTGCTGGAGCTGTGGTAGTAACTGTTGTAGCATAACAGTCAGTTGAGACAGCTGTTGGCCTTGTTGCGCAATCTGTTGTGACTGCTGGGCGACCACCGTGGTGAGGTCAGCGACAACTGGCAGAGGAACTTCAGCGGGATCCATGGCCGGATCTACTGTCACGATGCCGGCTGGCAGGTAGTGGATCCTCTGTGCCAGAGAGGGATTGGCGTGGACCGTGCTAGAGGATCGGTTCTAAGTCACTACTGGTTTTCACCAGAGCCCGCCGCAAAGCGGGATGGTCTTGCTGCGGCGGTAGTGACCAGGTCGTATCCCCTAGCAACGGCTCAACCTCTCTGGCTGCTGAAGATAGGCGCGGTACAAGGGAGTAGACAGAAGCAAGGTCGGACGTAGCAGAAGGTCGGGGCAGGCAGCAAGGATCGTAGTCAGGGGCAACGGCAGAAGGTCTGGAATCACAGGCAAGGAACACACAAGGAACGCTTTCACTGGCACTAGGGCAACAAGATCCGGCGAGGGAGTGAAGGGGAAGTGAGGTGATATAGGGAAGTGCACAGGTGTAAACACTAATTGGAACCACTGCACCAATCAGCGGTGCAGTGGCCCTTTAAATCGCAAAGACCCGGCGCGCGCGCGCCCTAGGGAGCGGGGCCGCGCGCGCCGGGACAGAACTGACGGGGAGCGAGTAAGGTACGGGAGCCGGGGTGCGCATCGCGAGCGGGCGCTACCCGCATCGCGAATCGCATCCCGGCCGGAGGTAGTAACGCAGCGCCCCGGGTCCGTGGAACCGACCGGGGCGCTGCAGTGAGGGAAGTGTAGCGAGCGCTCCGGGGAGGAGCGGGGACCCGGAGCGCTCGGCGTAACAGTGATAGTGGTCAGAATTGCAAAAAAGGGCTCAGGCCTTAAGGGGAAAAAGGTCTGAGTCCTTAAGGGGTTAAGGAAAGGAAAACAGTGGGAAACTTTTTTTTTTTATATCAACTGGCTCCAAAAAGTTTATCAGATTTGTAAATTACTTCTATTAAACAATCTTAATCCTCCCCATACTTATGAGCTGCTGTATGCTCCCCATGGAGCTTAGTTGTTATTTTCTGTCTGACCACAGTACTCTCTGTTGACACCTGTGTCAGCAACTGTCCAGAGTAGGAGCAAATCCCCATATCAAACTTCTTTTGCTCCAGACAGTTCCTGACATGCACAGAGGTGTCAGCAGAGAGCACTGTGATCAGACAGAAAAGAACTTTACAACTTCCTGTGGAACATACAGTAGCTGATAAGAACTGGAAGAATTAAGATATTTTAATAGAAGTGATTTAAATCTGTTTAAATCTGTTTCAAATTAAATACAATGTACAATTTACAATTTATTTCAGATTTTTCGGTTCTAAAACCAATTTCCAATACACAAACTTAGGACAAGATACTTCTTTTTAAATAGATAAATAAATGCCATGATTCAGAAAAGAGGAAGATTAAAAGGAGCTGAAAAAGCATGGAAAAAACATGACAGCAGTGAGTGTAGCCAAATAGACAGGTGGTGAATCAAGAGTCTCAATCCCCAGAGAGCTCACTGATCTGAAAAATTAGTATGTGTCACAGACCCCTTTTCACTCATTTTTCTACATACATTTCTAACATGTCATTTTACAGATTTTAAATTATGAACAGAAACAACATCTCCCATCATTCATTAAATCATGTGAAATGAGATATGGGTATTGCATTGTAAGCTGTGTCATTTATAGAGCCTTGACCTATATGCTTTCACCATCTTTCCACCAGTCATTTTTCTTTTGAATCTAACAAGTGGAACACCTGTTTATCATTTAAAGCCAGTTCCAAGATCACTAGAGGCACATCTTGAGACTTCTACTTATCAAAGAGACCACATTTCTTTGACATAATGAATAAGACACTCCATTGTTACTTTTCTGTAGAAACTACTTGTCATTTTCACCCATTATTTGCCAGATATAACTTAGAAGCTGCAGGTTACCTGAAAAAAAAAAATATATATATATATATATATATATATATATATATATATTGAAAATGCACCCTAGTTTCAAACAACTACAACTACTTGACAAGTATAGAATCAATCTTATCAACACTCACATACAGAGGTAGCGTAGAGAGAGGTGCAGATACAGATATGTTTGAACACTATCTCTTAGTCATGTAAATATAAATAAACATTTTTTACTTGCAGGCTACACTAGACCTGAGGCTTACAATCGATTCCAAGCAGGTGAGAAGATCTTCCTGGTAAGGCTATCACTGTGCACTCTGTGTCAGGCAGTACTCAGTGGGCGACCCAGCTATGTGGGAGTAAAGAGAGTTTTTAATTGGCATAAAGAGGGGAAGCCAGTTGTAGCTTGAAGAAATATTAATTAATTGGTCGGAATTAGGGATGAGCGAATCGAATCTGACAAATCCGAATTTGTTACGAATTTCAGGAAACATTCGATTCATTACGAATGCGAATATCGCCGCAATTCAATTGCGGGAATCACTTCATTAAACTCCATTTAGTGCGGTCCAGGCGCCGATAGCCAGGGGGAGAGAAGGGCCGGCAGCAGGGCTCTAGACCCCAGGAAAGCCAGGGGGAGAGAAGCAGGCAGCAACGGCCTCTCTCCCCCTGCCTTTACTGGGGGTGTATCGGGGTATACACGCGCACACACGCACCCTCATTTTACCTCATTTAAAAAAACTTTTTTTACTCAAATATCCTTGGTAAAATGAGGGTGCGTGTTATAGGCCAGTGCGTGGTATACCCCGATAAATACGGTATATAATGAATATCCATAATTAAACTTAATCACAGAAGTGGGTTAGTTCAGATATCAGGACATAACTTTGTGTAGAGATCATCATATTTTATGATATCCTAAGGGCATATTATCTCTAGATACATAAAATGGGAATAAATCCAGCCCAGTCCTAACCACAACTTTCTCTGGTAAGATACAGTATTAAATATACTCTTTATTAGGAAAACTTAAATTAAGTTTCCTTGTGGCAATTATTATGTCATGTGGAGGAGCAGAGAGATCCAATAGACTATGCTATATGCAATATGATCAGTGCATTGATCCCCATAAGACTCACTCTGTTGGCATAAAGAGGGGAAGGTTTATTTTAGTGTTGGGCACAGAAAGGGGCACACTAATGAGGGAGAAGCAGAAGGGTGCATCTTAGTTTTAGGTAGCAGAAATGGGCATGTAGGTATGGGGACACAAAAGGTTGGCACAGAATTGGTGTGAGGGCACAGAAGGGGGCTTAAAAGTGTAAGGGACTGTGTGGGACCAATTTAAGTTTGGCTGGACAGAGAGGGGCATAGCCAAAGTGTAGGGCACAGATGAGGAATAATTATATGTGGGAATAGACAAGGGTTATGACCATGTGAAAGTACAGAAAGGGCTAGTTACAGTATCGGGCATAAATTGGCCACTATAACTGTTTGGAGGAACTATGACTGTTTAGAGCAATATAGATGTTTGTTTACAGGGGGTGACATTCCACAAAAGGAAAAAGTCTCACATGTTTTCTATTAAATTATGTAGACAGTTGTAGCTTGAAGAAATATTAATTAATTGGTCGGAATTAGGGATGAGCGAATCGAATCTGACAAATCCGAATTTGTTACGAATTTCAGGAAACATTCGATTCATTACGAATGCGAATATCGCCGCAATTCAATTGCGGGAATCACTTCATTAAACTCCATTTAGTGCGGTCCAGGCTCCAGGGCATCTAAAATGGTGGATCCACATGTGAGGACATGGGGCAAGGAATCCTGGGAAGAAGCAATGGTGGGGTTACCCTGAATCACATGCATCATGCAGCCGGTCAGCAGCCAGTCACCCCTGTGATAGCACAGCCCTATATTATCAGCAGCCATCTTGCGGGCAGTCATATCAGCGTTCTATTGTAGAGAGAGAGAGAGAGAGAGAGAGAGAGAGAGGGACAGAGAGCAGTGTGGTGCACAGAAAAGCTTGTTACAGCAGCGATTCACCTCAAGCCCAAATCCAGCCTAAAAGCACTGATAGGGAAGGGAGTGAGATTGAGAGAGAAAGTGCTATTGTGGGTTATTACAGCAGTGATTCATCTCAAGCCCAAATCCAGCCTAGAAGCACTGATAGGGAAGGGAGTGAGATTGAGAGAGAGAGAGAGTGCAATTTTGGGTGTAGTTCACAGCGACTGTGTGCTGCAGTACTGGTGTGTACAACAACTGAAAAGATAATAGTAACAAGCCAGTTAGTTAGGGTGAGCAGAGAACTAAAACTGTCGCTGCCCACTTCTCTCCCCCTGCCTTTCCTGGGGTCTAGAGCCCTGCTGCCGGCCCTTCTCTCCCCCTGGCTGTCGGCGCCGCTGCCCGTTCTGTCCCCCTGACTATCGGTGCCGGCGCCCCATTGCCTCCCCCCATTCCCGGTGGCATAATTACCTGTTGCCGGGGTCGGGTCCGCGCTGCTGCAGGCCTCCGGCATGCGTCCCCTGCATCGTTGCTATGCGCTGCACGGCGCATGACGTCAGTGCGCCGCGCCGTGCATAGCAACGACGAAGGGGACGCACGCTGGAGGCCTGCAGCAGCGCGGACCCGACCCCGGCAACAGGTAATTATGGCACCAGGGATGGGGGGAGGCAACGGGGCAGCGGTGCCGGCAATGGGTGCTACCCCTTCTCTCCCCCTGGCTGTCGGCGCCGCTTCTCTCCCCCTGGCTATCGGCGCCGGCAATGGGGCGCCGGCACCGATAGTCAGGGTGACAGAGCGGGCAGCGGCGCCAATAGCCAGGGGGAGAGAAGGGCCGGCAGCAGGGCTCTAGACCCCAGGAAAGCCAGGGGGAGAGAAGCAGGCAGCAACGGCCTCTCTCCCCCTGCCTTTACTGGGGGTGTATCGGGGTATACACGCGCACACACGCACCCTCATTTTACCTCATTTAAAAAAACTTTTTTTACTCAAATATCCTTGGTAAAATGAGGGTGCGTGTTATAGGCCAGTGCGTGGTATACCCCGATAAATACGGTATATAATGAATATCCATAATTAAACTTAATCACAGAAGTGGGTTAGTTCAGATATCAGGACATAACTTTGTGTAGAGATCATCATATTTTATGATATCCTAAGGGCATATTATCTCTAGATACATAAAATGGGAATAAATCCAGCCCAGTCCTAACCACAACTTTCTCTGGTAAGATACAGTATTAAATATACTCTTTATTAGGAAAACTTAAATTAAGTTTCCTTGTGGCAATTATTATGTCATGTGGAGGAGCAGAGAGATCCAATAGACTATGCTATATGCAATATGATCAGTGCATTGATCCCCATAAGACTCACTCTGTTCATCTGCAGTAGAAGGGGGTGTGGCTTAGAAAGTACTGTTACCATCTCACAATTGAGAATATATATATATATATATATATATATATATATATATATATATATATATATATATATATATAAAATGCTTATGACTTGATAAAGGGAGGAATCCCGAAAGCTTGTCTCTACATAATCTTGTTAGTCCAATAAAAAAGGTATTACAAGATACTGCAACTATCGATGATTTTGCTTTTTGCATCACTGGACTAATACGGCTACTCCTAACTAATATATATATATATATATATATATATATATATATATATATGCCTGCCTGCTCATAAACATGACATAACTGTCCACATTAAAATGAGGCAACTTTATCAAATAAGAAACCTGTGTATATTACCGAGAGCACTTCTGGATAAAAGAAAGATGGCTGCCTGGAGTCCATGGGTGTGCCTGTAGTCATAACCGGTTAGCAGAGAAGAGTGACTATGGGTTTAAATTCTCTCCCTGACTCTTCATGGCTCCACCTCTTTCAGGGAGCTTCTAGGAACTTCTGTGATGAGGGTTGGGGTGCCTCTGTCTGTCTGTATGTGTGTGTTTTTCATGTCCTCCTTATACCCGCTTTTAGCTTGTCTCCTGTCTCAAAGATCCACCCCTACAAATATCAGATCATCCAATGATGACTGGTGGGTGTGTATATAGAGGGACATTTACTAAGGGGTTTAGTCATTTTTTTTCTTACTATGTTTGTCGCTAAATTGTGGCTATTTTTCGTGCGACTTTCTCTCGGAAGAGCTAGAAGAGCAAATTTTTTTTCCCGCTTGATTTAAGATAGTTTGGATTTTTAACTTGCAGTGGTCACGAATTTATCAACTGCTACAGTCGCAAAACAGTCGCAATGGCTAAAAAAACTTGACTAAATGTACCCCACCAAAGTTTTGGATTACTAAACGGAACTATGTAAGCAAAGAATAGGCCATTAGTAATTATGCAGGTTTTTAAACAAAAATGTTGTTTATTTTTCAAATTTAAACACATATGTATAGTTTGAAATAATCTGCTATCAGAAACTCTTAAATAAAACACAAGTGATTTTACCTTTTTTTTCTCCTTTTTGGTTTGTTGCTTTTTTTTGGTTTAAGGAAAACTTAAAACAGCAGGGTTAATACTTTTCGAATCCAACATCCTCTTTGGGTATGCTTTTTTAAAATCACAGCAGTTTCCCGTAGAGGGAATGGGCATTGAAATCTTATGTGCTTCAAAAATTGCAAAATTGGAATATCTGCAAATTGGTGGGCTATAAAGTAAAAAAAAACTCAGAAGATCCGGTGATGGTTAACATCACCACCTTTTTTTTATAGGTAAAAGCTGTTTTAAACGCATACGCTGCATTGCGGGCGCCACTGAGCCTTCACCATCCGAAACTTCAGAGGAAGGGTGAAGCGAAGAGCCAGCATCAAAATCCTGATTAACAGTTGTGGCAGACAGGTTTTCCAACAATACCTCAGCAGCAGTAGGTTGAGCAACATTACGGGTTTTGGACTTACGCTTCCCACTAATATGAGCCATTTAATTAAGCCTGTAGTAGATTGAGTAAAATGGGTTCAAAAACCAGAGATCTACACCAAAAAAGAAAGTCCAGAGAGAGAACAGACTGCCTGACCAAGTCAGAGAGCAGAAACTAGTAAATTACTATTTTTTCAACTACATGAAGTAAATTTCCCGCTTTTGCCTACGTGCAACAAATTTATTAACGCCATGCGACAATTTAGTAAATTTTTCGCACGTAAGCAAAAATGAAGTAGAAAAAAAAGGGTAAAAAGCAGACAACATAGTCAAAGAGTAGTAAATGTCCCTCATGGAGATCAGGGTAGTGGGTAGTGACATAACATCACAGCTTATCCTTAATTATAGCTAATATATTCTGTATTATTACATTCACCATAAGGGATAAATATATCTCTACCAGGTGTTATGGCTACTATATTTTCATAATATGATATATAATTCCTGAGATTAATAATATTCATGAATTAATCCATCAGGCAACACCAATTACATGATTAAACATCTAACACATTATTTATGCACCTGAATACAACATTTAGCTATACAGCTGTATACACAATAATAATGCTAATGGTAATAATGCCCCTATCTATCAGTTATATATATATATATATATATATATATATATATATATATATTGTATAATAGGGCAATATAGCATATTCATGCTACAAAGATCACATTATGAGATCATCTGTTTTATGAAGACATTATATGTTAACTTTCTGTTCACCTTTGGCTGTCTACAACTGCTTATATTAACTCAATCCTCTCAAGGACATGTCTGTTTACAGACCCCAGTATCACTTAGCTCAATAAATACGAGTGATATTGTGTTCAAATCTCAGCTAACACTGTTAAGATGTGAATACCTTGAGCATTTGCTTTTTAAGGTTTTCGTCATTGTTCAAGGTAGAGCACTGTCAATAAACCATTGTCTTTGACCCTTAGAAGAGATACATATTTGCATTCAGGCAAGGTCTGTGCCCTTTCAATGAACTACACTTTAGCTCTATTTTGGGTCTTCTGAGAATAGAGACAACATGGAGGACATATTGCCATGTTTTATTAAACATAGCGATTCATATTTGGGGCCGACGATAAGTATGACAACACCTGCTGGTGTTGTAGACAAATAATGTTTTAAGCGTAGTGGTGCGCATTGTACTCCCCTCATAAGTGCATACCACATATGCACATCTAAGTGGTGTACCATTTTGTTCCTGTTAAAATCTTAAAGGCCTAGATACTGTGAAAGGCCAGCCAAAAGTACACACCTGTTGGTATTGTAGACAAATACTGTTTTAAGTGTACTGGAGTACAATGTACTCCCCTCATAAGTGCATACCACATAAGTACATCTAAGTGGTGAACCATTTTGTTCCTGGTAAAGTCTTAAGCGCCTAGATACAGTGAAAGGCAAACCAAAAGTACACAAATACTGTTTTAAGCATAGTGGAGCGTATTGTACTCCCCTCATATACGCACTAAGTATGTGAGGCTGGGAAGTGCCAGGAGGTGCACCGAGGAGAGGCAGAGGCCTTAATTCATCAGGCAGAGGTCGCAGTAGACTAGAGGCGAGTGGCAGCGAGAGGCCTGAGCTCCCAGTATCAGCTAGTGGTCGTATCGACCAGCAACCCATCTGCCATCATCGATTGGTTAACATTGTCATTCACTTCATCACAAGAGACATCTGACACCCCAAGTCAACAGTCGGTTGGTTACTCAGACATAACTCTCAGTTGGCATGGCCTGGGAGCAATCATTGTCCTCCCATTGCCTCTATCCTATGCTGTTCCCTACCCCACATAAGTATCTTATGCTGTGGGTTCAGCTCCACTATTTAATGAGGACGATCTACTAGAGGACAATCAGTAGCTACTACCCAGCCTAGAAGTGGAGGAGAAATCTGCTGCTTCCTCCGCTAGGCTGGCAAGTAGTGATGAGTAGACTGGCGTGGGAGGTTGTGTTGAAAGCATTTAAGTTCCTGAAGCAGACACTGTTGAGGAACCTGAGGAGGACATCAGTGACGTGCAGACACAACTCGATGATGATGAAGCCAATTGCAATTGGGAGCCTGGTGCAGAAGGAGCTTCATCATCATCAAGAGAAGAGGGTTGCAGGTTGCTTGTGAGGCAGCAGCTGAGCCAGCAAGGTGGTAGCTTGGTTGGCATTCAGCATGGTGGCAGAAGTGGAAAGTCTGGAGCCAAACATGCCCGGGGCAGACCGCCTGCTTTGCGGCAGCCTACCTTCCCAAGAGGTAGTGGAACCGGGGTTCCTGGAGTCAACGGCAGTAGTAGTCAATCAGTGCGGACTGTTGGTGGGAAAATCAGCTACTCGACGGTGTGGCAGTTTTTCACCAAGCATCCGGAGGAGGTTAACATGGCCACATGCAAGATGTGTCGGCAGAAGGTGAAGCGTGGCCAGGGTCCCAATGTTGGCACCCACGGCCCTGCGTCAACATATACAATGTCACTATAAAGCGGCCAGGATTTCCACCCATCAATGCCTGATGCATTAGAGTAGATTGACCATGGTGTCACACCATGGATAGTGCAAAATATAATTAAGGTGCTGCTCACCATTTACAGACATTCCTCCTCTTTAGACCACAAGTAAGTATTGAGGATATGCATTAGCTAAAACTTAACTTTTCTTAGGATAAAATATGTGTACCCCAAATTTTTTTAAATCAATCTAAAGGAAAGGTGTGCAAAAAACACCATGTGCCACCTACACAACCATGTTTTGATGTGATGCAAAGACCCTTAAAAGGTGGTAGGGAACAATGTATGGTCCATTGTAACCGGTGGGGGTAAAAACTTTCCCTGTAAGACCCTACTCTCGCATTATTAATTCCCTTCTTGGCAAGTGTTACTTGCCCTAAAAAGGGTGGACACACGCAGGAACTTCTCCCTATTTCCACCTACAAACACTGCCATTTCACAGGGTTTTTAGATAGAAAAAGGGAGAAGTTCCTGTGTAGGGCCGCCCTTTTTAGGGCGAGTAACTCTTGCCAAGAAGGGAATTAATAGGGCGAGAGTAAGGCCTTACAGGGAATTTTTTTACCCCCACCTGCTACAATGGACAATACGTTGTTCCCTTTCACCTTTTAGACGTCTTTGTATCACATCAATACTTGGTGGTGCAGGTGGCACATGGTGTTTTCTTTACACACCTTCCGTTTTGTTTGATTTCAAAACATTTTTGGATACATATATTTGATCCTAAGAATATTATTAAAAAATTAATTTTTACATAATGCATATCCTCAATACTTGCTTGTTCACACTAACACTTCTTCTGCCTACCTGCCTCAGCTACTATTCTAATCCTGATACCCGCCTGATGCCACGCATCTCATGCCTAGTTCTCCTTTTTTCACCCACCTTCGTCAGTGGGTACTGGTATTGCCACCCACCGCCCCCCTATGTCACCGGGTCACTTTCAGGACTCCTTATGCTGCTGATGCCACTTCAAGGCTGTCTCATTCTTCCACCATATGTTCTCCTTATGCTGATGCCACCTCCAGGCTGTCTCATACTGCCACCATATGTTCTCTTCTTGCAGATGCCAGCTGCAGGCTGTCTCATACTGCCACCATATGTTCTCCATATGCTGATGCCAGCTCCAGGCTGTCTCATACTGCCACCATATGTTCTCCTCATGCTGATCCCAGCTTCAGGGTGTCTCATACAGCCACTATATGTTCTCCTCATGCTGCTGCCAACTCCAGGTTGTCTCATTCTGCAACTATATGGTTGATTCATGCTTCCACCACCTCCAGGCTGTGTCATTCAGCCACTATATGGTCTCCTCATGTTGCCGCCACCTCTAGACTGTCTCATTCTGCAACTACATGGTCTATTCATGCTTCCGCCACCTCCAGGCTGTGTCATTCAGCCACTATATGGTCTCCTCATGCTGTTGCCAACTCCAGGCTGTATCATTCAGCCACTATATGGTCTCCTCATGCTGCTGCCAACTCCAGGCTGTGTCTTTCAGCCACTATATGGTTTCCTCATGCTGCCGCCAACTCCAGGCTGTATCATTCAGCCACTGTAAGTTCTCCTCATGTTGACCCCATCTCCACGCTGTGTCCTTCAGCCACTATATGGTCTCCTCATACTGATGCCACCTCCAGGCTCATTGTCATTGTTCCGCTTTGTGACAGTGATTCTAATAGTGACACTTGTAATCTGCATGTCATACAAAATAACAGTATAATTTCACTAACCCAGCACACCCTATGTGTGTTACAGCAAGGCAAAGTGTTCTACACCCCTATTGAGGCTCTCTGTAGGCCAGAAATTGCCGTTTTTAAGACAGATTAATTAGAAATAATTTCAGACAAAACCACATTTTTTCCGAAAATTTTGGCGAATGGGCTGAATCAAATTTTTTGAAAATTTGCTCATCTCCAGTCTCAACTAAAGAAAATGACTACAACCATAGATAACATGACCTTTGAGTCACTAGGTAGAACTATGCTGTAATAAATTATACAGTCTGCAAAATACTGGGTAAAGTTGCCTCCACCACTGTATGGAGAGGGTGGTATAATTGTCTTTGTGTAGTGAATTTTATTGAGTAGAAGGATAGTGGTATTATTCAGTCAAAATTTAGAGGTAATATGTGGTTATTTTATGGGGTGGCATTATTGGGTACTTGTATAGTGGTTTCTAAACCACTAATGTATAAATCTTGGCAACAAAAGTGAGTGCATCACTAAGTGGAAATGCCCAAATTAGGCCCAATTAACCATTTTCCCTTCCCAATGGGATGTGACTTATTAGCGTTACAAGGTTTCAAGTGTGAATGTGTAGCAGGTATCTTAATTTTGCTGTTATCATTCTCATACTGAGAGCTAGAAGTTTAACTTTGAACCTCATAACATTGTTGCTCTACATAACGATGGCACAGGCTATAAGAAGATTGCCAAGACCCTGAAACATGCAGTGGTTTCACAGGACAGGCTCTACTCAGAACAAGGCAATTAAGTGATCGTGCTCAGCATCATTTACAGAGGTTGCCTTTTGGAAATAGACATATGAGTGCTAAAAGCATTGCTGCAGAGGTTGAAGGGGTGGGGGTCAGCCTGACAATGACCAGACCATACAGCACACACTGCATATTTCATAAGATTGGTCTGCATGGCTATGGGTCCTGAAGAAAGCCTCTTCTAAAGATGATGCACAAAAAAAAACAACAACCTGCAAACAGTTTTCTGAAGACAAGCAGACTAAGGAAATGGATTACTGAAACCTATGTCCTGTGGTTCGATGAGACCAAGATCAACCTATTTGGTTCAGATGGAGTCAGCAACTAGGTGAATAGTACAAAGAGAAGTGTATGTCTTGCCTTCAATCAAGCATGGTAGTGGCTAGAGATGAGCGAATCGAAGCTGACAAATCAAAATTCCTTACAAATTTCATGAAAATTTTGATTTGGGATTAATTTGAATATTGCCACGATTCTATTGCGCAAATCGCTTCATTAAACTCCATTTAGTGGGGTCCAGGCACCAGGGCATCTAAAATGGCGGATCCACTTGTGAGGAAATGGGGCAAGGAACTCTGGGAAGGCGGAAACAACGGTAAGCGGGATGAACCTGAATCACATGCAGGATGCAGCCTATCAGCAGCCAGTCACCCCTGTGATGTCACAGCCCTATATAATCGGCAGCCATATTGTGACCAATCACTTCATTCATTTCACTGCAGAGAGATAAGACAGACAGCCTTTGTGTGCGTGTGTGTTACACAGAAAAGCTTGTTACAGCAGCGTTTAAACCTCCTAGTCACATCAGCGTCCTGGTGGACAGGTGCTTTTTTCCACTGAAAAGGATTTTTACTGCAGCCATTAACCTCTCAGTCTTTTTCTACACCATTGTATTACAGAGAGGGGCAGAGAGCAGAGAGCTGTTTCAATATTCAACAAACTGTCTCAGCTTCATAAACCTTAACAGAGGAGGCAGGAACAGTTTTTCAGTATAATTCTGTTCCACAACAAATCATCTGATGGTTATACCAGTCTGTAAACGGTATAATACCCAGGCAGTCCATTCCTAATAGTCTTTGACAGAGTTCAATTTTGGGTTTAGTACACAGCTTTTATGTGCACCAGCACTGTTGTGTACTGCTGGTGTTTTACTCCAATACGTTTTTTTAAGCGTACTGTAGCTCATTTTTATGCCCTCATAAGTGCATACCACATACGTACATCTAAGTAGTGTACTATTTTGTACCTGTTAATCTGTCAAGAGCCTAGATACTGTGAAAGGACAGCAAAAAGTAATTGCCGGCTTGTGTTTTACTCCAATAATCTTTTTTAAGCGTACTGTAGCGCATTTTTCTGCCCTCATAAGTGCATACCACATACAGACATCTAAGTAGTGTACTATTTTGTACCTGTTAATCTGTCAAGGGCCTAGATACTGTGAAAGTCCAGCCAAAAGTAATCACCGACTAGTGTTTTACTGCAATACATTTTTTTAAGCGTACTATAGCGCATTTTTCTGCCCTCATAAGTGCATACCACATACGTACATCTAATTAGACACAAGGATATACAGCCTTGGAAGTATATACTCCTACATTATAACCGCATCATAATTATGTATAGTGCTGAGGGTCTATAGACTAGAATCTCAGTATAGCTCCATAAACAACATTTGATACACAAGAGGAAAAATTAGAGCCATTGCTACTGATAAAAAAAATATATACTTTATTGATATCAGGATTAAAATTACATACATGTGTCAGGATCCGGACTGGTATGCAGCGAGGACACTGGTGGTGGATCCTCTGTGTCCGTGGGGTGATGGCGTGGGCCGTACCAGGGGGTCTAAGGGGTTACTGGTTTTCACCAGAGCCCGCCGCAAAGCGGGATGGACTTGCAGCGGCAGGTAACCCCCAGGTCTTTCCACCCGATAGTGACTCAACCCCACCTGACAGCTGAGACAGGCGCGGTACACAGGGACAAGGCAAGAGCAAGGTCGAACGTAGCAGAAGGTCAGGGCAGGCAGCAAGAGTCGTAGTCAGGGGCAACAGCAGAAGGTCTGGGTACACAGGCTTGGGAACACACTAAACGCTTTCACAGGGCACAAGGCAACAAGATCCGGCAAGGAAAGGAAGGGGAAGTGGGTTTAAAAACACATGGCGCAGGTGTAGGTACTGATTGGGCCAGGCACCAATTAATGGTGCACTGGCCCTTTAAATTTCAGAGAGCCGGCGCGCGCGCCGGGACAGAAGAGCAAGAGGACGGGGCAGGTGAGGAGATTGGGATGCGACCCGCGGGCGGGCGCGTCCCGCTACACGGATCGCATCCCCGCCGGTGACACCAGTGGGTCTGACCGGGGCGCTGCACAGAGACGAACGCCGCGAGCGCTCTGCGTAACAACATGTGACTATAATATGAGGATAATATGATAATGACAGTATATAGTACAAAACAATGATTTGTTCAAGCTATTAAACCCAATAAAATGGTGGGACAGGTGAAATAGTCAAAGATTGTAACAGAAAAAATAATATTACATAAGTAACTGAGAGGTGGAACAGCAGTTAAAGGGTCATAATTAGTGTTGCTCGCGAATATTCGCAATGCGAATTTTATTTGCGAATATTGCATATTCGCGAATTTGCGAATATTCGCGAATATAGAACTATATATTCGTAATTAGGAATATTCTTTTTTTTTTTTTTTTTCACAGTACACATCACAGTGATCATCCTTCTCTGCTTCCAGCTTGTGTGGTGTAAAGAAGGCTCTAATGCTACTGTGTGAGACTGGCGTGCAAATTTTCGCATATGCTTATGCTAATTTCTGTATATGCGAATGAAAATAAAATGCGAATATTACGAATAAGCAAATTTAGCGAATATATGACGAATATTCGTCCATATATTCGCAAAATATCGCAAATTTGAATATGGTCTATGCAGCTCAACACTAGTCATAATGAGAGCAGTGTAGTTTAGTAGGGTTCAAAGACAATCCCTCCACTAAATATGTAGCCGCACACTGCGGGCTGCTATAAGTAAACAACCTACACACTCTACCTGGACTTTCTCAAGGGACGCTACCTCTGTCTATTGTGTTCTCCCTTATATACCCAGCCAAAGTGGTGTGAATGCGCACCGCGTCATAGCCTCGGCACGCAGGTCACAGATGCGTCACATGCGCACATGCCACATAGGCTGTCATTGCCCACGTATCATAATGAATACTCATACCCCATGTATATCATGTAAAAAAGTGAAAATATCCTATGTGAAAGTACAAGAAATAGAACAAATTACTTACGAAATGCTTTCTCCAACGGGGATACAACAAACGATGCTTAAAGGGGTACTCCGGTGGAAAACGTAGTTGCTGTTTTTTTTTTTTTTTCTCAAAGAAGTGGTGACAGAAAGTTAAACAGATTTGTAAATTACTTCTATTAAAAATTATTAATCCTTTCAGGACTGTTTAACACCTGTTTGCTACAGAAGAGAATCTTTATTTTTTGAATATCTTTTTTGTGTTGTCCACAATGCTCTCTGCTGACACCTGATGCCTGTATCAGGAACTGTCCAGAGCAAGAGAAAATCCCCATAGCAAACCTATGCTACTCTGGACAGTTCCTGACATGGACAGAGGTGTCAACAGAGAGCACAGAGAGCACAGCGATTGAAGTGTGCCTGAAAACCGCGTCGAGGTTCTGCCTTTAGAGGGCATCCCCTTATGTACATGATAAATGAAAGAAAGGGTGAGGCGGGTGGGTTTCGCCAACCCAGCATGCGCCCCTATGGAGGGGTTGCCGGGGATTAAATATCCTATGCCCCTCCCACAAATGCAGCCTGATAGGCTTTCTACTTGTGGTCAGGACTTATCAGTGTGAGTGGTCTTACTTGTTACCTGCTGCCAGGGAAACCTGAAAGAGACATGATTAATACCACACGAAGCTTAACAACTACCTGCCCCTTGAACAGCGGTTGAAGTGTGCCTGAAAACCGCGTCGAGGTTCTGCCTTTAGAGGGCAAAAAGACAACACTATTAGGGTAATTTGAAAGTGAACTTTATTATAAAGCTAAATGATGAAACGCGTCAGCCATCTCCCTTGAGGGATCTGGGACATACGTGGCATACGCATCAGAGCGCCACCTGCCCAACTTCTGAATCACATGTACTGGCACCTTATGCCTGGAGGCCGCTGATGCCGCTCCGATCCGAAAGGAGTGCCCTGAGTATTCCCTGGGGTTGTGGCCTAACGTACGAAGTAACGTGCGAATATGTGACATGAACGTGGAAGTAGTGAGCGCCCGTGCACCGAAGGGCAACAGAGGTGACTCCGGAGGTTTGTCGTGTAGCATGTTGGCCAGTTGTGACAACACCGCCACCGGGCACCATTTATTACCTGAAGGGAAATACCTCACCACTGCACCCCACCTGCATGTCTTAGTGACAGAAAGTGCAACCTCAAACCAAGAACCCTGCCACCTCAAGTGAGCTTTCTGTAAGTGTGTGGTGCCCCGCCTAGCACACGAGAATTCTCCCGGACGGAGGAAACCATAAAAAGCCAGATACACGGCAGACTTTAGAATCAAGCTGCGCTCGAAACCGAACGGGTTACTGTTCAAAGCATCGGACAACGCCCTGAACAGGTCACCGCTGATAGGTCTCCGGAGAGCCGGAACTCTGGAGCTACGGGCCAAGACCCCTCTGAGCGCAGCCTTGACCGCCTGAGATGAAAGAATAGAGAGCTTGTCCGGGTGAGCTAAAGAAATGAAGTGCTAGATGCCTGACAGATAAGATTTGATGGTACTATGAGATAAGTGCAGAGAAGAGTGGCAAAAACCGATGAAAGATAGAATGACCTTAGTGTAGAAAGAGAAAGGAATATTGTGATGCGATAGATAAGACCTAAAAGTGTTGTAAGCCGCGTGGTATGCCTTCTTAGTGTTGGGTGCCAAGGCGTCAGACATTAAGTCCCGGGCCACTTTCGTGTAATAGGCTAATCCATAATTAGCTGGGCCAAACCTGGGGCCTGAGCTCCGACCAGCTCTGCCTTTGGGACCACCTGTGAAAAAAGACGAAAATTAGCCCTGGACAGCGCATCGGCAGCTGTATTGTCCACCCCCGGTATATGTATGGCCACAAAATTAAACTTGAACTGCAGGGACACCCAGACTAACTTACGAACGAACCTCATGACTGTGGTGTGATTGGAACTGCCTTTTTTTACTATGGCTACTGTCGCCTGATTGTCGCATAGGAATTGCACCGTCTGCCCTGCCCATTTGTCACCCCACACTACTGCCGCTGCTACAATAGGCAATATCTCAAATAGAGCAGAAGTGCTGCCAAAACCCCCCAGCGCCAACATCTGTTCGGACCATTGCCCCGCCATCCACCTGTTGCCCCACACTGCATCATATCCGGTGGAAGATGACGCATCAGTGCAGACTTTGGGGGACCACTCGGAGGCTGGCGGAACAAACATTGCTGTGCCATTCCAATGCTCCATGTACCTGTCCCACATCCCAAGATCAGCCAGGGCTTGCCGATCCAGGGATACCCTACTGTGCTGGTGTGGGACATCGTGTAGGAGGGACAAGATCCTGGACACAAATGCCCTACCCTGCGGAATGACCCTCATGGCAAAAGCGAGCATACCTAGCAAGCTTTGTAATTCAACCTTGGTCGTGATGCGAGAGATCGTGAACTTGTGGATGGTCTGTCTGATTCTATTGAGTTTGTCGGTAGGCAGGCTAACTTGCATGGTAACTGAGTCTAGGACTACTCCCAGAAAGGTGAGGCATCCTGCTGGACCAACTGTCTTCTTGGGAGATACCGGCACCCCAATGTCAGCAAACAGCCCGAGTAATCTGGCCAACTGGCCTGGCTCTTCCCTCGGACCACTGAGCAGAAGAAAGTCATCCAGGTAATGGATGACTTGGCTGCATCCGGAGACATTGACCAGCAGCCAGTGCAATGCCTCGGCCAGTCGGTCAAACAACCACGGGCTGCTTTTACAACCGAAGGTCAGCTTGGTAGCGAAATAATAAGAACCCTGCCACTTAAGACCGAACCATTGCCACTGATCCCTGCGTAACGGGAGCAACTTAAACGCGTCTGTGAAGTCTGCTTTAGCCATCCAGGCCCCTGGACCGAGTTTCAGGATGAGCTCAATGGCCTCGTCTATCGATGAGTACTGCATGTTAAATTCGTCTGATGGTATGAGTGAATTGATGCTGGGAATTACTGAACCGTGGGGAGCCGACAAGTCAAAAATCATCCTTTTCTTCCCACTGAACTTCCCCGTCACCACCCCTACCGGGCTGACTCTCCATGAAGTGAAGGGAGAAACTGCAAAGGGCCCAATCATGTAACCTTTCAATAACTCAGTGTTTATTAAATCGGTGATGGCTACGGGATCGTGCAGAGCTGTCAACAAATTATCACATTCATGTGTGGATTGTGGAATCGTGACCATGCCAGCGTGGAAACCCTCTGTCAACCCGGTGACCAACCACTGCACCCAGGCCGGGTCTGGGTGATCTACGAGTAAGGCAGCTAGGACTGCGGTGCGAGCCCCGCCTAGTCATGCTGGCCCCTTTTGCCTGCAAGCCAAGCCCGGGTGGGCCCTAAAACAGTAAAAACAGACATGCAACAACCTGCAGTTGCTGTAGTTGCAGGAAGGGATGTTGTAATTGTTGCATAACTGCGAGCCACCGAGGTAATGCACCGGACGGCCCAACTTATCCACTGATGGTATCTGAGGATGTGGATGGTCTGGCCGCCCCATGCTCCCCATGCTGCCCAAGCCCTGCGCACCATGCGGTGGCGTGAGTGATGGCCTGACAGTGAGCGCACGCTGGGAACTTCAGATTTGCAAAATGACTGCAAAACATCTGCAAATCCTCTAGGCTCCAGTCAGTCACGTAACCATCCTGGCTGGAAGCGGCCGCTGCCATAGCCGAGAACTTCTATGATAGTCGTAGAAGTGGGTACCACCATACTTGTACGCATACTCAGTGACCCTCAGCAAGTACAGATCGAGCTCCTCCCTTCTCTCCGGCCTGACAGAGCATATCACTTCCCTGTACTTGCTGAAGGCAATAACATACTCATGAATGTTCAATTTCCTTTTCAACCTAGCGTCCTTACTTTTGAGGACCACTGATAACTCTGCACAAGCTACCGTCTTAGTGTCCTCCACATCAAAAGCAGATATCAGAAGTGAAGCCAAGTTAATGTCCTTCCCTTCCAGTATGTCCTTCCTCAGGGCCGCCGGGACAAAATGCACCGGTGACACCCTTGGTGGCCCTGGACGCCTACCTGGGTTGACCTCCACTACTGGGGCAGTCGCTACCGCAGGGGCCGGCCCCTGTGGGGCTACTGGGGCTGCCGCCTCCTGAGTACCCCTCTTCTCAAGAGACTCCAGTCTGCCCATCATGGATATCATCACGGCATGTAGTTCATTTAGTCTAGCCTGGCTCGAGGTACCCTCCAGAGTGCCAGTAGCATCCTGATCCGCCAAGAGGAGCTTATATAAGTCCACTTTACGAGCGGTGGCCGGGAAAGGAGTTGCCCTCTTGCGCAATTCCTCCATTAGCTTGGGAATCGTCCACGCTCTGTATGCCGCAGAGGAGGACGTCCCTCGCATGGAGCTCCTGCCTGGAGTTTCAGGGATGGACATCGGGTCCTCGATGTCTGAAACGTGAGACATGACCTATCTGGGCCGAAACGGGTGCCGGGGAAAAAGCGATAATAGTGAGTATCTTGACAAAACTGAAAAACGTGTCCCCCTCAATGACAGCTACTGACCTGACCCCTAATGAAACCACAACAAATCGAAATATCCGATGGACACCTGTAACGCCTGTGGATAACCAAATGAGAACACTTATTACCTCGTACCCCTGACCGTGCCTGAAGTGTGCAAAGGTGTGGACCCTGAAACGAGTAATGACCGCAAGTCGAGTGTACCCCTTGGTACCCCTGATGCCACGTGCAAGGTGACAGTATGTAGGAGAGCGCTATGAAATGCATGATGCGTGAAGCCATGATGTGTATTATGACAGTGAATACCTCCTGACGGCGGGCCAAGATTACAGTACGCACCATCCCTGACTAACTAGCAACGGTCCTGAAGACGTGTCAGCAACCATCACAGGTAAACGGTCACCCTTGAAGAAGAGTCTAGATAACAGCAACCGTTACCCATGTACCTGGAAATGCTCTGAACGCGTGCCAGACCAACGAATGCACTGTAATCCCTCTGACGGATTGGAGTCAGACTACTCATGATAACAGCGTCTATGTGATACTGCTACTGTATGTACTATATAAGTTGGTGTAGACCAATATTATGTGAACTGAAAACGGAAGGCGCGAACTGGCCCTACTACCAGGAAAGTGACAACCACAGTGTGACATAAGAACAGAAGGGGAAAAAAATAAAAAAAAAGAAATTGCTGTGCGGCTAGTACTAACCGAAGCCCCTAGGCGTAGATGCAATGTACAACACAGGAACGTAGCGATCACCTAACCGAAATACACCCAATCTGAAACAAAATAACAACCAGTGTTTCTGAGCTGAAACTAACCACAGAGTTACCTAGCTAGCAATCCTGAAAATGACCCAACTAAACCCCCGCTAGCCCCCCTACTGCCCCACTCCCTGTTGATGTGAACCATGAACGTGTGTGTGAAATACTGGGTATCTATATGTATGAGTACATATATGCGGGGGGAGGGGCATCCACCTTCTCTTTCCTATCAAGTATATATGCACATATATATATATATATATATATATATATATATATTTTATATATATAATTTTTTTTTATTTTTTTTTTTTACTGGTGCATGTATCCGAGGCCTGTGCCCCCCGAACACCGGTGCACCTGCCAGGAACTATACTTCTTATATCAACACTGCATGTACCCCACTATAAATGCTCTCTTTTTTTTTTTTTTTTACTTAATATGTGCATGTGTTTGAGGCCTATGCCCCCCCAAACACCAGTGCACCTGCCAGAATAACACCCCCTCCAATACCAACACAGTGTATGCATGAATATAGCACTATACATGTCCCCCCCCCCTTTTTTTTTTTCCGTACCGCAGCACCACCTGCGGTCCGCAGACGGAACTGCAGCCCGAACCAGCTACTCCCCTGGCCTGCCGACTCCCCTCACCCAGAGACCCAGCGTGTCACGTGAGTCGCTGAAACTGTGCGCCCACGTGGGACGGCTGCGTGAGAGCGACCGTGTCCAGCCGGTGAGGCCTGCCCCAGCATCCGCTGACCTACGTGAGGTTATACCGTCCCCCCCGAGTGCAACGGCACTCCAACCACGTGTGGATGAGGCGGCGCAGGGAGACTCCGGGTGCCGTGTCTCCCCGCCCACCCCCGCTGCAGCCACGCGCCACAAAATATATGTCTGCATGACCGGCCAGCCTGGCTAAGCTGTCGGTGCCCCCTGAAAGATACTGCCGCCTTGCGGACCTTGGGTGCCGGAGACCGCCCCACTCACTTGGGTGCCCTGAGGGGAGAAAAGCTGCGGCCCAGGGCACCCAAGTGAGTGAACAACCAGCCGGTACTCCGGCACTTACCTGCATACGCCCCTAGGGAGAGGTTGCCGGGGATTAAATATCCTAAGCCCCTCCCACAAATGCAGCCTGATAGGCTTTCTACTTACGTGATATTCTGGTTAAAAGCCACTACATTGCCAAAACCCCTATTTGGGACAAAAGGACCTAGAATGGGATGCTTCCCTTGTGGACAGTGCCGGGCATCCAGCAATATCCAGATGGCAACTGATTTCTGGTCAGCCGATGGCCAACATCATTTTGAGATCCGCCAGTATGTCTCGTGCAGTAGTTCCCATGTAATTTACTATGCCACTTGTGGATGTTCAAAGATTTATACTGGGCTTACGTCCAGAGAATTACGCATCAGAACAAGGGAGCACGTGCAAGACATACTGGCGGCAAAAGAGACAGAAGATATAATTCCCCTGAAGACACTCCCCAGGCATTTTAAAGATTTTCATCACTGTGACCCGACTTCCCTGAAGATTAGAGGAATTAAGCACATAAATATGAATATCATGGGGGTTATTATAAAAAAAAATTCTGGCCCAAAAAGAAGCCAGATGGATAGTAACGCTGGGAACCATGGGAACCAGCTCAGCTTCTCATTTTTCCTATAGGTTACTTTCCCTTTACCGTTTGCCTTGATTTTAATGCTATCTTTTTCTTTTTTTAAGGTTTTAATTGTTCGGATTTATAGTTACCGTATTTATCGGGGTATACCACGCACCGGCCTATAACACGCACCCTCATATTATCAGGGATATTTGGGTACCCCGATACACCCCCAGGAAAGGCAGGGGGAGAGAGGCCGTCCCTGCCGGCTTCTCTGCCCCTGCCTTTCCTGGGGTCTAGAGCCCTGCTGCCGCCGCTTCTCACCTGCTGGCTATCGGCGCCGCTGCCCATTCTCTCCCTCTGAATATCAGTGCCGGCGCCCCTTTGCCGGCGCCGATAGCCAGGGGGAGAGAAGCGGTGCCGGCAATAGGGCAGCGGCGCTGACAGCCAGGGGGAGAGAAGGGGCAGCGGCACCCATTGCCGGTGCCGCTGCCCCTTTGCCTCCCCCATCCCCGTTTGCATAATTACCTGTTGCTGGGGTCGGGTCCGCGCTGCTTCAGGCCTCCGGTGTGCGTCCACTGCGTTGTTGCTATGCACTGCACGGTGCGGCGCACTGACGTCATGCGCCGCGCCGTGCAGCGCATAGCAACGACGCAGGGGACACACACCGGAGGCCTGAAGCAGCGCGGACCCGACCCCGGCAACAGGTAATTATGCAACCGGGGATGGGGGGAGGCAGCGGCACCGGCAATGGGTGCCGCTGCCCCTTCTCTCCCCTTGTCTGTCAGCACCGATAGTCAGGGGGAGAGAACGGGCAGCGGCGCCGATAGCCAGGGGGAGAGAAGGGCCGGCAGCAGGGCTCTAGACCCTGGGGCAGGCAGGGGCAGAGAAGCCGGCAGCGCCCGCTTTAAATCATTGAACTGCAGCGGCTTATCGGCGTATAACACGCACATAGACTTTAGGCTACAAATTTTAGCCTAAAAAGTGCGTGTTATACGTCAATAAATACGGTAAATGTGAATTGTTTACCAGCCCAAGTGTACCCATTCATAGTGGAATTTTGTGACAATCGAGCAGTATATGCCCCTCGTCTCCCATGAACAAGATAATTTTCATAAGAACTGTATGTTTGTATGCACCATGATATCTACACAGACAACCCCATTTCTGAACATTCATATATTTTTGATAATTAAGTATACTACCTCAGTTAAAAAAAAAAAAAAATTCTATCCCAGTTAGCTCTCCTTTTAGAGTTGGATGAGAGGTATACACTAACAAGCACATAGCACTTTTCATACAGTACTTTTGTCTTTAAATAACCCCCTTTTTATCTAAGGGGCACATATTCTTTATATTTTTATTTTTTTTATTTTTGTTTGTTTTTTATGTAATATTGTAGTATTTTAGTTTTCACACTATTATTATCCATCCTTGCGATGGTATTCTCACTTTAAGTTAATTGACCAATTACCATATACACTATTTGGGTTATCTATTCATAATCACATTCATTTAGAGCCTAATTATGGTTAATGTATTTCACATTATGTACTTTCCCATAGGTTATTTTCACTTTTTTTTTAAATACTTTTTTACATGATATACATGGGGTATGAGGATTCATTATGATACTTGGGCAATGACAGCCTATGTGGGATGTGTATTTGTAACAATGTTTTCCTATGGGAAAGAAGTAAGTGTGTATGTGGTGTTGTTCTTGCCCTATTACAGAAGATAATGACACCACGTCCATACTATTATTTATTCCATCATGTAATTTGTATACTGTATTAGTTATAATATGGTTGTAATAAGTATTTTATGTATCTTCACTTGCATGTTTGAAAATCAGTCAAGAATGGGCCTTTATTTGACATGTTATAACAAGTGGCGCCTATATTCGGGTCCGTATATATGATTTATGTATTTTTCTATGCATTACCAATATACAGTGAGCAGCAGTTATGGGCCCCCAATCCATATACAAACATGCCATTCCATTACAAAATAGGGGACAAGGGTATTTACCTGTCATTGTACAGTATTGTATCTGACAGCGCCAACTCCTGCATGTGCGCATGCGCCGGGTTCGTTTCCCGGCACCGACTCTCTGGGCATCAGGGAGCAAGTTGCGCATGTCCGGATGTGACGCATCCGTGACCTGCGTGCCCAGGCTGGTACGCAACGGACAGTAGTGAGTATGTTCCAGGTCAGGAAAAAAAATATATAATAATTCTATCCCAGTCAGCTCTCCTTTTAGATTTATATGAGAGGTATACACTAACAAGCACATAGCACTGTTCATACAGTACTTTTGTCTTTATATAACCCCCTTTTTATCTAAGGGGCACATATCCTTTATATTTTTTATTTTTTTATGTTTTTTATGTGATATTGTAGTATTTTAGTTTTCACACTATTATTATCCATCCTTGTGATGGTCTTCTTCAGATTTCTCACTTTAAGTTGATTGACCAATTACCATATACACTATTTGGGTTATCTAGTATGAGCATGAGCGTCGGCGCGCATTTACGCCCACTTTGGCTGAGTATACAAGGAAGAACGCAATAGACAGAGGTAGCGTCCCTTGAGAAAGTCCAAGTAGACGAAATGTATGTTGGGGCGGTGGTGACGTGCCTCCATCTTGAGTAAATGAGGTGGCGATTTGGTATATTTATATTTGAGTGTGTAGGGTGTTTACTTTAGCAGCCCGCAGTGTGCGGCTACATATTTAGTGGAGGGATTGTCTTCGACCCCTTTAAACTACACTACTCTCATTATGAAACTTTAACTGCTGCTCCACCTCTCAGTTACTTATGTAATGTTTTTTTCTGTTAGAATCTTTGACTATTTCACCTGTACCACCATCTTATTGGGTTTAATAGCCTGAACAACTCATTGTTTTGCACTGTATACTACCATTATTATATTATCCTCACATTATAGTCACATGTATGTGATTTTTATTCTGATATCAATAAAGTATATTTTATCAGTAGCAATGGCTCTAATTTTTCCTCTTGTGTATCATACGTACATCTAAGTTGTGAAATATTTTGTACCTGTTAATCTGTCAAGGGCCTAGATACTGTGAAAGTCCAGGCAAAAGTACTCACCGGCTGGTATTGTACTCAAATACTTTTTTGAGCATACTGTAGCACATTTTTATGCCCTCATAAGTGCATACCACAAACGTACATCTAAGTAGTGTACTATTTTGTACCAGTTAATCTGTCAAGGGCCAAGATACTGTGAAAGTCCAGGCAAAAATACTCACCGGCAGGTGTTGTACTCAGAAACTTTTTTAATTGTACTGTAGCGCATTTTTCTGCCCTCATAAGTACATACCACATACATACATCTAAGTAGTGTACTATTTTGTTCCTGTTAATCTGCCAAGGGCCTAGATACTATGAAAGTCCAGGCAATAGTACTCACCGGCTGGTGTTGTACTCAGACACTTTTTAATTGTACTGTAGCGCATTTTTCTGCCCTCATAAGTGCATACTACATGCGTACATCTAAGTAGTGAACTTTTTTGTACTTGTTAATATTGTCAAGGGCCTAGATACTGATAAAGTCCAGGCAAAATTAATTGCCGGCCGGTGTTTTACTCCAATACATTTTTTTAAAGCGTACTGTAACGCATTTTTCTGCCCTCATAAGTGCATACCACATACATACATCTAAGTAGTGTACTATTTCCTACCTGTTAATCTTTCAAGGGCCTAGATACTGTAAAAGGACAGCCAAAAGTAATCACCAACTGGTGTTTTACTCCAATAAGTTTTTTTAAGCGTACTGTAGCAAATTTTTCCGCCCTCATGAGTGCATACCACATACATACATGTAAGTAAGGTACTATTTTGTACTTGTTAATCTGTCAAGGGGCTACATACTGTGAAAGGACAGCCAAAAGTAATTACCGGCTTGTGTTTTACTGCAATACATTTTTTTAAGCGTACTGTAGAGCATTTTTCTGCCCTCATAATTGCATACCACATACCTACATCTAAGTAGTGTACTATTTTGTACCAGTTAATCTGTCAAGGGCTTAGATACTGTGAAAGGCCAGCCAAAAGTACACACCTACTGCTGTTCTAGACATATACTCTTTTAAGCGTAGTGAAGCGTAGTGTACTCCCCTCATATACACACTAAGTATGTAAGGCAGAGAAGTGCCAGAGGAGTCGCTGAGGCCTAAACCCTTCAGGCAGAGGTCACAGCAGACTAGGGGGCGAGTGGCAGCAGGAGTTGCAGCGAGAGGCCTGAGCTCCCGGTATCAGCTAGTGGTCATGTCTCGACCAGCAATCCATCTGCCGTCATCGATTGGTTAACACGTTCATCCACTTCATCATAAGTGACATCTGATACAACCAGTCAACAGTCGGTGGGTTCCTCAGACACAACCCTCAGTTGGCATGGCCCGAGAGCAGTCCCTGTCCTCCCATTGCCTTTGTCCTATGCTGTTCCTTCCCCTACAGAAGTATCCTATGCTTTGGGTTCAGCTCCGCTATTCACTGAATCTGTGAAGAGAAAAAAAGGGACCGATGGACGGCGCCTCGTGTATTACCCAGGGGTAAGAGGGTGGGGAGTGGGGAGCGACCCTGCGGAGCTTATAGATGACTGCTCACCTTATGAAAGTATCAATAGCGCATGTAACCCACAAACACAGTTGGGGTGCTAGGGGTACGAGCCGCTGCTGAGCCAAAGGGTTGCAGGAGTAGACAAAGTCGTCCTGGAGTAGGAGGTAGAAGCAAGGCAGAAAAAGGACTCTTTAAATTGGTGAAGCCAGAGGTGATGCAAAAGTCCTCAGCAGGACATCTTATTAATAGAAAATAAAAAACGAACAGATGACGCTTTTTGGGAGGATCCCTCCCTTCCTCAGATGAAGGTGAGGTGGTAAAATTACAAACAGGTTTATATGGCCCAAAATGGGTGCCAAAAACAAGGGGGAGGAGCATACAGTAGACAGGTAAAAATAGCATACAATGTGTTAAACAATAATATAACATCATGCATAGTATAAGTAAATATAAAAAGATATATTTATAAAAATAAAATGCAGATTTGGTGCAGTGTTGTAAGGACAGGTGAGGTTTTGCAGCAGCTGCAGAACCGCAGTGGGCCGGAAGTGACCCACTGCGGTGTGTGAATGAAAGCTCCTATGTGTGGAGCACAATCTCCTGTTTCTAGTATGTTGTCAGGGATGTGTTGCTATGCCTGTCGGCCATGTGATCGGTAATCAGCCAATCAGATGGCACAGCAGGAGCACCGCTGAATACATAGTGCTGGCTGTTGTGACAGTTCAGTGATCGCTCAGCAATCGCACTGTTAGTAAAACTGTTAGTGAAACTGAGTACAGTAAGAGAGGGAGAACACCGCTCTGTGTGTGATGACTGATGTGTATGACGAATGATATGGCCGGTCGGCCGGGATAACATAGCGCCCATGTGTCAAGCAGCTCACAGATTGCACTGACAGCGGGGCTGAGACATAATAATAAAAGAAGGGGGAGCGCTCAGTGAGTAATGGGCATTTAGTTCACTAAGGTGCATGACTGATAATTATTAACCTAGATTAGCCATTTAGTGGATGGCTAGAAATGTATGTAAAAGTCATATATAGCATAAAGGACATACATTGTGTATAGCAGTAATATATAATAAGGCACCTTAACAGTATATATGAAGGAACACATAGCATGGCATATAGTGGTATAAAGTGTAGCAGAAACTGTATCAAGGCACATGGTATGCAGTAGATAGGGGTATATATATATATATATATATATATATATATATATATATATATATATATATATAGCCATGCACATTGTAATCAGTAGCTAGGGGTATATATATACACATACTCTGTGTGAGGCTACACTATTAGAGGAGAGCATTCCCAATTCAGGATTGCTCTTTATATAGCAGTCAAAGGGTGTTAGAATAAATATTGGTACATAAAATATGAATACATACAGCAAGGCATGAAAAGCACATGGTAAAAACAAACCCAGGCTGTCGGTAAAATCTGTTTAAAAACATGTATAAACCAGGTACAGTAAATAAATACAGAAAATAAATACAATAAGACTGATCAGAAAATGACTTATTGTCTGGGAGGTATGTGGGCCATGAGCATAGCTAGAGGGAACATTCGATCAGTTCGTTAAGGCCAGAAGGGACCAGGGTTTGTAATTTATATATCCAGTAGTTATCTCGCCTTCGGAGGGTGCCAAACCTATGAGCATTATCTCTGGTTATTTGTTCTATAGGAGTGATAGATATTACATTAATGTTTTGGTCATGGAGTTCAGTTATGTGTCTGGAAACACTGTGTAGGAGGTAGAGGTGTTATTTCTATGTTTTGTGATCCTTTCTCGTAAACACCTAATGGTCCTCCCCACATACTGAACTCCACAATGGCATTCAAGCAGATAGATAACATACTGAGAGGAACAATTTAATAGTGTTTTAATTGAAAAAGATTCTCCCGTGGTTTTGGATGTAAATTTTCTGGCCCGTGTAGGTTGGCACAGCATTTACAGCGGGCATGCCCACATCGATATGCACCAGTAGTAGAGAGGAAGCTTGCTGGTTGCAGGTTGTGGGTTTTCAGTCAACTGGGGGCCACAATATTCTGCAGTGTTTTGCCTCTCCTGAATGTGACACCGGGTTTTTGTGGGAGTGTGTCCCGTAAAAATGGGTAGTTCATTAGGATTGGCCAGTGTTTGTGTAGGACATATTTAATTAGGTTATGTTCCCTAGTATGAGTAAGTCGTGATGAAGTAAGTCGTGATGAAGTTAATGGACCAATCTTGTTTATTTTTCGTGGTGTCTTGGATTTTAGTCAAACATTCAGGTTGTGATAGATTGTTTGCCCTTTTAAAAGAGGAGTCCACAATGGCCTTAGGATATTTTTTCGCCTTAAATCTCTTTTTTTTAAATATTGCTCTGTTCAATAAAATGACTAATATTAGAGCAGTTGCGTCTAATACGCTTAAATTGCCCATAGGGGACATTTAAAAGCCATTTCTTATAGTGTGAGCTGGTAAAATCAAGGTAGCTATTACTGTCTACTTAAAAAAAAAAAAAAAAAAAGTTTTGGTGTTAAGGGATCCTTGGCCATTGTGGAAAACAACAACATCTAAAAATTCAGCATTGTCATTAAAAACATTATGCGTAAAATGAAGCCCCCGGGTGTTGTTGTTGAGAGAGGTTAAAAACTCATCAAGTAAAATAGTGGAACCGTTCCAGATAAAAAATATATCATCAATAAAATGCTTAAAATAAATACAATGCTTAAATAAATGGTGAGGATAAATGAAGGTTTCCTCGAATAGACCCACAAATAAATTAGCGAAACTGGGTGCCACTCTCGATCCCATAGCGGTGCCTGTATGCTGTGCATAAATACGTTTTTGAAACTCAAAATAATTATGTTTTAAAATATAACGGAGCCCTTTAAGGATAAAATCACGTTGGGTTTGGGGGAGATCGGGATCGCCCTGTAAGTAGTGGGCCACTGCATTTATCCCCAAGTCGTGATCAATGACAATATAAAGGGTGGTAATATCCATGGTGACCAACGTGTATTCATATTTCCATTCTACTTCTAAAATTGAGGAGATAAAATCAGTGGTATCCTTAAGATAAGATGTTATGCTCCTCCCCCTTGTTTTTGGCACCCATTTTGGGCCATATAAACCTGTTTGAACTGAGGAAGGGAGGGATCCTCCCGAAACGCGTCATCTGTCCATTTTTTTTTTCTATTAATTAAATGTCCAGCTGAGGTCTTTTGCATCACCTCTGGCTTCGCCTTATCCTTCATACCTGAGTCAGCAGCGCCAATTTAAAGGGTCCTTTTCCTGCCTTGCTTCTACCCACTATTCACTGAGGACGATCTAATAGAGGACAGTCCGCAGCTACTGCCCAGCCAAGAAGTGGAGGAGACATCAGCCGCTTTCTTCGCTAGGCGGGCAAGTAGCGATGACGAGAGTGATGTGGAAGGTGGTATTGCCAGCGTTCAGGGTCCTGAAGCACACACTGTCGAGGAACATGAGGAGGACATCAGTGACGTGCAGATACTTGTTGATGATGATGAAGCCGATTGAAATTGGGACCTGGGTGCAGAAGGGGCTTCATCATCATCAGGAGAACAGGGTTGCAGGTTGCCCGTGTGATCAGCAGCTGAGCCAGCAAGGTGGTAGCATGGTTGGCAGTCAGCATGGTGGCAAAAGTGCCCGTGGGAGACCGCCTGCTTCGCGGTACCCTACCTTCCCAAGAGGTAGTGGAAACGGGGTTCCTGGAGACGGTGGCAGTAGCAGTCAATTAGTGCGGAATTGTTGGTGGGAAAATCAGCTACTCAGCGGTGTGGCAGTTTTTTATCAAGCATCCGGAGGAGGTTAACATAGCCACATGCAAGATGTGTCGGCAGAAGGTGAAGCATGGCCAGGGCCCCAATGTTGGCACCACGAGGGAGGACAATCTGACCTACTACAGAGACATCCTATGTAGTCAGTTGGCCGATGCACCATTGTCCATCCTCTCGCAGGTCTGACTCAGGGGCCCTCTGCGCTCACCTTCCACTGCCATGGCTGCTGGGGAGGGGTTGGATGGCAGGGGAAGTGCCAGCTCCATCAGCAGAAGCCTGAGACTACAGTCACTGATGAGTACCTTTCTTCACCTGCATTGTGAAGCAACTCAGCAGTAGGACCAGGACCTGAACCAGCAGGTGGTGGCATACTTTGACATGACAATGCCAACACACCTTGAAGATGCACTGGACTTCTGGGCAGCTAAACTTGATTTGTTCCCACAACTAGCAGAGTTTGCCCTGGGAAAGCTGTCCTGCCCGGCCGGTAGTGTGCCATCAGAGCGGGTGTTTAGTGCGGCGGGTGCCATAGTCACCACAAGGAGAACGCGTCAGTCCAAGAAAAATGTTGAGAGACTGACCTTTGTGAAGATGAATCAGACATAGATCAGCCAGGATTTCAACCCACCAATTCCTGATGCATCAGAGTAGATTGACCATGGTGCCACACCAAAACTTCACAAATATGGATAGTGCCAAACAGATTTAAGGTGCTGCTCCCCAGTTACAAACATTCCTCCACATCAAACCTTTTTTCACCCACCTTCATCATCGGGTACTAGCATTGTCACCCACAGCACCTCTCTGTCACCGGGTCACTTTCAGGACTCCTGATGCTGCTGCCACCTCCAGGATGTCTCATTCAGCCACTATATTGTCTCCTCATGCTTCACCACCTCCAGGCTGTGCCATTCAGCCACTATATGGTCTCCTTATGCTTAAGTCAACCCCAGGTTGTGCCATTCAGCCACATTATGGTCACATCATGCTTCAGCCAACTCCAGCCTATGCCTTTCAGCCACTATATGGTCTCCTTCTGCTTTAGCCACCTCCTGGCTGTGCCATTCAGCCACTATATGGTCTCCTCATGCTTCAGTTACCTCCAGGCCGTGCCATTCAGACACTACATGGTCTTCTCATGCTGCCACAATCTCCAGGCTGTGCCATTCAGACACTATATGGTCTCCTCATGCCTCAGCCAACTCCAGGCTGTGGCATTTAGCCACTATATGATCTCCTCCTGTTTCAGCCACCTCCAGGCTGTGCCATTCAGATACTATATGGTTTCCTCATGCTGCCCCCAACCCCAGGCTGTGCCAGTCAGCCACTATGTGGTCTCCTCATGCTGCCACACTCTCTAGGCGGTCATTTAGCCACTATATGGTCTCCTCATACTGATGCCACCTCCAGGCTCTGTCATTGTGCCGCCATGTGACATGTGACTCCTTGGGGCCCGGGACATTAAAACTTGATAGTGTAATCTTACATTTCAATTTCAAAATCTTCCATTTTAATTTTAAAATTCATCTTTTAATCATAGTGATTGTGAAGCCCTATTGTCTACTCTTGCTGCCGCCAGTTCCAGGCTGTGTCATTCAGCCACTTTATGGTTTTTTGATGCTGCGGGGCCTGGGACATTACCTAAAAATATTTTATGGTAGCACTAGCTACCATAAATCTTCAATTTCATTTTTAAAATTCATCTTTTTATCATAGGGATTGTGAAGCCCTATTGTCTACTTATGCTGCCACCAGCTCCAGGCTGTGCCATACAGACACTATATGGTTTATTGATGCTACTGGGCCTAGGAAATTTCCTAAAAGTATTTTATGGTAGCACTAGCTACCATACATTTTCAATTTCAATTTTAAAATTCATCTTTCAATCTTAGGAATTGTGAAGCCCTATTGTCTACTCATGCTGCCGCCAGCTCCAGGCTGTGTCATTGGGCCACCATATGGACTCCTTATGCTGTTGGCACCTTAAATTAAACTTTTACTATTTTAATATATCTAAAATCTTCAATTTAAAATTTCAAAAATATCTTTAATCTTCTCTATTGTGAGGCCCTATGGTCTTGTCTGGCTCTTGCCACCTCCAGACTGGGTCATTCTGCCACTATATGGTCTCCTCGTGATGCCGCCACTTTCAGGCTGTGCCATTCTGCCAGATTATGGTCTCCTCATGCTGCTGCCACCTCTAGACTCTGTCATTGTGCCGCCATGTGACTCCTTGTTAGATTGGGTTTTGTGGTCATACAGTATTAGTTCAAAGTAAACACCGGGACATTAGACTTGGGAATCTAATATAAATCTTAAATTTAAATTTAAAAAAATCGATGTAATCTTTTCAAGGCTGAGGCCTTATGGTCTTCGACATCATATTACCTGTGGAATTATCACAAGAATCAAATGAAACAGCTTTTCGATAACAATGAACCATAACTGATTAAATGAAACATTCACACTTTCACAGTCAGGGGGACGCTGAGAGGCAGGGTCTGGAACTGGTGGTATCTCACCTGGCGGAGGACTGCCAGCACGATGCTCACCAGAATGGGTACTCAATTTTTTTTTAGAAATTCTAATTAAAATAAATTAAATAAAAATTACATAAAAGATCTCTTTATTCTCTTCAATTTTGACATCATATGGCCTCACTGCTGCCACATCGACGCTCTGCTGCAGTGATTCTAATAGTGATGCCTGTAATCTGAATTTCATGCTGAATAACAGTATTATTTCACTAACACAGCACACTCTCTCTGCATGTTAGGACAAGGCAAAGTGCTCTACACCCCTATTGAGGCTCTCTGTAGGCCAGAAGTAACCATTTTTAATAGCGATTCGCCGCAAAGAAATCCGGTCTGTACCAAATTTTTTCACCGAATCGACCCAACCTAATTTTTCAAAAGTTCGATCATCTCTAGTAGTGGCAGTGTCATAGTTCCTGCCTGCATCAGTGTTGCTGGAACTGAGAAGCTACAGTTCACTCAGGGAAACATGAATGCCTACATGTTCTGTGACATAATGAAGCAGGGCAATATTCCAAACTGATAATATTCACAAACACACCTCCAAGTTGACCAATGCTTTGCTAAAGAAGCTGATGGTAAAGGTGATAGACTGGCCAAGCATGTCTCCAGACATAAACCCTATTGAGCATCCTCAAACTAAAGGTATTGAAAGCGCTTTATTCGTCATTCAGTCGTCACTATAAGTCATACAATAAATTACAATCACACAAAGCAAGATAGTACATTTTACAGCACAGGTTCCCTAAGCTATACACCGTACCACATGCCACACTAACACTCCGCTCCATCACTCGATATCGAAGGAACAAAGTTGAAAATTAAAAACAACATATTGCAGTCTGTGATCGGGGAGGTTCCCCTATGAACCGGACAACATCCATATAGTACCAGGGAGTGTGCCAGTTGTAAGGGATAGAGCTGTCTCACTTGTCCCAGCCGATCCTCTTCCAGTGGGGTAAGAGAAACAGGCGGGACATGGAACTGCCCGCGGAGGCTTTCTTTTCAACCAAAGTCCTCTGCACACTGACACATGCAAAAGAAGCCTGCAGCAGAGTGGGGATATTGGGGACTCCCTTCCCATCCTTGTTCTGCTCCTTGTACATAACAGTCCATTTAACTCTGTCCATTTTGCCCCAGATGAAGCGAAACACGGTCCGGGTGATGGCCCTGCAAAAGGTGTCAAGGAGGCGGGCAGGCCTGTGCGGTGTACTGTAGAACAGGCAAAACTTCCCTCCGCAAGACAAGTGTTTTGCCCTCAATCAAGAGGTGTCTCGTATTCCAAAGTGCGATCTTTGAGTTCATTTTGGCCAGTTGGTCTTGCCAGGACTTGAGGGCCGCGCCTTCCTTCCCGAACCAGACTCCGAGGATTTGAATGAAGTCTGGTTTAACAGTAAAAGGGAAGGGGACGGAAGAAGCAAGGTGCCATTTCCCGAAGAGCGTAGCTTCCAACTTCCCGCAGTTTACTTTTGCCCCCGAAGCCCTGCCAAAGTCATCGCAGGTCTGGACGAGTGCAGTCACCGAACGCCGATCAGTGCAGAAGACGGTCATCTGGTCCCGGTCTGGTGATCCCTCTGATCTTTCCATTCTGCCGGATAGACTCAACGAAGAGCTCTATGACACAAACAAAAAGAAGAGGTGAAAGAGGGCAGCCTTGTCTGACCCCCGAAAGTACAGGAAAGGGGTCAGTCTTCCAGCCATTCACCAAATGTTAAGCAAATGTTAAGATATATTACGTTAATATACGAGCAAAACATCTTCCCCATACCCAGCTTGGGCAAAGCAATGCCCCTGAAAGCATGAGAGACACGATCAAACGCTTTCTCCTGATCCAGACTGACCAGGATGGCGCGGGCACGAAGGTCCTGGATGTAATTGACCGTGTCTCTCACAAGAGCCAGGCTGTCGACAATCCTGCGACCGGGAATGCCGCAGGTCTGGTCCGTGTGGACGATCTGCCCGATGACAAACATCAGCCTGTTGGCTAGCACCTTGGCGAGGATCTTGTTGTCCACTTTCAAGAGAGAGATGGGCTGCCAGTTTTTCAGGTCACATCTCTCCCCCTTCCGCTTATACAAGATCGTGATCATCCCTTCCCTCAACGATGGAGGCATTCTGTCCCCCCACCACTGTCTCCTCGTACACCTTTAACAGGTCCGAACAGATCAAGTCCCCCAGCGCTACATAGAGCTCTATGTAGCATCCTCAAACTAAAGGTGGGGAAGCGCAAGTTCTTTAACATCAACAAGCTCTGTGATTTTGTCTTGGAGTAAAAGTGGCATTCTGTAAAGCTTTGGTGAACTTAATGTCAAAGAGTCTGAAGGCAAGGGAGATAATGGTGGCCACACAAGATATTAAAACTTTTGGCCAAATTTGGACATTTTCACTTAGGCATGTACTCACTACTGTTGAGCGCAAATATTCGAATAACAGTTTTTTTTCCAAAAATTCCGGCACCTCGAGATTTCGTGAATATTTAGAATATCACAAATTATATTAGTTATGACGAATATTCCGGTTTTTTTCACAGTACACATCACAATGATGTGTACTGAGTAAAGAAAAAATAATCATCCCTCCCGTCTTCCAGCTTGTGGTCCAAAGAAGGCGAATATGCAAATGCTAATTTTATTAGAAAAAAAAATGTGAATATCGGCACTTACAGAGGACAATGATCCCTCCCTTCTTTAAGCTTGGGGGCCAATGAGAAGGATTCAAATACAGTTGTCAGAGGTTAGCAACATCCATAGCAACCAATAGGAAAGTAGTTAATTGAAAGATATGATCTTTGCATGGAATTTTGCATGGAAAAAAAAGTGAACAAATCTGCAAAATTTGGGAATATAGGACGAATATTCGTCCAAATGTTTGAAAAATATTGCAAATTCGAATATGGCCTATGCCTCTCATCACTAATACCCACTACTTAACTTTTTGCTAAGGTTGAAAAAGCAGTCAATTCTAGTTTTTACAATGACGTTCAGTCAAAACTAGTTTTCACTAGGGAAACTAGTTTTAACTTTAACACATATATATATATATATATATATATATATATATATATATATAGACAAAGAATAAGTCAGCCAGCACTTTAGTTGATACCAAACTATTGCATGGACCTGGCCTACAGGTGCACGCTACTAGGCTAGATATACAGCAACAGAAGAATGCAGCATCACACTGCCAGCACAAGAATATAGGTGCAACATGAATATGCAGTTAAAACATGGAGAGCTATACAGCTATGGTGTAATAGATGCAAATGTGAAACTATGAAATAGTGAGGCACTTAGCTCGCAAATTTGTCTCCGCCGGCGGTCAAATAGCTTGGATCGTCCCACCGCGATAAGGTAGCCTCCTGGGACGGACCCTACACTGTGAATATGCCTCTGTGTGAACAGTTCAGTAAGCATGGCAGGATCTGGAACATCCAAGCCACCTTATATACACACCTGATAGAGGTGGGTGGGGTGCAAGGCCAACATGGAGGTAGCCACTCCCCCGTATGTGCAATACAGACAAAGAATAAGTCAGCCAGCACTTTAGTTGATACCAAACTATTGTATGGACCTGGCCTACAGGTGCACGCTACTAGGCTAGATATACAGCAACAGAAGAATGCAGCAGCACACTGCCAGCACAAGGATATAGGTGCAACATGAATATGCAGTTAAAACATGGAGAGCTATACAGCTATGGTGTAATAGATGCAAATGTGAAACTATGAAATAGTGAGGCACTTAGCTCGCAAATTTGTCTCCGCCGGCGGTCAAATAGCTTGGACCGTCCCACCGCGATAAGGTAGCCTCCTGGGACGGACCCTACACTGTGAATATGCCTCTGTGTGAACAGTTCAGTAAGCATGGCAGGATCTGGAACATCCAAGCCACCTTATATACACACCTGATAGAGGTGGGTGGGGTGCAAGGCCAACATGGAGGTAGCCACTCCCCCTTATTCTTTGTCTGTATTGCACATACGGGGGAGTGGCTACCTCCATGTTGGCCTTGCACCCCACCCACCTCTATCAGGTGTGTATATAAGGTGGCTTGGATGTTCCAGATCCTGCCATGCTTACTGAACTGTTCACACAGAGGCATATTCACAGTGTAGGGTCCGTCCCAGGAGGCTACCTTATCGCGGTGGGACGGTCCAAGCTATTTGACCGCCGGCGGAGACAAATTTGCGAGCTAAGTGCCTCACTATTTCATAGTTTCACATTTGCATCTATTACACCATAGCTGTATAGCTCTCCATGTTTTAACTGCATATTCATGTTGCACCTATATCCTTGTGCTGGCAGTGTTCTGCTGCATTCTTCTGTTGCTGTATATATATATATATATATATATATATATATATATATATATATATATATATACAAAGTCCAGGGTGAGCAGCAACTCAGTATAGAAAAGTTCGGCCCTTGCAGGCAACAATAAATGCCCAGGTCGGGGGCCCACAGTAATCCACAAGAAAATATGGTTGCAGCACACAGAAGTAGTGATTCAAGGTGGCTTTCTTCCAATTTTCTACATTTCAGCCGCCCATGCAGCCTTTCTCAAGCATAAGTGAACAGTGACCAAAAGGTAGTATATGTGTAACATCAATTACCGAATCAATTATACATAATTAGTCATAAAACATCCATAATATAATGTATAAAGAAGTAAAGTGCATATCATATAAGATATGATCTGTATATGTAAACAATAGCCATCATACATAAAGTGCAATTGTGTACAGTATATTATAAAATACATGAAATACATTAATTAGGTGAAGGTCCAACATGTGCAGGGTGATTAATTAATACATACAAGAGGGAGGGGTCAAAAAATTCAATAGCACTCCCCCAGTATTATCATAAGGCAGCATGTATACTCCGGCGTCCTCGCATTGCGCACGCGCGAAACCGCACAAATACATCATCACCAGCATCGCGTCACATACAGGACGCGTAATGAACACATACTTCCGGTATCCCAAGTAGGCCAATGAGAGGGCGCCACATACAGGTCACATTGACACACAAGAGGCACAGAGTCTATGAGCATGCGTGTGTGGTCAAAACAGACCAACGGCGCCATCTTAAAGATGGGCAATCGTAAGAGCAAGATATAAGTAAAGAGTAATAACATATAAATGACCACACAACAATCTATGGTCATAGCTGTTCATATAATAGGGACCCGGGACCACACATCTAGCATACTGAATAGAAAAACAGTCATACCGCACTCTTTTTAACCCATACATCCCGTGGGGCTACAACTCCCAGCACAACCTGTCATCTAACACATGTCAGAATTATGCCACCCTTCAGACCCACCTTGACAAACTGAATTTAATGCAGGGTGGTCTTCCGGGTGGGATAAGGTCCCACACCTGGGATGGAGGAAATAAAGACCTCTGGGTAGTGCTTAAGAAACTATACAAATATAGAAACATACAGTCATACAGGGTCCACAGAACAGATAAGTGTGGTTAAGAATGTTTATTTACAGCATGCCAACAAAGTGTTTGCACATAAACAAACAGTGGCAGTCAAACACAGCCTACAAAATGGGTTCCGGAAAGTACATAAAACGGAATCTTATTAATATAACAAAAGATTTTTTCTTTTTAGGGTGTGAGTGGACTTGTATTCGCTTTTCCCAACCCTGTCAAAAAAGAGAAAGAAAGAAAAAATGTTTCAATACAAGGTCACAATATGTACATCATCGTCATACAGCTATATTATCCCATGACAGAGTGGATCTATCTTGCACTATAGATTTGGTTTGATACCGTATAATCCACATTTATCCCGTTAGGGCGCAGAGAGTTTAGTTTGAAAACCCATTCCAGTTCACGTCGTTTCAATTTGTTCTCTCGATCCCCACCTTTCTTAAGTGGGGGAATGGGATCGAGAAGAACAAATTTGAGGTCCTTCTCAGTGTGGTTGGCCTCTACAAAGTGTTTAGGGACTGGTAGGTCCAGTTTTCTTTTCCGCACAGTGTACCTGTGGTGATTGAACCTCGTCTTGAAGTCCCATGTCGTCTCCCCCACATAGAGGAGGCGACATGGACACATCAGGACGTACACCACAAAGTCTGACGTGCAAGTCAGGTAATGTTTGAGATGGAACACTTGGTTGGTAGTCGGGTGGACAAAGGTATAGCCCTTGAGTATGTACGTGCACTTCACGCACCTGCAGCAAGGGTATGAACCCTTGTTCTGTACTGTTAAATACCTCTGGGTAGGTCTAGATAAAGACACATCCGGTTTTACCAATTTGTCACGTAAGTTGTCAGTACATCGGTATGAGAGTAACGGCGGGCTGGCAAACTCTTTGATTTGTGGAAAGCTGCGTGTGAGTAACCTCCAGTGTTTGTTTAGAACACTGGAGATACGTCCAAACAGGTTTCCATAAGTAGACACAAATGCTATTCTCTGTGTATCAGTACGCTGTTTAGGCTCGCAAATAAGTTTACGTCTGTCTAAATTCATAGCTTTAGTTTCACTCTCTTGGAACAAGGGCATAGGATAACCTCTAGCCTTGAAATTCTGAACCATGCGATCTAAAGTGGTTCCAGTTCGTTCTCCTCGGAAATGATGCGCCTTGCCCTAATCATCTGACTAGTTGGCAGGGATCGCACAATTGGCCAAGGGTGACAGCTGGTATAGTATAGCACAGAATTTGTATCTGTGGGTTTTACATGTAGTCCAGTAACCAATCTGCCATCCTTAATTTGAACCACTGTGTCCAGAAATTGTACACTAGATGTATAGGAAGTCAATGTAACTTGAATATGAGGAGTAATGAAATTCAGAAACATAAAAAAATCCTGTAACTGAAAATTGGAACCCGTCCAAATCAAAAAAATGTTGTCTATGTATCTCCACCACCCCAGCAAAAAGCTGGAGTGGTGGGATACATAGACGAACTGTTCCTCGAGCACGGCCATGTGCACGTTGGCGTATGTAGGCGCCACGTTAGTTCCCGTGGCCATGCCCGAGGTCTGCAAGTAATACACATCATTAAATAAAAAGTAGTTGTTGAGTAAAATCAAATTAAGTAAAGAAATAACAAAATCAACTTTTGAAGTGGAAAAAGAATCAATGATGGTGGACCTGACTGCCTCCACACCCCCATCGTGAGGGTGATGCAATAATTGTATGGTCTGGTACAGAAATGTTGGCAATTTTTTGCAAAAAATCGGAAGTGTCTCGCAAATTCGATTTTGCCTCAATAGCAAAAGGGCGTAAGACCTGGTCCAGAAAGATGGAAAGTTTGCTGGTAACTGAACCCCGCCCAGAAACGATCGGTCTCCCAGGGGGGGGGGGGGGTTCACCAGTGACTTATGCACCTTCGGGAGCATAGGAAGTGGTGTAATGGGAAATGTCACATATAAGTAATCAAATAGATGTTTATCTATGAGGCCAGAGTAAGGGGCCTCATCGAATACACATTTGATATGTGCTTGAATCTCGTTAGTTGGATCTACATTTAAAACAGTATATGTAGTGGTATCTTTAAGGTGTCTATTGGCCTCCTGAATATATTGGCTTCGGTCCATGATCACAATCGCCCCGCCCTTATCGGCCGGCTTCACCACCAGATTGTGATCATGGACCAAGTCATTCAGAGCCACCATCTGTTTTCTGGTAAGATTGGGATGTGTAAACTGATCACTGGTATTACGGATTAGCTCAATGTCAGGTTTAACAAAATGTTTCAAATGTACTGGAGTTAATCACAGGGTTAAAGTAACTGGCAGAGACAAGGTTAAAGTCACTAAACAAAAAGCTGTCACATGGTTCAAGACCAGAAGGTGTGGATTCACGTTCCACCATCGGATTTGTGCAAACCAAATCTTTACCTTAAGCCGTCTGAAGAACTGGACCAGATCCAAATCCAATTGGAACCAGTCCAGTCCCCCAGACGGACAAAAGCTCAAGCCCCTAGATAGCAAATCAAGCTGTTCATTAGTAAGAGTTACAGAGGAGATGTTTACCGTATTCATTTTGTCTTTTTCTTGAATGTCAATTTGGGCTGCACTGCCCTGGGATTCCTGGGATTCCGCTGGGCTCTTGGCTTTATTTCGTAAACTTATTTACGAGCCTGAACAGCGTACTGATACACAGAGAATAGCATTTGTGTCTACTTATGGAAACCTGTTTGGACGTATCTCCAGTGTTCTAAACAAACACTGCCGGTTACTCACACGCAGCTTTCCACAAATCAAAGAGTTTGCCAGCCCGCCGTTACTCTCATACCGATGTACTGACAACTTACGTGACAAACTGGTCAAACCGGACGTGTCTTTATCTAGACCTACCCAGAGGTATTTAACAGTACAGAACAAGGGTTCATACCCTTGCTGCAGGTGCGTGAAGTGCACGTACATGCTCAAGGGCTCTACCTTTGTCCACCCGACTACCAACCAAGTGTTCCATCTCAAACATTACCTGGCTTGCACGTCAGACTTTGTGCTGTACGTCCTGATGTGTCCATTTCGCCTCCTCTATGTGGTGGAGACGACATGGGACTTCAAGACGAGGTTCAATCACCACAGGTACACTGTGCGGAAAAGAAGACTGGACCTACCAGTCCCTAAACACTTTGTAGAGGCCAACCACACTGAGAAGGACCTCAAATTTGTTCTTCTCGATCACATCCCCCTACTTAAGAGAGGTGGGGATCGAGAGAGCAAATTGAAACGACGTGAACTGGAATGGGTGTTCAAACTAAACTCTCTGCGACCTAACGGGTTAAATGTGGATTATACGGTATCAAACCAAATCTATAGTGCAAGATAGATCCACTCTGTCATGGGATAATATAGCTGTATGACGATGATGTACATATTGTGACCTTGTATTAAAACATTTTTTCTTTCTTTCTCTTTTTGGCAGGGTTGGGAAAAGCGAATACAAGTCCACTCACACCCTAAAAAGAAAAATTATTTTGTTATATTAATAAGATTCTGTTTTATGTACGTTCCGGATTCCATTTTGCAGGCTGTGATTGACTGCCACTGTTTGTTTATGTGCACACACTTTGTTGGCATGCTGTAAATAAATATTCTTAACCACACTTATCTGTTCTGTGGACCCTGTATGACTGTATGCTTCTATATGTGTATGGTTTCTTAAGCACTACCCAGAGGTCTCTATTTCCTCCGTCCCAGGTGTGGGACCTTCTCCCACCCGGAAGACCACCCTGCATTACATTCAGTTGGTCCAGGTGGGTCTAAAGGGTGGCATAATTCTGACATGTGTTAGATGACAGGTTGTGTTGGGAGTTGTAGCCCCACGGGATGTATGGGTTAAAAAGAGTGTGGTATGACTGTTTTTCTATTCAGTATGCCAGATGTGCGGTCCCGGGTCCCTATTATATGAACAGCTATGACCATAGATTGTTGTGTGGTCTTTTATATGTTATTACTCTTTACTTATATTTTGCCCTTACAATTGCCCATCTTTAAGATGGCGCCGTTGGTCTGTTTTGACCACACACGCATGCTCATAGACTCTGTGCCTCTTGTGTGTCCACGTGACCTGTATGTGGCGCCCTCTCATTGGCCTACTTGGGATACCGGAAGTATGTGTTCATTACGCGTCCTGTATGTGACGCAATGCTGGTGATGATGTATTTGTGGGAGCATTTGTAGAATATAGTTTTGCAAACAATTTTGTTGTTTTCTTAGATCAGTGAGCAGTATTATTTTCAAATACTGGATTTTAACATTCTCTTTATTTTTTTATTGTGTTGCATTATTTAAGAACAAGCTTTGAAAGTGACAAGAGCACCATGGTGCTGAAAATGGAAAGGAAATTAAAAGATTATAGGGAAAAAAAATAAAGACATGCTGGAATAAACATTAAATGCATGCATTATGGCTCAAGTCAAACACATCATTATGCTCTTGGAGACAAAAGGTGAAAAATACGGGAGGTTTTCCTTTCAGTGCAGTTTATAATTGGTATTGTATTCTTAGCAATAATCAATCCAAGCTTTTAAAGTAAATATGAGAAAACGGAAAATCAGACTTAAAAAAATAAAACGTTTAAATATTGTTTGCTAGCTAAATCTGCAATTAAAGGGCTACTCCAGTAGAAAACAAATGTTTTCAAGTCAACTGGTGAAAGAAAGTTATACATATTTGCAAATTACTTCCATTTTAAAATCTTTATTCTTCCACTACAGCTGCTGTATGCTCTAGAGGAAGTTATGTAGTTCTTTCACAGTGATCTCTGCTGCCCCCTCTGTTCGTGTCAGTAACTGTACAGAGTAGAAGCAAATCCCCATAGCAAACCCTTCCTGCTCTGGACAGTTCCTGACACAGACAAAAGTGTCAACAGAAAGCACTGTGGTCAGACTGAAAAGAACTACACAACTTCCTCTGAAGCATAGAGCAGCTAATAAGTACTGGAAGGATTACGATTTTTAATGAAAGTCATTTTTAAATTTTTATACCTTTCTATCACAATTTTATATGAAAACATATTTTTTTTTTCCACCGGAATATCTCTTTAAGTGTATTTGACATATTTCAGACATTTTTCTGATTGTACTGTTTTAGAGCTTTAACCACTTAGGGACCCAGGACGTACAGGTACACCCCGACGCCCTGGTACTTAAGGACCCAGGGCATACCTGTCGCACTTGGGAATTTTGGTCCCTGCCACACGCCGGATGGGGACTGGACCGGGATGGCACCTCGTGCAAACCCCTGAGTACCTATCCCCCCCCCCCCCCCCCCCCCCGTGTCGGCAATCACCTCATGTCAGCGATCTGCGGCGATTTTGGGCCATACGGGTCTCTGGTGACCCAGAAAATAAGGGGGATCGTGGTTGTCCAAGACACCCCCGATACCCCTGAAGGGATAGGAGTGAGGTGGGAAGGGTGCCACCCCTCCTACCCTGCTATTGGTTGGTCAGAAGCAACCGACCAATAGCAGATGAGGTTCGGGGGGGGGGGTTAAAGTTGGGTTCCCCCGTTCTACCCACCCACGGTAATCTGGGCAGAACGGGGAAACTGTCCTGTGACTGGAGCTGCGGTGGAGGTCCACTTACTGGCGGCGATTGGTGGCGGTGATTGGCGGCGATCCTCTCCCTGGTGCGGCGATCCTGAGACTACAGAAGCCGGTGAGTTGTTGCCTAGCAATATCTGGAGGGCTACAGTTTGGAGACCACTATACAGTGGTCTCTAAACTGTAGCCCTCCAGATACTACAACACCCAGCATACCCAGACAGCTCTTTGCTGTTTGGACATGCTGGGATATGTAGTTTTGCAACAGCTGGAGGGCTACAGTTTGGAGATCACTGTGCAGTGGTCTCTAAACTGTGGCCCTCTAGATCTTGCAAAACTACAACTACCAGCATGCCCACACAGCAGTTTGCTGTCTGGGCATGCTGGGATTTGTAGTTTTGTAACAATGGAGGGCCACAGTTTGGAAATCACCGATCATTCTAAACTGTGGCCCTCTAAATCTTGCAAAACTACAACCCCCAGCATGCATGAACAGCAAATGGCTTTCTCGCTATGCTGGGAGTTGTAGATACGTACCTCCAGCTGTTGTAGAACTACATCTCCCAGCATGCTCTTCGGCAATCAGTAAATACTGGGAGTTGTAGTTTTGCTACAGCTGGAGGCACACTGGTTGGAAAATACTGAGTTAGATAACAGAACCTAACTGAAGATTTTCCAACCAGTGTGCCTTCAGCTGTTGCAAAAGTACAACTCCCTGTCAGTGCATGTTGGGAGTTGTAGTTTTCCAACAGCTGGAGGTTTGCCGCCCCCCCGGTGCATTCACACGGACGAGTTTACAGTGTGTTTCCTGCTTCAAGTTTGAGCTGCGGCAAATTTTCCGCCGCATTTCAAACTCCCAGTGGGAAACTCACCATAAACCCGCCCGTGTGATTGTACCCTAAAAACACTACTCTACATTACACTAACACATAATAAAGGGTATCACACAACCTATATGCCCCCTTACACTGTCCCCGGGCTCCAATAAAAATGCAAAACTTATTGTACAGCATTGTTTCCAAAACGGAGCTTCCAGCTGTTGCAAAACAACAACTCCTCGCATTTCCTGACAGCAACTGACTGTCCAGGCATGCAGGGAGTCTAGCAGCAGCTGAAGGCACCCTTTTTGGGAATCACTGGCATAGAATACCCCTATGTCCACCCCTATGCAATGCCTAATTTAGTCCTCAAATGTGCATGGCGCTCTCTCATTTTGGAGCCCTGTCGTATTTCAAGGAAACAGTTTAGTGCCACATATGGGGTATTTCCTTACTCAGGAGCAATTGCGTTACACATTTTGGGGGGGGCTTTTTCTCCTTTTACCCCTTATGAAAAGGAAAATTTGGGGTCTACACCAGCCTGTTAGTTTAAAAAAATTAAAAAATGTACACTAACATGCTGTTGTTGCCCCATACTTTTTTTTTCACAAGAGGTAAAAGGAAAAAAAGACCCCCAAAATGTGTAATGCAATTTCTCCTAAATACGGAAATACCCCAAATGTTGGTGTAAAATGCTCTGTGTACGCACAACAAGGCTCAGGAGTGAGAGCACACTATGTACATTTGAGGCCTAAATTGGTGATTTCCACAGGGGTGGCTGATTTTACAGCGGTTCTGACATAAACGCAAAAAAAAATTCCCACGTGTGACCCCATTTTGGAAACGACACCCCTCACAGAACATAACAAGGGGTATAGTGAGTCATAAGACCCCGCAGGTGTTTGACAATGTTTTGTTAAAGTTGGATGGGAAAATGAAGAAAAAAAAATATTAGCTAAAATGCTGGTGTTAGCCTACATTTTTCATTTTCACAAGGGAAAATAGGAAAAAAAAACACCCCAAAATGTGTAAACCCATTTCTTCTGAGTAAGAACATACCACATATGTGTATGTATAGTGCTCAAGTGCTCTGCGAGCAAACTACTATGCTCAGAAATAAGGAGCACCATTGGGTTTTTGGAGAGAAAATTTGTCCGGAATTGAAGGCCATGTGTGTTTACAAAGCCCCCATGGTGCCAGAGCAATGGATCCCCCCCACATATGACCATTTTGGAAACTACACCCCTCACATAATGTAATAAGGGGTACAGTAAGCATTTACACCCCACAGACATAACCAGCAACTTAGGCAGGCGTAGCTTCCTAACTGAAAAATACACCTCAATATAACAGTTCAGACAGTAGTTATCACAAAATTGATGCGGAATAATGGAGGGCAGGATAGTGCAGATTTATAGTTGCAAGCAATATCAGGCAATACGTTAGCACTCCATCTATCTTTTTCCATGTTCAGATTGTAACCAGGGTTCCCATATTTTCAAAAACTTGTCGTGAATTTTCATTGCTCTATGATGTATCTCCTCAAACCTACACACCTGATGGACCTTAGAGAGCCATTCCCTTTATGAGGGCGGCTCAGTCTGGAGCCAATGGAGGGGAATTGTGGATTTTGCAATTGCCAGCAAGTAAGCCACTAGTGAGTGTTTTCCTGGGGTATATCCCAAGGCTGGTAAGCCCAGTAACACTGCCGCTGAGGAGAGGAGGACTTTCGATTTTGAAATAGAATCAATGGTGATATTAACCTCTTTCCAGAAGCTTGTTATGGCCGGGCAGGTCCACCAAATGTGTGAGTGAGTTCCCACTTGTGTTTTACAGCACCAGCAAAGATTGGTTGCAGATAGTTTGTATGTATACAGAATTTCTGTCATTTTATACCATCGTGAGACAACTTTATAGTGGGACTCCTGAAGTCTAATGCATAGAGAGTGATGGAGTATTGGTGCTACATCTGTGTCTGATAGAGTCAGTCCCAACTTCTTTGCCCATGAATCTACAAAATGTGGGAGAGTCTGGCTATGTGTGGAAATTATGAGTGCTAGGCAGTTTTACAATTTCCTCTTTCTGGGTTGGGCATCAAGGACCAACTCCTCAAACTTAGCAAATTTTCTGAATGGACCATAGTTTGCTAGAAAGGTAGAGCTGCATGAGACAAAGTGGTTTATATGTAGAAAAGAATATCTTTGCAAGGGCAACAGCGTCCTTAGGGTCTCTGAGGTTGGTGCCAATCCATCCCGAAATAATTGAGTGAGAGAAACTTTGTGTAATCTGCCCCACATTGGTTGAAACATGTTAGTGAGCTGACCCACAGCCACATGTATCAGGCTAGAAGGAAGCAGAGGAGAAATTGAGGGTGCAAGAGACGGGGAGAGCTCTGACCATGTAGCTAGTACACCCTGATATAGGAAATGTGTAGATTCTGCACGGTTTGGTACTCTAGGAGGCATCATGTGTTAGGTTGTTAGAGTGCATCCCTTTCTTGGATTGTATATGATCATGTAGGGGTGATAGGGTGCTACCAGGTCCATCCATTTTTGCAGTTGAACCGCTTTATAGATAGTACTAATATCGGGGAGGCCTATTCCTCCCTCTGCAGGACACCTAGTAAGTAGCTTTTGAGCTAACCTGGGTTTGCTCGTTTTCCAGACATATCTGGAAAAAACAGACCTGATTTGCTTAAAGAATGATAAGGGCAGGGCTATAGGAAGAATTCTCATCATGTAAAGAAGTTTGAGGAGGACGTAACATTTAATAACATGCTTCCGTCCAAACCACGAAATCATGGGAAGATCATAGTCAGCAAGAAGCTGACTGATATCTTTTAGTAAAGGCTTGTAGTTTAGATCATACACTGATGCAACTGAGGTTGGTATACGTACCCCTAGGTATTTTAACTTTTAAGAAGTAGCCCACGGGAATGGTACTAATTGGAGATATAACCAAATTCCTCAAACATCTGAACCAGGCAGGGCAGACTTCCCAGGGGATCACTTAATAGAAAAAGCAGATCGTCTGCAAAAGCAAGGACTTTAAGTTCGCCTTCTGGGTTGGATAAACCTCTAACCTCCGTCATCTGGCGTACTTTCTGTAGTAAGGTTTCCATCACCAGGATAAAAAGGGTCGGTGATAAAGGACAGCCCTGCCTGGTTCCATTGCCGATGGGAAAAGGGGGGGAAATAACTTAATTCACTAGTAAGTAGGCTATTGGGCAGGAATAAAGAGAAAATGGCTTCCAGAAAGGTCGCCAGGAGATTACATTTCAGGAGTACTTCCTTCATAAAGGACCAGCTCACCCTATCAAAAGTCTTCTCGATATCTATACCGAGAAGGACCAAGGGGATTTGTTCGATTTGTGCTTTATGTATGCTTATCCATAATCTCCACGTGTTCGTTCGTGTGAGGTAGGAACTTTTTTAAGCGTAAGGAGAGCAGTTTCACCCAGATCTTTAAGTCTAGGTTAAGGAGGGAAATCGGCCTATAACTGCCACATTCTAATGGATCTTTCCCCTCCTTCACTAAAAGAGTGATGTGAGCCTCCTTGGTCTGCTTGGGTAATAACTCTCCCCGTAAGAGCGCTGCACAAAACTCAGTTGGACCTGGACTTTTACCAGGTGGGAATGAGGTAAGTACTCTACCCACCTCTTTTGTCTCGATCGGTGAGATTAGTTCCCGCACCATTGGAGGAGTCAGGTTTGGAAGGTGAAGTTCATCTAGGAACTTGTCAGTGAGCCGAATCTGTTCCTCTCTCTGCAGATCAGAGTCTCCCTCCCTCAGATTGTAAAGGGAATGGTAAAAGTCTCTAAAGGAATTAGCCATATACGATGAAGTCATGTGATTGATTTGATAGCATGTATGTGACTTTTAGTTTTTGCCTTCTTAAGCAGTGTGGACATTAGTTTGCCTCCCTTATTCCCGTGCGCATATATCTTGTGTCTGTAGTGGAGGTAGTCCCTAGATGATTTTGAGTGCAGGTAATTTAGGAATCATTCCCTTAGGGATCTTAGTTCTTCCGGCACTGCCAGTGCGTTAGTTCATTTGTGTGTCCTTTCCAATGTGGAAATTCTAGACAATAGAGAATATATGGTACCCTGCCTTTCTTTTTTTTTGGCTTAGGCCCCCAGTCAATAAAATTGCCCCTGATATACAGTCATGGCAGTAAATGTTGGCACCCCTGAAATACTGAAATCAGTTGCTTCCTATAACCATCAATAAGCTTCTTACACCTCTCAGCCAGAATGTTGGACCACTCTTCCTTTGCAAACTGCTCCAGGTCTCTCTTATTGGAAGGGCGCCTTTTCCCAACAGCAATTTTAAGATCTCTCCACAGGTGTTCAATAGGATTTAGACTCATTGCTGGCCAGTTCCAAACTCTCCAGTGCTTTGTTGCCATCCATTTCTGGGTGCTTTTTGATGTATGTTTGGGGTCATTGTTCTGCTTGAAGACCCAAGATCTCCGACGCAAACACAGCTTTCTGACACTAAGCTGTACAGTGCGACCCAAAATCCGTTGGTAATCCTCAGATTTCATGATGCCTTGCACACATTCAAGGCACCCTGGCAGCAAAACAACATAAAAATATAATTGAACCTCAACCATATTTCACTGTAGGTAGTGTGTTCTTTTCTTTGTAGGCCTCATTTCGTTTTTGGTAAACAGTAGAATGATGTGCTTTAACAAAAAGCTCAATATTGGTCTCATCTGTACACAAGACGTCTTCCCAGAAGGATTTTGGCTTACTCAAGTTCATTTTGGCAAAATGTAGTCTTGCTTTTTTATGTCTCGGTGTCAGCAGTGGGGTCCTCCTGGGTCTACTGCCATAGCGTTTCATTTAATTTAAATGTTGATGGATAGTTTGCGCTGAAACTGATGCTCCCTGAGCCTGCAGGACAGCTTGAATATCTTTGGAACTTGTTGGGGCTGCTTAACCACCATCCGGACTAACCACTGTTGACACCTTTAATCAATTTTTCTCTTCTGTCCACACCCAGGGAGATTAGTTACAGTGCCTTGGGTTGCAAACTTCTTGATAATGTTGCGCACTGTGGACAAAGGCAAATCTAGATCTCTGGAGATGGACTTGTAAACTTGAGATTGTTGATATTTTCCACAATTTTGGTTCTCAAGTCCTCAGACAGTTATTTTCTCCTCTTTCTGTTGTCCATGCTTAGTGTGGCACACATAGATACACAATGCAAAGACTAAGTGAACTTCTCTCCTTTTTATCTGCTTTCAGGTGTGATTTTTATATTGCCCATACCTGTTACTTGCCCCAGATGAGTTTAAAGGAACATTACATGCTTGAAAGGGTTCCAATAATTTTGTCTAGCCCAGTTTTGGAGTTTGGTGTGACATTATGTCCAATTTGCTTTTTTTCCTCCCATTTGGTTTAGTTCCAACACTAAATGTGTTACAGCAATCCTTTTCTGTGAGAAATACTTCATTTTCTTGAAAAATTTCCGGGGTGCCAACATTTACCGCCATGACTCATTTTCCTCCCAAAGGATTGGCATTAATCTAGAAGTATACTTTCAAATGGGACAGTATATCTTCTCTCGCTCTAGCATCCTCGACACCTGTGGCTGTGAGTGTAGGAAGATAGTACCATCATGGCTGGGAATTATTTAAGTCTATTAAAGTGAGACCGGCCACGAGAGGGAACCAATGTTCCCGGACATGTAGGTAAATATATATATATATATATATATATATATATATATATCCAACATATAGGAGAACAGTCAGAACTTCCCAAAGGTAACCTGAGAATCAAACCCAGAACGGGACACAGCGAGTGTCTCTCAGCGAGGTGGCGGATGTGCTTTAACAGGCGTCTTCTTTATTTTGTTGGACTTCTGCCTGGAGACCTGCTTCCACTCGTCTTGCCTTGGATGCCATGGTAATGGCAGCATATCAGCTACAGGAAGCCATGTTGGAATGTCCATGGGTGCGATATCCAGTGGAGACCAAACAGCTTCCAGATCTTCCGGTGACCGAACCATGATCCTACTGCCGTTGAAGTTAAAAGAGAGACCGAATGGGAAGAGCCATGTGTAGGTAAAGTTCCTTTCCCTTAGCTTTTCCAGAAGAGGTTTAAGGAGCCTCCGCTTTGCCAGTGTGGTGGGAGAGATGTCTTGGTATAATGTGACTTCATCCTCCATGAGGGGTTTGTTGTCTCGCAGCCTGTAGTATAGACACAGTGTCCACATAAAATAGCAGCCCACATATCATCCCTTGGGGGGTCCGAAGGTTTAGGCTTGGGGCGCAATGCTCTATGTATTCTTTCAATGGTGACCTGTGCTGCTCTTTCCGTGCCCATGAGGTTAGTAAAAATGTCCATACCTATCCTTCCTCAAGGTCTCTGGTGCCCAGGACTCTGGCGGACCGTTAAATCTAATATTATTCCTGCGGCTTCTGTTCTCTTGGTCTTCGATCAGTGACAGCGCAGTATTAACGTGGTTCACCAATTTTTTCTGTCTGGTTGCCAGCATTTCAGAGTGGACCGCCATACCGGAGCATGCTGCCTCCAACACCTCCGTTCTGTAGCCTATGGTGTGAACCTTTGTCTTGATTTCAGTCAAGTCGGCAATCACCAGCTTTAAGGCGTCCGAGAGAGCTTTATTCATATAAGTTTTTAGGAAGTGCTGGGTCACTACCGCTGGAGCAGCTCCCTCCTCATCTCCATCAGAGTCTGCGGTGTCCTCATAAGCTTGGCGGGGGGAAGTCACAGGTGCCATCTTGGGAGACCTGGCTGGTGAGTTTGCATTCTTATTTTTGAGAAATTTAGCAATGTTGGCTTGGATTTTCCCCGGGGATTCAGCGGGCTCACAGTAGGTTCCTCGACAAATTTTTGCCCATGATCACGCTAATGAGTAGGGTGTAAAAGGTGTTGGGAGCGTGCAAGGAAGGAAGGCTGCAGGCTCACGCAGTCCACGGCTAGGCTCCGCCCCCCCCTTATTAAATTCTTTGATGGGTGTAGTTTCCAAAATGGGGTCACATGTGGGGGGTCCACTGTTCTGGCACCACGGGGGGCTTTGTAAACGCACAAAGCCCTCCAAGCAAATTCTCTTTCCAAAACTCAATGACGCTCCTTCTCTTCTGAGCATTGTAGTGTGCCAGCAGAACACTTGATGTCCACACATGGGATATTTCCATACTCAGAAGAAATTGGGTTAAAACTTTTGTGGGGCATTTTCTTCTATTAGCCCTTGGAAAAATGTTAAATTTGGGGACAAAACAGCATCAGAAAAACTCACTCTCCAAAATCCCATTGTCGCTCCTTCCCTTCTGAGCCCTCTAGTACACCCACAGAGCACTTGACATACACATATGAAGGTATTTCCTTACTCAAGAGAAATTGGGTTAAAAATTTACGGTGATTTCTTTCCTTTTACTCCTTGTAAAAATTCAAAAACTGGGTCTGCAAGAACATGCAAGTGTAAAAAATGGATATTTTGAATTTTGTCCTTCATTTTGCTGCTATTCCTGTGAAACACCTAAATGGTTAACATACTTACTGAATGTTATTTTGAATGCTTTGAGGGGTGCAGTTTTTATAATGGGGTCATTTATGGTGTATTTCTAATATGAAGGCCCCTCAAATCCACTTCAAAACTGAACTGGTCCCTAAAAAATTCTGATTTTGAAAATGTTGTGAAAAATTAGAAAATTGCTGCTGAACTTTGAAGCCCTCTGATGTCTTCCAAAAGTAAAAAAAAATTCAACTTTATGATGCAGTCATAAAGTAGACATATTGTAAATATAAATCAATATATCATTTATTTGGGATGTCCATTTTTTCTTATAAGCAGAAAGTTTCGAAGTAAAAAAAAAGCCAAATTTTCAAATTTTTTATAACATTTTTGAATTTTTCACCAAGAAATTATGCAAGTATTAACAAATTTTTACCACTAACTTAAAGTAGAATATGTCACGAAAAATGCTTCTCGGAATCAGAATGAAAAGCATCCCAGAGTTATTAATGCTTAAAGTGACAGTGGTGAGATGTGCAAAAAATGCCCGGGTCCTTAAAGGGGTACTCCGGAGCTTAAACATCTTCTCCCCTATCCAAAGAATAGGGGATAAGATGCCTGATCGCGGGAGTCCCGCAGCTGGGGACAACCGGGATCATGCACGTGGCACCCCGTTTATAATCAGTGCCCGGAGCGTGTTCGCTCCGGGTCTGATTATGGTCGACCGCAGGGCCGACGGCGTGTGACGTCACACCTCCGCCCCGTGTGACGTCACGCTCCGCCCCTTAATGCAAGCCTACGGTAGGGGGCGTGATAGCTATCACGCCCCCTCCTGTCGGCTTGCATGGAGGGGCGGAGCGTGATGTCACACTGGGGCGGAGGCGTGACGTCACACGCCGCCGGCCCTGCGGTCGCCGGTAATCTGTCCCGGAGCAAACACGATCTGGGCACTGATTACAAATGGGGTGCCACGTGCATGATCCCAGGGGTCCCCAGCTGCGGGACTCCCGCGACCAGGCATCTTATCCCCTATCCTTTGGATAGGGGATAAGATGTTTAAGCACTGGAGAACCCCTTTAAGGTGAAAATGGGCTGGGTCCTTAAAGGGTTATTAAAATGATGGTATTCAGTTTAAAATGCTAGTAAAACTATACAGTATGTGTTTATTCCCCTACATGCTTTTTAAAAAGTTTCTCAGCACTTCTTTTTTATGCATTAATGTTAAAAATTGTTAGAAATATTTAATAAAATTTTGCTAAGAATAAAAAAAGTATTTTGTACCATGTAGCTAAAATGTCCCGCTCCAAATATTTTTTTGTATTCATAAAAAAATGATTTCAATAATTTATTACGGGAAAGCTGAATCAGAACTCAGTAAAACTGCAGTATATTAGGGAAAATTATCTGTTGATAAAGATTGGGAGAACTGGACTCAGACTTGGAGTTTTCACAATTGCTGATACAATAACGACATTATCGCTATTTTCAAGCTAATTTATTATTTCCCTAAAGGAAACAATTATATTTTTTTGTTCCATGGTTTAATGCTAAATTTTCTTGCCATAGTAAACCTTTAAGATTGTCCATGATTTACACATGTACCATTTATAATTATCTCCAGGTTACCATGGAGCTCAGTGAAGGTCCAGTCCAGTTGCTGAAATATCACAGCTTTTGCACTATAACTACATATATGCTCACAAAAGATATTATTGCTATATGGGGCACAGAGGGCACTATTTCTGTATGGAGAACAATGGGTACTATTTTTCTATGGTGAAGACTCCATGTATGAAAAAATCCCAGCCTTCCAACTCCAGCATGGGGATTAGTCAAAACACATTTGTTTTATTTAGATAATGAAAAACATTAAAAAGATACAAGTGAGCCATAAATTGTAGAAATAAAACACTATTTGTGTATATGGTGCAGAGAAATTATTGGTATATGAATGCACAAGGGCACATGGGGACATTATGACTGTATGGAAGAACAGAGGACATATTTACATGATGGAGGCACATGGTGTATTATTATTGTAAGAAGCAAAGTGAGAAAGTATTACAATATGGAAGCACAGAGGGGCATTATTTTAGTGTATGGGCATTATCACTGTAGGGAACTTGGGGCATTATAACTGTATTGGAGCAATATAACAGGGAGCACAGGTGGAGCATAATTAGTGAGTGGGGGCACATTTGAAGCATTTGAGGACATTATTTTTTGTACAGTACACTTATTAGGACACACTTATGGGAAATTGACTCTGATCAGAGAAGACTTCACCTGTGATTCACTGTGATCACTTAAAGGGATACTCCGGCCCCAAGACATCTTATCCCTGTTCGTGGGGATCCCGCCACTGCAGACCCCTGCAATCTAACATGCAGCATCCACCTGTAAGTACTGCCTGAAGCACTGGAGGTTCGCAGTCTTTTGCCTCCTGACCACAGGGACGGAGTATTGTGACGTTACGACTCTTCCCATGTGTGACATCATGCCCTGCCCGTAATGCAACTCTATGGGAGGGGGCGTGATGGCCGTCACGCCCCCTCCCATAGACTTGCATTGAGGGGGCAGGGCATGACGTCACATGGGGGCGGAGTCACAACGTCACGATACTCCGTCCCCTTGGTCGGGAGGCAAAAGACTACGAACCTCTAGCACTTCCAACAGTACTTACAGGTGGGTGCTGCATGCTTGATTGCAGGGGTCCCCAGATCAGACATCTTATCCCCTATTTTTTGGATAGGGGATAAGATGTCTTGGGGCCAGAGTACCCCTTTAAACGGCTTAAAGAGCTCCTTTTTTTATACTAGTGTCTATCACTATATGGCTATTGTATGGGATATATAATCAATTCACGCAGCACTACTTCAACAATAAAAACGTTAGTTGCTGCAATTGTCCCAGAACCAATTGAGATCCAGCTTTATTAATGTACAGAACATGTAGAACTTCAATATGCTTTGGAGCTTGAAAATAATTTTAATGAAAAATGGAAACTATGCTGCGGTGACATAAGTTAAAAACTGAAAATCAAGGAACAAGCGTTCCGTAGTGTGATACCATAGAGGGAACAATAATTAGCCGGACAAAACTGGTGCTCACCAATGGTGGTTGTACTGTCCACGTACAACTATGGTATAGGCATAGAACCGTGGGTTCACTAATTGACACTTTTTCCAGTGATCCTGATTTTTCTTCTACTCAGGCAACTTTTCTTATTAATGCAATGCACTTTATTCTTGAACATAATATTTTCACATTCGATGATGTAATATACAGACAAATGAGGGGCTGTGCGATGTGGACTTGTTTCGCCCGTAGTTACGCCAATTTGGTGATGGGGTGCTTCGAGTCCCTCTATATTGCACATTAAAGTCCCCAAGTATAGTCAATATGTTGCTTTTTATAGGCGATTTATTGATGATCTATATATAATTTGGACTGGTTCATCCCAACAGGCTCATGAATTTGTAGATTGGCTGAATATGAATGAGTGGGGTCTTAAATTTATGCAACACTGTTTAACCAATGAGATAAAGTTTCTTGACTTACTAATTAAAAAAGACTCCTCTGCTAGAATTTATACTCAAGCTTTTTTTAAATCAGTAGATATAAATAGTCTACTTGATTTTAATAGTTCGCAGTACCCCAAATGGATCCGCAATGTGCGCTATGGGCAATGCTTGCCGAGCCAGAAAAATTATACGGGCTATGACAATTTTACTAAACAATCCCACATTTTTTACATGATCGTTTCCTGGAAAATGGGTACTCCAAATCTGTACTATCACACGTTTTTAATAAAGTGAAAAATAAACAACAATTTACTCTAATACGCCCCAAGCCACAGATTTTGTTACAAGATGGTAATAATGAGAAAAGTCAGAAAAATTATTACAGATATAATTTTATAACTAATTTTAATTTCAAACATATACTAAGAAAACATTGGTCGATTCCTAAGGATGACCTTGCTTTTGGGGACCTCCTTCCTACCCAACCGGGAGTTACATTCCGCAGATCCATGAATCTGTGAAATGTCATTGCTCCAAGCAGGCTAAAAAATTATTCCAGCAATACATTCAATGTTAAAGATAATATTGTAAAGGGTACGTCCCCGAGTAATAAAATTAGATGCAAATGTTGTTCCTTAATTGGACCTACAATACAAAATGTTCTTTCATTTCCTCCTCCTCTAAAAAAGGTTTTCCATTAATGTGTCTGGTAATTGTAACAGTATGTATGCAGTTTATTTACTCTCATGTCTAGTGCGGCCCTGCATGAACAAACATAGATCAAATTCGTTTTGCCAAACGACAGGGGTTGTATACATTGCGGAATGTGGATGTCCCAAGCTGCATGTCGGTAAAACGATTCAGCAATTACGGAGGCGAGTGTCACAACATTTAAGCACAATTAGGATGGGTGCAGATACCCCATTAGCAAGACATATGAGGGACATCCACAAAGGAGACGTAACGTGCTTAAAATTCTGGGGCTTTATTAAACCCAGAATGGGTCCCAGAGGTGGTAACCTAGATAAAAAATTGCTAAAGGAAGAAGCAATTTGGATATACAGGCTCAAATCATTGAGCCCTCAAGGCTTGAACGAGGGATTCACCTTTTCAGCCTTTCTGTAAACCTGCCTTGAAATTAAAAACTATTCAAATAAAATTATAACATGGCATCGAATAATAGAGTGGAAACTGGATTAGAGGAAGAACTAACACTGAAAAGCAAATAATTAGACAGACTACTTCGGAATGCAGATAACAAGCGGTCAGATCTACAGTGGACTAATAATTAATCAATCGAGATAGAACATACAATAAGATATACCAATAAGATACTTACCTTGAGAGAGATTCATCCGGGCCACGAGTGGGAGTGGACGTGTATGAATTCTAAAAAAACAATAAAAATCAAAACAAATAAATAATGGGATCCATTGTACATAGTTACTATGAATAAATAACTAAATATATAATAATATATGATTGTACATATAGTGGAATCTAAGTTAACATAGGCACATCCATCACTGAACAACACAAAAAAGTTTAAGTCCTGGAGTCTGCGCAGTAATGTATGACACGGGAATCTTAAGTCCCGGAAAAAAGACGCAGCAGAATATAAGTCCCGGAGTGTGCGCAGTGAGAAACAGAAAACCAATACCTAAGTTCCAGCGCATACGAGACTGCGCAGACGATGATATGCTGCCCAGGTTTTAAGTCCGTGCGCAGACGGGAATGCGCAGATGACGTGCCACTGACACTACCAATGAAGGGCTTAGGATTAAGCCTAAGATCCTATTGGCCCAGATGGCATTGAGATCCGATTGGTTAGGGCAAACATCAATCATGGCATAACCAATCGTAAAAGCATTCGTGTAGAGGAAAACCACTGATAGGTGATAAACTCAAAGAAGCAATCACGCCGATATCGGAGGAAGTCTATAAATAAAGCAAAGATGGCGCCCGCGCTCATATGCCCGCTACCTCTTGATAAAGCTACTTAGTAGCGAAACATGTCGAGGGGGGCAGAGTAGGGATACTTTTAATCGCACTAGCGGAGGCCAGCAAATGGAATAGCATGTAACTGCAGGCATATTTTCCTAAAAATTATCAGCAAGAGAGGAGTATAACTCCCCAAAATCATAGATCTTATAAAAGCTATGTAACTGGCCCGAGCTGAGTGTAATTTTAAAGTGTGTGCAAATTCTTCCTTTTTGTTATAATTTAGTTGATTTCTAATAAAGCTTGTGGGAACACTGATTATAATAATATATGGGAACATAGGGATTTTTGGGTTCCGAATAGGAATCTATGGGAAATATTGATTGACCCCTCCATATATATTATTCTGTTTGGGGAATGGTTGTTATTGGGGTTAATTACCCTACGTATAAGGCCAGGCTATAATTAAGCCAAATTGAGTTATGGCAGGTTTTTTTGTCCGGTTAATTAAATCCGGAAGTGTTCACTAATCAAGCGCAATACGTCTTCTCAGCTAATGAATTACCTCTGAATCAAATTGACATAAATGCAGCATTTCGGAGTTTACAAAAAACATACAAACAATATCTAAGGTCGTGGTGGGAGATTGCAAGTTTGGAGACATACTGTAAGGAAAAGATTGTATACAGAGGGTTGAGGATAAACATCACCCCCAATTCACACAAAGAAGATACTGAATTTATTAAAGGGTGGCAAGAACTCCTGACAGTTAACTCATTACGTATGCTAGAATATCTACTGGCATACGAAAAACAAGTGTTTAATAAACTTACAACACAATTGGAAGGACAAATTGAAGAGATCAAGGTGTTTAAAAACCAAACAGAGTTCAGTGCCCTTGAGGCTAAGTTACAAAAACATATTGAAAGCTTCCAATCAGATATTCAGGAGAGGAAACATCGCAAGTATATAAGAGCCAAGAGAGATTTTGAATCCGGTCTCATATACATTAAACGTGGAGTTGATAATTACAATCAGAATAATCAGTATACAGATATTTCTGAATCGGAGGTATCAGAATCTGACGAACAAACAAGATCAAGAGGACCCTATCCGAACCAGGATAGATTCAAAGATAAGAACAAACGTAGAGCCTATAGTAAAAAATCATATAACAAAGGGAATTACAACAAAGGAGGAGGACAAGGAGGAGGGTACACCCAAGTACAGAAACAGAGTTATCAATATAACCAGAGTGACCAAGGTTTAAAAAGACAGGAAGCAAATCCAGTACAACAACTGAGAGAAGGGACTGGAATTCAGAAGAATCACAATCCACAACAGCCAACATGGACGTCAAATGTGGCACTCCAACCTCAAAATCTGACTGGTATAAATATATCAGCACCCCCACTCCAACCCTTCTCCTCTGGATCACAATTATTACATATGTCGCAGGCCATACCACCAATACAACAACAGCAAAACACGATGACCATGCCTGCAACATCAATGGAAGCTGGAAATCAGGACTCTTCCCCTCTTTTTTTAGGGGCTGGCATACAATTGAGGGACAGAGAGAAATGGGGTTATCAGAACCCATTGCATCCAAGACAATAAAACAGGATCAAGAAATGCAGATCTGCAATTTAACATCGATGGAATTGACAGAGGAACAAATTAAAGTGCTAAAGATGGGTCTATCATACACACCAACACCAAGATATGACCCATTCATATGGATCAAAGATGTGAATTTGTTCGCAAGGAAACTTACTTTACATAAAATGTACAAGAATAGAACACGGGACATAATTGAAGACCGCAGACGTGATGAACAAGTAATTGCAGATCTAACTGACCTCTTGGATGAGAATGAAACTGGGATTCGTACACCTGAATTCGCACCGTTCTCTAACTTAAAACCAAAATCGAAACTAACTCCCCCAATTAGCCAGTACAACAACATAGATACATTTGTTAAAATGGTTACTACTGACTTAGAAAAACTGTCCCCCAAATCATATAACAGTAATATGACCAAAAGGGAAAAGGAAGCCCTGAAACAGCTAGAAGAGAATGAACATGTAGAGATCAAGCCCTCCGACAAGGGGGGCAATATTGTGATCATGACAAAATTGGATTATAAGAATATGGTACTACGCCTGCTTAAGGATAAGGACACATATACGAAACTAACCTCCAATCCAACTACAACCTACGTTAAAGAATTGAAAGAAATTTTGGTGGAAGCCAAATTAAATCAGATAATCTCTGAGGATGAATTTAGAGTGATGTTTAATGCAAAACTAACCTTGGCTACTTTTTATGCATTACCCAAACTGCATAAACAGAAACTCCCGATGCCAGGTCGCCCGATAGTTTCGGGTAATGATAACCTGACAGAAGGTATTAGCTTGTATGTAGACCAGGTATTAGCTCCTTTTGTGACCATTTTGCCTTCCTATATAAAAGATACAAGGGACGCTGTCTCCAAGCTCCAGGAGATCTCTTTTCCGCCAGATACACTGATTGCAAGCTTGGATGTAGAAGCACTCTACACCAATATCAAACACGAGTTCGGAATTATGGCGGCTGAAAATTTTTTAAGCACTAGGGGAATACAATTCACTAGTCACAATCAATTTGTTACTACACTTTTACGTTTTCTTCTAACACACAATTATTTCACTTTTGATGGGCAATTTTATTTACAAACGAGAGGCACAGCTATGGGCACTTCTTGTGCACCAAATTTTGCTAATTTATTTTTAGGGTGGTGGGAGAACACGATAGTTTTTTCAGACACTCACAAGGAATTCACACAGCACATTATGTTTTGGGGTCGTTATATTGACGACATATTATTGTTCTGGGGGAGCACCATCACCTCCTTTAATGAATTTGTTAAGGCACTGAACACTAATCAAATTGGGATGCACTTCACATCAGAGATAAGTACACAAAGACAACATTTTTTAGATTTGGAGATCTCCTTTGGCCTTGGGGGCAGCGTCCAGACCAAGATTTATAGGAAACCTACTTCCACGAATAGCTTTCTCCAATGGGAAAGCTATCACCCTAGACCCCTTAGAAATGGAATCCCTGTTGGCCAATACCTCAGGGCCAAAAGGAATTGCTCAAGTGAACAGGCTTTCTTGGAAGAATCAAATGTATTATATCAAAGGTTTACAGCTAGAGGCTACCCCAAGAAGGTCTTGCACAGGGCTTTCGCTAGGGCCCGAGCAACACCTAGGTCAGAACTTTTAAGTGATAAATCACCAATACAGGAAGGAAAACAGGTGAGATGTATAGGTACATATGACCAAAATAACAAACAAGTTGTTGCGATATTGAAGAGGTACTGGCCAATTTTTGTTGCAGACAGTGACATCAGGGAAGTACTTATCCCTTACCCCAGCATCACGTATCGGCGAGGACGGAACATCAGGGAGCATGTGGTGAGAAGTCACTATCAAGAGAAACGGAGAGAGGCATCATGGTTAGAATCTGGTACCAAGGGATCATACCCGTGTGGTACGTGTACTTTTTGTAAATTCATACCAAAGAAAAATAATTTTACAAACCCAGTTGACGGGCGAGTATTGGAAATCAGAGACTTCATAAATTGCCAAACGACAGGGGTCGTATACATTGCGGAATGTGGATGTCCCAAGCTGTATGTCGGTAAAACGATTCAGCATTTACGGAGGCGAGTGTCACAACATTTAAGCACAATTAGGACGGGTGCAGATACCCCATTAGCAAGACATATGAGGGACATCCACAAAGGAGACGTAACGTGCTTAAAATTCTGGGGCTTTATTAAACCCAGAATGGGTCCCAGAGGTGGTAACCTAGATAAAAAATTGCTAAAGGAAGAAGCAATTTGGATATACAGGCTCAAATCATTGAGCCCTCAAGGCTTGAACGAGGGATTCACCTTTTCAGCCTTTCTGTAAACCTGCCTTGAAATTAAAAACTATTCAAATAAAATTATAACATGACATCGAATAATAGAGTGGAAACTGGATTAGAGGAAGAACTAACATTGAAAAACAAATAATTAGACAGACTACTTCGGAATGCAGATAACAAGCGGTCAGATCTACAGTGGACTAATAATTAATCAATCGAGATAGAACATACAATAAGATATACCAATAAGATACTTACCTTGAGAGAGATTCATCCGGGCCACGAGTGGGAGTGGACGTGTATGAATTCTAAAAAAACAATAAAAATCAAAACAAATAAATAATGGGATCCATTGTACATAGTTACTATGAATAAAAAACTAAATATAATAATATACGATTGTACATATAGTGGAATCTAAGTTAACATAGGCACATCCATCACTGAACAACACAAAAAAGTTTAAGTCCTGGAGTCTGCGCAGTAATGTATGACACGGGAATCTTAAGTCCCGGAAAAAAGACGCAGCAGAATATAAGTCCCGGAGTGTGCGCAGTGAGAAACAGAAAACCAATACCTAAGTTCCAGCGCATACGAGACTGCGCAGACGATGATATGCTGCCCAGGTTTTAAGTCCGTGCGCAGACGGGAATGCGCAGATGACGTGCCACTGACACTACCAATGAAGGGCTTGGGATTAAGCCTTAGATCCTATTGGCCCAGATGGCATTGAGATCCGATTGGTTAGGGCAAACATCAATCATGGCATAACCAATCGTAAAAGCATTCGTGTAGAGGAAAACCACTGATAGGTGATAAACTCAAAGAAGCAATCACGCCGATATCGGAGGAAGTCTATAAATAAAGCAAAGATGGCGCCCGCGCTCATATGCCCGCTACCTCTTGATAAAGCTACTTAGTAGCGAAACATGTCGAGGGGGGCAGAGTAGGGATTCTTTTAATCGCACTAGCGGAGGCCAGCAAATGGAATAGCATGTAACTGCAGGCATGTTTTCCTAAAAATTATCAGCAAGAGAGGAGTATAACTCCCCAAAATCATAGATCTTATAAAAGCTATGTAACTGGCGCGAGCTGAGTGTAATTTTAAAGTGTGTGCAAATTCTTCCTTTTTGTTATAATTTAGTTGATTTCTAATAAAGCTTGTGGGAACACTGATTATAATAATATATGGGAACATAGGGATTTTTGGGTTCCGAATAGGAATCTATGGGAAATATTGATTGACCCCTCCATATATATTGGTCTGTTTGGGGAATGATAACAATTCCAAGAATCGTTATATGCTCCATAGCATGTCTTGCCATTTAACATTAAAACATGACAGTGATTTTGATGTCTTGGACTCAGTGATGTACCAAGGGGGGGGGGGGGGGGCGGCCCGGCCCGGGTGCCACTCTCAAGGGGGGTGCCAGGGGCGGACTAACCCGCCGCTGCAACTACTGAGGATCTGGGACACTCGTCCCAGATCCCCAGCAGACAGCGGTGCCTTCTCCTGTATGAGCGATACACGAACATACAGGAGAAGGAGTCCCCTCTGTGTGAGCCGCATCTGCAGCTACACAGAGGAGACGTGACCACCGCCCCCCACGCAGCACACAGTACAGGCACCGATGACGTCACTCATCCGGCGCCTGTACTGTGGAGGGGAGAAGACGCGGGCCCTGCAGCTGAGGAGGCGGTATTATCCAGTTATTGTGTGGTGGTATATATTTGCTCCTTCTATACAAGTATTATTGATCATGGAAATTTACCTAAGTTAAAGTGATTCTTACATATATAAATTTTAATTTATTGTGTGTGGGCTTTGGGTGGAATAGGAGTGTGGCAGAAGATTGACGAGCTGCAGAGCCTAGCAGGGGCCCAGACCGCCCCTGGGGGGAGGGGAGGGAGGGGGTGTAATTAAGGGGGGTATGCGTGTGTGTGGGGGGGGGGGGTGCCAAACAAAGGGTCCGCCCCGGGTGCCAAATGCTCTAGGTACGCCCCTGCTTGGACTTATCCAATATTGAAATTATACCACCACATGTTCACAATAGATTTCAGAAACTAATCAATAGTGAATCCTTTTGGATATTCACACTTGATGCACTTTTTCGGAGAGGTTTGAATGCAGTTATAGAACATGCTCGCTAGCATATGAAGGTGCTTATTTTTACATCTTTATATAAATAAATTCATTTCTTACATATATTTTTTATATTTGTATTTTCATGTATATATTTGTGTTTTTAATGTGGATTTGTATTTTGTATAAATACCACTGACCCTCTCTGTTCCCAATATGCCTGATGAAGCGGAGTTACCGTGAAACGCGTTGCATTATAGATAATAAAATCTTTTAGCTTGTCAAGAGTCCCAGCGCTCTGCTTAATCCCGACATTACTGTGGAGGTGTGCTTGTTGGATTCATAAGTTAAATAAATCACACTTTGGATTTTATGTCATTCTAGCTGAGTACCCGGCGTTGCCCGTTTTTTACTTCCTCATACTTGTTGGGGAGGAAAAACAACAAAGGAGGAAGCTTTTGACTTCAAATCCCATCCCCATATATTGTTGTCATATTCCAACTCCATATCCCGTCCTCATATCCCGACCTCCTATCCTGACCTCCTATCCCGTCCTTCTATCCTGTCCTCCTATCCCGACCTCCTATCCCGACATCCTATACCGACCTCCTATCTCGACCTCCTATCCCGTCCTCCTATCTCGACCTCTTATCCCGTCCTCCTATCCCGACCTCCTATCCCGTCGTCCTATCTCGACCCCCTATTTCAACCTCCTATCTCGACCTCCTATCTCGACCTCCTATCCCGTCCTCCTATCTTGACCTCCTATCCCGACCTCCTATCACGACCTCCTATCCCTTCCTCCCATCCCGTCCTCCTATCCCGCCCTCCTATCTCGACCTCCTATCCTGTTCTCCTATCTTGACCTCCTATCCTGTCCTCCTATCCCGTCCTCCTATCTCGACCCCCTATCCTGTCCTCCTATCTCCACCTCCTATCCCGACCCCTATCTCAACCTCCTATCCCGTCCTCCTATCCCGTCCTCCTATCCCGACCTCCTATCTCGAGCTCCTATTCCGTCCTCCTATCCCGTCCTCATCATGAGCATCATGCCCACTTGAGGCCTAAATTAGGGATTTGCATAGGGGCGGACCTGGATGCAAGCATTGCACTTGCCTCCCCACCAGTGTGTCTCTAGCTGTTGTAAAAATTCCAGCATGCCTAGACAGAGCTGGAGGCTGGAGACCGTGCATGCTGGGAGTTGTAGTTTTGCCACAGCTGGAGGCACACTGGTGGGGAAACACTGAGTTAGGTAACAGACTAACTCAGTGTTTTCCCACCAGTGTGTCTCCAGATATTGCAAAAATACAACTCCAAGCATGCACTGAAAGTCGAGGGGAATGCTGGGAGTTGTAGTTATGCAACATCTGGTGGCACACAACTACAACTCCCAGGATGCCTGGCCGTGCATGCTATGAGTGGTAGTTATGCAAGATCTGGAGGGCCACAGTTTAGAGACCACTGCACAGTAATCTCCAAACTGTGGCCCTCCAGTTCTTGCAAAACTACAATTCCCAGCATGCCCAAACGGCTGTCTGGGCATGCTGGGAGTCGTAATTTTGCAGTATCTGGAGGGCCACAGTTTAGAGACCACTGCACAATACACAGTCAATGCACACTACACAGTGGTCTCCAAACTGTAGCTCTCCAGATATTGCAGCCACTCGCCAGGATCGCCACCAAACAGCTGTTCGGGACACAGAATGCTTCAGGACACAGTTTTCTTCACTACACTGACTATAAGCGTTCAGAACATTTTGTTCCAAATGCTGAGCAGTGGAGTACCCATTTAAGGTTAATATGTTAAACCCTGAAGGATTAATTTAATGACATAAAGAACCACTAGATGATTTTTATATATTTATATTTTTTATATTAATATTATTACTATTATCCTTTGTTGTTAGTATTACTGTGATGCTATGTTTATGCCTTGTTTTTATGAATGTGTATCTTAAATGTGTATTCCGAGAGGGGCGTATGCTTTCGATCACCACTTACGTTGTAGTGACGTGATTTTAGGTCCCTATATTAACCGGCATTTTATTTGATTTTGCGTGCCCGATGAAAAGGTCATTTCGGCTTTGAAACGAGTTGTGTGTTAATAAATCAGAAATCCATTATACCCTTGCCTCTACCTTGTTCCTTGATGTCTGGCAGCACAGATCCACTTCCACCTCCTCATTGTGTCCTATCCTGTGTAACATATATGGAGGTTGGAATTCCAACAGGAGAAAACATTGCATGTCAGACTATGTTGGGGGATGCCGTTCTGACACTGCAGCTCAAGGAGGATGTGCTTTGCGGTGTTCGAGAGGCTGAAGTGCATGCAAAGTTTCCTTGCTATTATTAGGATGTCATGCAATTGGGTGGAACACTTTAGGAAATGCTTGACAAACAGATTGAAAATGGGTGCCATGCAGGGCGCATGGCTCAGGCTTCCTTGATGCAGCACAGAGAAGATGTTCTTCCTATTGTCAGTCACCATGGTTCCCATTTCCAGATGTCGCGGAGAAAGCCATGATTCGATTTCTTTACGAATGACTTTCAGCAGTTCCTCCCCTGTGTGACTCCGTTCGCCAAGGCAAACTAGGTGAAGAACAGCGTGAAACCGCCATGCCCTGCACACATGGTATGCTGGAGGGGCACTGTGACTTGTCCGTGCAGTGGAGGCTGAGAACAAGGATGAGGAGGCAGAGTCGGACATTGTCGCAGGACCAACGGCGTGAGAGCATGGAGGCGGAAGCTGCGTGACTTGGCCAAAATGCTGGTGTGGCTGTGCAGGAACCACATTCACCGTGGGCTGCAAAGGACATGTATTGTCCCTGACTGTAGTTACAGCTCCACACGTCGGCGATACTGTGAAGTTAAGTACACACAGACAGGCTCAATGACTGGCCCACCTTCTCTTCTAAATGTTTGTGCAGGGCTGGTACTGCCTTTTTTTCGAAAAGAAATGACAGCTTGGGACTCGCCACAAGCCATCAGTTTTCTGAAAGGTGCAGAGTCCACCACTTGAAAAGGGAGGGACTGCAGCACCAGCAACTTGGACAGGACCACATTCAGCTTCTGTGCTGTTTGATAACGGTAAGTGCCACTCCTCTGCCTGACATACTTGTAGAACAGCTGAGTGTGTATATATTTCACTTATTTGTGGATAATATGCCTCAGTACCGTTGTAACAGAAATAAGCGTAACAATCTAGTGCTTATGTCTGCTAGTGCTTTTACACTAACTGACCCCTAGTAGCTTTAACCAGGAAAAACATAGAACTGCTGAGTGCGTATATATTTCACTTATTTGCGGACAATATGCCCCAAAAAGGTTTCAGCAGAAATAAGTGTGCTCTCTCTCTCACTCTGTACTGTCCCTGTCTGTCTGCCTGCCTGCAGTGATGCAGGCTTGAGGTGAATGGATCAGCTGCTGTGAAGAATAAGATCTGTATTGTCAGTAACACACAGTGTCTGCTCTCTGAGCTAAAAGTCCCAGAAATGCTAATCTTAAGCAATGGCTGCCGAATATTTAGGGCTGTGGCATCGCAGGGCTGGCTGGCTGCTGATAGGCTGCATGCCGCCATTTGATTCAGGGTGATTCCTCCCACCCACCTTCCCAGAATTCCTCACCCCATGTCTTCACACGTGTAGCAGACATTTTAGATCCCCCTGGACCACACAAAATGGAGTTAATGAAGTGATTCGTTATATTGAATCATGGCAAAATTCAGATTCACAACAAATCAAATTTTCCATAAAGTTCAGATGTGTCTGATTCAATTAGCTCATCTCTAGTTATAACCTTGTCACAATCCTGACAACTGAACTTTACTACCTGGGTTGAAGAAAAAAATTATTATGCAATACACGAAAGGACACCACCTATAACTTCAGAACGTTTCTCCTTGCACTGTCTTGTTCTACCAATGTATATTTATGAATTCGAGTAGAATACAGACATAGCGCACATCTACAATCTTGTATAATGATCTGATTGCTTCTCAGCATAATATCAAAAACTAACAGGTTGTTAGTATACATTTTTGATCAAAAGTACAAGCCCACTCGCCACGTCAAGGCCACCTATTCAGAGTGGGTCCCTAACGTCCCTAGCATAAAATGGCGCAGCACCAGGCGGCGACCACCACCGCCGCGACACAGGTGCCCACGGGGGGGGGGGAGCGACCCACTGGCAGAGCGGCCCCAATGCCTCTCAAACCAGTCTATAGGCCGCACCCGCCCGCAGACACAGCACCACGACAGCAACAGACGCCGCCCCGCACCACACCAGTGTGAACAAGGTGTAATGGCTGGGAGAGCAAGGTAAGTGAGCCATTACACCTTGTTCACACTGGTGTGGTGCGGGGCGGCGTCTGTTGCTGCCGTGGTGCTGTGTCTGCGGGCGGGTGCGGCCTATAGACTGGTTTGAGAGGCATTGGGGCCGCTCTGCCAGTGGGTCGCTCCCCCCCCCGTGGGCACCTGTGTCGCGGCGGTGGTGGTCGCCGCCTGGTGCTGCGCCATTTTATGCTAGGGACGTTAGGGACCCACTCTGAATAGGTGGCCTTGACGTGGCGAGTGGGCTTGTACTTTTTGATCAAAAATGTATACTAACAACCTGTTAGTTTTTGATATTATGCTGAGAAGCAATCAGATCATTATACAAGATTGTAGATGTGCGCTATGTCTGTATTCTACTCGAATTCATATTGTGATTTCTTTCTTCCCCCTTTTTTTGTTTTTTTGAACATGTGCTGCACTCTTCCCCACCCCCCACAGCCTAAACCTATATAGGTGGTAATTAACCACAACAGGGCCATTTCACTCCTAGCAGCCTCCCAGTCTGACTGGGAGAGCAAGGTAAGTGAGCCATTACACCTTGTTCACACTGGTGTGGTGCGGGGCGGCGTCTGTTGCTGCCGTGGTGCTGTGTCTGCGGGCGGGTGCGGCCTATAGACTGGTTTGAGAGGCATTGGGGCCGCTCTGCCAGTGGGTCGCTCCCCTCCCCCCCCCCGTGGGCACCTGTGTCGCGGCGGTGGTGGTCGCCGCCTGGTGCTGCGCCATTTTATGCTAGGGACGTTAGGGACCCACTCTGAATAGGTGGCCTTGACGTGGCGAGTGGGCTTGTACTTTTTGATCAAAAATGTATACTAACAACCTGTTAGTTTTTGATATTATGCTGAGAAGCAATCAGATCATTATACAAGATTGTAGATGTGCGCTATGTCTGTATTCTACTCGAATTCATATTGTGATTTCTTTCTTCCCCCTTTTTTTGTTTTTTTGAACATGTGCTGCACTCTTCCCCACCCCCCACAGCCTAAACCTATATAGGTGGTAATTAACCACAACAGGGCCATTTCACTCCTAGCAGCCTCCCAGTCTGACTGGGAGAGCAAGGTAAGTGAGCCATTACACCTTGTTCACACTGGTGTGGTGCGGGGCGGCGTCTGTTGCCGCCGTGGTGCTGTGTCTGCGGGCGGGTGCGGCCTATAGACTGGTTTGAGAGGCATTGGGGCCGCTCTGCCAGTGGGTCGCTCCCCCCCCCCCCCCCCCGTGGGCACCTGTGTCGCGGCGGTGGTGGTCGCCGCCTGGTGCTGCGCCATTTTATGCTAGGGACGTTAGGGACCCACTCAGAATAGGTGGCCTTGACGTGGCGAGTGGGCTTGTACTTTTTGATCAAAAATGTATACTAACAACCTGTTAGTTTTTGATATTATGCTGAGAAGCAATCAGATCATTATACAAGATTGTAGATGTGCGCTATGTCTGTATTCTACTCGAATTCATATTGTGATTTCTTTCTTCCCCTTTTTTTGTTTTTGTGAACATGTGCTGCACTCTTCCCCACCCCCCACAGCCTAAACCTATATAGGTGGTAATTAACCACAACAGGGCCATTTCACTCCTAGCAGCCTCCCAGTCTGACTGGGAGAGCAAGGTAAGTGAGCCATTACACCTTGTTCACACTGGTGTGGTGTGGGGCGGCGTCTGTTGCTGCCGTGGTGCTGTGTCTGCGGGCGGGTGCGGCCTATAGACTGGTTTGAGAGGCATTGGGGCCGCTCTGCCAGTGGGTCGCTCCCCCCCCCCGTGGGCACCTGTGTCGCGGCGGTGGTGGTCGCCGCCTGGTGCTGCGCCATTTTATGCTAGGGACGTTAGGGACCCACTCTGAATAGGTGGCCTTGACGTGGCGAGTGGGCTTGTACTTTTTGATCAAAAATGTATACTAACAACCTGTTAGTTTTTGATATTATGCTGAGAAGCAATCAGATCATTATACAAGATTGTAGATGTGCGCTATGTCTGTATTCTACTCGAATTCAATGTATATTTATGATGTATATTTATGATGCTTCTCACTGCTATATGAGTGTGCATAGAACAGAAAACATCCTGCCCTTTCTTTATGCATTGTACCTAGGCATAACTGTTTCTACAGACAGAATTGCACTAGGAACAGGCAGTTGACTGTAAATACACTAGGAGAAAGACCCCAAGCATTTTGGTCCCCTAACCTAAGCCTTTTAAAGAGGTACTCCGTTGGAAAAAAAAAATGATCAACTGGTGCCAGAAAGTTAAACAGATTTGTAAATTACTTCTATTTAAAAATCTTAATCATTCAGGTACTTATCTGCTGCTGTATGCTTGTAACAAAGCTGTATGTGGATCCTCTAACCTGTGTGGCTGATGACTCGTACCGTATCAGGGAGCGGATTCTAAGGTGCCGCTGGTCTTCATCAGAGTCTGTCGCAAGGCAGGATGGGCTTGCTGCAGCAGGCGAAACCCAGGTCGCTACCCCTGACACGGCTCAACCACACAGGTAGCTGGGTACGGCGTTGTACCAAAGGACAAGTCATTAGCGTAGTCAATGTAGCAGAAGGTCAAGGCAGGTGGCAAGATGCAGAGTCAAATAATGTAGCGGAAGGTCTGGGTACACGGACAAGGCAAACAGGCTATAGGGAACGTTTAATCGCAGGCTAGGGGCACTGAAGATCTGGCAGGGAAGTGTGGGAAGTGCAGGGACTTTATAAGGTAGTGTCAGGTACAAACGGTAATTATGGGCATACTGGCCTTTTAAATCTCAGAGCTCCGTCGCGTGTGCATTCCGCAATGCGAATCCCGGCCCTGCCGGCAGCCGGGACAGATGCACAAATTCTTTTTGAATTTCCTTTCTGTCTAACCACAATGCTCCCTGCTGACACCTCTGCCAATTTAAGGAACTGTCTAAAGTAGGAGAAAATCCCCATAGCAAACCTTGTTTGGACAGAGGTTCAGCATAGAGCAGTAGGGTCAGACAGAAAGGAAATTCCAAAAGAAAATGACTTTCTCTGTAGCATACAGCAGCTGATAAGTACTGGAAGGATTAACATTTTAAATAAAAGTAATTTACAAATCTGTTTAACTTTCTGGCATCAGTTCATTTAAAAAATATATTTTCAAGTCGAGTATCCCTTTAAGCCCTTCCCAGTACCTTTCTAGATGAAGGGCACAGAGTTTGGATGCTGTGCCAACACACTTTCTCTCATGCCATACTAGGGAAAAAAAACAACTCTCTCCCCGCTGCTGGGTTGGTAGTCCTGTAGGTGGAGATGTGTGCATGTATTGAGGTGGCCCAACCCTTCCTCTAGCCATTTACACTTGATGGATACACTGAGTGCCAGAAACTTCCTCTCAAGTATGGCACTTAATGTGTCAATCAAGCATGAGTAGCTGCGACGAGGACAGGGCAGCGTGACTACAGGCACACGGCTCCACCTACAGGACTACTTACCCAGCAGCAGGGAGCAATGATTAAAGTTTTTTTCCCTAGTATGGCATCAGAGGAAGCGTATGGGTACAGCAACATCACCCTGAGTAAACAGATGACATGCAGCCAATAATAATGATTTTTAAGGGCCACATAAGTAATCTGGTGATCTGTCATATGGCTCAGCCACACAACTAATCATGTTGTGTAAAGGCTCTATTAACAAGCACTGATCACAGATATCAGCACTCAGGTCCTTTAGTCAGTCAGCCAGTCTAAATTGGTCCTTAGACAGTGTAAACTCCAATTGGACAGTTTAACATTGTGCTATTTATCACACTGGCTTAGGATGTTGCATTTTCACACTGTTAAAGTCTCAGTTTAAATCAACGAGTAGTTGGATTAGGCTCCTTTCACACTATATTATTGTTCCGTTTAGGAACTTCCGTCAGAAGTTCCGTCACTATATCGGGGAAAACCGGCCGTTATAAAACCCCTGACGGCCACGACTAAATCGCATTGCAGCCTATGGGGTTTTGTGACTGCCCGTTTGCACCCGTATATGCCCGTAATTCCTTACGGAAGTTATATAGTGACGGGACATCGTGGCGGAAAAATTACTGCATGCAGTAATTTTTCCGCCACGATGTCCCATCACTGTATAATGTCCGTAATGAATTACGGGCATATACGGGTGCAAACGGGCAGTTACAAAACCCCATAGGCTGCAATGCGATTTATTTGCGGCCGTCAGGGGTTTTGTAATGGCGGTTTTCCCCGATATAGTGACGGAACTTCTGACGGAAGTTCCGAAACGGAACAATAATATAGTGTGAAAGGAGCCTTAAACTGTACCAGAATTTTGGAATATTTTTGGCGCACATTGCTGCTTAATAAGGCAAACCCCTTTTATCAACAACATGCCCCTTTTACTAGGGCCACAGCCCTTTTCTGGCATATTAGACAGATGTCAAAAAAATGTTTTAAACTCATGTCTAAAACGCAAGTCATGTAAAACAGCTTTTTTTGGAGTGTAAATTATTCCAAAATTTTGTAAATAAATTAGACGCAAATTATCAAAACTGTAATCTCAGGCTAGGAGCTCATGTCCTTTATGACAGTGCTCAAAGCTTCCTACACTGCTGTACAGGGGCTGGGTGAGCATTATGATGGATTTTACCCTAGAAATGACACTTCTAATGGAGAGTAGAACATTCTGGCCCTGATTTACTACTGCTTTGTCGGGTTGTGCACCAAATTCTGGCGCATTGCACTAGAAATTTTGTCTGCACCAGAATTTGCACCAGATTTAAAAGAAACCCAACCAACTCTCCATTGTACTGATAAAAACTTGAAAAGGCACTTGGCCATCAGGAAAAGAGGAGTGCCCCCGCCATTTTTGAAAAATCCCAACATATTTACTAAGGTTTCAACAGAAAATGTGGTGGATTTGAGCTGAGAAAAACCCCACAGATCAGAACATATGTAAAAAAGCAAAACGTAGAGAAAAGTGCAAAATGTAGGGAAACCTTAGTAAATATGATGGAAAAATATCTGAGTGAAAACTACACTCCACTCTTAGTAAATCAGTGACCAAATACCCTATTAGTGGGCACTTTGGCACTTTTTTGCCAGAAGTGACTTGTTGCTGCTCTGACCCTTTTGCTGTTTTTTGCATTTAGCATTTGCCACTTATATACTATTCACATCTATCCCAGGAGGAAATTTTTTTCTCCAGCCAGCAGATTCCATCATTATCCTGTGGGTACTATTTTCTTGTTTTTTCTGTGTTGTGTGATTTAATAAAGATTACATTATTTGATATTCAATTAAGTCTACCAGGGCCACTGAGTACAGTGGAGCATGACAAAATTTGTGAATGAGAGGGCACATCTTTAGAAGCCCAATTACAGCTTTGTACAATACAACACTAATTAATGACCCTGTATATGAGAACGTAGTAAACCATAGACCCCAATATTTATAATTTTTCATACTGACAATTTTTTACTATATATGCTGATATGTAGTGATGAGCAAAAGGGGCCATATTCAAATTTGCGATATTTCGCAAATATATGGATGATTATTCGTCCTCTGTTCGCGAAATTCGCATATTCGCCATGTTCATTCACTTTTTTTTTTCCATGCGAAAATTCACATGAAAATTTTTAATAAAAATTTGCATGTGGAAAAAAAACCAAAATTTGCATGTGAAAAAAACAACAAAAAAATGAATATTCGTCATTACAAATATATAGCACTATATTCTAAATATTCACAAAACCGAGAAGTGCCGATATTTGGGATAAATATTTGAATTAAAAATATTCGTGCTCAACACTATTAATATACTTTTTTTTTTTTTTTAACTATCCTTATAATGTTTAATGTGTTATAACCTGAGTTTTTACTTTTCTTCACAGTATGGTTTATTGAACCTGGCATTTTGTAACAGTATGTCCTGAGCCCTGAGTGTGCACTGTTGGAGAATACATGACATACTACACTATTGCTTCTATCTAATAAGAAATTTGAGATCTGTTCACAACTGTTCTAATACTTAATTTAAAAAATGCTAATGTGATTGACGTACGACATATTGTATTCTAACAAACATCCTTAGCTATAAAGCAGAACAAATGTGCACGTATTATTACAATTTTTGCCATATGTTCTGTTATTCTGTTATGTGGGATGAGGGGCAGCAATCACTTTTGTTATGCAAATTTTTGCACTCTTGTATGATATAAACTATGAAATCCAATCCCCTAAGTTTCATTAGATTTCTCTACTCTTCCTGTTTAAGCTGCTTGTGCATCTCCCAATACTGCATAAAATACCAATTTGTAATTATGTTTAACCTTTGTAAAGCCTCTGTGTAAAGTCAACTCATTAATCTTTAACCTGACAAGCCTTAGGGGCCCCGGAATCAGTGCAGCCATGTATAAGATGCACAGAGACCACAGACTGGAAATACAAAGGGGTAATTAGGAAGAGGTGTGGAAAAGGAGAGAACAAAACTAAAGGGATATTATTATCTCATTCTACATGTCAGCTTGCAGCTTGGACAAAAGAAGTAATATTTTTATAGACAGAATATGAGCATTAATCTTGGTTACAAATTGGCTGAACTATTGCCCTCATCGTGTATCTAAAGTGAACATATCTAACTAGCAATGTAAGGTACGAAAAGCACACATTATTACTGTACTAATGCTTTCTCCATATTCATTTAGTGAAGAAATAATCTGAAAAGGACCACGAATAACTATTATGCCACACACAACAAAAAAACTTATCAAAAATGACAGCTGCACTGTAATTGGTTGCTATGGGAATAAAATATTACTACAGCTTTAACATTAACTGGAAAAAATGTCCTCCCATTGTGGTAACAGAATGTTTTGTAGGATACAACACAATATAGAGAAAGAAGAGATTGTCCAGTGCCAGACTCATGCAAGGAACTTCTTTATTAGGTTGGGAAATGACAGGAACTCAAGTAAAGTGACGCGTTACTTGAGTTCCTGTCATTTCCCATGTCAACCTCCTAAAGAAGTTCCTTAAATGACTCTGGCACTGGACATTCTCTTCTTTCTATGTGCTAAGTGGACTAGTCCTGGTCCATTCCAAACGCAATCCCAAGGGTAAGCTGGATATAACTCTTTTGCTGTTAACACCATATAGAAGATCCAGAAAAAAAGTTCAAACAAAACAATATCTTCTTGGGATTCAGCTCATGGACAGATGTCATGACATTTTACTTTGGGAATTGCTGGTATAATTCAGAATTCATTGCTCCATCAATGGTGGAAAGCTGTCCTGTTCTAGATCCAGCAAAACAGATTGAAACCATGATACTACCCCTACCCAAAGAAGTATGAGATTTTATGTTGTAATGCAAGATTTTACTTTCTCCAAAGGAGTACCTGTTTAACCCATAAAGGACCAAGCCCATTTTCACCTTAAGGACCAGGCCAATTTTATTTTTGCGTGTTAGTTTTTTCCTCCTCGCCTTCTAAAATCCATAACTCTTTTATATTTCCATCTACAGACCCATATATGGGCTTGTTGTTTTTGCATGACCAATTGTACTTTGTAATGAAACTCTCATTTTACCATAAAATGTACGGCGAACCCAAAAAAAAATTTTTTTAGGGAGGAAATTTTAATGAAAACCAGAATTTTGCACATTTTTGAGGGTTTCGTTTTCACACTGTACACTTTACGGTAGAAATGACATGTGTTCTTTATTCTGTAGGTCAATACAATTAAAATGATGCCCATGGCTAGATACTTTAATATTTTTGTACCGCTTAAAAAAAAATCTAAAACCTTTTGTGCAAAATCGATAATCTAAAATTGCCCTATTTTGACCACCTATAACTTTTTAATTTTTCCATATATAGGGTGGTATGAGGGCTCATTTTTTGTGCCGTCATCTGTACTTTTACTGATACCACATTTGCATATATAAAACTTTTAGATAATATTTATTATTATTTTTGGAATAAAATGTGACAAAAAAAAGCTGCATTTTGTGACTTTTTTTCATTTTTACGTTTATGCCGTTCACCATACGGGATCATTAACATATATTTTGATAGATCGGACATTTACGCACGCGGTGATTTTTCACTTTTTGTTTTTACATTTTTCAACTTTATTTTTACACTTTTTATGTCTCCATAGGGAACTATCTATAGCAATCATTTGATTGCTAATACTGTTCAGTGCTTTGCATAGGACATAGCATTGATCAGTATTATCGGCTACCTCCTGCTCTGGTCTGCTCGATCTCAGACCAGAGCAGGAGATGCCAGGAGACGAACGGAGGCAGTTGAGGGGACCTCTGTCCACCATTACAGAGGATCAGATCCCCGTGGCAGCGCTGTGGGTGATCCGATCATCTATTTTAACATGCTCATTGCCGCAGATGCCGTGATCTGTACTGATAATGGCATCTGAGGGGTTAATGGTGGACATCCGCAGATGTCAGCCATTACCAGCGGGTCCCCGGCTGCTGTCATGTATGACACGAGCGCCGCTCCGATGCTCGCGGTCATACACAGGACGTAAATGTACGTCATGGTGCGCGAAGTACTGCCAAGCCAGGATGTACACTTACGTCCGTAGTAGTTAAGGGGTTAAATAAAACAGTTCTCACTCACAGCTGATTGTCATCCCATGGATTGAAAACACCTGACACTAACTTATCCTTTATAGTATCTCTTAATTCTAAAGGTTCACATACTTTTGCCACTCATAGATTTATCAATTTGGATCATTTTCCTCAATAAATAAATTAACAAGTCTAAAATATTTGTTACATTTTTGTTGACTCATTTGTTTGATTTTGTTCTGTTCATCTACTTTTATAACTTTGTGAACATCGAATGCCCAATTCTGAATAGTCTACTGTACTGTATACCATACTCACTGTCAGGTGATGTATCCTGACAACTTGACAACAATTTTTATAAATCTGTTGAAATTGCAGCAAAAAGTAATTTTAAATTCTATAAAATACATGTTAGGCGCAAGAACTGTATGTGATCTATTTTTCTATTTCTATGCACTTATCAATGCACACACCACTTAAAAGCAGGAATCTACAACATCATTTAGAGGAACAGGAAAAAAAATGTATTTTAAATTATGCAGCACTAATTATTTTGTAACAAGTACACATAATAATCCATTTCATTTTTTGCCATGATAAGGTGTCGAGATGTGAATGTGACAAACTTTGCACATTTTATTTCTAAACCTGGATAATACAAACAGAACAGATTGTAGATTAGGAACAAATGTAAAGTCAAGGTTACATTCTGATCTCAAAATGAGTTCGTTTGTGTTTTGTTATAACATTGGCATGAATACAATAAGAACTTAAAATGGCATTGAAAAAAATTCACTGATTTCCCATCATTTGTTAGCACTGTATTCACACTGGCTTTCAGAAATGTAATTATTTCCGATCACAGTACTTACTATTGCCTACATGTAATAGGTACTCAATGTTTGCCAAAAACATTGCTACTGTTGTTGGCAAAACTTTCCACTGTGATGTACTCACAGACAAACCTATTTTCTTGACCATTCTATGTATTTACACTGATGGTGGTTCATTCAGAATCACTAAAATATAACATTTATGGTAAAAAAAAAAATGACATATTTAAAGGGGAATTCCGATGAGAAAAAAAATGTTTTCAAATCAACTGGTGCCATAAAGTTAAACAGATTTGTAAACTACTTCTATTAGAAAAATGTAACCCTTCTAGTACTTATCAACTGCTGTACACTATAGATATACTTCGGAGAAATGTGAAATTCTTTCCAGTCTGAAAAAAGTGCTCTCTGCTGACCCCTCTGTTCGTGTCAGAAACTGTCCAGAGCAGGAAAAATTTTCTATGGGGATTTGCTTCTAATTTGGACAGTTCCTGGCATGGACAGAGGTGTCAGCAGAGAGCACTGTTGTCAGACTGGAAAGAAACACACAATTTTCTCTGTAGTATACAGCAGCTGATAAGTACTGGAAGGGTTCAGGTTTTCAAAAAGAAGTAATTTACAAATCTGTTTAACTTTCTGGCACCAGTTGCTTTGAAAACGTTTGTTTTCCACTTGTTTCCTCCGGAGTTCCCCTTTAAATCATTAATAGAGAGAGAGATAAGCAAACTGAACCTGGCAATGGTCATAATAGTCACAGAAGGAATGAGAGATACATAAGGGGAGACATTCAAAAACTACTGTAATATCTGTTCCAGCAATATAAATCACACCTTCTCTCTTTTTTCTCCTCACATTTTCAAAGGTCTCTTGTGCTGGTTTGAAAATATGAAAATATGTTTTTTTAATGTATTTTCATGCCACTTTTGCTTTTTTTTGTGACAAAATTGCCAAACTTGGTGCCAAATTTTACGTGCCAAATCATAATTTATATAAATATATAAACATTTTCCAATAATTATTTATTTTTCAATAATTGATTAAATAGCACCTTTTCCCCCAAAAAAATGAAGGAAAAAAAAAATTGTATAAAATACAACCATTTCTGTGATTTTGATGTAAAGAGTTTTGATTATGACTTATGGCGTACTAGGAACACTGAAATGACGTTAGGGTAATCTCAGCTATTAGCAAGATCACATGACAATTGATGTTCATCTCTGCCCTTTTTATTTGTATGTTAATGTTTTTTCTGGTTATGTGTTTTATTTTCTTTCTTTTTCTTTTTTTTTGTGTTTTTTGTCAATACTTTTATGTGTGCTCATTATATAATGTTATGTTAAACAAGACAATTAATAAAAAGATCACATGACCCCAAGTTATCCAATGATTGCTTGCGTTTATATGACATACAATACATCTCCCAGGTCACTCAGGAGAAAGCATGGGGGTAGGTTTAAGAGACTGATAAAGCCACATGAACTCCATTGTGACCACTATCTTAGAAAGAGACAGCTAAAAGAGAGAGAGCACAAAAGAGCTACTGAATTTGAAATCAAGCTGAACAAAGCATTGTGCAGTGGGCTGACCTCAGAGAGGGACCTCCTGTCACCTGCATTACTGTGTCCAGTTAGTACACTACAAATCCTAGAAGTCCTACTGCAGAACAAGCCCATAAAACAGATCACATTACAATACCTAGCGGGCTGAGCAAAGCAGGGAGCTGACCTTTTAACATAAATTAGGCATTTAACCCCTTAAAGGGGTACTCCACTGGTCAGCCTTCCAGCTACATTTGTGGACACTAACAGTTTTACGAAAGAGACAGTTTTCTTCTGCCTGCCTGCCTCAGCTACTATGATCCTGCCACCAGCCTGATGCCACACATCTGATGCCAAGTTCTCCTTTTTTCATTCACCTTCATCACTGGGTACTGGTATTGCTACCCACCGCAGCCACTATATGGTCTCCTCATGCTTCTGCCACCTTCACGCTGTGTCATTCAGGCACTATATGATCTCCTCATGCTGCCGACAACTCCAGGCCATGTAATTCAGTCACTATACGGTCTCCTCATGCTTCTGCCACCTCCACGCTGTGTCATTCAGGCACTATATGGTTTCCTCATGCTGCCGTCAACTCCAGGCTGTGTCATTCAGCCACTATTTGGTCTCCTTATGCTTCAGCCACCTCCACGCTGTGTCTTTCAGGCACTATTTGGTCTCCCCATGCTGCCAACACCTCCACGCTGTGTCATTCAGCCACTATAATGCAACAAGAGGGACCTATGAGTGGAGGGTAAATCCAATATTATTAACATTTGACCGCTAAGCGGTCACTGAGACCCTAAATTTCCCACCCAATATAAAACTTAACGTTTAATGAGCCAAGATTAAAATAACCTCACACATATTGATCCATAGTGCATTGATTGGCATGACACTGCATGCTATAGTAAGTGAATTGAAAAGATAGACTGTGGCTGCAGTCCACAATCTATAGTGTGAGACAATTAAAAATCTAACACATTGCCCGCCCGCCCGACGTTTCGCCACAAGCTGTGGCTTTATCAAGGGCTAAGAGGCAAATGGCGTGCAAACAAGCCTTGCAGGGGTTTAAATAACCTCCTGTCTCTGACATCATTGGAACATGTCACTTCCTGTATTAACATGACATCTCATTGGTTACAATCACATGCAGACTATTGATTGATCGCTTCCTGGCCAATGAAATTTAGACCAGGATGCATCTTGCTATATTCATTTGATTGACAGCATCCTTGACCAACCAGCTGAGACCAATCAAATTTCTGAACTCCTCATTGGTGCCGGAAGCTGTACACGTATGTGCGCCATCAGTCCTGCGCTAACTGATAGATTCCCGAACCTCCGGTATGGACGCATGCGCAGTACGGATGCGCAGAAGAACGTGCGCGAATACTTAGTCATATACAGCCACTGCCAGGAAGCTGCGCGACAGACATATGCGCCGGCACTTAGCCGATTTTATTGCATATGGTTCACACATGGCTGTTGTTATAGAACTGTAATACACAATACAACCACTCATGTGAACAACGACTGCGTAGCAAATACTAAACTAATTCGAGAACACTAAATAAGTTACTATCTGGCAATATGGGGCGACCAACCTAGCAACGATGGTATAACATCAAATCAAGGGAGTATTATTCATAATACCGCTGAAATAGTGTAATCGATAGTAAGAGGGGGGGGAGCTAATACTCATCTGTTCTGCATGGGTATAGTCATAATTAATTCATATCATCAACGGAAGTTAATCATGAGTGTGATTAATAAAAGGCTTATAACGGCTCTTCTATATAGTATCAATTGTAATAAGTGATTCCTGTCCTACAAGAAGGCTGCATAGGTGAAGCCTTCATTCAGTCCATTTGGACTTTGGGATTTTAATCTCCAAATCCATCGGGCTTCTTCTTGAAGCAGTCTGGTGTTAAGATTGCCACGTCTCGGACCCAGTTTACACTGGGTAATGCCACAGAAACGTAATTCAAAGGGAGCATCATTGTGTACAGTCCTCATATGCCTAGCAATTGGCGTATCTTGATAGGTATTAATAGTACTTATATGTTTTGAAATACGCCTACGCAATTGTTGGACTGTCTTTCCTACATAGACTTTAGGACAGTTGCATGTGGCTAAGTACACTACCCCCATCGTTTGACAGGTGATGAAGTCCCTAATTTGGTATTTCCGATTATCAATCGGATTAGAGAATTCTTTTGTACGTGGCATAAATTTACAAAAATTGCACCGTCCACATGGATGTGATCCTTGGATTGATGATTTCAACCAACTGGATGCAGACTCCTCTGCATAAAAACTCCTAACTATTTGGTTTTGAATGTTAGGTCCTCTACGATAGGTTATAGAGGGGTGAGTTGAGATCACCTCCCTAAGGTCATTGTCCACCTGTAATATAGACCAATATTTCTTAAGTATATTCATGATTTTTTGATTGTGTTGATCAAAAGTTCCGATACACCTAATGATCTTTTGGCCACTATTGTCTTTAGCCAATTTGTGATCACGTAATAATTCAGATCTTGGAGTAGCCCTGGCTCTGGCGAAGGCCTTGTGAAGGACTTTCTTGGGATAACCTCTATTGGTGAAGCGTCTATACAGGAGATCACATTCTTCTTGAAATTTAAGAGGATCAGAGCAATTCCTTTTGGCTCGTAGATATTGACTGATTGGGATACCTCTCTTCAATGGTACAGGGTGATAACTCTTCCAATCAAGAAAACTATTAGTTGACGTAGGTTTACGATATATAGAAGTGTGAATGTGACCAAGTGAATCGATAGTGATAGTGAGGTCAAGAAAGTGAAGAAATTTATCGTGAATTTCAGAAGTAAAGTGCATATTAATATGATTAGTGTTAAGTGCTTGAACGAAGGATTGAAATAATTGTGTAGTGCTGTCCCAAAAAATCAATATATCATCTATATAACGACCCCAAAATAAAATGTGAGAATTAAATTCTTGAAAAGTGTCAGAGAAAACGTGAGTGTATTCCCACCACCCTAAGAATAAATTAGAATAATTCGGTGCACAAGGAGTGCCCATAGCAGTGCCCTTCAACTGAAAATAAAAGTGTCTATCAAAAAGAAAAAAATTGTGAGTAAGTAGAAAACGTAATAAGGTCAAAACGAATTTGTTGTGTGCTGTGTACTGAAGACCTTTAGTAGTTAGGAAATGTTGTACAGCATTAAGTCCCTGTTCATGTTGGATGTTTGTATAGAGAGATTCCACATCTAAACTAGCTATAAGAGTACCTGGAGGGAATGTGATCTCCTGTAATTTCTTCACAGTATCCTTGGTATCCTTAATAAAGGACGGAATCTTGGCTCATTAAACGTTAAGTTTTATATTGGGTGGGAAATTTAGGGTCTCAGTGACCGCTTAGCGGTCAAATGTTAATAATTCAGCCACTATATGGTCTCCTCATGCTGCTGCCAACTCCAGGCTGTGTCATTCAGCCACTATATGGTCTCCTCATGCTGCCGCCACCTCCACGCTCTGTCATTCAACCACTATATGGTCTCCTCATGCTGCCGCTACCTCCACTTTGTGTCATTCAGCCACTATATGGTCTCCTCATGCTGCCGCCAACTCCAGGCTGTGTCCTTCATTACAGTGGCGTCGCTAAGGGGGTGGGGGGGCAGATGGGGCCATGGCCCCCCCTTGTGCCCCCCAATTTAAAATAAATAGTCTACTAGTATCGGGGCCAGGGGCGGGCTGACTAGCTGGGTAAAGAGCTCCCTGCAGCTGCAGGGATGAAGGTACCTGATTATGGCTCCGCCCCCAGCATAGGAGAGGTTGGGGCCGAGAGCTGACTGGTCTCCGGAACACAGAGCAGCTTCATGTGAGGTGAGTGATGTCCCGTGTCCTCCCTCTCTCCCCCTGATCAGCAGTATATCCTGGGGCTGGGTCATGTGTATAGTAGCAATCCAGTGGGGTCACTTTCCCTCCTTCAGTGTCCACAGGTCACATTATCAGAACAATTTTTGGGAAAATCGCGGGAAAAATTGCGCATTTTTACCGCAAGTTTTCGTAAATCGCGGTAAAGCCGCTCAATTTTTGCCGCAATTTTTCCATAAATTTTTCTGGTAATGTGACCTGTTGGTGACCTGTGGACACTGGAGGAGGGAAAGGGACCCCTGGAAGGACAACATGTGAACACACTGCTAGTTTATCATTAAACCCCATTAAATCACATGTACAGGATCAGCTGCATATTTTTGCTGCATAGGTCTCATTTACACGGGTGGATCCCCAGCATATTTTACGACCCCCCTACCCTACATTGCTGCCTGCATCTGTGCCTGCTCCGCCACTACAAGCAGACACGCTTTGATGTGTATACTCGCACACATCATGGCCGCTCCTGCTCTCTGAGCTAGGCCGAGAGCAGCCGTGATGTGTGCGAGTATACACATCAAAGCGTGTCTGCTCGTAGTGGAGGATTGCCATCATGAGCAGGCACAGATGAAGGCAGCACTGTAGGGTCCATTGTAGGGGGATCCGCAGCGTAAAAATATGCTGGAGATCCATCCATGTAAATGAGACCTAAGGACACAAGGCGTATGTGTACGCACAGTGCCTGCTCCCACTGTGATGTATAAATCATTAGCTAGAACCTCGGCTAATGCCAGACATCACCAATCAGGCTGATGTCTGACATTAACACTTTAGATGCCGCTATCAAAGTTGATGGTAGTGTCCAAAAGTTTTAATGCCTTAAGGACATAGCGTTTTTCTGTTTTTGCACTTTTGTTTTTTCCTCACCCTTTAAAAATCCTAACCCTTTCAATTTTGCACCTAAAAATCCATATGATGGCTTATTTTTCGTGCCACCAATTCTACTTTGCAGTGACATCAGTCATTTTACCCAAAAATCTATGGCAAAAACGGAAAAAAATAACAATTGTGCGACAAGAATGTATGAAGATTTGAAATTAATTTTTTTTTACATTTTGTTTTTAAATTAAACATGTTCTGCACATTGTGTGTGTATTTATTTATGATATATATATATATATATATATATATAAAATATATGTGTATATATATATATATATATATATATATATATATATATATATATATAGCAAATAGATAAAGACAGCACCTCAGTCGTCCAAAGTAGGAGAAGAAAATGAAAATGGGGTGCCCGCATTCCTGGAACCTGGGTCCACTGGTTCCTCAATCCAGAGAAGTAAAGATGACTTGAGAAAGCCAGTGAGAGACTGGTGAAACGTTGTCTTTGCACATTCTGGAATAAATAACCACCTTATGCATAATTGTGGAGTGCTGCATCATCTTTACTTCTATATATATATATATATATATATATATATATATATATATATATATATATATACGCACATTTTAAAATTGCCCCCCCCCCCCACTTTTGTCACTGGCCCCCCATGTGCCCCCCCTAAATATGAATGCTGGAGACACCCCTGCTTCACTATATGGTCTCTTCATACTGATGCCACCTCCAGGCTCTGTCATTGTGCCATTCTGCGACAGTGATTCTAATAGCAACACCTCTGATATGCATGTCATACTGAATAACAGTATTATTTCACTAACCCAGCACACACCCTATGCGTGTTACATCAAGGTAAAAAGTGTTCTACACCTCCTATTGAGGCTCTCTGTAGGCTCATCTCTACCTATAACTTTTTTCTTTTTCTACATATGGGGATGTGTGATCTGAAGTTTTTATTGGTACCATTGTTTTCATAGGACTTTTTGATCTCTTTTTATTAGTTTTTTTAGTGTATACAAAATGAATCAAAATTTGCAATTTTGGGCTTTGGAATGTTTTTTTTTTACGTATACGCCATTGACCCTGAAGATCAATAAATGTTATACTTTAATAGTTTGGACATTTACCCATGCGGTGATACCACATATAATTATGTTTTTTTTTTTGTTTAAATATTTTTTTATGGGAAAATTGAGGTAGTTCAAACTTTTATTAGAAAAGCGGTCAACTCACATTTCAAAATTATTTTTTTTTACTTTTTTTACACCATTTTTTGTCCCCATAGGGGACTATTACATACAATCTTCTGATTGTATACAATGTTCAATGCAATGCCATAGCATAGTATTGATCAATGTTATCGGCGCTCTGCTGCTGCGGCCTGCTGAGCAGGCATGGAGCAGCAGATTACCAACCGGACAGAGAAGTCCCAAACCTGTACGCCTTGGTCCTGCTCCTCTGCTATGACGCAGGGTCACAGGCTGTCTCCACGTCATAGCTGGCTGTCAGTCACCAGGACCCGTGTCTTATGCTGGACATCACCAATTGCGGTGATGCCTGGCATTTACCCCTTAAACGCAGAGATCAGACAGCCAGGGCTGCCTTGAACAGTTTACTTTCACTTTAGAGATGGCGATAAACTTTGATCATCGCGTCTAAGGAGTTAATGCCGGGCATCACTGCGATCAGTGATATCCGGCAATAGACACGAGTCCTGGTGGCTGACAGCTGCCGGAACCACCCGGCTATGACACGGGTTCAGCCCATGACCCTGCTTCATAGCAGGGGAGCAGGACCAGGGTTTACAGGTACGCCCTTGGTCCCCAACAGATTAAAGGGTTGAGAGTGAAAGTTGATTAATAGGTGAGTGACACCCTAAATGCATAACAAGTTACTTGTATTTTCTGGGTTTAATTAAACATATAACATTTTTACCTTGGTTTAACATAAAAAAAATTAAAAACATCAAAAACATTTAAAAGCATTGAGAGCAAACAACTTAGGCCACGGGATGTTTATTTTCTGGGTTTAATCAAACATATAGTATTTTTACCTATGTTTAATATAAATACACATTTGGAAGTGCTGAGGGTGAACAGAAAAAAGGCATCTAAGGCCAAGTTATGTCTATATTCTGGGTTTAATCAGAGCATATGGTATTTCTACCTGTGTTTAACATAAATATGCATTGAAACATTGAGAGTGAAAGTTGACTAGTAGGTGAGCAAAACCCTAAAAACATTAAAAATAACCACCAAATATTTTTGTGGTTTAGGAGGATAGCATAGCCCTTGTGGATTTGTTGACTTATTAGAGGTCTTCTCAGTAGGAGGTTGAAGAGTGTGAAAATATGATAATAAGCCAGTGTCTAATGGTAGAAACAGTAGCCGCCTCTGGAACCAAAAGTTGTCACTGTCTTCCATGAGTTGTGTGGTTCCTTAGGATAGTACAACCCTTCTTTACTGGTTAGCTTATTTAAGGTCTTCTCGGGAGGAGCAAGAGGAGTGACAATACAACGTTGAGCTGGATGTCAGAGGATTGCCCATCCTAAATGGTCTATCCATTATTTCAGTCTTTGCTACCCCCTCCTAGTGCTAAGCAAAAGGATAACATTAGAGAAGTTGAGGACAGACAGCCTTTGGAATGTGCAGTAGGAAGAAGTGGCTGAGCATAGCACTATTGGGACTGGTGGTGGTGATAGGCGTGAAATTTTAAATCCTCATGGTGGATATGTGGAGGGGGAGCAAGGAGCCCATGATCAGATATCAGAAGTTCATACTGAGAGAAGTAGTGGGGAGTTTGATTATGATGATGTCAGCAGGTCTGATGGTCTGATCATCTCAGGAGCAGGTGACAATGATACTGCTGCATCTGCAGGCTTGAGAAAAAAGCCTTTCAGAGGAGGGGAACTGTCAAGTGGTGGTATACCAGTCTCTTTATGGTATCTTGCCATGTGGAAATTCTTTTCTATCTTACAAGATGCCGTAAAACAGGCACAGTGCCTTATCAGCAAAAATAAAGTTAGGCATAGCCAGAGTCCGAGTTTAGGATTAAGTCTCTATGTAAGCACATGGATCCACATCACTAGACGTATTACTAGAAGTATTACTTGAATTTTTGATACATTTTTCAACTTTTCAATATTTACAAAAGCAATTTCTGCTTCATTTACTGTTTCTTTAGTATTTTGAGACACCATTACCAATCCTTTTGCAGCTTCCAAAAAAGGAGACTTGTTGGAATGCTTGGAAAAAGCCATTGAGTCTTACCAAACCTCTGTGTCCATTTTTAACACCGGTAGACATATACCAACAAAGAGAAATACTTTATGCACCTTTATTTTAGTGTTAAGCAAACAAAATTCTGTATTGCTGCATGTTTTAATCAGCAATTAGTCAGTTACCATGGACTACCACATGTCACCTTAACTTTGACATTAACTTATCCTTTAAATCACTTCTTTCATTGCCGATCGTAAAGTTTGGCTAGCCTACCAAGCCGGATTTATGAAAAGTTTGCTAACTTAATAATTTGGGGCATTTGCAACTATCTCTGAAGATCCATTTCTCTGGATCACCTATTTTAACTGTCCGCCCTGAATTAATGGGAGTGGAGTTCCTATTGATAAGCCTCTTTATAAATACCAGGTTTGTACAGCTCTGTATAGATTCTTTTATTTATACAGTGATTCCTCAACATATGATGGTAATTTGTTCCAAATGAAGCATCGTTTCTTGAATCCATAGTATGTTGAGGGATCCGTGCAACAGTAATATTGAAAGTTATACTCACGTGTCCCCACCTCTCCGGACCATCACTGCTGCCATGGATCGTCGCTCTCCATCACCATCATCACGTCGCTGCGCACGTCACTCCTATTGGTTGATGGAACGGCGTGTGCGGCGATGTGATGACGACAAATGAGAGCGATGGCCATGCAGCAGATTCTGCATAGGACGGTTCGGAGCGGTGGGGACAGGTGAGTGATAGCCTTAAACGGCTATCTGGCAGCAGCTGAAGCAGTCTGCGCTGCCGGATAGCCGTTTATGCGATGGGCCCGACATAAAAAAGAATTGTATGTTGATGCTGCCTTCAACACGCGATGGCCTCTGAGAGGCCATCGTATGTTGAAATGATCGTATGTCGGGGCCATTGTAGGTTGGGGGATCACTGTACTTGGATGTTGCTGCAGTTTTACTTTTACGTTTGTCTTGTTGCATTTTTTGGTGTTTCAAGTTTTGTTTATTTGGAATCATAAGCCTTCTTTTGTTTCTTAGTTTCTTGTTTCTTTTGGTGGGTACCGGGGTAATAATAGGAGGTTAGTGATAGCCCTGGCTTATTAGTGAAGGCTGTTTATCAGATGGCTTCCACTCATAATACTTTAACTTGTTGGGGACGGAGGGCATACCTGTACGCCCTCGTCCTGCTCCCCTTCTATGACACACGCTCAGGAGCTGAGCCAGGGTAATAGTGGGTCAGTCCCCGCGGCTATCTGCCCCAGGGACCCGTGTCTAATACCAGACATCACCGATTGCAGTGATGCCTGACATTAACCTATTAGATGCCGCAATCAAATTTGTAAACAAATATGTAAACAAAAATGATAAACAAATATGTAAACATAAACATACGTACATAAATGTCCAAACTATAAAAATACACATATAAAAATTCTAAAATCCAAAATTGCATATTTTTGCTCACTTTGTATCCCCTTTAAAAATGTATAAAAAGCGATGAAAAGTCCCATATAAAAAAAATGATATTAATAAAAACTTCAGATCATGGCATAAAAAAATGAGCCCTCATATAGCCTCGTATACAAAAAAAAAAAAAAAAAACTCGGGTTTTGGCTGCCTAAAATATAAGGTACATGAATGAAAAGAACGGTAAGTGAAGATAAGAAATTGTCTTTGATGAAAATCTCTTTGATGAGTGACTGCACTTCACCCCACAGTGTCTCTAATTTTGGGCATTCCCACAGCGCATGCAGTAAATCAGCCTTAGAGAGATCACATTTAGGGCAACTCCTAAGGTAATGTACTGGAGCATCTGTATACGAAAAATTAAACGCATTAGTTGTTTTATGTAAAATATGAAAATGCATTTCCCTCCATCTTTCACTCACTATGGATTTTCTGACGTGTTGCAGTCCCACCAATAATTTGGTCATCGCATCACTGATGCCCAGTTCCTCTCCCCATGAGCTGAATAGAGACTCCCCCAATATATGCAGCGAGGTCTGCTTAAGGGTAAGATACAAAGCAGATAAGCATAGTCTACCCTTAGTTTGACCCAGGTGAGTCTTGAAAACCACCTCCCTTGAAAGATACTCCCTACTCCTAGGAAGGCCTTTGACATACGAACGCGCTTGCATATATTGAAGGAAATGACCCGGTGGCAAATTAAATGTGCGACGCAAGGTATCCCATTCCCATATGGCCCCATCCTCCTCAGAAAACAGCTGATGCACACAATGCAGTGCCTTAGTCTTCCAGATCTGAAAACATTGATCACTAGTGCCCAGCAGAAACAGCGAGGAGTTCCAGAGAGGTAATAAACTCGACAAAATATAAGGTAAACCATAAATTTTCCTTGTTGCCTTCCATGCGGCTATTGTATCTTTCAGTAATAAGTTACATTTTATATGGGACAGAAGTGATGCATAGGGTACATGCAGCAAGGCTTTTAAATCCTAAGGTTCCGCAACCGCGTTTTCTAGTAGCGTATTAGAGAACCAGGCGGCATCCAATAGCCAATCCCTAGCATGACGCAGTAAGGCTGCAAGGTTATACAGGCGTAAATCAGGCATTTGAATGCCTCCGTCATGCAGAGGCAGGCACAGCTTTCTAAAGGCAATCTCTGGTCTCTTGTCATTCCATAAGAATACCATGAATGCCGACTGCAATCTGGCAACATCCGAATGACGGAGCAACAATGGTATCATTTGTAAGGGGTATATCAATCTACCAAAACTTATCATCTTGAGAAGATGTGCTCTACCAAATAAAGATAGGGGCGAAGTCTGCCACCTGGTCAGTTCCTGGGTTATGCGTTTGAATAGGGGAACATAGTTTAGGGTGTACAAGGAAGAGGGTGTGGTGCCAACTTTGATCCCCAGGTAAGTGATGGATTTGAGCGCAACCTCCACTCCCAACTCCTGAGCAGTTCTATGAGCCCATTGACTTAGATAAAGTAACTGGCATTTAGAAACGTTCCCCCTGTAACCTGAGTAGCGGCCAAAGGCGTTAAGAGCTTCCAGGACATCGTGTAACTGTGAATTAGGAGACCCCATGAACAATAGCATGTCGTCTGCAAAACACGCCAACTTTACCTCCACACTACCCACCCGTATACCTCTATATAGTGATGACCTCTTCAAATGAACTGCCAGTGGTTCCAGAGCCAAATCAAACAATAGTGGAGAGAGGGGGCACCCCTGGCGGGTCCCCTTCTGTAGGCTAATACTATCAGACAAAAAGCCAGGTGTATATATTCTAGCTCTAAAGTCTGAGTATAGGGCAGCAAGAAACATTATAAAGGCACTCCTCACCCCAAATTTGTCCAGGACACTGTCCAGCCACGTCCAGCTGACATTATCAAACGCCTTTTCCGCATCAACGGCTAAAAGGCCTGACGGGTCTGGACAGTAACCTTTCCTGTTCATAGCTTCCAAGGCAGCTAACACAGTTCTAATATTAGATAAAAGAAGGTGTAGCTCACTCAGTGGGTGAATATACCTGAGGTTAACTGGTGTTACCTTCACCCAAAGGTCTAAATAGTACAGAAAAACGATTTAGTTGATAAATCAACTAGGTACCAGTCCTCAAGGTATATGTAAAAGAAAGTAAGTGGAATATAAAGAATAAGAATAGATGGAGATCCAGATATTGATTGAAAAAATATAATATATTTATTAAAGGTGATGTTATTCGCTGGTATCTAGTGTCCCTGCAGGGCCCTTGCATGGGACAAAAGGAGCAGCGTAGAATAATAAAAATGTATAAAATCAATGAATTAATAATTGAGAGAATAAAATAAAATAAAATAAAACTTGCATCTATAGTTCATCCAATGTTGGCATCAATAATAATCAGTTAACAGTGTGCTTAACTGCTCAGTCTCTTATAAGCACGATGTGATGCCGATAGCCAAATACAATTTCAAATAACGGCTTGTTGTAACAGTTGCAGTGTCCAATCTCAATGAATCAGCCGATGGTAGTGCAGTGTAACAAACTGTCTCACAGATGTGAAGGATAACAAAAGTCCGGTGCACAGCACCACTCACCACCCTTGCGACCGCTGGTATTGCTGGTATCGGCAGAGGAGCTGTTTCGGTGATGTGGCACGGAGGTGTCAGGCCTCCGGCAGTGAAGGTCTGTATCTCCTGTGTCCGGCAGCGTTATAGGTAGCGCTGGAGTTGTCCTCTCCGCAAGGTCCGCGGCTGGCACGGATGGCACCAGCCTCGTAGGTAAGCCGAAGGTCCTTGGCTGGTGGAATAAAGCGGTGCGTTCAAGGTAGCGGTGGGAGTGCGTGCAGCGCGCCCCGTGTAGTTGAGCGCTTGCACGCGCGCAGAGTGGCAGTGAAGTCGCAGTGGTCCCAATACTGGGGGCTTCCAGCTGTTTCAAATAGAGTTCGGTATAGAGCTGGGATATGGAGATGATTATAGATAGATGCAAATAGAATACACAATTCTAGACGCGTTTCAAGGCCTCGGGACTTTTCTTCAGTAGAGGTATAGGTGTATGGTTTGTGCGGGAAGAGTTTTTTATAGTGTGAACTGTGATTAGTGGGAAACCAGAAAGTCTGGAAATTCCAGGTTGTAGGTAAATTCAGAAACTGGATCATATAGGAAAAGGAGAAAATAGAGAAAATTAGATAGTAGAGGTTAAAGAGTATGTAGATATGATATATGGATAATGAATGTGTAATTGAACGTGGAAGGCTGGAATAACAATGGTTCAATGTGGGTATTAAATAACTTCAGTTAGTTAGCAGACTCCTATATATATGTATATATAGGGTATATTTAAAGGACTAGGTCTAGTGATAGCTTATAGAATAAATAGACAGCATAATATCAAGAAAAAATATATAGAAAAAAAATATATATACAAAAGTGAAAAAATCGTTTGTAACATGAGAACATAAAAATGAAAAAATGGATGACTATGGAGATAAAAATATGAATAATATAAATGTGAATAATATAAATGATAAAAATAAAAATAATCATAATGATAATAAAAAGGTAGAGATAAAAAAAAAATGATAAAAGATAGAAATAATTAAAATGAAAGTAAATACAAGTGTAGTAATGGTTAGCGGGACTGGAACAAAAATGGTTGGTGGAACTGGAACAAAAACAAAAAACAAAAATACATGCAGATGTGGAACACCGGAGATGTAATGTTTCTTGGGTGGGGCTCAACCACAGGACCGTCGCCGAGTCGATATGCGACCAGTCGGCGACGGGTCATGGGGGAGAGCCCAACCACAAGTACTAAAGGAATCCGAAGATCTCCAGCTCAGCATTAAGACCTTTAGGGATCATTGTGTCGAACTCGAAGATCTTGCGGGATTCAGCCTTCGACATACGAGTAATAAAATCGCCACCTCTCCAGCAATTGTTTACTTTTAAAAGAGCTGTAAAGAAAAATTGAGAAGGATCTTGAGCATGGCATTCCGTAAAATGAGGTGACAGCGGATGAGTCTTGTTTCCTTTTTTAATATTATAGATATGCTCTGATATACGGATTTTTAGTTTCCTTTTGGTTCGTCCGATATACATGTTTGCCACAGGTACATTGTATTAAATAAATAATTCCTTTGCTGTGGCAAGTGAGACATTCTGTGATTTTATAGGTGAATTGGTTAGTTTTTGATGAAATTTCTGTAATAGTTTTGGGTGAATTTGTGATTTTGCAACCTGAACAGGATCCACATTTGTGCAATCCTTTTGTCTGAAGCCAGGTGGAAGATGAGATGGAAGGTGGTTGACGGATGGTGGGGGCTACTTGTATGCCCAAATTGGGAGCCTTGGTGTAAACTATAGGAGGATGTGTGGGGATTGTATGACCAATGGCTTTGTCGTTTTTTTAAGAAATGCCAGTTCATTTTGATGATCCTTTCAATTTCTTTGTAATTTCTGTTAAAGGGTAGGATCAGTTTGGGGATATCGCCTTCAGATGGAGGGTCAACTGGTTTGGGATTGAAAAAAGATAATCTATCTAGGGTCCGGGTATTGTTTAATACTTTATCTAAAATAGTTTGGGGGTAGTTTTTATCCAGGAACTTATGAGTTAAAACTTGTGCCTCTTCCTCAAATTTGTTATCAAATGTACAATTTCTCTTCAATCTCTGGAATTGACCTTTTTGGGACATTTAAAAGCCATCTAGGTAAGTAGCAACTATTAAAAAGTATAAAACTATTTTTTTGACACAGGCTTGTGGTATGTGCTACACACCAATTTGTTTGTATCAATGGTAATTAAAAGATCTAAAAATTCCAAAGTGCCTGTGCTTATATGCGGTGTAAATTTTAAGTTTAAAAAATTGGTGTTTATTTCCTGGATAAAATCAGTTAAAAGATTTAGTGGGCCTTTCCAGATAAAAATGATATCATCAATGTATCTACGCCAGAGCACGAGATCCGCGCCCAATCTGGGAGCGATGGTGGCTTCCTCCCAGGCCGCCATAAACAAGTTGGCGTAACTGGGCACGAATTTCGTGCCCATGGCGGTACCTGTTGTTTGGAGATAAAATTGGCCATTAAAATAAAAATAGTTATGTGTTAAAATGTATTTAATAGATTGCAAGATAAAGTCAATTTGTTCCGGTTTCATAGAGCCTTTATTTAAAACATGTTTGACTGCATTCATGCCATCTTGGTGATTTATTATAGTATACAATGAGCTAACATCAAGGGAAGCCAGTAGATAGTCTGGCTCCCACTTGATGCTTTCAAGAATCTCAATGGCTTGCGTAGTATCTTTTAAATAAAAGCTGTTTTTTTGTACAAAAGGTTGGAGGTGGCGATCTATTAATTGGGAGAGATTGGAGGTGATTGACTCGATTCCCGAAACTATCGGGCGTCCTGGTGGGTTAATTGGATCCTTTTGTAGTTTAGAAAGGCAATAGAAGACTGTCAGTTTGCCTTGTGTTCCAAGAACAAAGTCATGCTCTCTGGGAAGCAATATGCCACTTTCTAAGGCATTGTCGCACAAGGTTTTTAATTCTTGGGTATATTCTGATGTAGGGTCTGTTTTTAACTTGGTATAAGTATTAGGGTCTAACAGCTGTCTAGTACATTCTAGGTTGTATTTGTTGGTGTCTAGAATCACAATCGCACCCCCCTTATCAGCGGGGCGGATTGTGATGTCATGATTTTGTTGTAATTCATTTATTGCCAACTTTTCTTTATATGTGATATTATGATTTTGTGTATTTGGTTTCAATTTTCGAATTTCGGACTCTATAGCAGTTTTAAAAGTTTTAAAAGTGAAGATATCTTGAATTTTAAAACTGCTATAGAGTCCGAAATTCGAAAAACAACAGGTACCGCCATGGGCACAGGATTCGTGCCCAGTTACGCCAACTTGTTTATGGCGGCCTGGGAGGAAGCCACCATCGCTCCCAGATTGGGCGCGGATCTCGTGCTCTGGCGTAGATACATTGATGATATCGTTTTTATCTGGAAAGGCCCACTAAACATTTTAACTAATTTTATCCAGGAAATAAACACCAATTTTTTAAACTTAAAATTTACACCGCATATAAGCCCAAGCACTTTGGAATTTTTAGATCTTTTAATTACCATTGATACAAACAAATTGGTGTGTAGCACAACCCACAAGCCTGTGGCAAAAAATAGTTTTATACTTTTTAATAGTTGCCACTTACCTAGATGGCTTTTAAATGTCCCAAAAGGTCAATTCCAGAGATTGAAGATAAATTGTACATTTGATAACAAATTTGAGGAAGAGGCACAAGTTTAAACTAATAAGTTCCTGGATAAAAACTACCCCCAAACTATTTTAGATAAAGCATTAAACAATACCCGGACCCTAGATAGATTATCTTTTTTCAATCCCAAACCAGTTGACCCTCCATCTGAAGGCGATATCCCCAAACTGATCCTACCCTTTAACAGAAATTACAAAGAAATTGAAAGGATCATCAAAATGAACTGGCATTTCTTAAAAAACGACAAAGCCATTGGTCATACAATCCCCACACATCCTCCTATAGTTTACACCAAGGCTCCCAATTTGGGCATACAAGTAGCCCCCACCATCCGTCAACCACCTTCCATCTCATCTTCCACCTGGCTTCAGACAAAAGGATTCCACAAATGTGGATCCTGTTCAGGTTGCAAAATCACAAATTCACCCAAAACTATTACAGAAATGTCATCAAAAACTAACCAATTCACCTATTAAATCACAGAATGTCTCACTTGCCACAGCAAAGGAATTATTTATTTAATACAATGTACCTGTGGCAAACAGTATATCGGACGAACCAAAAGGAAACTAAAAATCCGTATATCGGAGCATATCTATAATATTAAAAAAGGAAACAAGACTCATCCGCTGTCACTTCATTTTACGGAATGCCATGCTCAAGATCCTTCTCAATTTTTCTTTACAGCTCTTTTAAAAGTAAACAATTGCTGGAGAGGTGGCGATTTTATTACTCGTATGTCGAAGGCTGAATCCCGCAAAATCTTCGAGTTCGACACATTGATCCTTAAAGGTCTTAATGCTGAGCTGGAGATCTTCGGATTCCTTTAGTACTTGTGGTTGGGCTCTCCCCCATGACCCGTCGCCGACTGGTCGCATATCGACTAGGCAACGGTCCTGTGGTTGAGCCCCACCCAAGAAACATTACATCTCCGGTGTTCCACATCTGCATGTATTTTTGTTTTTTGTTTTTGTTCCAGTTCCACCAACCATTTTTGTTCTAGTCCCGCTAACCATTATTACACTTGTATTTACTTTCATTTTAATTATTTCTATCTTTTATAATTTTTTTTATTTTTTTTTTATCTCTACCTTTTTATTATCATTATGATTATTTTTATTTTTATCATTTATATTATTCACATTTATATTATTCATATTTTTATCTCCATAGTCATCCATTTTTTCATTTTTATGTTCTCATGTTACAAACCATTTTTTCACTTTTGTATATATATATATTTTTTCTATATATTTTTTCTTGATATTATGCTGTCTATTTATTCTATAAGCTATCACTAGACCTAGTCCTTTAAATATACCCTATATATGCATATATATAGGAGTCTGCTAACTAACTGAATTTATTTAATACCCACATTGAACCATTTTTTTCCAGCCTTACACGTTCAATTACACATTCATTATCCATATATCATATCTACATACTCTTTAACCTCTACTATCTAATTTTCTCTATTTTTCTCCTTTTCCTATATGATCCAGTTTCTGAATTTACCTACAACCTGGAATTTCCAGACTTTCTTGTTTCCCACTAATCACAGTTCACACTATAAAAAACTCTTCCCGCACAAACCATACACCTTGTTATGCCGAGCGCTCCGGGTCCCCGCTCCTCCCCGGAGCGCTCGCTTCACTCTCCCCGCTGCAGCGCTCCGGTCAGATCCACTGACCCGGGGCGCTGCGATTCCGCTGCCAGCCGGGATGCGATTCGCGATGCGGGTAGCGCCCGCTCGCGATGCGCACCCCGGCTCCCGTACCTGACTCGCTCTCCCTCGGTCCTGTCCCGGCGCGCGCGGCCCCGCTCCCTAGGGCACGCGCGCGCCGGGTCTTTGCGATTTAAAGGGCCACTGCGCCGCTGATTGGCGCAGTGATTCCAATTAGTGTCTTCACCTGTGCACTTCCCTATATCACCTCACTTCCCCTGCACTTCCTTGCCGGATCTTGTTGCCATTGTGCCAGTGAAAGCGTTCCTTGTGTGTTCCTAGCCTGTGTTTCAGACCTCCTGCCGTTGCCCCTGACTACGATCCTTGCTGCCTGCCCCGACCTTCTGCTACGTCCGACCTTGCTTCTGTCTACTCCCTTGTACCGCGCCTATCTTCAGCAGCCAGAGAGGTTGAGCCGTTGCTAGTGGATACGACCTGGTCACTACCGCCGCAGCAAGACCATCCCGCTTTGCGGCGGGCTCTGGTGAAAACCAGTAGTGGCTTAGAACCGATCCACTAGCACGGTCCACGCCAATCCCTCTCTGGCACAGAGGATCCACTACCTGCCAGCCGGCATCGTGACACACCTATACCTCTACTGAAGAAAAGGCCCGAGGCCTTGAAACGCGTCTAGAATTGTGTATTCTACTTGCATCTATCTATAATCATCTCCATATCCCAGCTCTATACCGAACTCTATTTGAAACAGCTGGAAGCCCCCAGTATTGGGACCACTGCAGCTTCACTGCCACTCTGCGCGCGTGCAAGCGCTCAACTACACGGGGCGCGCTGCACGCACTCCCACCGCTACCTTGAACGCACCGCTTTATTCCACCAGCCAAGGACCTTCGGCTTACCTACGAGGCCGGTGCCATCCGTGCCAGCCGCGGACCTTGCGGAGAGGACAACTCCAGCGCTACCTATAACGCTGCCAGACACAGGAGATACAGACCTTCACTGCCGGAGGCCTGACACCTCCGTGCCACATCACCGAAACAGCTACTCTGCCGATACCAGCAATACCAGCGGTCGCAAGGGTGGTGAGTGGTGCTGTGCACCGGACTTTCGTTATCCTTCACATCTGTGAGACAGTTTGTTACACTGCACTACCATCGGCTGATTCATTGAGATTGGACACTGCAACTGTTACAACAAGCCGTTATTTGACATTGTATTTGGCTATCTGCATCACATCGTGCTTATAAGAGACTGAGCAGTTAAGCACACTGTTAACTGATTATTATTGATGCCAACATTGGATGAACTATAGATGCAAGTTTTATTTTATTTTATTCTCTCAATTATTAATTCATTGATTTTATACATTTTCATTATTCTACGCTGCGCCTTTTGTCCCATGCAAGGGCCCTGCAGGGACACTAGATACCAGCGAATAACATCACCTTTAATAAATATATTATATTTTTTCAATTAATATCTGGATTTCCATCTATTCTTATTCTTTATATTCCACTAACTTTCTTTTACATATACCTTGAGGACTGGTACCTAGTTGATTAATCAACTAAATCGTTTTTCTGTACAGTTCTAGTATTGACTACTCCAGAGCGTCCTTTGACAAAACCAGTCTGGTGCGAGCCTAGTAGAGAAGGCAGGAAAGCAGCTAGTCTATCCACCATTATTTTTGCAAGTAGCTTGAGGTCCTGGTTTATCAAAGAGATGGCCTATACGATCCCGGTACCTCCGGTGGCTTGCCTTCCTTGTACAATACCTTAATATAGGCCGTGTTACCATAGGCGTGCGCAGCCTATTGCATTAGGGTGTGCACCCTAAAGCACAAACTCACTCCGCACACGTGTGTGTGTGTTTATATAAATATATATATATATATGTCCATCATACACTGTGTGGCGATATAGCTTGCATAGTGTAGGAGGATTGGATCCAGTTTTAGGCTTAGCATGGCCCTGGGCAAAATCAGCAGTGGGGCCCCAAAAGTTGTAATAGTGTACTAATCAGATTTGCACATTTCTTGTCACTTCAAATACCATAAAAAATATCTAAAAAGCAAAAAAAAAAAAAAAAAGGAAGATAAAAACTACAAATCACAGCACTAAAAATTACCCTCATACATCCTCATATACAGAAAAATTAAAGTGCTATAGGGATCAGAATAGTACAATTTAATATTTTTGTATTCACATTAGGTTGGCAGCATAGTTCCCCCACATTAGGTTGGCAGTATAAATCTCCCACATTAGGATGGAAATATATTTCCCCCACATTAGGTTAGTAGTAACGTTCCCCCACATTAGGTTGGCAGTATAGTTCCCCCATATTAGGTTGGCAGTATAGTTCCCCCATATTAGGTTAGTAGTACAGTTCCCCCACATTCGGTTGCCAGTATAGTTCCCCCACATTAGGTTGGCAGTATAGTTCCCCCATATTAGGTTAGTAGTACAGTTCCCCCACATTCGGTTGCCAGTATAGTTCCCCCACATTAGGTTGGCAGTATAGTTCCCCCATATTAGGTTAGTAGTACAGTTCCCCCACATTCGGTTGCCAGTATAGTTCCCCCACATTAGGTTGGCAGTATAGTTTGCCCACATTAGGTGCAGTATAGTTCCCCCACATTAGGTGCAGTACAGTTCACCCACATTAGGTGCAATATAGTTCCCCCACATTAGGTGCAGTATAGTTATAATTGTAGTGAGGAGGACAAGTCTAGAATTTAACATGAGGCTTACGGGACTAATTCAACCCCATATCTTATATTTGCCCAGGGGTTCAATGGGCGGAGCCAAAGGGTTGTCAAAATTAGGTTTTGCTTAGAGTGTCAAAAATCCATGCACCAGCCCTGACTAGACCTCCCACTTGTGTGTATGTTTGCTGGTGTTTATAGAGATGCATTTGATGTGGATTTGAAAAAAAAATGTAAGTTGAATGGTAAAACTCATGTTTTTCTTTACTTGGCAAACAGAAGAACGCTTTTACTATAAGATGGTGGCACAGAGGGGGGAATATTCCAAATTGAATTTTTTTTTTGCACCAGATTGGTTGAAAAAGTGATGCGGCACCCAGCAATCTTGGAGCAGCGTGCACGTTGTAGTTTTGGGTCTGCAGCTGACCCAAAACTAGGACTCCCAGCATGTTGCACCATAATCTAAATTGTACTCCTATATAGTGCAAGATGTGTGGAGTTGTAGTTTTGGTCATCATAGCTTGTATCAGGGCATGCTGGGAATTGTAGTTGGTAACTGCACCTCCCAGCATTGCATTCCTTCAAGGAATGCAATGCTGGGATTTGCAGTTACCAACTACAATTCCCAGCATGACCTGATACAATATATGGTGACCAAAACTACAACTCCCATTATGTTGCACTATACTATAATATAGGTTATATGGTGCTACATGCTGGGGGGAGCTGTAGTTTTGGGTCAGCTGCAGAGATATAGGCTGGAATCTGGAGAAAGGAAATTTCTTGATCCAGATTCCAGCCTATATCTCTGCAGCTGAACCGAAACTACAGCTCCCCCCAGCATGTAGCACCATATAACTTATATTATAGTATATTGCAACATAATGGGAGTTGTAGTTTTGGGTCAGCTGCAAAACCATAAGCTGTATCAGGGCATGCTGGGCATTACAGATAGTAACTGCAACTCCCAGCATGACCTGATACAATCTTGGTCTTCTCTGCAGCTGTCCCAAAATGAATGCATTGCTTTCCCAGGACTCAGGAATATAGTGCAACATAATGGGAGTTGTAGTTTTGGGTCAGCTGCAAAACCATAGACTGTATCAGGCTGATACAGCCTATGGTTTTGCCGCTGACCCCAAACTAATTTTGGGACATCTGCAGAGTAGACCGAGATTGTATCAGGGCATGCTGGGCGTTACAGTAGTAACTGCAACTCCCAGCATGCAACTCCCAGTATGCCCTGACCACACCACACAGCATGCAACTCCCAGTATGCCCTGACCACACCACACATGCCCAGGCTCACAGCTCAGGACTACATTCCCATCATGTATGATTGTGACTGTCTATTATATGTAGCCTACATATAATAGACAATCACACATGATGGGAATGTAGTCCTGAGCTGTGAGCCTACATATAATAGACAGTCACAATCATACATGATGGGGATGTAGTCCTGCGCTGTGAGCCTACATATAATAGACAGTCACAATCATACATGATGGGCTCACAGTTCAGGACTACATCCCTAACATGTATGGCAGCAGGCCAGCAGCCACTTAACGGCACTTGCTGCTGCTGCTGCAGGCCTCTCTCTCCTTAGCCGCCCTCTCCAGCAGTCCAGACTACAGAGCTGGGTGCCAGGACTTCTCCTGTCCTGGCAGCGGGCCTGTCCTTGCCCTGGCAGCGGGCCTCTCCAGACACAGTGCGCGCGTGCGGGCTCCAGGCACTGCGCACCATGAGTCACCTAGACGTCATGTGCAGCCGTGCGCACTGACGCCTGACCCATCAGCACCCGCGCTCTTAAAGCGGTCCCAGGCGGCATGTAAGGTCAGTCATTGTAGGGACCATATTCCATAATGTGTGTACTTGCGGTTGCGGCGCCGAGCGAGGGGCAGGGGTGGGGGGGTGTTGGTTGGTTTTGGTTATGTTGGGCGGGTGATGTCGTCGATGTCCGGTGGGGCTGGGGTTTAGTATTGAGAAAAAAAAAGTCCTGCAGCAGCGGGCCGTGGTTGCAGTGATTAGGATGTGCCTGTGCACACCCGGCACACCCTGTGTGCACGCCTATGCGTGTTACTAGACGGTATAATAGGCTCTCCTCCCAATACACTATTAAATAGTGAAGTCAACGGCTGCGCCATCTCCTCCAGTAAGACCTTGTAAAATTCCCCTCCAAAGCCATCAGGGCCTGTAGCTTTTCCATTCTTCAGGAATCTAATGCAAGCCGTCACCTCCTCCTGTGTTATGGGCGCATTGAGCACATCATTATCTTCTCTGGTCAACTTAGGCAAGTTGAGGCTTGCAAGAAATTCCCGCCCTCCCCGCATCATCAGTGCTATCCTTAGCATAGAGGTCTGTATATAATTGGTGTAGCACAGAATTAATGTCCTTAGGTCGAGAGTGAGAAACACCCTGTTTGTCCGTAAGGGAGTGAATAAATTCCCCCTTTCCGCATGGCCTGGCTAGTCTAGCAAGCAGCTTCCCAGCCTTGTTGCCAAACTTGAACAAATGCACTAATTTTTGATCCCTGTACATTACGTCCCAAGCCTCTACACAAGCCTCAAAGTCTCTTTTGGCCGCCACCTAGGTCTCCATATTGGTTTGTGTTGGCACATGCGAGAATTGGGTATATGCAGCCCTCACCTTGTCTGACCTAGTTGCAAAATCAGCTCTACATTTCCTCTTTTTAGCCGCCACATAAACAATTATCTTCCCCCGTATGACCGCCTTTGCCGCGTCCCAGTAAAGAGACGGCCTACCAAGCACGTCAGAATTAGTCGCCGCATACTCCAACCACCACCCTTTGAGTCTTGCCACAAAATCTGCATCGGACGCCAAATAATTAGGGAAGCGCCATAATATGTCAGTGCCCTTCTGGTGCGTCTCCTGCATTGTCAGACACACCGGGGCATGATCTGAGATCACCAGTTCCCCAATGTGTATGTCCTCAACCCTAGCCAGGAGCCCCTGCGCTAGTAAGAAATAATCTATGCGCGACCAAGCCTGCTGCGCATGCGAGAAGTGCGTAAACTCTCGTCCCATAGGGTTGAAATATCTCCATACATCCACTAGAGAAGTGGAGGTCATCAAATCCTGCAACACATGTACCTCTCTGGAACCCCCGGAAGGTAAGCTCCTAGTACGCTTTCTATCATCGGCCGTGCAAGACACCGCATTGAAATCTCCTCCTACTATGGTGGTATTCGGGTCTTCCTGTAATAATTTAGCTTCTAAAGATGAGAACAAAGGCATATTAGACACATTAGGGCCGTATACATTATATATTGTCAATGTTCCCGCTGGTGAATCCAGTACAATTTTTAACAATCTCCCCTGATCATCATTCTCATGAGAGCGAATATGATACTGCAATCTTCTATGGAGTAACAGCAACACCCCCGCTTTCCCTTGCATTGCGGGAGATCCCAGAACTTCCCCTACCCAGAACTGTTTCATGCACGGAAAATCTAATTCTGACAGGTGTGTTTCTTGCAATAAGGCCACATCTACATCCAATTTTTTAAGATGTTTCAAAACCATCCTGCGCTTAGCAGGGGACCTAAGTCCCTTTACATTCCATGAGATTAATCTCATAGCGGAGTTTGAAAGATAGTAAATATAGTAGCTGATGCAAAACGTGAGCGGCGAGAGCCCCCATCGCGAGAGGTAAGAGAAAACAGAAAGAAAGGAGAAAAGAGGAAGACAAGAAGGACAGTAGAGGACGTACAATAGAAGAGAAAAACAGAAATTAACATAAACATATCAAATCACAACATTAGGTCTAACTTCTGGTCATGAAAAGTCACCATAGAGTAACACATCTCCCCTAACCACCCAGTGCTAAATCGCCGTCCCAGACTTCTCTTCTTCCGCGTATGGCAAGAGGCCCACTCACTCCCCTCTGAGGACTACACTAACTAAACACAACACCCTCCCTCCCACCCCCGCCCCACCAATAATGATGACAGATATTCGTACCCCCCTGACCCAACCACCCCCCCCCGACCTTGACCATCACAGACATCCCAAACCCTTCCCTCTCCCCCCATTACTGCGCATGAAATCAACATGCCCCAAGACTCCATGGAGCCATAACATAGAGAAGAGAGGAACAATAGTCTCAGGCAAATCCCTCTAATAAAATAAAACCTGTCATAGAAGTAGAGCATGTAGTTATCCACGTTCAACATGTGGCTCACTGTCCTGTATCTGTCAGTCACAGCACATAGCTCCAGTGCGCGGTATGAGAAAATAAAGTACTAAAAGAACATCAACTGGAAACCAAAACTATAGGTAATGCATTCAAACCTTGGATCCTTAGTCTTCCACCAAAGTTCTCAATCTCCACTTAGGAGAACAGTAGCGACATATTCAGTTATAAACAGTTCAGCTCCTTCAGGTAGGTGGCGCAGGTACTGCGCCGTCTTTATCCATTCTGCGCCTTTTCTGCTGAGATCGTGATCCGTCATCCTGTAGCTTTAGAGAAGCCATCTTAGCTGCTGCTGCTTCAGGAGTTGAGAAAATTTCTGAGTTACCATTTGGAAAGAAAATATTAAATTTCGCTGGGTATTGCAGTACAAACCAGATTTGCTGCTGTACCAGGGAGAAACAGACTGCGGCATAAGCCTTACGTCTCTTAGCCACCTCAATCGAGTAATCTCCAAAAAGTAACACTTTCGCGCATCTGATCTTTAAAGGTGCTTGTGCCTTTTTAAATGTGCGCAATATCAGTTCCTTATCGGCATAGTTTAAGTATTTTACAATAACTTGACGAGGCTTAATATCATCTGTTGGTGACTGTGCTGATAAATGTAATGGCGGCCCAATTCTATGAGCCCTTTCCGCTACACAGGGACCCGACAGTCCCAGGGCTTCAGGTAGCTCCTGGCACAGATCTGTAACAGTTGGTTAGCCATTATGGACTCAGGCAATCCTACTATTCTCAAGTTGCTCCTCCTGGAGCGATTTTCCAAATTTTCCACCTTCTCTTTTAACAGGAGATTGGATCTGCTCAGTGTCCGAACTGTTGCATTACTAGCGCAGACTTCATCTTCAAGGCAGCTGACCCGCTGCTCTAATTCTGTGAGCTTTGAGGCATGTGCAGTCACTTCAGCTTTTATCTGCTGGATAGAGCTAGCAATGGCCGCCTCCACTGAGGCCCTTATCTCCGGCAGGAGAATACGCGCCACCACTGCTATTATGTCTTTATAAGGTATTCCCCCAGTGGCTCCTTTATCAGGCAGAGAGGGTTGCTCCTCCATCTCAACAGTCCTATCTCCCTGATCGCTTTCCTGTGTTGTCGCTGGAGGGTCATGCGCTTTCTCTACTGCTATCGCCATTTTGAGGGCCTCCTGCTGCTGTGAGGTGCGAGGAGATGGCGCGTCAGGCACCATGTCTCCGCCGCGGCGGAGGAACTTCTCCATACGGTGCGGTAAGTAGTGCTGTACCAGCGGGTAGTTGTCACCCCCAGCTGGCGTCGGTTTAGATGCAGGATGGAGGTATATCAGTGGTGGCGGGCGCGGAGCTCCTTCACCTGCGTCCGCTCATACGCGCGCCAGAACTGGAAGTCCCACATTTTTTTTTATTACAGAAAATGCACCCCCACACAAACCTGAAGGTTATCAATGTAGTCCTCAGATTCTGCCGACACTTATCTGAAACAAAAAGGAAAAAATACACAAAAAATGTTTAGTACAGTGCACAGCAGCACTCTAGTCAAAATGCCGCTGTGGTGCTGTATACATCTGTGCACTATGCAGGACATTAAACACCACATGGGGCATTTCTCATTCTGTGTGCCATGCATACAAAATGATACATGCCCCGCATAACCCACGCCATCAGGATACTGGTTTGTAAACCAGATCGTGGCTGGACCAGGTTGTGCAATGTTATGTGTGATTTATGAAGCATTTTTTAAAAGTAATAACTCACAATAGCCCAGGGCACTAGGCCGGGCACTAAATCCCTTTATGACCCCTTCCCTTAAAACATAGGTTTTATTTCGCATACATCAGTTATTATGGTATATCATTCCCCAATAAAGGTAAGGCCGACACATAAGTCTGCAGTACCCCTAAGTGCTGGTGTGTAACTGGGAACAGTGAATTAAAACCAAGCCTAGCGCCCTTGGTTATTGTGCGTTATTAGTATTGGAATCCCTGTCTTGCTTTTGGGAATTTTTTGTGTAATTTTTTAAAAGTCACACATAGTAAATCTTGCCTTTAAAGAGCACCTCTCATGATTAAATCTTATAATCCTCCCAGCTCACTGCCCCCATCATGATAAACCAATCCATGCCTTTATTTTTTTCATTTTTCTAGTTTTCTACCTTGACATTGCTCTGTATTTTCTGCTCAGTCAGATTCACACACTGGGAAGGGGCGCTACCCAGCAGATGTGACATCATCTGAAGCCATACAGTGGAGAACTTTCTCCCTCGCACTGCTACACACAGCCCAGAGCAGTTCAGTGTGAGATAAGCTATGATTGGCTAAGGCTGCACTTCCCCCCCTCCTTCAGCACTCCAGACTGCATTTCCTGATTTTGGACTTCTGCCAGGAAAGCAGGAGTCCAAAGACTGTGCTGGAGATGGGGGAAAATGTGCTCTGGACAAGTAGGGAGACACTTAGTGGCAGCTTTTTTAACCTCTTAAGGACAAAGGATGTACCGGTACGTCCTGAGTCCTTTCCCTTTCTATAACGCAGGGCCCGTGGCTAACAGCAAGCGGCAATAATTACGGTGTCGCACACTATTAACCCTTTAGACGTGGCGTTCAGAGTTGAACACCACGTCTAAAGTGAAAGTAAATCACTGCCTGCTCGTTCAGGGGGCTGTTCGGGATGTCCGTGGTGAAATCCCGGCATCCCGAACAGCTCTGGGACATGAGGAGGGTCTCCTACCTTGCCTCCTGGTGTCCGATCGTTGAATGACTGCTCAGTGCCTGAGATCCAGGCATGAGCAGTCAAGCGGCAGAATCATTGATCACTGGTTTTCTATGAGAAACCAGTGATGAATGTAAAAGATCAGTGTGTGCAATGTTATAGCCCCTATGGGAGCTATAACATTGCAAAAAAAAAAAAAGTGAAAAAAAAGTGAATAAAGATCATTTACCCCCTCCCCTAATAAAAGTTTGAATCACCCCCCTTTTCCCATAAAAAAAAACAGTGTAAATAAAAATAAACAAATGCGGTATTGCCGCGTGCAGTAATGTCAGAATTATAAAAATATATCATTAATTAAACCGCACAGTCAATGGTGTACGCTCAAAAAAACTTCCAAAGTCCAAAATAGTGTATTTTTGGTCACTTTTTATATCATGAAAAAATTAATAAAAAGCGATCAACAAGTCCGATCAATACAAAAATTGTACCGCTAAAAACTTCAGATCACGGCGCAAAAAATGGGCTTTCTTACTGCCCCATATGCAGAAAAATAAAAAAGTTATAGAGGTCAGAAAATGACAATTTTAAACTTATAAATATTCCTGCATGTAGTTATGATTTTTTTCAGCAGTACAACAAAATCAAACCTATATAAGTAGGGTAACATTTTAATGATATGGACCTACAGAATAAAGAGAATGTGTCCTTTTTGCCAAAAAATTTGTGGCGTAGAAACAGAAGCCTCCAAAAGTTACAAAATGGCATTTAAAAAAAAAAAATTGTCTCACAATGATTTTTTTGCCATTTTGCTGTAGTTTTTTTGGGTAAAATGACTGATGTCATTACAAAGTAGAATTGGTGATGCAAAAACTAAGACATCATATGGATTTTTAGGTGCAAAATTGAAAGAGTTATGATTTTTTAAAGGTGAGGAGGAAAAAAATGAAAGTGAAAAAACAGAAAAATCCCTGGTCCTTAAGGGGTTAAACAAAAAATAAAACATAGAAAACTTCATTTTTTTTAATCAAATTTCATCAGAAAGATTTTTTTAAATTACCATAAAAAGTGCAATAACAAAAACTAGTATTAATCATAGTGTCCATAGTTTGGGGGGTTTAACCCCTTCAGTACCAAGCCCATTTTGGCCTTAAGGACCAGAGCGTTTTTTGCACATCTGACCACTGTCACTTTAAACATTAATAACTCTGGAATGCTTTTAGTTATCATTCTGATTCCGAGATAGTTTTTTCGTGACATATTCTACTTAACATAGTAGTAAATTTTTGTGGTAACTTGCATCCTTTCTTGGTGAAAAATCCGTAAATGTATGAAAAATTTGAAAATTTTGCATTTTTCTAACTTTGAAGCTTTCTGCTTGTAAGGAAAATGGATGTTACGAATACATTTTTTTGGGATCACATATACAATATGTCTACTTTATGCATCATAAAATTGATGAGTTTTTACTTTTGGAAGACACCAGAGAGCTTCAAAGTTCAGCAGCAATTTTCCAATTTTTCCCAAAATTTTCAAACTCAATATTTTTCAGGGACCAGTTCAGTTTTGAAGTGGATTTGAAGGGTCTTCATATTAGAAATACCCCATAAATGACCCCATTATAAAAACTACCCCCCCCCCAAAGTATTCAAAATGACATTCAGTAAGTGTTTTAACCCTTCACAGGGGCTTCACAGGAATAGCAGCAAAGTGAAGGAGAAAATTCAAAATCTTAATTTTTTACACTCACATGTTCTTGTAGACCCAATTTTTGAATTTTTGCAAGTGGTAAAAGGAGAAAATTTTTACTTGTATTTGTAGCCCAATTTCGCTCGAGTAAGCACATACGTCGTATGTCTATGTAAAGTGTTCGTCGGGCGCAGTAGAGGCCTCAGAAGTGAAGGAGCGACAAGGGGATTTTGGAGAGTACGTTTTTCTGAAATGGTTTTTGGGGGGCATGTTGCATTTAGGAAGCCCCTATGGTACCAGAACAGCAAAAAAAAACACATGGCATACCATTTTGGAAACTAGACCCCTCGGGGAATGTAACATGGGATAAAGTGAACCTTAATACCCCACAGGTGTTTCATGACTTTTGCAAATGTAAAAAAATTATAAGAATTTTTACCTAAAATGCTTGTTTTCCCAAAAAATTTTAATTTTTAAAAAGGGTAATAGCAGAAAATACCCCTCAAAACTTTAAGCCCAATTTCTCCCGATTCAGAAAACACCCCATATGGGGGTGAAAAGTGCTCTGCTGGCACACTACAGGTCTCAGAAGAGGAGTAGTCACATTTGGCTTTTTGGAAGCAAATTTTGCTCTGGGGGCATGCCGCATTTAGGAATCCCCTATGGTGCCAGGACAGCATAAAAACCCCCACATGGCATACCATTTTGGAAACTAGACCCCCTCGGGGAACGTAACAAGGGGTTAAGTGAACCTTTATACCCCACAGGTGTTTCACAACTTTTGCATATGTAAAAAAAAAAAAAATAATTACCTAAAATGCTTGTTTTCCCAAAAATGTTACATTTTTAAAAAGGGTAAAAGCTGAAAATAGCTCCCAAAATTTGTAACACAATTTATCCCGAGTACGGCGATACCCCATATGTGACCCGAAACTGTTGCCTTGAAATACGACAGGGCTCCAAAGTGAGAGCGCCATGCGCATTTGAGGCCTAAATTAGGGACTTGCATAGGGGTGGACATAGGGGTATTCTACACCAGTGATTCCCAAACAGGGTGCCTCCTGCTGTTGCAAAACTCCCAGCATGCCTGGACAGTCAACGGCTGTCCGACAATACTGGGAGTTGTTGTTTTGCAACAGCTGGAGGCTCCGTTTTGGAAACAGTGGCGTTCCAGACGTTTGTCATTTTTATTGGGGAGGGGAGGGGGGCTGTGTAGGGTTATGTGTATATGTAGTGTTTTTTACTTTTTATTTTGTGTTAGTGTAGTGTTTTTAGGGTACAGTCGCACGGGAAGGGGTTCACAGTAGTTTCTCGCTGGCAGTTTTAGCTGCGGCAGAAAATTTGCCGCTGCTCAAACTTGCAGCCGGATACTTACTGTAAACCTCCGCCCATGTGAGTGTATCCTGTATGTTCACATTGGGGGGGGGGGGGACATCCACCTGTTGAAAAACTACAACTACCAGCATGTACGGTCTATCAGTGCATGCTGGGAGTTGTAGTTTTGCAACAGCTGGAGGCTTACTACTTTGGCTGGGAATGCTGGGGATTGCTGTTATGCAACAGCTGGAGACACACTGGTTTGCTACTTAACTCAGTGTTTCACAACCAGTGTGCTTCCAGCTGTTGCAAAACTACAACTCCCAGCATGTCCGGTGCATGCTGGGAGTTGTAGTTTTCAACTGCTGGAGGCACACCGGTCGTGAAACACTGAGTTAAGTAAAAAACTCTGTGTTTCACAACCAGTGTGCCTTCAGCTACACCACTACAACTCCCAGCATGCACTTTAGCTGTTTGTGCAAGCCGGGAGTTCTAGTTATACAGCAGCTGAAGGTACACTTTTCCATAGAAAAAATGTGCCTCCAGCTATTGCAAAACTATAAGTCCCAGCATGCCCATATGGGAATACTGGGAGTTGTGGTGGTCTGCCTCCTGCTGTTGCATAACTACAGCTCCCAGCATGCCCTTTTTGCATGCTGGGAGCTGTTGCTAGGCAACAGCAGGAGGCTGTCACTCACCCAACATCTGATCCACGCTGCAGGTCAGTCCCTCGCCGCCACCGCTGCTCCTGTGGCCCCGATCCCAACACTGACGCCAGGGATCGGGGTCCCCAGCTCCCGCGGTCTCACGTCCTCCGGAAGAGGGGCAGAGCGGGTTGCGGGAGTGACACCCGCAGCAGGTGCGCTGATTGGTCGGCCGGTAAACCGGCCGACGAATCAGGGCGATCGTGAGGTGGCACCAGTGCCACCTCACCCCTGCGTGCTATGGCTGTTCGGGGCCGTCAGAGACGGCCCCGATCAGCCAGCAATTCCGGGTCACCTAGTCACTGGAGACCCGATTGACCCGAAATCCGCCGCAGATCGCTGGGCTGAATTGTCCAGCGATCTGCGGCCATCGCCAACATGGGGGGTCATCATGACCCCCCTGGGCGATATGCCCCGATGCCTGCTGAACTATTGCAGCAGGCATCGGGCACCGGCTACGCTCCAGATGGCTGCGTGGGGCCGGGAAAGCACATGATGTTCTCACACGTCATGTGTCCTTAAGGACTCGGAAATGGAGACGTATGAGAACGTCATGTGTCCTTAAGGGGTTAATAATTTAATTCAGAAGTAATAAAAAAATATAAACTTGAACAAACAGTGTTAACCTTGAATTAATAGTTATCTTCTAGGTGAATTTGTAATCAAGAAATGTTTGACATTCCCATATCTAGAAATGTTTGAATATGGTGCATTTGCATTGTTTGTACCTTACATTAAAAATTATACTGAACTTGATAGATTATGTTGTTGAAAGATTTCATGCATTGCATTAACACCTTATAACTACGACAAGGACAACCTTACATAGGATACCTTTAATGGGCTTGCAGACCTTTCTATTTTTAAGTCATTAAATATTTAATGGTTATTCAGTAGAAATGTAACTAATTCCTTTAAGTAGTTAAGTTTTTAATCAAAGACTGAAGAAAATATCTTAGTAACTGATTTCTTTTCACTCAAAGATTCTCCAGAACATAAATGATCTCAGCAGGGTTTTAAGACTTGAAAATGTATTATCTGCATACATAATTTGTTAGTGATTAACAGATGATATTGTACTTGACAATTATATGAACTATTGCCATTAACAATCAGATGGCCGCCACATCTTTCATCAGTTTAACATTAAAGAAATCACAATCTCTCTAGCCTCTGGCTCATAACATATACTGGAGCAGAATTAGCCACTAAAATATGTTTCATCTGTATTTAAGAATTGTAATTAGTCACTTTAATGTGGAATTGAAATATTTAGAATCAATTAACAAAATTCAAAATCTTTCACATTTGAAAGTATTTGTCAAGACAAACGGCTAACTGACAAAAAAGAAATAATAAAAACCAACGGAAAAATTTAAAAGTTTAACCCCTTCAGGACGGAGCCCATTTTGGCCTTAAGGACCGGAGCGTTTTTTGCACATCTGACCACTGTCACTTTAAATATTAATAACTCTGGAATGCTTTTAGTTATCATTCTGATTCCGAGATTGTTTTTTCGTGACATATTCTACTTTAACATAGTGGTAAATGTTTGTCGATACTTGGATCCTTTCTTGGTGAAAAATCCGTAAATTTGATAAAAAATTTGAAAATTTTGCATTTTTCTAACTTTGAAGCTCTCTGCTTGTAAGGAAAATGGATATTACGAATACATTTTTTTTTGGTTCACATATATAATATGTCTACTTTATGTTTGCATCATAAAATTGACGTGTTTTTACTTTTGGAAGACACCAGAGGGCTTCAACGGTCAGCAGCAATTTTCCGATTTTTCACAAAATTTTCAAACTCAGTATTTTTCAGGGACCAGTTCAGGTTTGAAGTGGATTTGAAGGGTCTTCATATTAGAAATACCCCATAAATGACCCCATTATAAAAACAACACCCCCCAAAGTATTCAAAATGACATTCATTCAGCGTTTTAACCCTTTAGGTGTTTCACAGGAATAGCAGCAAAGTGAAGGAGAAAATTCACAATCTTCATTTTTTACACTCACATGTTCTTGTAGACCCAATTTTTGAATTTTTACAAGGGGTAAAAGGACAAAATTTTTACTTGTATTTGTAGCCCAATTTCTCTCGAGTAAGGACATACCTCATATGTCTATGTAAAGTGTTCGGCGGGCGCAGTAGAGGGCTCAGAAGGGAAGGAGCGTAAGGGGATTTTGGAGAGTACGTTTTTCTGCAATGGTTTTTGGGGGGCATGTTACCTTTAGGAAGCCCTTATGGTGCCAGAACAGCAAAAAAAAAACACATGGCATACCATTTTGGAAACTAGACCCCTCGGGGACTGTAACATGGGATAAAGTGAACCTTAATACCCCACAGGTGTTTCACGACTTTTGCATATGTAAAAAAAATTTTTTTTTTTTACATAAAATGCTTGTTTTCCCCAAAATTTTACATTTTTAAAAAGGGTAAAGGCAGAAAATACCCCCCAAAATTTGTAACACAATTTCTCCCGAGTACGGCGATACCCCATATGTGACCCTAAACTGTTGCCTTGAAATACGACAGGGCTCCAAAGTGAGAGCGCCATGCGCATTTGAGGCCTAAATTAGGGATTGCATAGGGGTGGACATAGGGGTATTCTACGCCAGTGATTCCCAAACTGGGTGCCTCCAGCTGTTGCAAAACTCCCAGCATGCCTGGACAGTCAACGGTTGTTCGACAATACTGGGAGTTGTTTTGCAACAGCTGGAGGCTCCGTTCTGGAAACAGTGGCGTACCAGACGTTTTTCATTTTTATTGGGGAGGGGAGGGGGGCTGTGTAGGGGTATGTGTATATGTAGTGTTTTTTACTTTTTATTTTATTTTTTGTGTTAGTGTAGTGTAGTGTTTTTAGGGTACAGTCGCACTGGCGGGGGTTCACAGTAGTTTCTCGCTGGCAATTTGAGCTGCAGCAGAAAGTTTGCGGCAGCTCAAATTTGCAGCCAGATACTTACTGTAATCCTCCGCCCATGTGAGTGTACCCTGTACGTTCACATTGGGGGGACATCCAGCTGTTGCATAACTACAACTCCCAGCATGCCCGTTGGCTGTCGGTGACTGCTGAGAGTTGCAGTTTTGCAACAACTGTAGGTACACTGGTTATGTATCACTGAGTTTGTGACCTAACTCAGTGTTTCACAACCAGTGTGCCTCCAGCTGTTGCAAAACTACAACTCCCAGCATGTACGGTGCATGGTGTAAGGTGACTGCTGGGAGTTGTAGTTTGCAACAGCTGGAGGCACACCGGTCGTGAAACACTGAGTTAGGTAAAAAAAAACTCTGAGTTTCACAACCAGTGTGCCTTCAGCTGTTGTAAAACTACAACTCTCAGCAGTCACCGACAGCCAACGGGCATGCTGGGAGTTGTAGTTATGCAACCAGCAGATGCACCACTACAACTCCCAGCATGCACTTTAGCTGTTTGTGCAAGCTGGGAGTTGTAGTTATACAACAGCTGAAGGTACACTTTTCTATAGAAAGAATGTGTCTCCAGCTGTTGCAAAACCATAAGTCCCAGCATGCCCATAAGGGAATGCTGGGAGTTGTGGTGGTCTGCCTCCTGCTGTTTCATAACTACAGCTTCCAGCATGCCCTTTTTGCATGCTGGGAGCTGTTGCTAAGCAACAGCAGGAGGCTGTCACTCACCTCCAACGATCCAGACGCTGCAGGTCAGTCCCGCCGCCGCAGCTGCTCCTGGGGCCCCGATCCCAACAGGGGCGCCGGGGATCGGGGTCCCCAGCACCTGGGGTGCACGTCCCGCACCCGCTCACGTCCTCCACAAGAGGGGCGGAGCGGGTGCGGGAGTGACACCCGCAGCAGGCGCCCTGATTGGTCGGCCGGTAATCCGGCCGACGAATCAGGGCGATCGTGAGGTGGCACCAGTGCCACCTCACCCTTGCAGGCTCTGGCTGTTCTGGGCCGTCAGAGACGGCCCCGAACAGCCAGTAATTCCGGGTCATCGGGTCACTGGAGACCCGATTGACCCGGAATCGCCGCAGATCGCTGGACTGAATTGTCCAGCGATCTGCGGCGATCGCCGACATGGGGGGCATAATGACCCCCCTGGGCGATATGCCGGGATGCCTGCTGAACGATTTCAGCAGGCATCCGGCTCCGGTCCCCAACCGGATAGCGGTGGGGGCCGGAATTCCCACGGGCGTATGGATACGCCCTCGGTCCTTAAGGACTCGGGATGCAGGGCGTATCCATACGCCCTATGTCCTGAAGAGGTTAAACATTTCTGACCATACCTACTAAACAAACTTTAAAAGTAAAGTGGATTTTATTTGACTGTTTATACTGTATTTTTCTATCTTTACAATGGAGGAGAACAGTATTTAACCTCTTGGGGACACAGGGCATTTGCATACGCCCTGCATCCCCAATTCTTAAGGACTCAGGATGTACCTGTACCCCCTGGTCCAGTATAACGGGTTTAAACCATTCTCACTGGCGGAGAACGGGTTAAACCCGGTGGGTCCCGGTTGCTATGGGCAGCCAGGACCCATGGCTAAAGCTGGGCACAGCCGATCGGGCCAATGCCCGGCATTAACCCTTTAGACGCCACAATCAAAGTTGATTGTGGTGTCTAAAACTAAAGTAAATGAATCCCGGCAGTTCAGCGGAGCTGATTGGGACTATCCCGACAAAATTGCGATGTCCCGATCAGCTTACCGGACGAAGGAAGGGTCCTTCCCTTGCTCTCCGTTGTCCCATTGGCGATCTATTGCTCCATGCCTTTGCAGCAGGCTAGAGCAGCAGATTACCCATTACACTGATCAGTGCTTTGCAGAGGCAAAACACTGATCAGAGTATGCAATCAGAAGATTGAATGTTTGGGCCCCCTATTGGGGGCTAAAAAAAAGTGTATTTTTTTTTTTTTATAAAAGTCCCTATTAAAAGTTTAAATCAACCTCCTTTTCCCTTTTTTTAAATAAAATAATGTAATAAAGAATAAAAATAATCAAATGTGGTACCACTGCATGCGTAAATGTCTTAACTATTAAAATATTAGGTTAGTTAAACCACATGGCCGATGGCATACAAGTAAAAATATACCAAAGTACAAAATTGTGCATTTTTGGTCACTTCATATACCATAAAAATATTAATAAAAAGCTATCAAAAAGTGCCATAGAAACAAAAATGGCACTGATAAAAACTACAGATGATGGCACAAAAAATTGAGCCGTCATACCGCTCCGTTCATGGAAAAATAAAAAAGTTATAGGGGTCAGAAGATTTAAACATACTGATTTTAGTGCATGTAGTTTATAATTTTTTTAAGTATTAAAATATAATAAAACCTATATAAATTGGGTATCCTTGTAACCGTATGGACCTACAGAATAAAGATAAGGTGTCATTTTTTACCAATAAATGCACATCGTAGAAACGGGAGACCCCAAAAGTTACAAAAGAATTTTTTTTATTTCAATACACAAATATATATATATATATATATATATATATATATATATATATATATATATATATTTCTTTTTTTTTTGTTTCACACAAATTATGTTATAAAATAAGTAAAGTCATTACAAAGTACAATTGGTGACGCAAAAAACTAGCCCTTATATGGGTCTGTAGGTGCAAAATGTAAAGCTAAGATTTTTAGAGGGGAAGGAGGAAAAAACTAAAATGCTAAAATTTTATTTTGCTGAGTCCTTAAGGTGAAAATAGGCTGAGTCCCTAAGGGGTTAATGGACTATTCTGTAAATATAAGGGTGGGAAAAGATTCAGAACCCAACTAGAGATGAGCAAGTCAAGCCTGATGAAACTGTTCTTGTCTGACAAAACTGTTCTTACTGACAACCTTGGGGTGAGAGCTGCTCGCAGAGCTTTCGAACATTGCCAGATTCATGCAAGCTATAATATCAACAGGGATGAGGAACACATGTTGGCTTGGTGTCTGAATGAAAGGAGGAAGTATTGAAAACACTGAGAGTAGCCCAGAATACCTTGCAAATATCACAAAGATCACATGAGCTAGGTTATTCAATCATTACTTTGCATTATGTGCCATACAGCTTCCAGGCTAACAAGGACACAGCATAGGGGTAAGTTTATCCAGTTCAGGTATGCCCTTGCATCCTGGTACCTAAGAATGCAGGGCATCCCTGTAAGCCCTGCAGTATTCCGGTAACCGCCGCTCGCCGAGCGGTGATCAAAATAGGATGACTGCTGAATCTATCATCAGCCATCCTGGCACATCGCCTAGGAGAATCCTGACACCCCCCTATAACAGCGAATGCCGTGACTGCTAGGACAATTCTGACTGGCAAATCACAATTGGGTCTCTGGTGAACAGATGCCCCAGAAAATAAGGGTGATTGGTGCTGTCTGAGAAAGCACCAATCACCCTGAAGAATGGGAGTGGCAGGGGTGATACCCCACTCCTATGCCTACGATTGGTCGTCTGGAGTCACCAACCAATTGCAGATTGGGGCAGAGGGTTAAAGTTCAGTTCCCCCACTCTGCCCACCCATGGTAGTCCTGGCAGAGTGGGGAAACGGTGGCAGCAATGGCTTACCTGCGTGATGCGGTGGGCATGATGCGGCGGGAGCGGTCGTAACATAGCAACATTGTTCATAAGGTCGAAAAAAGACCAGAATCCATCAAGTTCAACCTATAACCCTAATGAGTCCCTACTGAGTTGACATAGATCTAGAATCCATAACCTGTAATGTAATTATTCTCCAAAAATGCATCCAGACCCCTTTTAAATTCGTTTACAGAGTTCACCATGACCACCTCCTCTGGCAGAGAATTCCACAGTCTCACTGCTCTTACAGTAAAGAATCCCTGTCTGTGTTGGTGCAGAAATCTTCTTTCCTCTAGACATAGAGGATGCCCCCTTGTTATAGATACAGCCCTGGTTATCAATAGATTACTGGAGAAATCTCTTTTAGGTCCCCTGATATATTTATACATAGTTATTAGGTCGCCCCTAAGCCTTCTTTTTTCTAAACTAAATAACCCTAATTCTGATAATCTTTCTGGGTACTGTAGACCTCCCATTCCCTGTATTACTCTGGTTTCCCGTCTTTGAACCCTCTCCAACTCCATTATATCTTTCTTGTACACTGGTGCCCAGTACTGGTCACAGTATTCCATGTGTGGTCTGACTAGTGATTTGTACAGCAGTAGAATTAGTTCCTTGTCATGGGTATCTATGCTCCTATTGATGCAACCCATAATATTATTTGCCTTGGCAGCAGCTGCCCGACACTGGTCACTACAGCTAAATTTACTATTAACCCCTTGAGGACCCGGGGTTTTTCAGTTTTTGCATTTTTGTTTTTTCCTCCTTACCTTTAAAAAATCATAACTCTTACAATTTTGCACCTAAAAATCCATATGATGGCTTATTTTTTGCGCCACCAATTCTACTTTGTAATGACATCAGTCATTTTACCCAAAAATCAATGGCGAAACGGGAAAAAATCATTGTGAGACAAAATTGAAAAAAATGCCCTTTAGTAACTTTTGGGGGCTTCCGTTTCTACACAGTACATTATTCTGTAGGTCCATACGATTAAAATGATACCCTTATTATATAGGTTTGATTTTGTCGTACTTTTGGAAAAAATCATAACTACATGCAGGAAAATTATATGTTTAAAATTGTCATCTTCTGACCCCTATAACTTTTACATTTTTCCGCATAGGGGCAGTATGAGGGCTCACTTTTTTGCTCGGTGATCTGAAGTTTTTAGCGGTATCATTTTTGCAGTGATAGGACTTATTGATCGCTTTTTATTAATTTTTTGATTAAATAAAAAGTGACCAAAAATGTACTATTTTGGACTTTGGAATTTTGTTGCGCATACATACAATAGATGTTAAACTAACAGGCCTATAATTCCCGGGGTCCATTTTTGACCCTTTGGAAATATTGGCACCACCTTTGTCATGCGCCAGACCTGGGGAACAGTCCCTGTCACTATAGAGTCCCTGAATATTAAAAATAGGGGTCTGTCTATTACATTACTTAATTCCTTTAGAACTCGGGGGTGAATGCCATCTGGACCTGGCGATATGTCCATTTTGATTTTTTGTAGGCAGCACTGTATTTCTTCCTGGGTTAGACAGGTGACATGTACTGGGGAGTTTACCTTATCACATTGTTGTAACGCCGAGTGCTCCGGGTCCCTATCCCTCCCCGGAGCGCTCGCGGCATTCTTCTGTGTGCAGCGCCCCGGTCAGACCCGCTGACCGGGAGCGCTGCTCTAGTGTCCCTGGCGGGGATGCGATCCGCGTGGCGGGACGTGCCCGCCCGCATGTCGCATTATGACCCTCTCGGTTCCGTCTCGGCGCGCGGCCCCGCTCTCTAGGGTGCGCCCGCGCCGGCTCCTGGAAATGTAGAGGGCCAGTGCACCACTAATTGGTGCCTGGCCCAATCAGTGTAATCACTTCCATTTTGCATAAAACCCCTCTTCCCCTTCCTGTCCTTGCCGGATCTTGTTGCCTTGTGCCAGTGAAAGCGTTTTTGTGAGCCCATTGCCTGTGTATCCAGACCCTTGCTGTTGCCCCTGACTATGAACCATTGCTACCTGCCCTGACCTTCTGCTACGTCTGACCTTGCCTTTGCCTTGTCCTTGTGTCCCACGCAAGTCTCAGCCGCCAGAGGGGTTGAGTCACTACCGGGTGGAACGACCTGGGGGTTACCTGCCGCAGCAAGTCCATCCCGCTTTGCGGCAGGCTCTGGTGAAAACCAGTAATCCCTTAGATTCCGTTCCCCTGGTACGGCCCACGCCATACCCTCTCTGGCACAGAGGATCCACTACCCGTGTCCACCCCGCATACCAGTCCGGATCTTGACAACTGTATTTCACCTGGCAATTCAATTTCCTTGGTGAATAGAGTGAAGAAGAATTTGTTTAATCTATTTGCTTTTTCCTGATCCCCCGTTTATGATTTCTTCCTCATCATTTTGTAAAGGGCCTACACTTTCATTTTTAACCTTTTTGCTTTTTATATAGTAAAAAAAAAATTTGGGGTTAGTTTTGCTCTATTTAGCAATAAGTCTTTCTGTCTCTATTTTTGCGGCTTTTATCTGTTTTTTACATATTTAACATTTTTCTCTATAGCTTTTTAATGCTTCTTCACTGCCATCCTGTTTCATAGTTTAACTGCTTTATTTTTGTCATTTATTGCCCCCTTAACATTTTTATTCATCCATATTGGTTTTATTTTATTTCTGACCCTTTTATTCCCATAAGGTATATACATCTTACAGTGAGAATTTAAGATATTTTTGAAAGTCTCCCATTTAGTGTCAGTATTCTTGTTTTTGAGGATATTATCCAAATTTATATTGTTAAGGGCTTCTCTGAGTTTATCAAACTTTACCTTCCAAAAGTTCATTATTTTTGTGGCCTATCAAGTGATTCCCTTATTGAAGAACAGGTTATAATGTATTATATAATGAATTATGATCACTATTTCCTAGGTATCCTTCTACTTGCACATTAGTTACTCTGTCAGGTCTGTTGGTTAATATAATGTCTAGTAGGATGTCCCCTCTGGTCGGGCCCTGCGCCATTTGAGACATATAATTTTCTTTAGCTATAGTCAGACACCTGTTTCCTTTATGAGATTCACAGGTCTCAGTCTCCCAGTTTATATCAGGATAGTTAAAGTCCCCCATTATTATCACATCTTTGCTGCCTTGTTTATTTGCCTCAGTAATTGATCTTCTGCCTCTTCCATTATGTTTGGTGGCTTATAGCAAACCCCTATAAGATTTTTTTTATTTTCATCTCCATATATTTCTAAGCATAATTGGGGAGATTTATCATGTGTGTCTAATTTAAGTCTGTGTTTAGAGCAGTGCATGTCTTAGACATCGGTCTAATTTGCGCCAAATTTACCAAAAGTCGCACGGACTTTGTTAAATTTGTCGCAAGATCTTCCCTCCTCCTTCCCTGGTCTATATTAGATATCACTCACACTCTCACTCACACTCTCTCCAACTTCAGAAGCTGCCTTGTTAGTTTAACTCAGGTAGGTACTCCTTATATAGGGAATTTGGTTGTTCCCCCTTGCTTCCTTAATCCTGTACTCTTCAGCTAATCAAACTATGTGCATTTCCATTTTATTGCACCCTTTTGAAAGCAGGTGTTTGCTGTCTTGTCTCATGGAGCCCTCTGTAACCCCCTCACCTGATGACTCTCCTCCACTGGCTCCCCTTTCTGGCCAGGGGGAATCTGTTATTGGCAGCAGAAAGCGTAAACTCAAGTCCAAAAATTTATCCCAGCGCGAAACGGAAATTTTAGCTGAAGAGGTTTGTTTTTTCTCTTTATTTTTTTATTTTTTTTATTTCGTTTTTTTTTTATATATATATATATATATATTTTTTTTTTGACATTCGTACGTTCTGACCTATGGTGCTGTGGCCAGTTCCTAATACGGGCAACAAATGTCAGCGGAGAACAATGTGGTAAAAATGTGAACAACGCAAATCTTTAAAAGCAAAAGGAAAGGTTTTACTCTGTATTATCCATCTGCTCTAAATTCCTAGAAGGGTTAATTTATTAACAAAAACTAGATTTACCAATATGTTTGACTTACTGGGAACATTTGATTTTCAATTTTATAAAAGTTCACACCAGAGTAACCCTTTAACATTCCATTGACAATTAAGGTTAACAAAAAAAAAAAAAACATTTGTCCAATTTTTTATTTGACATTTATAGTTTTTAGGGTAAGAGATGAAACCCTGTTTAATGAAGATGATGTTAGTTATAATTTCTGCTATAAATATAGCACAGTGCAAAAATACATGTTAATTTATGTTTTTTACATCCATACTGTTGGAGTTACCTTTGTAATGCAGAAAAATTACAATTAAACATGGTTTATTGCAATGCATTAATTGCACTTTATTTTAACAAATACAATATAATGAACTTTGAAAAAGGAGATAGAAACAAGGAAACTGAGGTCAAAATCCTTACATTTGAAAGCAAAAACATTACTGCTCAGTTATGGCAGAAAGCAACAACCAAACAAAAAATAAAAGGGGATGAGGCACAAAATTAAAAAGTAAATGGACGATGTAAAAAAAAAAAAAAAAAAAAAATGTGGTTGTAGAGACAACACAGAATAAATGCATGCATTTTTCGCTTATCTCCTTGGTGTTGCACTGTCAAATAGCTTGTAGGACCTACAAAATTATACTTGGGAAGACATATCCACCAGGTTTGCCTTGGTGTGAAGTTTCCGCGTATTTAGGCGATTTGCGACTGTCGCATACAAGGTTTGTGAATGTCGCACATGATAAATACATGACTATGAACAAAGTCAGTCTATTTTAGACATTTATGCTTTCGAGGAACAGAAAAGTTGTAAACCATTTGTCGCAGAAAAGTCGCAAAAAAATAGACTGCAACAAACCATGCAACAAATTTAGACGAGAAAAAAAGAGTCTAAACCGCTTAGTAAATCTCCCCCAATGACTCCACATCATTTCCCTCCCATATATCCTCCCGCAGTGCGGCCTTCAGACTCGATTTCACATAAAGACAAACTCCTCTCCCTTTCCATTTTTCCGATCCTTCCTGAATAGACTATAACCCTGTATGTTGACCGCCCAGTCTCAGCTATCATCCAACCAAGTCTCTGTTCTACCCACTATGTCATAATTCTCCACAGACACTCCAGTTCTTCTGTTTTATTGGTCAGACTTCTGGCATTAGTAAACATGCTATTTAAAGGTATATATTTTTTCTTCCTATGAAGCCGATCCCTATTAACTATTCTAACCCCTCTTTCCGCTCCACCCACAGGTACATTAATATGTCTCCCGTCTCTATCTACACTATCTTCCCCCTCTAAATTGTAGGTTCCCTCTCCCCAGTCCCTAGTTTAAACACTCCTCCACCCTTCTAGCTATCTTCTCCCCAAGCACAGCTGCACCCTCCCCATGGAGGTGAAGCCCGTCCCTATGGTAGAGCTGGTATTCGACAGGGAAGTCTGCCTAGTTCTCAATGAACCCAAACTCCTCCTTCCTACACCAGTTTCTGAGCCACTTGTTTACCTCCCTAATCTCCTGCTGCCTCTCTGGTGTGGCTCGTGGTACAGGTAATATTTCAGAAAATATTACCTTGGAGGTCCTTGCCTTAAGCTTGCAGCCTAAGTCCCTGAAAGCATTTTTAAGGACACTCTACCTACCTCTTATTTTGTCATTGGTGCCAATATGTACCATGACTGCTGGGTCCTCTCTAGTCCAACCCAGCAACCTGTCAACCCGATCCGTGATGTGCCGAACTCGAGTGCCAGGAAGACAACACACTGATTGGCGATCCCGTTCTTTGTGACAGATCGCACTGTCTGTCTCATTAATAATTGAGTCACCCACTACCAGTACCTGTCAGGTCTGCCCTGCCCTGCACTCACTCCCCTAGCTGTCAGAGGCAGAGTCCTGCTGCAGTACTGTTGGTCTGAAATGGCACCCCCCTCATCTGCCAACCGGGCAAACTTGTTGGGGTGTTCTAGTTCAGGACTAGCCTCCCTGACACTTTTCCCTCTACCCCGTTTTCTAACTGTAACCCAGCTAACTGCCTGACTGTCCTGAACCTCCGTCCCACTATCCTCCCCCACCTCTACAATAGAGAGTACTTGTTCAGTGAGCAGGAGACTCCTCTCCAAGTTGTCAATGCGTCTCAGTGTTGCTCCTCTAGATCCAGGATCTGGGCTTCCAAATGAACAACTCGCACACATCTCACACAACAATATGAACCCTCAAACTGCTGTTCAAGGATTGCATACATTGTGCAAGATGGACTGCCTTTTCCAACATGGAAGCCATACTAGATTTGGGGATTGCAAAAATTAACAGTAAAAAAAAAAAATAATAATCAAATATTTGAATTAAACTCCCTGAATTTAAACTCCCCTAATTATAAGTCCCTCTCACTTTTATACTTATGCTCAATTGTATACTTCACACTCTTGTATACAGACACACAATCACTAGCTCAAACAATCGCTTAGTGTACTTGCTTTTATAGTTACCAGAGTCACTGTTCTGAGTGCTGAGACGCTGTGATTGGTTGATGGGGGTTTGTGTGTAGTGTGCAGTCTCGCTCTGCTCTGCTCACTGCTTTGCAGCCTGTTACAGCCTGGACACCGATTTCTTCAAACCCTACAGTCTAATCTACTCAACTTTTCCATATTTCAAACCCTACACTCTTATGTATTCAGCCTGGACACTGATTTCTTCAAACCCTACACTCTAATCTACTCAGCTTTTCCATATTTCAATCCCTACACTCTTATGTATTCAGCCTGGACACTGATTTCTTCAAACCCTACAGTCTAATCTACTCAGATTTTCCATATTTCAAACCCTACACTCTTATTTACCCAGCTTTTCCAGATGTCAAACCCTACACTCTTATGAATTCAGCCTGGACAGTGATTTCTTCAAACCCTACAGTCTTATGTATTCAGCCTGGACACAGATTTCTTCAAACCCTACAGTCTAATCTACTCAGATTTTCCATATTTCAAACCCTACATTCTAATCTACTCAGTTTTTCCACCGGCGCCGGATGCTGTCACGCGCCCTCCCATAGACTTGCATTGAGGGGGCTGGGTGTGATGTCATGAGGGGGTGGGGATATGATGTCACTAGCTCTGGGCACCCACCCTAAGTGTTTGGAACATTTTTTTCCAAACGCTGAGCAACGGAGTACCCCTTTAAACATCCAGAAGGCTTCACGGTTGATCAATTGTTGAAATCAGTAAGAGCAGTTTTCAGGGACAAAATCTATTACACACAGTGATAGACCACTTGTATCACCGGCATGTACTGTTGTTACATGCTGTGATAGACTGTGGAGCATTAATTTATTATTTATATTGTATCAGTGTTTGTTAATTCTGACTCGTAAGGTTTGTATAGTAAAGCCTATGTATTGGACTCCACATTGGCAGGTTAATAAATATGTTACATAACATGAAGAACAATCCACAGGTATCCTTAATGTAAACTTTTCTCCTGTTGATTTGGAAGTAAAGCTTCCCACTACCTCATCAGGTATCCATGCACAACTACGGCACCTCTGGTTTCTTCAACTAAAGGTACCGATGTTTGGAGGATCACCATCAGGGGTGGAGGCTCATAATCCAAAGTTTTCAGTTTTTTTATTCGACTGAAAACATTGGATTATGCCCCCCCCCCCCTCCCGATGGTGGTCCTCCAAACATTGGTATCCTCCAAACATCATGCTCCAAAATCTATCACAGCATGTAACAACAGTACATACTGGTGATACAAGTGGTCTATCTCTGTGTGTAATAGATTTTGTCCATGAAAACTGCTCTAACCAATTTCAACAATTGATCAACCGTGAATCCTTCTGGATATTTAAGGTTAAAACGTTAAACCCTGAAGGATTGAATGAAATGATCACGAGAACCACTAGATTACTTTTAAATATTTATATTTTTATATTAATATTATTTTTACCCTTTGTCAATAGTATTACTGTGATGATATGCTTATGTCAAGGATGGCTCGAGGTGAGTCATTAAAATGTGAGTGACTGCCGCTATATACTGCTGAGTGCCGGCACAAGGAATACACAGTAGTGATGTGCGGCATTGCCCAAATGTATTGGAGGAAGAAAACAGTGAGGGGGTGGGCAACTTTACTATTGGTTGCTAGGGATGTTGTTGATAACCTTTGACAAGTGTATTTGCATCATTCTAATTGGCCCACAAGTGAAAAGAAGGAATATGCAAATATTCACATATGCGAATATTCGCACATGCGAATATTCTCAAATGCGATTATGCGCATATGCGAATATTCACATAAGCGATTATGCACATATGCTGAAAAAACGAATATTCGCAATTTCGAATATATAGTGAATATATTCCCAACACTAATACACACCAGACAGAATGCTGGTATCATATCTCCTTCTCAGCATACTCCCTAAAGAGCTTCCCAAGGAGTTCTGTTTAATTACAAGGAAGTACATTGTTTTTGCATTTGAGAAAAAAGATAGGTTTAATTATGACATCAAAATCATCATGTTACATTTTGATTGTTTATTTGAGCTTTATCTCTGTATATATTAGCATATTTAACATACATTTCTTTCTTGGTCATAGTTCATTTATGCAGCCCTCTCGAGCTCATACTGGAAAATCCCCGATCTTTGCCCTTCAATACAATCTGTATCTTCCTCAAATATTTTGTCTTCTGACGTCTCATCTTGGGCCTCCTGGCGTCATTCCAAGGTTTCTTAGTTGCAAGCAAATAGCAAGCTGGTTTATGGGTTAAGGGTAGTTTAACAAATATCTTTCTCCAGCATCAGCAATGGCATATTAGTATTAATATATAATGATTAGTCGTCAAAAACTTAAGGGTCATCCTTATCAATTTTACCTTGTTTTTATGAATGTGTATCTTAAATGTGTATCCCGAGAGGGGCGTATTTTTTTGATCGTCACTTCCATTGCAGTGACACCTGCCGTTTTCTCACCTGCCGTTTTCTCAGGCCCTTTGAGGAAGCCATATTTTTAGTGAGTCCCATTATTACGGGATGAATGACGTAATTCCACTGCTTCATTTCCTACAACAGTTGGTGGAAATAATGGCTGGCCAGGGCACTAGAGACGTGTTGCCTACATCTCACAGCCACATGAGCCCTGTGGGGGCTGAACTGGAAGAGGAGGGGGAGGGGGACCGTGGAGCACAGGCAATGTGTAGCGGAATGGCTGGTTTTTATAGTCATCTGACAGGAGAGGATGAGCAGGAGCAGCCAAAGGAACTATAGGATAATGAGGAAGACAGGATTCAGAAACACCGAGACAGTATGCAGTGGAGATGGAGGCAGGGAGTCCCTCTGAGTCATTTGCACCAATGGCACGATGCATGCCCACTTGCTTACGTAGTGACTGCAGAATTGTCACCATTCGGGAGCGGGATGACTTCTGGCTCTCTACCTTATTGGACCCTCGCTACCGGCAAAAAACTGGGAGCCTGTTTTCCACCTACTGAGAGGGAGGACAAACTGACCTACTACAGAGACATCCTATGTAGTCAGTTGGCCAATGCCTATCTGCGCCATCGTCCATCCTCTCGCAGGTCTGACTGGGGAGGCCCTCTGCGTCCACGTTCCACTACCATGGTTGCTGGGGAGGGGTGGGATGGTAGGAACAGTACCAGCTCCATCAGCAGCAGCCTGAGTCTACAGTTGCTGATGAATAGCTTTCTTCACCCGCATAGTGAAGCAACTAATCAGCAGCAGCAGGTAGACCTTGAGCAGGACCTGAACATGACCCCGCCAACCCACATTGAAGATCCGCTGGACTACTGGGCAGCCAAACTGGATTTGTGGCTGCAACTAGTAGAGTTTGCCCTGGAAAAGCTGTCCTGCGCGGCCAGTAGTGGGACATCAGAGCAGGTGTTTAGTGCTTCGGGGACCATAGTAACCCCAACAAGCACTCGCCTGTCCACCAAAAATATGGAGAGACTGACCTTTGTCAAGATGAATCATGCCTAAATCAGCCAGGATTTCAATGCACCAATACCTGATTCATCAGACTAGATTAACCATGGTGCCACAAGGTGCTGCTTCCCAGTTACAGAAATTCCTCCGCATCAGACCACAAGTAAGTATTGAGGATATGCAAAAACTTAACTTTTAATAATATTCTTAGGATAAAATATTTGGACCAAAACTTGTTTTTTAAATCAAACAAAAGGAAAGGTGTGCAAAAAACACCATGTGCCACCTACACCACCAAGTATTGATGTTATGCAAAAATCTCTAAAAGGTGCAAGGGAACAACTGGTCCATTGTAACAGGTGGGGGTAAAAACTGACCCTGTAAGGCCCAACTCTCGCCATATTAATTCCCTTTTTGGCAAGTGTTACTTGCCCTAAAAAGGGCAGCCCCACACAGGAACTTCTCCATATTCCCACCTTAAAACCCTGCTATTTCCAAGGGTTTTTAGGTGGAAATGGGGAGAGGTTCCTGTGTGGGGCCACCTTTTTTTGGGCGAGTAACACTTGCCAAGAATAGAATTAATAGGGCGAGAGTAGGGCCTTAATTAATAGGCGACAGTAGGGTCAGTTTTTTACCCCCACCTGTTACAATGAGCCATATGTTGTTCCCTTCCACCTTTTAGAGGTTTTTGCATCACATCAATTCTTGGTGTAGGTGGCACATGGCGTTTTTTTCACACCTTTCCTATTGTTTGATTTAAAAAAATTGTGTCTGTATATTATTAAAAGTTAAGTTTTAGCTTATGCATATCCTCAATACTTACTTGTGCACACCAGTTCTTTGACTAAATAGACCGGTTTCTTCTGCTTACTTGCCTCAGCTACTATTCTGATACTGCCATCTGCCTGATGACACACATCTGATGCCAAGTGCTCCTTCTTTCACCCATCTTCATCAGCGGGTACTGGCATTGCCACCCACCGCCCCACTCTGTCACCGGGTCACTTTCAGTGCTCCTGATGCTGCTGCCACCACCTCCAGGCTATGTCTTTCTGCCACCATATGGCCTCCTCATGCTGCCACCAAATCCAGGCTCTGCCATTGTGTCGCTCTGCTGCCTACATAGGCTGCCGTCACCTCCAGGATTTGTCATTGTGCCACTCTGCTGCCTACATAGGCTTCCGCCACCTTCAAGCTCTGTCATTTTGCTGAGCTGCGGCCAAAATAGGCTGCCGCCACCTCCAGGCTCTGTCACTGTACTGCTCTGCGGTCTACATAGGCTGCCGCCACCTCCAGGCTCTGTCATTATGCTGCTCTGCAGCCTACATATGCTGCTGCCACCTCCAGACTGTCATTGTGCGGCCATATGGTCTCCTCATACTGCTACCACATCCAGGTTCTATTATAGTGCCACCCTATGGACTCATCACGCTGCTGCCACTTCTAGGCTTTGTCATTCTGCCACCATGTGATTTCCTTGTTATATTGATTTTGTGGTAATCAATTATCTTTAAAAAAGTAAAAGGTTTGGGCACAGGGGACACTCAGTCATGACCATCGGGGGGGGGGCTATGCTGAGAGACAGGGGCTGGAACAGGTGAAAGCTTTCCTCGTGGTGAACCGCCATCTTGATTTTAAAATACAAGTACAAGATTTTTCATATTTTATACTGCAGCTATTATACACTATTGGAGCTGGAATTACTGCAGCTGCTGGCACCAGGCTTGCCCTCCAATGGGTCCTCAAAAATGGATTTTAAGTTTGCTCATTCCAATTACCAGGCTCTGTCATTGTGCCGCCATGTGATGATCTTGTTATATTGGTTTTGTGGTAATGCAGAACTTTTTCTAAGTAAACGCTTTGGGCCCCCAGTCATGAGCATCAGGGGATCAGGGGGGCACTGAGAGGCAGGGGCTGGAACAGGTGGTTGACTCGCGGCGAACCGCCAGCTCAATTTTAAGATACAAGTACAAGTTTTTTCATAGCTTTCACTGCAGCAATTATACACTATTGGAGCTGGAATTACTTTGGCTGCTGGCACCAGACTTGCCCTTCAATGGGTCCCCAATAAAGGATTTTAAGTTTGCTTATTCCACTTAGCAGGCTCTGTCATTGTGCTGCCATGTGATCTCCTCATGCTGCTGGTACATTAAACTTGTTAATCTCTTCAAAATCCTCAATTGACATTTAGAAAATCTCTTTAATCTCTTCAATTGTGACCCTGCTGCTACATCCAGATGCTCTGCGGCAGTGATTCTAATAGTAATCTGCATCTCATACTGAATAACAGTATTATTTCACAACCCAGCACACTCCCTATGTTTGTTACGGCAAGGCAAAGTGATCTCCACCCCTATTGAGGCTGTCTGTAGCCCATTTTTAATAGTGATTTGTCGCAAATAAATTTGGATCAAACCAAATTTTTCGGAAGATTTGGCGAATCGGCCAAATCAAATTTTTCAAAAATGTGCTCATCTCTGGCTATAACAGAAAGAGAGACTGATAAATAAGATTTAAACTACGTTTAAACAGTGATGATTCTAATGACATTTAATTATTGACATTATTCACATTACTTCAAATGAAACAAAAATTGTCAATCTGTAAATTCCCTTTCATATATGAAATCATTAGAAGATCTTCCTAATTGATGTATCCCCAGAGGTTGTATTAGCGATTTGTAGTGGTGATTAACTGCTTGTCCTATTTCATCACATTATAAAGCTGCTTCTTCTGAAACACTACAGTTTAGAAAATTAACTAGCTTGATAATTATTAAATGACCCTATCACTTGCAATCCCCACAGTGATGTGTCTCGGCCCCAGAAACACAGCAGGTTTAAGCGGTAAGGGCATATTTTAATTGGCTTGGTATTATCAAATGATCTAACTAATAAAGCTGTTAAAAAGTGATGTCTTTAATTAATACATTCTGTATTGTGAGATGGCACAATTGTATTTATCTAAATGTACTCCAATTTCTGAAGCGTGGTTTCACCTTTTTTAATGGATAGGAAATAAGGAAGCACTTAACTGTTTACTACTAAGATATTAACATAAGTTGTTATGTGTATAAATGCATAAATAACAAATATCTATATACTGTATAAAATAAACAGATATTCATCACGTTCAAACTGTATTTCGTATTTAACAGCTGCAATGTTTCTCAGTACTTCAGGCATATTTATTTAGCTTATTCATTATGAATTTGCCTACAGGCGTCACAACGGCAAATCAAATAACCTTGATATTCTTTCAGCTTCAACACTAAAAAAAACTTTGTTTAAAGGGTAAATTGAAACAAAAGATTGAGATGATTCACTTTAATAAAAAAAAAGAAAAAAAAAGAAAGAAAAGATCAGGAGTTCAATGTGATTCACTACATGAACTACATTTCTGGAAACTAGTTTTTACATGATTAAGTTATAATTGCCAGTTCTCATGCCTGGATGGTGCTAAAGTGCTTCATCTTTTTGTTTATAGAAACATGGAAGACTGATTGCATAAAACATTTTTTTTTCTATTTTTTCAAATTTTTTATTTTATATTCTACTATATGCTGTTTGGAGCAAGATATACAAATCCCTCTCATTCTTTTTTATTATATTTTATTTATTTAATCATATTAACGCTTACGTAAAGCTAATGTCAGGGTTTATGACAGTATTTACCCCTTGTTTGCACACGATATATGCAATTTATGTTTTATTTTATTTTTATTTTTTTGTCTTATGGCCTAATTAACAATTGTATGGACCTCAACATCTATTGTATAAATAAACAAATGACCTCTGGTTACAAAAATGTAATAATTTTTTCTTCAACCTGAGAGAATACCAAATAATATAATTGTTTTCCTAGCTAAATCTTAAAATAATTTATATATAATATATATTTATAAGAAAATTATATGCACTCCTTTACAGATATTAAAATGTAAAAACATGGCAACAATTACTACATTTGGTATAGTATTTTGCTCACAGATGTATACTTTGCAGCCATTTTTGCTTTGCTCCAATGCATTATAAAGAAATAAGAAAACTGTAAAGTCATAAACATATGAATTTCAAACCAAAGTATTTCTAGCAATGTTTGAAGATATGTAGTTTATAAAAATTTTCACAACTATTCTATAAGATCAGTAGAGTAGGATCTTAGAGCCATGTTATAATTATATATATTATTACACATATCACTTAAAAGGAAACTGTCAGCAATTTTGTGTTGCAAAACTGCCGGAAGCCTTATGTAGGCACTAAGAATGGGAGACTTTACACACAGTACCCCTGCACTCAGTTATGCACATTGCATGACTAAGAAAATAGCTTTTGTAATATCCCGGCTGATGACTTCTCCCTGTAATGAGAGCCTCCCTCGCCCTGCCTTTCTCCACCCATTTTTTGTGTGGGGCTTCAACTGCTAGGACCCCCACGGATCCTCTTGGTTCAAGTTTCTCTCCAACTTTTGCAAAGTTACAACTCCCATAATGCCTGGATAACCTCAGGGAGTTGTGGTTTTGCAACAGCTTGAAAGCCACAGATGGTATCAAGACATACAGATGAAGTCTTTTTCTGTAGCTTCTTCTTCTTCTTCTTCTTTCTTCTTCTTCTTTCTTCTTTTTTCTTTCTTCTTTCTTCTTTCTTCTTTCTTCTTTCTTCTTTCTTCTTTCTTCTTTCTTCTTTCTTCTTTCTTCTTTCTTCTTTCTTCTTTCTTCTTTCTTCTTCTTCTTCTTCTTCTTCTTCTTCTTCTTCTTCTTTCTTCTTTCTTCTTCTTCTTCTTCTTCCATTGGGATACCCTGCGATCTCCTGAATGGGACCCCAGCTCTCTGAGAGGAACATGTGTTGCAGACAACACATGCCCCATTCATTTTCTATGGTAGCACCACAGAGACTTAAGTGTTGTACTCAGGCACTCCCATAGAAATGAATCAAGCGCATGCCGTCTGCAGCATGTGCTCATCTCAAAGAGCCAGAGTCCCATTCAGAAGATCGCGGGGAAGGGGGAGGCGTACCCCCACACGATATGTTGTACTTAACTAGACAACCACTTTAATATAACCCTAATAAGTCCTCCTACATACTCCTCTGGCTTCCCGGACCCATAATTAATCTCCAGGCACCTCTGTCTCCCTCCCCACAGACCCCAAAGTCCTGCTCCAGGCTCAGCAGGAGCAACATCCACAGGCTTCTGCTGACACCAGATCAACTGGGGCAGGGACAAGTTAGGGAGGGTCTTGTAGCAGATGGACTTGTCTGTGTGCCACATGTCTGCTTAAATCCACAGTTTTTTTTTAAATGGGAAAAGGGGGGTGATTCAAACTTTTATCAGGGAAGGGGTAAAATGATCTTTATTAACTTTTTTTCCCACTTTTTTTGCAGTGTTTTAACTCCCATAGGGGATTGATTAGACAAAAAAAATTACTGACTCATTAAAAATTAGCCATTTGTCAACCGATTTTCAAGTTGTGTTTAGGTGGATCTGCTGAGTCTTTAAGATAGTATTCTAGGGAGGCCAATGTTTTTGTTGTTGAGCAAACTACTTCAGAATTAATCAAATAAATTGCACATTTTACAAAAATTTTCATCCACATTTTCTAAGATTTGCTTTAGATAAATCTAAACAGACTGGATCAGGGAAGTACCCATTGTATGCCCACTGTGACGTAAACTGGGCTTGGTCAGTATGTGCACCAGCTGGAGGTAATCAGTGATGCTTGTACACCAGCTTAGCTGTGTGCATCACCTGTTAAGTGTTCTACCTACCTACATTTCTATCTAAATAGCTACTTACATACCTACCTATCTGCATAGTTATTTACCTACATACCAGGCTACTTAGCTACTAGGCTACCTACTCACTTACCTACATATATAGCTAGCTACCTACCTATCTACTTACTTACCTACATAGCTACCTACCTTGCTACCTAGCTAGCTAGCTACCTGCCTACTTACCTACCTACATAACTAGCTAGCTACTGCAGTATCTAGCTAGCTAGCTACATGACTTCCTACCTAGCTAGCTAACTACCTTAACTATCAACCTACACAGCTACCAACCTACCTGGCTACGTACTTACATATGCACCTGGCAACCTAACTACCTAGCTAGCTACCTACCAACCTGGCTTCCTATCTACCCACATATTTACCTACTTGGGGATGGGGATCAATCTAGCTACCTAAGGATGTATTTACTTATTTAGGGGGGCTACCTACCAGCCAATGAGTTGGCTACCTACCTACTGTGCAGGACACCAAGGGGGTATATTTACAGTTTGAGGGTCTACAGATGGGGAGATTGTGTAGAGATGGGAGAGCAATGAATAATTGCAGAGTCTAAGGTGTTTGTCTTGCAGATAATGAAAAGATAAGTTTTGGCTGGAAGAAGTTTTCATGGCATTCTGAGTCTTATAGAGAAGAAATCGAAAGAGGACTACAGTGATTAAAGACGTAAATTGTAAGTCACTTGATTTTACTGTATGTATTTTACTATATGACATGACTTTTTTTTTTGGTTGGGGGGGTAGGGCATTGCCGCACAGGAGGGAGGGGTCTTGGGATGGGGCATTGATATAGCACCTTGCCAGGTGCTATATCAATGCACCTCTGTGTATATCAATATACACCTCTGTATATATAAGATTATTACATTTTTTTCAATCCCGCATGAACCTCGAACAGCTGATCATTTTTTATTTTCAAAAATATTGGAATTGTGTTATATTACATATTTAATATAGTTAGTAGAAAACCAGTAAGCAATCTATTACGTATTGCCTGAGCCATGGAATAATATGTATATGATGATTATATTACTTGAGCTTTCCTTAGCTGCCATAACACCTATTGGCAGCCTGTGCTCTTTTATTGAGGAGCAAAAAGGGGTTACTGAGAGCAACAGACAACACTTCAAACTTACAACAGTTTAATTTTTTTTAATTAAATAGTATTTTCTGATTTTCAAACCATGTTAAGTAATTAAGTTAAATGACATGGAAAATAATTATTAACTCAACAATCTTCGCTGTAACTTGTTTAAGGGACAAGTGTAGGGAAAATGTCTATAATCACATGTGCCACCAGGCCTTTAATATTGATTGACATCTTGCAAATTCAACATTTCAACAGATGTCAAACATACTTGAGCTGCTGACACTAGTTAATTAGACAGTCTGAACGATGTTATGGTATACTAAACAAATACAATTGAAAATTCTGCTAATATTGACTAGTAAAAGAATATTTGAAGACATTTTTTTTAACTCTACTTATTTCTTAATCTTTTATCCCAAAAATACTTATTGGTACTCATTTTATACATATTTTTTCCTGATATTTAACGCCTTAAGGACCAAGCCTATTTTGACCTTAAAGGGGTACTCCACCCCTAGACATCTTATCCCCTATCCAAAGGATAGGGGATAAGATGTCAGATCGCCATGATCCCGCTGCTGGGGACACCCGGGATCGCCGCAGCGGCACTGCGCTATCATTGCTGCACAGAGTGAGTTCGCTCTGTGCGTAATGAAGGGCGAAACAGGGGACGGAGCAGCGTGACATTATGGCTCCGCCCCTCGTGACGTCACGGCCCGTCTCCTTAATGCAAGTCTATGGCAGGGGGCGTGGCGGTCATAACGTCACGGCCCGTCCCCTTAATGCAAGTCTATGGCAGGGGGCGTGGTGGTCATGACCGCCACGCCCCCTCCCATAGACTTGTATTGATGGGGGCGGGCCGTGGCATCACGAGGGGCGGAGCCATGATGTAACGATGCTCCGGCCCCTGTATTGCCCGTCATTACGTGCAGAGCGAACTCGCTCTGTGCAGTAATGACAGTGGGGTGCCGCATCGGCGATCCCAGGGGTCCCCAGCAGCGGGACTGCCGCGATCTGACATCTTATCCCCTATCGTTTGGATAGGGGATAAGATGTCTAGGGGCGGAGTACCCCTTTAAGGACCAGGTCAATTTTATTTTAGCATTTTCGTTTTTTCCTCCTCATCTTCTAAAAATCGTAACTCTTTTATATTTTCATCTACAGACCAGTATGAGGGCTTGTTTTTTGCTTGACCAGTTGTCCTGTGTAATGACATCACTCATTTTACCATAAAATTTATGGTGCAACCAAAAGAATACTATGTGTGGGGAAACTAAAAACGAAAACCGCATTTTTGCTATTTTTGGAAGGTTTCATTTTCACGCTGTATAATTTACGGTAAAAATGACATGTGTTCTTTATTCTGTGGGTCAATATGATTAAAATGATTCCCATGATTACATACTTTTATATTATTGTTGCACTTAAAAAAATTGCAAACTTTTTAACCAAATTAGTATGTTTAAAATACTTCTATTTTGATGACCTATAACGTTTTCATTTTTCCATATAAGCAGCGGTATGAGGGCTCAGTTTTTGTGCCATGATCTATACTTTTTACTGATACCATATTTGTGTATATAATACTTTTATTAATTTTTTTATAATTTTTTAAAATAAAATGTGACAAAACAGCAGCAATTTAGCTCTTTTTTTATTTACATTCACGCTGTTCATTGTATGGGCTCAATAACATTATATTTTAATGGTTTGGACTTTTACCCACGCGACTTTACCAAATATGTGCATTCATTTTTATAATTTTTTTTTACACTTTATGGGGTTAAAATGGGGAAAAAAAGGACGTTTTACATTTTTATTGGGGGAGGGGATTTTTCAAATTTTTTTACTTTTTTTTTTTTTTTACTTCCCATAGGGGACTATTTACAGCAATCCTTTGATTGCTAATACTGTTCTGTGCTATGCATAGGGCATAGCAGTGATCTGTGTTATCGTCATCTTCTGCTCTGGTCTGCTCAATCTCAGACCAGAGTAGAAGACCCTTGGAAGGGGTTAATAATGATATCCTTGTTGTTAAGAAGCGAAAGTACTTAACCCCTTAAGGATGCAGGGTTTTTCAGTTTTTGCATTTTCATTTTTTTTCCTCATCACCTTCTAAAAATAATAACATTTTATATAATAACTACTTTGTAATGAAATCAGTCATTTTACCCAAAAATCTACAGCGAAACGGAAAAAAAAATGTGTGACAAAATGGAAGAAAAAACACAATTTTGTAATTTTGGGGGCTTCTGTTTCTATGCAGTACATTTTTCAGTAAAAATGACACCTTATCTTTATTCTGTAGGTCCATACGGTTAAAATTATACCCTACTTATATAGGTTTGATTTTGTATTACTTCTGAAAAAAATCATAACTACATGCAGGAAATTTTATACGTTTAAAATTGTCCTCTTCTGACCCCTATAACTGTTTTATTTCTCCACGTACGGGGTGGTATGAGGGCTCAATTTTTGCACCGTGATCTGAAATTTTTAGTGGCACCATATTGTTTTAAATAGATTTTTTGATCGCTTTTTATTCATTTTTTAATGGTATAAAAAAGTGACCAAAAATACGCTATTTTGGACTTTGAATTTTTTGTACGCCATTGACCTTGCGGTTTAATTAACAATATATTTATATAGTTCGGACATTTACACACGCGGCTATACCACATGTGTTTATTTTTATTTACACTGGTTTTTTTATGGAAAAAGGGGGGTGATTCAAACTTTTTTCAGGGAAAGGGTTAAATGATCTTTTTTAACTTTCTTTTAATTATTTTTTCGCAGCATTATAGCTCCCATAGGGGGCTATAACACTGCACACACTGATCTTTTACACAGATCACTGCAAAGCCATAGCTTTGCATTGATCAGTGTTATCGGTGTTTGATTTCTCAATCCTGGATTTCGACGATTGGATGCGCAGGAGGCAGGTAAGCCACCTTCCTGCTGTGTCCTATCTGATCGGGACAGCAATTTTATCACGATGGTCCTGAACAGCCCGACTGAGCAGCTGGGAAGCTTTTACTTTCACTTTTAGACACCGCGTCTGATCGCCGCGTCTAAAGAGTTAATGCTGGACATCAGCCCGATCGGCAATGTCCGGCATTAACGTGGGTCCTGGTTGCTTATAGCAAGCGAGACCCACCGGTATGATGCACTCTCACCTCGTGAGCACGCATTATATCTGGGGACACGCATATAGACGTTTATAAAGGTCCATTTGTGCTAAGGTGTTAAAGGGGTTATCCAGGAAAAAACTTTTTTTATATATCAACTGGCTCCAGAAAGTTAAACACATTTTCGGCCATTATCACTGACAGCACCATACCAACAACTCCTATCAGCTACACCACTGTACCATCTCTGCTGCACGCACCGTGGTCACAGCACACAAGCCGTGGATACCAGGAGCGTGCGCTCGAAATTCAACAAGGAGCTCCACATCACTACACTGCTGCACCCGACTCCCGAATATACCGTGACTCGTCTCTGGAGGAAAGGACGGCCTGCCGGCAATCCCGGACACCGCTAGATTCGCTGTCACGGCCGGGAGACACTAGGACATCTAAGGGTAAGCGGTACAGTGAACCATACCTATTTTTCGGCCGCCATGTCGTGCCTCTACTACCATTTGACGGCCGCAGTGCCGCTCTATACCCGCTCCCCGCAGGCCGCTGTGCCGATCGCTACCATATAGCTATTCGTCCACGGATATTGTGAACACCTGCTGTGTTAATTAGACTAACATTGGAGGATAAACCTTTATGGACTTGGAATAACATCTACCGCATTAGAGCTTATTTTTCCCTGACAGTGGGCTAAATTTTGGGGGTCTCCAGCGCCTGCAAGTGCACTGCAGGTGCCTGCATTATCCCCAATTGCTCTATATACCACCTCGATCAATATTTTTATTGAATGCTGTCTATGATATGACATATTCATATTTTGAAACTATTCTATTTGAAATTTTATTTAAATTTATATTTATAGTAAAGGATCCTGCACTCCTAGTTGTTAGTAACTGTATTTTTACATTGTATCTAGTTTAAATAAACATTGTTGTACCTTGACTTATTCATTACTAGATTACATATACACATACCACATTACTACTATACATCTACCACATTACCATACACCACCGAACCAATTTCCACATACATAGTTGCACCTTACCTCAACACAAAATTTTGACCTTTCACCACTTGCCCCCCTCTTTTCATCTCCTTTTCTCACTAACCACTCATTAACCATATTATAACCTCCTACATATTCATTTATAGTCACATCTAGACCTTGAAAAGAAGCCAGAACACTGCTTTTATACCCCAATTTTACCTCGAGTGTCGAGAGGATATCACTCCCTGGCTAAATTCTCGATCAGATTCTTGTGGCAGATCGAGTACCTCCACATTTTTAGATTTGTAAATTACTTCTATTAAAAAATCTTAATCATTTCAGTACTTATGAGCTGCTGAAGTTGAGTTGTTCTTTTCTGTTTAAGTGCTCTCTGATGACACCTGTCTCGGGAACTGTCCAGAGTAGAAGCAAATCCCCTTAGCAAACCTCTTCTACTCTGTGCAGAGTCTGAGACAAGCAGAAATGTCAGCAGAGAGCACTATTGCCAGACAGAAAAGAACAACTCAACTTCAGCAGCTGATAATTATTGGAAGGATAAAGATTTTTTAATAGAAGTAATATACAATTCTGTTTAACTTTCTGGTGCCAGTTGATATAAAAAAAAGTGTTTTCCTGGAATACCCCTTTAATATAAATATCCATATTTATCTGGTTGCTGTCTTAGGGCATTGGAAGGAATTGGCTCATCCTGAAACAAAAACTATCACAACACTGCAAGGAAAGGTGACAATTTAGTAAACTTGGCTGTGTAGCATCCCCAGCCGGCGATCACTCCTATTGGTCTGTCACAGACCAATAGGATTTGAAGGTGTGCGCAGGAGTGGTATCTCCTCCTCACCTCCACACTGATGTTCTCAGTCCGCTCTCAAACTGGTGGTTCTGTTCCATATTCACAAGAAGCTGGGTAGGTGGCAAATCTTGCTCCAGTTGCCATATGTCTAAGCCTCAGTCCAACCTACCTATGTCATTCAGGAATCTGTCATCTTGATATATGTTTGTGCCATAACAAACTATAATTCTTTCACCTATGTTATTCTGCTTTTTGCCCACTTTTGGGCACACCTTATGACATTACTAGGGCACAGCTTGGGTCAAATAGGTTAGGAACGATACTGTCGCAAATAATACATGACCATAAATGGAAGGGTAACAAAGAGTTAGGCTGATTTTATGGTAGGGGCCTTGTAAATTCTTATTTGAGTGTAGGGCATTTACTCCTGGTCTGTGTTTATTGCTGATTTAGCCCACCCTACCCCCTTTTTTAATTCTATCACTTTTAAATTTACTCCATTGGCATTTTACTCTTTCAGGCACACCTTATGGCAAGACCAGGGCAGTTATTTAGGTTAGGTATGATACCGTTGCAAGCAATAAATGACCATAAAGTATATATATATATATACTTACTGATAATAAACCAACTTCTGGTAATGAGTTAGGATACCAGGACTCGTTTTGATAATGAGCCCTTGGTGACAGTGAATTAAATATAGTACCAACTAGAGAAATCACCATTAGGGTTAAGATAAAACTTAGCTTTTACTTAATTCAGATATAAAGACCATATAGGGGTACACAAAAAATTGTTTGAAATAAAATGAAAATAAGGGGAATAAGAAAAGGGGTACAGGTGAAGCCCAACCTAATGATCCTAATACAAGGAACACTCCTAATCTCTACGTGTGGAAATTGGGAGAGGGATAGAGAACAACAATAATATGTACAGTTGCAAATGCAAGTGGCAAAACCTCTCTTGTCATTTTTTAAGAATTTGTGGGACATCATTTTTGTAAGTCGCTTTTGAAATGGCGGAAATGCGCACCATATTTTATCACGCTGTTCAACACGGGCTCGGCAGTACCCCTACTTAGGCCATATCTAGTTGCCTGACTGCCTGGTAGGACCAAGAAGGAGAGGAGCCCCCTTTGGCTTTCAGGGCATCATTATATGCATTATTGACCCCTCCCCATGCCTGCAAAGGATCGTAGCTGTCAGAATAGTACCACACACCTTCAAGTGGATTGGCTGGACCAGGGACCGCTCTGCTTGGTGCTTGGCCAGCTAGCAGTGATGTGTGAACTGTCTGTGACAGTTAAAGTTCCTAATGGATATATCCGTCATGTTGTGGGAATAAGCACCCGCTCATGGAGAATATATCCATCACTGGGCGTTAAAAGAAAAAAAAATAAGATTTCTGCAGTATCCGTTGTCATGTCAAAAAAGGGAAGCCAATGTATACTGTAGCCGTCGCATTCAGAAATGAATGGAGCTGCTACAGTATACGTCAGCCTCAGTTTTTTTGACGTGATTCTGACGGATACCTCTAACATACTGTTGAAATACTGTTTTTTTACACTTATTGTTTTAAGACTTTTCATTATTTTATATAATTTTTTTTACACTTTTTTTATGCTTTTGAATACAGTGGTCCCACAATATTAATTGGTTCCAGGACGACCATTGTATGTTGAAACCATTGTATGTTGAGACCATAACTCTATGGAAACCTGGTAATTGGTTCTGAAGCCCCAAAATGTCATCCAAAAATATGAAAAAGTGAGGATTAAAGAAAAATAAGTAGATAACTAATAGAGAGAAATCAAATCCTTACATATAAAAATAAGAAAGATCTGCTGGGAGCTGTAAATCACTGTCTATGTCAGTGTTTCCCAACCAGTGTGCCTCCAGCTGTTGCAAAACTACAACTCCCAGCATGCCCGGACAGCCTTTGGCTGTCCGGGCATGCTGGTAGTTGTAGTTTTGCAACAGCTGGAGGCAACCTGGTTGGGAAATGCTGGTCTATGTAGAGGACGGGGGCTTCTTCAGGGTCCTGTACAGTAAACAGTGTCCTAAAAAAGTAATGGAGCCGCCCTCACCTGGTGTCTAAAGGAGCAGCTAACCCTGGTACAGGTAAAGAGTACAGAGCATGTAATACCCCCAGTACTGTAGGGGGCGCTACCAGACACCAGTCAGTGCATACACTTCAGTAATACAGGTAAAGAGTACAGAACATGTAATACCCCCTGTACTGTAGGGGGCGCTACCAGACACCAGTCAGTGCATACACTTCAGTAATACAGGTAAAGAGTAGTACGGAACCTGTAGTACATACCTGTACTGTAGGGGGCGCTACCAGATAGCCAGTCAATGCATACACTTCAGTAATACAGGTAAAGAGTACAGAACATGTAATACCTCTCTGTACTGTAGGGGGCACTACCAGGCACCATTCAGTGTATGCAATTCAGTAATACAGGTGTTTTACCAGTGAATGTTCATTCTGATTGGTCGGTTCTTTCAGCCATTGACAGGTTTCACAGATCTGGACTGTCCGTACATTGTATATTGAGTGTGGTTTCAAGTTACAATGGTCCAGAAAAGACTGTTGTTGAAACTATTGTATGTTGAGGCCATTGTAAGTTGAGAGATCACTGTACTTGGTATTCCAAAGCATTGCAGTTATATGCTGCCTGCCTCTGGCACGTCCTGACAGGCAATAACCGGGGCAGACCTGGGGGTCCTTGTAAAGACCCCCGGCTGCCCAGGTAACTAGTAGCACCCCACAATCATTGCTGGGGGCGCTACCAGACACCAGTCAGTGCATACACTTCCGTAATACAGGTAAAGAGTAGTACAGAACCTGTAGTACATACCTGTACTGTAGGGGGCGCTACCAGACAGCCAGTCAATGCATACACTTCAGTAATACAGGTAAAGAGTACAGAACATGTAATACCTCTCTGTACTGTAGGGGGCGCTACCAGGCACCATTCAGTGTATGCAATTCAGTAATACAGGTGTTTTACCAGTGAATGTTCATCCTGATTGGTCGGTTCTTTCAGCCATTGACAGGTTTCACAGATCTGGACTGTCCGTACATTGTATATTGAGTCTGGTTTCAAGTTACAATGGTCCAGAAAAGACTGTTGTTGAAACTATTGTATGTTGAGGCCATTGTAAGTTGAGAGATCACTGTACTTGGTATTCCAAAGCATTGCAGTTATATGCTGCCTGCCTCTGGCACGTCCTGACAGGTAATAACCGGGGCAGACCTGGGGGTCCTTGTAAAGACCCCCGGCTGCCCAGGTAACTAGTAGCACCCCACAATCATTGCTGGGTGCTACAGGAGAGAGACAGAGGTAGCCCCCTCCCTCTATCAAAACTCCTTACAGCTCGTGGTTGCTTCCGAACGCGGCTGTAAGGGTTAAACTGTCGAGATCCGAAGTTTACTTTGGTCCTGGCAGTGTGGCAGGGTCCCGCCCACTGGGGATCACACACAGCACCCCACGATCACGCTGCGGGGTGCTGCAGGGAAGACAGAGGGAGCTCCCTCCCTCTGTCAAAACACTTACAGCCCGCGGTCACTTCCGACCATGGCTGTAAGGGTTGAACTGCTGGAAACAAAGTTTTCTTCAGTCCTGGCAGTACGGCAGGGTCCCGGCTGTGTGTTACAGTCGAGTCCCTGCCGCAATCTCGTCAGTGCACTGGGCAGCACCCACGAGAACCATGGACGTGTGTACTCGTCCTTGTGCGGGAACATGCATCCTGCCTGGACGTGTATACATGTCCATGGTTGTTAACGTGGTAAATAACAATTATTAACAATTACTATCAATTACAAACCTTTTCAAAATCGCTATAAAATGCACTTTCTTTATATTTGCATTGTATATCTACCTTTCCTGGCAAAGACTTAATATTTGTCTTTACATATTTACTCTCACTTCCAACTCTAGAGGGAAACATACTTAACATTTAAAGTGTTATGGATTATGCATTCACAAATAAGAGGCTGTCAGAATCCATTCAGTTTTGCTAACACAGCTTAAAAGTCATATACGCAAGGTTACATTCCTCGTATGGAGCTATTTAAATTGAAGTAAGCCTTTAATTTTAACAATCTTCTATTGTTTGTAATAGTAGGATATGTGACATAAGACCCTCATCAATCTATACAAGGGAGGAGATGGTACAGTGCCATTGAATTCTATGACAAGGCCTTCAGCATGAGCTCTTACCTGTCATATACTCCATTTTATGGACCTTAACTTATGTAATGAACTCTCTCTGTGAGGATTCTTCCAATGGATCAACACAATAGCATTATGGGTAAAACCAGTTGCTGTGCATATGTTGCGTACATTGCTTCATAAATTTGTAGCTCAAAAAAGAGGTGAAAAGCTCCCACAAATCCTTATGTAAGCTGGTCACTGGAGTACATTCCCCAAAAAATTTACAAAAAAATAATTTCAAGTGATAAATTCAGGTCACCAACCAGAACTTCTGCTAACTGCACCTCCTGGAAGTGCACATGAAAAATTAAGAAGCAATCGCAGACAATATAAAAACAGCTCAAAATTTGGCGATTATTTTGTCGCAAGTCAACAAGCAAAAAAAAAAAAACACTTTACACCTAAAATGTTGCAAGTGCATCTCAGTTGATCACCATCAACCATTAATTTTTCTGATATCATGCAGTGGTCAGGAATTTATGATGTGTGACTTTCCAGTCTGTCTGTCTTTTGGTGAAAAGTGAGCTAACAAAGGCACAAATCTACACCAGCCTGGACTTGGCTTACAAAACTGGCAGTGAACAGCATTATCACAAAGGTACACATTTTGTCACACATTTTAAAAAGTCACACAAAAAGTCTCAGAGGGTGCCCCATACAAAGTGGAGTACTGAATTAAGAAATGTGATCACCACCATATTTATCACATGCCCTGCACCATGTCATAAATTCGGTGTAGGTACACACTTTCCACCACACAAAGCAAAATGGAGCAAAAAGACATGCACCTATACCACTCTTGATGAATTACCCCCAATGTTCTTTTTAGCAACTTCTGTAAGAGTGAGGATGTTTAGAGTACATCTCATACCCACAATAAATAAATACATAAATTAAGTTATAGATAACTTGGTACTTAATCCTGATCTATCTGTTGCACACTTGGTTTGTCATCATGTGCTTTGAAGAGTGTTTGTTCTCACTCTGCATGACTTATCTTCCTGAGTCTGCTGTGCTGTGCTGAGTCTCTTCATCCAATCCCTGCAGGGTGCTCTGCAACCCCCTCGTCTCTGTTTTTACTCTGCAGTCTGACGGGACATGAGTGAGCACAGAGGAGTTCTAGCCCCACCCTCACTTGCTAAACTTTAGTGGGAAGTTATCATTGGTTTTACTCTAGTTTTTGTTGGGTAAATTTGTCACATAGTTTGTTTCAGATGCTATTTAGAGACTTTTCATTGTGACTTTTGCTTTAGAAGACTTTTTCAAAAAGAGCATGCAAAGTCATTATTTCAGCTGATATCATGCAGTGGTCAGGCATTCATCATGTTCGATTTTTCAGTTTGTCGCATCATTTTGGGCAACTGTGCTAACTGGGGGGTACTTCTACACCTGTTGGATTGTAAACTGACTGTGGACAACAGTATTAAAAAGTTGCACATTTGTCGCACAGGTTAAAAGGGAATTAACAAAGTGAAATACTGAAATTAAAAATGTGGTCAGCCCCATATTTATCACATATTCTGTGCAATGTAATAAATTCTGTGCAGGTACACAGTTTTCACCATGTGAATTAATGTAGTAAAACAACATTCTCCTCTCCTCCTTTACTTTTGATGATTCCACCTTGTCCCTGTCTGTGCTTCAGCTTGGACAAAGATCATGCTGCAGCCAGACAGGATTATGTTCTGGACGGTATTTATCGGATTTTTATACTGTTCCAAAAATCTGTCATACACCTGTGGGGCGTAAATGCTCATTGTACCCCTTATTACATTTTGTGAAGGGTGTAGTTTCCAAAATGGGGACACATGTGGGGGGGGGGGGTCCACTGTTCTAGCACTATGGGGGCTTTGCAAACACACATGGCCTTCAATTCTGGATACATTTTCTCTTCAAAATCCCAATGGAGCTCCTTCTCTTCTGAGCATTGTAGTTCGCCAGTAGAGCACTTTACATTCACATATGAGGTATTTTCTTACTCAGAAGAAATGGGGTTACACATTTTGGGGGGATTTTTTTCCTATTTTCCCTTGTAAAAATAAAAAATTTAGGGTAACACCAGCATTTTCTCATTTTCCCATCCAACTTTAATGAAAATTTGTCAAATATCTGTGGGGTGTTAAGGCTCACTATACCCCTTGTTACATTCCGTGACGGCTTTAGTTTCCAAATTGGGGTCACACTTGGGTATTTATTTTTTTGCGTTTATGTCAGAACCGCTGTAAAATTAGCCACCCCTGTGCAAATCACCAATTTAGGCCTCAAATGTACATAGTGCGATCTCACTCCTCATCCTTGTTGTGCATCCGCAGAGCATTGTATGCCCACATATGGGGTATTTCCATAATCAGGAGAAATTGCATTACAAATTTTGTGGATCTTTTTTTTCTTGTGAAAATAAAAAGTATGGGGCAACTCCAGCATGTTAGTGTATTTTTTTTTTTTTTACACTAACCAGCTGATGTAGACCCCAACTTTTCCGTTTCATAAAGGGTAAAAGGAGAAACCCCCCCCCCATAAATTTGTAGTGCAATTGCTCCCAAGTACGGAAATACCCCATATGTGGCCCTAAACTGTTTCCTTGAAAAACGACAGGGCTCCAAAGTGAGAGAGCGCCATGCGTATTTGAGGACTAAATTAGGGATTGCATAGGGGTGGACATACGGGTATTCTACGCCAGTGATTCCCAAACAGGGTGCCTCCAGCTGTTGCTAAATTCCCAGCATGCCTGGACAGTCAGTGGCTGCCTGTAAATGCTGGGAGTTGTTGTTTTGCAACAGCCGGAGGCTGCATTTTGGAAACACTGACGTACAATACCTTTTCATTTTTATTGGGGGTACAGTATAAGGGGGTGTTTATGTAGTGTTTTACCCTTTGTTTTTGTTAGTGTAGTGTTTTTAGAGTGCATTTGCACTGGCGGGGGTGTATGGTGAGTTTCCCGCTAGGTGTTTGCACTGTGGCAGAAAATTTGCCGCAGCTTAAACTTGAAGCAGGAGACTTACTGTAAACCCGCCCGTGTGAATGTACCCTGTACATTCATATGGAGGGGGGGGGGGCAAGCCTCCAGCTGTTTCAAAACTACAACTCCCAGGATGCACTGACAGATCATGCATGCTGGGAGTTGTAGTTATGCAACAGCTGGAAACACACTGGTTAGAAGACCTTCAGTTAGGATCTGTTACCTTATTCAGTATTTTCCAACCAGTGTACTTCCAGCTGTTGCAAAACTACAACTCCCAGCATTTACTGATCGTCGAAGGGCATGCTGGGAGATGTTGTTATGCAACAGCTGGAGGTACGCAACTACAACTCCCAGCATGCCAAGAAAGCTGTTTGGGCATGCTGGGAGTTGTAGTTTTGCAAGATCTGAAGGGCCACAGTTTAGAGACCACTGCACAGTAATCTCCAAACTGTAGCCCTCCAGCTGTTGCAAAACTACAAATCCCAGCATACCCAGACAGCAAACTGCTGTGTGGGCATGCTGGGAGTTGTAATTTTGCAAGATCTAGAGGGCCACAGTTTAGAGACAACTGCACAGTAATCTCCAAACTGTAGCCTTCCAGCTGTTGCAAAACTACAAATCCCAGCATGCCCAAACAGCTTTCTGGGCATGCTGGGAGTTGTAGTTTTGCAACATCTGGAGGGCTACAGTTTAGAGACCACTGTATAGTGGTCTCAAACTGTAGCCCTCCAGACGTTGCTAGGCAACTCACCAGCTTCTGTAGTCTGCACCAGGGAGCCAGCCGCATGTCATCCCTGCCCGCTGCCGTTCGCCACTGATCGCCGCCCGCTGCCGCCGCCTGCGTACGTAAGTGCCCCATGTATAGTATTGTTATTAGTAATATTGGAATAAACAAAGATGTGTGTTCAGCTCACCCCTCCTCTGTATTGCTCACAATGCTTCTCCAGTCAGGTGCACGAGGGCATAGCAGCCGACTGCTCGGTGATAATGAATGAAAAAGTCCTCCTGGAGGTTGAGAAACTCAGCACTCTGGATCTGGATATTCTTAAAACATTAAGGTTTATTTCTTCTCATTAAAATTGTAAAAAGATGGGGGGGGGGGAGAGTGCAAAAAGCGTAACATTTATTATTAATGTACTTATTAAAAGAACCTCTAAATTGTGAAGTATTTAAAGAGGCAGTCCACTGTGGGGCTAAACTCTGATGCCACATGAAAAACCTTTCATTATCTGTTAAAAGAAAGTGGGGTGAATTGTAAATATAGATATAGTATCTCGAAATCATAAATTGCAGGCAAGTCTGTTAATTTTCCTATGCTTTTCAGCTCACAGGCAAAGGTGGCCTCATAAGGGGCTGTCGCAATATACAGACTTTACATGCCTGAGACACAGTCAAAATATACAGGCAACAGAGACGAATACAGTGGTCCTGCTGTCCCACAATAAACCTGTTGTAAACAGGAGCAATGGTCAGACAGATATATGCCAGTTTACAAATACAGGTATAGGTGAGTATACCATCCAGCCCATTTCAGGGAGACCTAAAAACAAAAGAAACAATACATTCATTCTAAAGAGTCTATTGGTGGGCAATACAGAATTGTTGAATTCAGGGGCATAGTTTTACTCACTGTTTATGGTGTTTGGTTCAGCGCCCGCGCACCCGCAGTGGCGGGGAGCTATACAATATCGCCGGCTGCCAAGGCACGTGAGGACTGAGTGTTGGCGTCTGACGTAATATCCTGTTCCGGCCAGAGTGGGCGGGATCAGGAGCGCATCACAATCTTAGCAGACGTGAAGATGCTGGGAGGTATGTCTTGGCTCTGTCACACAGACGGGACTGTCTCCTGCCAAGGGTTAACCCTAGCACTGCCGGAATGGATAATTTGTGATAGTATTGTGGTATTATAGGCTAGTTGTAAACCACACTCTCAGATGTACATTAGGCTAAACCGTGGCAAATGGTCACAGTTGTGAACGCTGACATTCTATGAATGCAACCCATGTATTGAAGTTATGTACAATAAGATAGATAGACTTAACAAGATGTTACTTGGTAGAAAAGTTGTGACTGATATTTACAAAATATAACAGAGATCGGGGGGGCAACAGTACCCATATAAGAGGTAAAGAATCCATGCATGTAAGGGGGGCCTATGACGTGCACAATGGGAGAGGTAGGCAGTGAGATAGGAGTAGTATGTAGTGACTTAGGGACTGGCGGCTTGTCATCTCCTAATGGTAGAAGGGGAGGGAAATAAATTGAGGGCCTAGTGAGCCTACCCTGTTTCCTAGAAGGCCCTATTATAAGTCCCTAAACCTAGGAAGGGTGGCTGATTTAAAAAAGTGGGGTCCCGCTCAGGAACCAATACTACTATGCCCTTCTATACCCTAGATAAGGGTGGGCTACCTAAAGGGCTGACTACACTAGCTACCTATTGTACCACCCATGAGGATTGGTCCCCGTCACATGGACATGTGTTAGATAAAACATGAAAAACAAAGCTGTTCATTTAGGCCATTATGGGCCACCGTCCTTAGGTAGTAAATCCATGTAGTTTCGTGTTGGAGTAGAAGCCTATTGATGTCACCCCCTTCGTGGGGAAGGCCTGATCCACCATGGGACTCATTAATGTGTCTTGAAATCGCGGTATCACATTTATTCCTGACATCCCCAACATGCTCCAGTACCCTTTTACGTAATTCACGAATAGTTTTCCCCACATATTTTAGGCCACAGGAGCATGTTGCCACATAAATTACAGCTTTTGTACCGCAGTTGATGGAACTATTAATTGCATAGGTCTGTCCCGTTGGATCAATCTTGATAGTTTTAGTTTTGATCATGCAATTGCATGCTCTGCAGTGACCACACTTGTAAGAACCATCTATTTTATTTTTATCCAACCATTTCTTAGTTGTAGGTGCTGGTGTAAGGTGGCTATGGGTGATATGATCCAATATACTCCTCCCTTTATGGAAGATAATCTGGGGGGTATTCTCCCAATCTGTCAAGTAGGTCACTGTCCATCCTAAGTATCCCCCAGTGGCTCAGTAATATCTCTCTAACATGGCCCAACATGGCATCAAATGTCCCAATAATCCTGCAAATCTCAGGGGTGCTGCTCCTATTGTGTTGTTTAGGAATGAGGAGCTTCTAACAAGGTGTTTGGATGGCATGTCTGTATGCAGAAGTAAGTATGTAGTCAGGGTGCTCCCTTTCTCTAAATCTACCCCTAAGGTCTCTTGCCTGTTTTACGAAGTCTTCCTCTGTTGAGCAATTTCTCTTGAGGCAGAGATATTGCCCCTTTGGGATCCCCCATTTCAGGGGGGCCGGGCGACTGTTAGGGGATGTGGCATTTACGATATACTGTGGTTTTGAGACTCACTGAGTCATTTTTCGAGATGTTTACTCCAAGAAGGCTAGGGAATTTTTCTCAAGGACATCGGAAAATGGCATACCAATATTATTATGGTTGATAGAGTTAATGAATTCTGTGAACTCAGTAGATGTTCTTGTCCATAGAATTAATATGTCATCTATGCAGCGTGCCCAGAGGGGGGCCCGTTCCAGGAACCTCTCCCTCTCATCCATGAATGTAACAGTTGCCTCCCACCATTCTAAAAATAGGTTGGCGTACGTTGACGCACAGGGACTACCCATGGCAGTCCCTTTCAATTGATGAAAAAAGCGTCCATGAAATAAAAAAATAATTATGTTGGAGCACAAAGTCCAACAAGGAGAGGACAAACTCATTGTGTCTATGCATGTATGTTCCATGTGTGGAAAGCAAATAGAATACAGCCACTAGTCCCTTGTTGTATGGGATTGAGGAGTAGAGAGCTTCTACATCCACACTCCCTCAATAGGTGCTTTTGTCCACGCTAACTCCCTCAAATTTAGAAAGGAGGTCAGTCGTATGGCGGACATATGAGGGCAGGGCTGTCAGGTGACTGGAGCCATGGGTGAGAGAAAGAGAAATTCTTTATCACTTATAAGGTTATTTAATCTAGCATCCTGGAAGATGACCTTGATGGCTTGTCTGTAAATGGGGGTAGGTTAAAGTGGTAGAACTTCATATGTCATTGAAGATTTTAAGGCCGATGTCCATGTACTGCTGTCTTACCATGACTATGATATTTCCCCCCTTGTCAGATGGTTTTATGACCAAATTAGCGTCTCTCTCCAGGTCAGTCATGGCAAGTCTCTCATCCCGTGTCAGGTTATATCGGAAGTCACTCTTGGAGCCAGTAAGTTTCTGTAAGTCTCATGTGATCATCTCATGGAAAATCTCAATTCAAGAGATCTCACTGATGGGGGGGGGGGGGTAGCTTTGCTTCTAGGTTTCATGTCAGTGAATGGACCCTCTCCCCGATTCCTATCCCCTGTTTCCAAGAGGTCAGATGAATCTCTTATGACTGTGAGATCCATAGTAGTGATCCCTAGTTAGTGGCATCTTTTCCTCTCTAAGTCCCTGTGAAACTTTTGCCAACTTAGTTTCCATGTGAATAGGTGGATGTCCTTGTTCCAGGTGAAGGGGTCAAAGTTTACGGTAGGGATGAAGGACAAACCCCTATTCAACATACAAAGATGTGCCTCAGTTAGAGCATAGTCAGACAAATTCATAATCTGAGGAACTTTAGATTCATTGGGTGTTGCCAGGTTTGCACGCCCGATGGATCGTATGCGTGTGTCTTGGTATGTGTCTACCCTTAGTTCTTTCCTCTCCCTACTGTGAGTTGTGGATGGTAGGTGTAGTCTCCATCTAAAAAAAAGGATGAGGGTACAGAGGAGCCAGAGTAGGAGGGGTCCATACATGGTGGTGTTTGGTTTCGGATCATGGCTAAGGAACAATTCCTACCCCTGTTTCTAGAGCCCCCTCCTCCGCCTCTTCCCCTCTCACTACGACCAGTAGTCATTTTTCTGTCAGAGAAATCCGTCTCTGAGGAGGAGGGCTCGGTCTCTGTAGCCTATTGTTTCCTCATTAAATTCATAAGGAAGAGTACAAAATATGTGAAGAAAACCAACATGCCTATTTCAAGGTCCTAACTTTAAACAATTTAAACACCGAAAAAAAACAGGATATGTGAAAATAGACTCCTCCTTTTCCGACCCACAAGGCCGTGCTTCCCCTGCATGCGGGGAATTAATCCTTAGATCACCAAGAGAAAATTCAATGATCAATTAGAAAAAGCTGCAGGAATTCTGATACAAGGTGTGAATAGTGGCCTAAGAATAAACTGACTGTATGAGAGGATTTGAGTGATAACCTATCCGTGAGAACAAAAGAACCAGTTTTTTCTACTGTAATTTACAGCCAGTTCTCACAGGTTAAGAAAATTGTCATGCAAAATGTGAACATATTAAAAGAAGATCCTATTCTTGCCTGTATTTTGCAGCTCGGATATAAATATGTAATGATAAAAACAGACACTGTTATATCAAAGGCTAATGGTAAAGTTTCGAGATAAAAACGTATATTTCATGTGAGACACAGAATATTGTCTATTGCGTAGAGTGGAAATGTGTCCACTCTGCAAGTAATTCCCATACAACAGGTGACAAAACCAATAAGAGGAGGGGACAGGAAAAGAAATTTGGATGGTTCTGCATGGTTAAAATGGGTTGCCGTTTTCCTAAAGGCTTAAATAATAGACCTGACATTATGTTCTTTTATTGAGTGTTGTGATTTTTGTGTTTTTTCTTTTTGTGTTTACATATATATTTATATATATATATATATATATATATATATGTATATATATATATAAAGAGAGAGAGAGAGAGAGAGAGAGAGAGAGAGAGAGAGGGAGAGGGAGAGAGACATGTGAGATGAAGTAATTGAACATGTAGCAGTTTTCAAGGTCCGTTTCTTTATACCTGTACCATTGTGTGCTCTAGTACTCATTCAACTCATTCACCTAAAATAACAGAACTTTTTTTTTGTATGTATGTAAAATATGTGTTAGTATGAACAGCATTTGTGGATTTATCAGACTATCTGGCTATATGCACTGAATAACAGTCAGTTTGTTCTTAGGCCATTATTCACACCTTGTAGAATTCCTGTAGCTTTTTCTAGTCGATCATTGAATTTGCTCTTAGTGATCTAAGGGTTAATTCCCCGTATGCAGGGGAAGCATGGCCTTGTGGGTCGGAACAAGAGGAGTCTATGTTCACATTTTTTGTATTTATTCGGTGTTTGAATTATTTAAAGATAGAACCTTGAAAAAGGGGTGTTCCCGAAACATGCTGGTTTTATTCACACATTTTGCACTCTTCCTTATGATTTTAATGAAGAAGAAATAAACTTTAAATAATATCCAGATCCAGAGTCCTGAGTTTCTCTCCCTACAGGAGGGCTGTTTCATTCATTAGTAATATTGGCTTTGATTTACTTGGTTTTATTGAGTGACAGTATGGTGATGATATTCAGTCACTATGCGATGGTAATAAGTGGTCATAGTGTGTTTGTTTTATTTGGCTTAAATATAATGTTAGTTTTAGTACAGCTCGTTTTGTTAAGTAACAACACAATGATAATATGGTATATGGTATGTATGATGGTTACTATTTCTTGTGTTGTGGTGTTATTTGGTAACTGTGTAAAGTAAAATATAGGGTGGGGTAGGGGGCACAATTTCAATAATTGCCTCAGGCAGCAGAAAAACAATGTCCCTGCATGCAGTGATAGTCCTGTTAGGTTATTCTCCAGAAGTCACAGTGTTAACACACTCTAAAAAAAGGCTACCAACCAAATGTGTCCTGTTTATTTTTATTTTTTTTAAAGATTTTAAAGAAAGGTTTTACATGTCCTATCCTCAAGACTTTTTTTCTCAGTAATTGGTAAAGTGACAGAAAAGAGATAAAAATAAAACAAAAAAATCTATGACTAAATATATGTAGAAGAAAAATTATGAACAATAAAAAAAACATATTTTACTATTTTATTAAATTATATACTTTTTTATTAACTAATATCATACATACAAAGTAGCTGAGGGTTTATGTATTGTCTACACAAAATTAAATAAATAAATAAATAAAAGTAGTCTCACCAAAGAGTTGTTAAAAGAATGAAGTTGGGTTTAGAAGAGATTGTGCATAAGAATAGTAAGAGCACACAGTAAAATCAATAGCACTACTACTTAATGGCTCTACTTAGGATGAAACGGTGTGAATTTTTAAGTAATTCTGTCCTTGTTGAAGGTTTGTAACATTCTACTATTAGCGCTCTAAAATACACTTAGGATTACTTAGGTGTAAGTTAGACATGTTTTAAACAAGAAAATGTATTAAATTATATTTATTTTTTAATCTATGCATATATTGTATGTAAAAAAAAAAATTAGTTTGCTTCCATATTTCTCCCTATTGTCAAATATTTGTTGCTCTGAATGAAAATTGGTTTGTTAAGTTAAATTATTGCTACATAAAAGGACTTAACCTTGTTTATATATTTATTTTTGTAATATTATGTTTATCAAAAATACCCTCCAGGATCAACTGAAATATTTTGGTCCATATAGAAATGACATGATGATTAATCCCTTAAGGACCCAGCCATCTTTCACTGTGGGACACGGCCATTTTTTGCACATCTGACCACTGTCACTTTAAACATTAATAACTCTGGGATGCTTTTACCTTTTATTCTGATTCCGAGATTGTTTTATTGTGACATATTCTACTTTATGTTAGTGGTAAAATTCCATCGATACTTGCATCATTTCTTGGTGAAAATGGCAAAATGTTATGAAAAAATTGAAAATTTTGCATTTTTTTTTTACTTTGAAGCTCTCTGCTTATAAGGAAAATAAATATTCCAAATAACGTATATATTGATTCACATATACAATATGTCTACTTTATGTTTCCATCATAAAGTTGACATGTTTTTACTTTTGGAAGACATCAGAGGGCTTCAAAGTATAGCAGCAATTTTCCAATTTTTCAGAACATTTTCAAAATCGAAATTTTTCAGGGACCAGTTCTGATTTGAAGTGGATTTGAAGGGCCTTCTTTTGAGAAATACCCCACAAATGACCCCATTATAAAAACTGCACTCCTCAAAGTATTCAAAATGACATTCAAAAGGTTTGTTAACCCTTTAGGTGTTTCACAGGAATAGCAGCAAGTTGAAGGAGAAAATTACACTGGCATGCTCCTGTAGACCCATTTATTGAATTTTTACAAGGGGTAAAAGGAGAGAAATATTCCTAAAATGTGTAACCCAATTTCTCTCGAGTAAGAAAATACCTCATATGTGTATGTCAAGTGTTCGGCGGGCGCAGTAGAGGGCTCAAAAGGGAAGGAGCGACAGTGGGATTTTGGAGAGTGAGTTTTTCTGAAATGGTTTTTGGGGGGCATGTCACATTTAGGAAGTCCCTATGGTGCCAGAACAGCAAAAAAAAACACATGGCATACTATTTTGGAAACTACACCCCTCAAGGCACATAACAAGGGGTCCAGTGAGTCTTAACACCCCACAGGTGTTTGAGGACTTTTCGTGAAAGTTGGATGCATACATAATTATTTTTTTTCCACTTAAATGCTAGTTTTCCCTCAAATTTACATTTTTTACAAGGAGTAAAAGTACAAAATGCCCCCCACAATTTGAAACTTCATCTCTTCTGAGTATGGAAATACCCCATGTGTGAACATCAAGTGCTCTCTCTGCTGGTGCACTACAATGCTCAGAAGAGAAGGAGCGCCATTGAGCTTTTGGGAAAAAAATGTTTGGAATGGAAGTCAGTGGCCATGTGCGTTTACAAAGCCCCCCGTGGTGCCAGAACAGTGGACCCCCCCCCCCACATGTGACCCTATTTTGGAAACTACACCCCTCACAGAATTTAATAAGGGGTGCAGTGAGTATTTACACCCCACTGGCGTTTGACAGATCTTTGGAACAGTGGGCTGTGCAAATGAAAAATTAAATTTTTCATTTTCACGGACCACTGTTCCAAAAATCTGTCAGACACCTGTGGGGCGTAAATGCTCATTATACCCCTTATTACATTACGTGTAGTTTCCAAAATGGGATCACATGTGGGTATTTATTTTTTTGGGTTTATATCAGAACCGCTGTAAAATTGGCCACCCCTTTGCAAATCACCAATTTAGGCCTCAAATGTACATGGTGCGCTCTCACTCCTGAGCCTTGTTGTGCGCCCGCAGAGCATTTTCTGCCCACATATGGGGTATTTCTGTACTCAGGAGAAATTGCATTACAAATTTTGGGGGTCATTTTTTCATTTTAACGCTTGTGAAAATAAAAAGTATGGGGCAACACCAGCATGTTAGTGTAAAAAATTTTATTTTTTCACACTAACAAGCTGGTGTAGCCCCCAACGTTTCCTTTTCATAAGTGGTAAAAGGAGAAAAAGTTCCCCAAAATTTGTAGTGCAATTTCTCCCGAGTACGGAAATACCCCATATGTGGCCCTAAACTGTTTCCTTGAAATACGACAGGGCTCCGAAGTGAGAGACCTCCATGCGCATTTGAGGACTAAATTAGGGATTGCATAGGGGTGGACATAGGGGTGTTCTACACCAGTGATTCCCAAACAGGGTGCCTCCATCTGTTGCTAAATTCCCAGCATGTCTGGACAGTCAGTGGCTGTCCGGAAATGCTGGGAGTTGTTGTTTTGCAGCAGCTGGAGGCTCCGTTTTGGAAACACTGCCATACAATACGTTTTTCATTTTTATTGGGGGGGACAGTGTAAGGGGTGTATATGTAGTGTTTTACTCTTTATTATGTGTTATTGTAGTGTAGTGTTTTTTGGGTACATTGGCACTGGCGTGTTACGGTGAGTTTCCCGCTAGGAGTTTGCGATGCGGTGAAAAATTTGCCGCAGCCGAAACTTGAAGCAGAAAACATACTGTAAACCTGCCCGTGTGAATGTACTCTGCATGTTCACATGGGGGGGAAAACCTCCAGCTGTTTCAAAACTACAACTCCCAGCATGTACTGACAGACTGTGCATGCTGGGAGTTGTACTTTTGCAACAGCTGGAGACACACTGGTTGGAAAACCTTCAGTTAGGTTCTGTTACCTAACTCAGTATTTTCCAACCACTGTGCCTACAGCTGTTGCAAAACTACAACTCCCAGCATGAACTGATCGCCGAAGGGCATGCTGGGAGATGTAGTTATGCAATAGCTGGAGGTACGCAATTACAACTCCCAGCATGCCGAGACAGCTGTTTGCTGTTTGGGCATGCTTGAATTTGCAGTTTTGCAACATCTGGAGGGCTACAGTTTTAGAGAACACTGCAAAGTGATCTCCAAACTGTGGTCCTCCAGCTGTTGCAAAACTAAAAATCCCAGCATGCCCATACAGCAAACAGTTGTTTGGGCATGCTAGGAGTTGTAGTTTTGCAAGATCTGGAGGGCTACAGTTTAGGGACCACTGTATAGTGGTCTCAAACTGTAGCCCTCCAGCTGTTGCAAACAACTGTCTGGGCATGCTGGGAGTTGTAGTTTTGCAACATCTGAAGGGCTACAGTTAGAGACCACTGTATAATGTTCTCAAACTGTACCCTCCAGATGTTGCTAGGCAACTCACCGGCTTCCGTCGGATCCAGCTGCACTTCATCGCCGCCCGCCATCTCAGTTGATTTAAAGAAAAAAAGTTTTCCACCGGAGTACCCCTTTAAATGTTGCAGTTAGGCCCAACACTTATCATGAGGATGACTGTGGGATAGTTACCATCTATAACAACATATTATAATGTTAAAGGAACATGCAAAGAAAGATACATGATTGGTCATTGGATTTGTGCTAAATTTACTGCAAAGTTAGCAGCAGAAATTATACTTACTGCACAAAATGAGAAGCACTAAAGATAAGTGCACAGTCCACACCAAGAATGTACAAAAAGAACCCAGCATTTATTTATACATATAATCCAAGCAACGATAGAAGACACACAATAAAAAACTGCTCAAAAGAGCCCATGTGCCATATAATAACAACAACAATAATAATAAGCATGATGCAATGAACCCCTATTGATCTATTGATATCATTTCACAGATGGAAAATGCCTGAAAGAGTCTGAAAGTAAAATAAAGTGCACAGTGCTTCATAGAAAGAAATAATACATCTCACAAATAATGAATAAAAGTGAATATAGTCAAAGCCACTGGTAAACAAACAAATAGCAAGTTGTAAACAAGCAAATTAATGAATAACAAATCTGTGTATACCAGATCAGAGAGCAGAGAGAACAAAGAACAATGGCCACCCAGAAGCAGGATGAGTGGACATGTGCTCAACCGAAACTCCACACGTTCCGATGCCTGATGCAACTTCCTCAGGTGTAGTATGGCTAAGACACATTTGGGGGATTTGGGATATTCAAAACTAACACTTTTTATGTGTTAAAGGGGTATTCCAGGAATTCTTTTCATTTGACTGTGCTACAGAGGCTGTAAAGTTAGTGTAGTTCATGATATAATGTCTGTAAATGTGTTTGATGGCTGCTCTCACAATTCTTATGTTATCTTTGCCACAATGTTTCATCTCAGGTTTTTCCAGGTTGCAGTATGGCCCGAGTCATTATATCACTAGTCAGCTGTGCAAAGGAGCCTGTCTGTGCTTCAATGGGTGGAGCGACCACTGAGTGTGGGGGAGATCATTCTCCACATGGCTGCAGGGAATTGTCCCAGGTGTGCTTCAATGAGTGGGGTGACTGATGTTTGGGAGAGAGAAAAGTGAACTCACACTTATAAGGGATTCTGGGACTCGTAGTTGGAGGGAAGGAGCTCCAACAGGAAATAGCCATTTCACAAAATAAAAGCAGCAGTGTTATGGGGGAATAAGGACACACCCATCCAAGACAAGCACAAATGCTTACTGAACATAACTATTACTGACTGGCAGGTAAGTACTAAAGTAACCTTATGGCGTACTGCCCATTTAACTGTGTCAGATTTGTTGAAAAAGTTGCATAGCATACATTTTAAAAGACTTTTGCCTTATCTGCACCATGTCTGATTTTTTTAAATTAATTTTACTATTTACTATTACTTTTACTATTTAGTGTAACTTTTACTATTTACTTGTAAATTTACTACTGCTTTTTACTGCTGCTTTTTCATATTTTTTCAAAGGCATATCTACAACTTCATTCTTGAATACTAATATTTGTTAATCTATCATAAATATTACAGGCTGTTGAAGAAGTTTTAGGTTGAATAGATTTTCTACTGAATAGGTCAAAAAAAAAACTCTTGAAACCTCACTTTAATTATGTTCGATTAAAATTCAGACCTATACAAGAGAAATGTTGTTCGCCTGTAATTAGGTAAAACCCAAAGGTGATGTTTAATGAGTCTCGGGCTAAACAAATATTCTGCTGCCTAATTACAATTAGCCAATATTAAGAACTCTAATGGACTTCAGAATCTTCTCAATAAAATGTTCAAAAAGTATTTTGTGTTCTATTCGTTTATACTCATTTGAATACTGCTGACTCAAATAAAATGCATTTGTGCTAATATATGTTTTTAACGCGTTTAAAATGAAACAGTCATTTCTTTAAAAAAAAGTTGTTTTTAAGTTTGTAACTTAAATTAAAAGGCAACTTATCAAAGTCTTTCGACAGTTTAAGGGTATGTATGTGAATTTATGACATGTTAAATTATCGTCATCTATAAACCAGTATTTTTTATACAAATTGAGGGGAGAATGTTATCATTTCTTGCACCAGAGCAGATTGGCAAATGCACAAATTCCCACTCAAACATTTTGGGAAATGTTACCGTTCTGCACTGACTCTGTCAGGGACCGACCAGGGGGACGGGAAGAGTGAGCCCTAAACTTACCCTAAAACCGCCCTCCCTGCCTACTTGCCCATCCAACCTAAACGGTGGATTGACAACTGAGGGCGCAGGTCCCTCCCTGAACTAAAGTGCAGGGGCCTAATAAAAACACATGCTAATAAATAGTCAGTCATAAACCAGAAACATAACAGGAACATGAACACTTTAACAGATTAAGTTCAGAGGACACAGATCAGTGAGCAGCACAGGGGACACTAAAGATCAGCGGTCATGAACAGAGGACACTATAGCTCAGCGGACATGAACAGAGGACTCAGTGGTCGTGAACAGAGGATATTATAGATGCATGATCGTGAACAGAGGACACTATAGATCAGTAGTCATGTACAGAACTCCAAAGATCTGAAATTAAGAACTAATAAAAATAGAGTTAGAGGGGTTCTCCGGTGCTTACACATCTTATCCCCTATCCAAAGGATAGGGGATAAGATGCCTGATCGCGGGAGTCCCGCAGCTGGGGACGCCCCTGATCATGCACGCGGCACCCCGTTTGTAATCAGTCCCCAGAGCGTGTTCGCTCCAGGTCTGATTATGGGCGACTACAGGGCCAGTGGTGTGTGACGTCACGCCCCCACCCCCATGTGAAATCAAGCTCCGCCCCTCAATGCAAGCCTACGGGAGGGGGCGTGATAGCTATCTAGCCCTGGCGTGATAGCCCTGTAGTCGCCCGTAATCATACCCGGAGAGAACACGCTCCGGGGACTGATTACAAATCTTTGTCCCCAGCTGCGGGACTCCTGCAATCAGGCATCTTATCCCCTATCCTTTGAATAAGGAGATAAGATGTGTAAGCACCGGAGAACCCCTTTAAAAACACCAGACAGGAAAACAGATAAGTCAACAGACTCTAGGAACAGACAAGAATATAGCAAAATCCCCCAGAACATCCAATAGACACAAGGTCCCCATGGACCAGAAACAGGGATCTATCGTTAATAAGGAATATTTGCATTCCCTATGCAAAACCTCCAGTAGACACGAAGTACTCATGGACAGGTAATAGGGATGCCTAGATACACAGAATATATTTATAGAACACTGTTCTCACTGAACACAAGACAGGAATAATCACAAACCCTTCAGAACACCTCCAGTAGACAAGGAGTCCCATGGAGCAGTAACAGGGATGCCTAGATACACAGTATATATTAATAGAACACTGAACACACAAACTGGACACTCCACTATAGGAGTAGCCATTAATAATATATCCAAATAGACTACTGGCCAGCGGCACACTCCACTGTGTGGTCAGGATGCTGGCCCAGTAGGAAAACAGAAATGTAAAGCATAGAATTTCACATAAACAGATACAAGAGAAAATGCAGTATGAACAGACACATAGCAGAAAGGATAAATAAATCCTAAAACCGACTAAACAAACAAAATCCACTAAGTTCAACCCTTACAGCCGCGGTCGAAAGTGACCGCGGGCTGTAAGTGTTATGGCAGAGGGAGCTCCCTCTGTCACCCCTGCAGCACCCTGCAGCGCGATCGTGGGGTGCTGTGTGTGAACCCCGTTGGGCGGGGGCCTGCCACACTGCCAGGACCGAAGAAAACGTTGGTCCCGACAGCTTAACCCTTAAAGCCATGGTTGGAAGCAACCGAGAGCTGTAAGGAGTTTTGACAGAGGGAGGGAGCTCCCTCTGTCTCTCTCCTGTGGCACCCCGTAACGATCGCAGGGTGGTGCTGGTTAGCTGGGCAGCCAGGGGTCTTTACTATGACCCCCAGGTCTGCCCCTGAGGTATGTCCTTATATGCTGCCTGCCAGTGTAAAACTGGCAGACAGCATGTAACTGCAATGCTTTGGAATACTAAAAAAGTGTAAACAAATATAAAATAAATAAAAGTGTAAAAAAAAAAGTGTAAAAAAGTTATTTTTTTTAATTTAAAAAAGTGTAAAAAAATTTAATAAAAATACATTTATTAAATAAATATAATTTAAAAAAATGCATAATGTGCAGGATCACACGGCTTACATGCTGCGGATGCCCGCCAGCAGTCACAATAATGAGCTCCCTGCTGCGGGGGTATTACCAAACACGGGCCGAGTAGCTCAATAAAATTTAGGGTGCATTTTTTTCAATATCAGAAGCAGAAACAGAAAATGTACAGAAAATATGTCCCACAAATGATGCATTTGTGAAAAAAAAGCTCAATTAGAATTTTTAACACTGACTTTGTAATAATTCCTGCCAAAAAACTATGGTGTTAAAATACTCACTGTACCCCCTAGCGAATACCTTCAGGGGTCTAATTTTTAGAATGGGGTCGTTTGGGGGGGGGGGGGGGGGTCCTATGTTCTACCACATTCAAATTTCTGCAAACCTTGCATAGCACATAAAAAAAGTACTTTTCAACATCTTGAAAATTTCAAGTTAAATTGTTAGGCTTCTAATTAATTTAAAATGCTTTCATAGACAGTAGACATCTGAAAGTATATGTTTCATAAACTATTTGGTCAGAAAGTATAAATATTTGCAACCAATTAGTGTTAAAATGGCAAAAATATATATATTTTTTTACAATGCAAAAAATCATGACATTTAAATTTTTTTTTACTTCAAATGATATTGGCTTACTTTTAGTATGTACATGAAGGACAACTTGTGACAAGAATTATAGAGAATGGCAAAACGTTACCAGAGTTATTCTCTAATAAAGTCCGACATCCCCAATTAAAAAAAAAAAAAACAGGCCTGGCCTTTCAGGGGCGTACAGGTTTACTTGTGTTGGTCCTCAAGGGGTTAAAAGCTCAAACAAAGATTGTTTCACCAAGTTTCCATTAGCAGCATATCCAGCATGTCAGCAAGTCAGGATGAAATTAAGTCAATCATCATCCCAGAGGCGAGACTGGACTGACATTAAATAGACACACACTAAAGGCTGTTGGCTAACAAAGGCTGAGGCTGAAAAAGCCAGAATACTACATACTACTGAATATTACAGGAGATTATTTTCTTTCTTTTCTTTTTGGAACACAGAGCTCTCTGTTGACATCATGAGCACAGTGCTCTCTGCTGACATCTCTGTCCATTTTAAGAACTGTCCAGAGTAGGAGAAAATCCCCATAGCAAACATATGCTGCTTTGGACAGTTCCTAAAATGAACAGAGATGTCAGCAGAGAGCACTGTGCTTGTGATGTCAGCAGAGAGCTCTGTGTTCCAAAAAGAAAAGAATTTCCTCTGTAATATTCAGCAGCTAATAAGTACTGGAAGGATTAAGATTTTTTAATAGAAGTCAGTCACAAATATGTTTAACTTTCTGGCACCAGTTGATTTAAAAAAAAAAAAAAAAAAAAGTTTTCCACCGGAGTACCCATTTAAGTCTTTTTAATCTAAACATAAAAATTGACATTGTTGTCAATATCAATTTATTGCAGTGTGGAGTTTCTTTTTTCCTTATAGCAGTTTAGGAAATAAATGCTGATCTCTTATACATTGCTGTTGTTTTCAAGGTCTAGTGCACATAGAAGAGCTCTTTACATTGATCCTGGTAAGTAACACACGTACAGTAGTTTGTATCATGAAAGTGTTTTCATAGAAACTGAAGATTGTCGAAAGACCCCTCATACATCTAGTTTGCCCTTAATTTTTTACTATGTATTTACCAAACACCTCTACTGCGACCAAATGTGTAAATACCTGTCATGAAATGATAAAACCCAGATCATATAAAAAGTATATTTTATTAATAGATCAAAATGAAAAGACATTCCACAAAAATATCCTATAAAAATGTGTTCACATAAAGGACTTAAAATATAAGGGTGGTATACCATTCGGCAGCAGGATGACTTCTGGATCTCCACCTTATTGGACCCTCGCTACCGCCACAAAACAGGGACCTATTTTACACCCACTGAGAGGGAGGACAAAATTACCTACTACAGAGGCATCCTATGTAGTCAGTTGGCCGATGCCTATCGGCACCATCGCCCATCCTCTCGCAGGTCTGAATCGGGGGGCCCCTGTGCTCACCATCCACTGCCATGGCTGCTGCGGAGGGGTGGGGTGGCAGGAGCAGTATCAGCTCCATAAACAGCAGCCTGAGTCTAAAGCCACTGATATGTAGCTTTCTTCACCCGCATAGTGAAGCAACTCATCAGCAGCAGGTACACTTGAAGCAGGACCTGAACCAGCAGGTGGTGGCATACCTTGACATGCCCATGCCAACACACCTTAAAGATCCGCTGCACTTCTGGGCAGCCAAAATTGATTTGTGGCTGCAACTAGCAGAGTTTTCCCTGGAAAAGCTGTCCTGCCCGGCCAGTAGTGTGCCATCAAAGCGGGTGTTTAGTGCGGCAGGGCCATAGTCACCCCATGGAGAAGTCATCTGTCCACGGAAATTGTGGAGAGATTGACCTTTGTGAAGATGAATCAGGCATGGATCAGCTAGGATTTCCAACCACCAATGCCGCCCACCGCACTGGGTCACTTTCAGGACTCCTGATGCTGTTTCTGCCACCTTTAGGCTGTCTCATTCAGCCACTATATGGTCTCTTCTCATTCTTCAGCCAACTCCAGGCTGTGTCATTCAGCAACTACATGATTTAGTGATGCTGCTGGGCCTAGGACATTACCTATATATGTTTATGGTTGCACTAGGTACTATACATCTTCAATGGAAATTTCAAAATTCATCTTTTATTCTTCGAGATTGTGAGGCCCTATTGTCTCCTCATCTGCCGCCAACTTCAGGCTGTGCCATTCAGGCACTATATGGTCTCCCCATGCTGCCACAAACTCCAGGCAGTCATTCAGCCACTATATGGTCTCCTCATACTGATGCCACCTCCAGGCTGTCTCATTCAGCCACTCTATGGTCTCTTCTCATGCTTCAGCCAACTCCAGGCTGTGCCATTCAGCCACTACATGGCCTCCCCATGCTGCCACAAACTCCAGGCAGTCATTCAGCTATTATATGGTCTCCTCCTACTGTTGCCACCTCTGGGTTCTGTCATTGTGCTGCCAAGTGACATGATACTCCTTGTTAGATTGGGTCCTGTGTACCCACACGCTGGGGCCCGGGCCACTAAAACTTGGGAGTTAAAAGTTCAATTTCAAAAACCTTCAATTTCAATTAAAAAATCTTACATTTCTATTTAACCTGTTGGGGACAGAGGGCGTATGGATACACCCTCGCGTCCCGTCACTTAAGGAAGGAGGGCTTACCTGTGCGCCATCAGCACTTCCGATCACCGCCGCTCGCTGGCTCACTGGTGACCCGATTGCCCGGAAAATAAGAATGATCGGAGCTGTTAGAGATAGCTCCTCCCATCCCGTGCCATTGGTCGGTCAGTACGACCACTAATGGCAGTTGGGGGTAGGGGTTAGAGTTAATTTGCCCCGCTCTGCCCATCCATCGGAGTGCGGGCAGAGTGGGAGGGAGTGCGAGCGGCGAGGGGGGGAGCATGCCCGGCGAGGGGGCGACCAGCGGCGGCATCCTGGAGCAGTGGCAGCAGGAGGAGTGCGGACGGAAAGTGTGGTGTTGGAGGAGGCTGCAGTGAAGATTGCCGGTAATTGATCTTCACTGTGGCCTTCTAAAAGTTGCAAAACTACAACTCCCAGCATGCCCAGACAACCTTTGTTGCAAAACAACAACTCTATTGCAGGACAGCCATAGACTGTCCTGGCAGGCTGGGAGTCTTGCAACAGCTGGAGCCACCCTGCTTGGGAAACACTGCTGTAGGGTTTTGGTGGAGACAAGCTGCATCCTTGTATCCCCATTCCTCGTTTAGGCCTCATATGCGCATCGAGCTCTCTCACTTCAGAGCCCTGTTGTATTTCAAGGCAACAGTTTAGGGCCACATATGGGGTATTTTTGTACTAAAAAAAAAAAGAATAAACACCCAAATGTGACCCGATTTTGGAAATGACACCCCTCACGGAACGTAACAAGGGGTGTAGTGAGCCTTAACACCCCACAGGTGTTAAGAATGGACATGAAAATTTAAATGTGATTCCCCCCCCCCCCTTAAATGTTGGTGTTACCCCAATTTTTTTATTTTCACAAGGGGTAATAGGAAAAAAGTCCCACAAAATTTATGACACCATTTTTTCTGAGTAAGGGAATACCCCATATATGGATGTAAAGTGCTCTGCGGGCGAACTACAATGCTCAGAAGAGAAGGAGCGCCATTGGGCTTTTTGAGAGAAAATTAGGCTGGAATTGAAGGCTGTGTGTTTACAAAGCCTCCATGGTGCCAGAACAGTGGACCCCCCCCCACATGTGACTCAATTTTGAAAACTACACCCCTCATGGAATGTTATGAGGGGTACAGTGAGCATTTACGCAGCACAGATGCCTTACAGATTTTTTGAACAGTCATCCGTAAAAATGAAAAATGTAATTTTTCATTTACACAGCCACCTGTTCCAAAGATCTGTCAAAGTCGGGTGTAAATGCTCACTGTACCCCTTATAAAATTCTGTGAGTGGTGTAGTTTCAAAAACGGAGTCACATGTGGGAGGGGGTCCACTGTTCTGGCACCATGGGGGCTTTGTAAACGCGCATGTCCCCCGTCTTCCATTCCAATAAAATTCTCTATCCAAAAGCCCAATGGCGCCCCTTGTCTTCTGAGCATTGTAGTGCGCCTGCAGAGTCTTTACATCCATATATGGGGTATTTCGCTACTCAGAAGAAATGGGGTTAAACATTTTGGGGGGCTTTTTCTCCTATTACCGCTTGTGAAAATGAAAAATTTGAGGTAACACCAGCATTTTATTGAAAACATTTTTTTTTTACGACCCAATTTTACTAAAGTTTTGCAATCACTTGAGGGGTGTTAAGGCTCACTGTACCCCTTTTTATATTCCTTAAGGGGTGTAGTTTCCAAAATAGTATGCCATGTGTTTTTTTTTTTCTTTACTTTACTGTTCTGGCATCATGGGAGCTTCCTAAATGCGACATGCCCCCCAAAGTCCATTTCGGCAAAATTTGCTTTCCAAAAGCCCAATGGTGCTCCTTCCTTTCTGAGCCCTCTAGTGCACCCACGGAGCACTTTACATCCACAAATGAGGAATTTCCTTACACGAGAGAAATGGGGTAACAAATTTTGTGGGGCATTTTCTCCTATTACTCCTTCTGAAAATGAAAAGTTTGGGGTAACGCCAGCATTTTAGTGTTAAAAATCAAATTTTTCATTTTCACGTCACACTTTAATGAAAGTTCGTCAATCACCTGTGGGGTGTTAAGGCTCACTGTACCTTTTGTTACGTTCCTTGAGGGGTGTAGTTTCTAGTGATGAGAGGCATTGCCCATATTCAAATTTGCAATATTTTGCGAATTTATAGATGAATATTGGCCCTATATTCGCGAATGTCGCACATTCGTTATATTCACATATATGAATATTCGCATATTCGAGGAAGAAAACAGTGAGGGGTGGGCAACTTTACTATTGGTCACTAAGGATGTTGTTGATAACCTCTGACAAGTGTATTTGCATCATTCTAATTGGCCCACAAGTGAAAAGAAGGAATATGCGAGTATTCACATATGCGAATATGCGCATATGCGAATATTCACATATGCGAATATGCGCATATGCCGAAAAAAGGGAATATTCATAATTTTGAATATATAGCAAATATATTCGCAATATTTGTGAATCTGCGATATTCGCGATAAAAATTTGAAATACGAATATTTACACTTAACACTAGTAGTTTCCAAAATTGTATGCAATGTTTTTTTTTTTTTTTTTTTACTCTTCTGGCATCATGGGGGCTTCCTAAATGGGACATGCCCCCAAAAAGCCATTTCAGCAAAATTCGCTCTCCAAAATGCCCTTCACTTCTGAGCCCTCTAGTGCACCCACAGAGCACTTTAATCCACATATGAGGTATTTCATTATTCGAGAGAAAATGAATTACAAATTTTGGGGGGCCTTTTTACCTTTTACCCTTTGTAAAAATGAAAAAAAATTGAGCTACAATAACATTTTTGTGTAAAAAAATTTTGATTTTGATTTTTCTCCTCCATTTTGCTCCAATTCCTGTGAAACACCTAAAGGGTTAACAAACTTTTTGAATGTCATTTTGAATACGTTAAGGGGTGCAGTTTTCATAACTGGGTCCATTAAAGGGAATTTCCAATATAAAGACCCTCAAATTCATTTCTAAACTTGACTGGTCCCTAAAAAATACAGGAATATGGGTGCACTACTGTGGTAGATGTATACAATGACATTGGCTATCCCTAAACACTGATGTTAAAATTGAGACATTCACCAGTGTATCCTTATATGAAGGACACACCAGAGCCCGCACACCAACGACACTGGCCCCTGTTTTGCTTATCACCCACAGGTAGGATTAGCGTTAGGTCCCGCGCCATTTTGAGAAACCTTGGTGTTGGTGTGCGGGCTCTGGTATGTCCTTCATATAAGGATATACTGGCGAATGTCTAAATTTTAACATCAGTGTTGAGGGATAGCCAATGTCATTGTATACATCTACCACAGTAGTGCACCCATATTCCTGTATTATATTATTTTAATTGTTACACATCCACACCATCTATCTGGTGTAGGATTCTATTGTGGCACTTGTAGTCCGCAGCAGGCATCCTCCATTGTATGCATTTTTATGTTGGGGATCGCCCCTAGCAACAGACTACAAGGGCAGTATCTGCTCCCCCAGTATAAATGCACAACCGCATTTGGGCTTGAGCACCTCCAGCCATTTGAGACCACATTTTTTTGTTGTTTGTTCCCCTTGTATACTCACTAAGTGTGCCAGGCAGAGAAGTGCCATGACATTGCCAGAGGAGTTTCTTGGGGATTGTGAAGCCCTAGGGTCTCCTCATGTTTCAGCCAACTCCAGGCTGTGTCATTCAGGCAATATATGGTTTACTGATACTGCTGGGCCTGGGTCTGGGAATAAAAATGTTGTTATTGTAGGTAGCACTAGCTATCCAAAATCTTTGGTTTAAATTTCTGAATTCATCTTTTAATCTTAGGGATTGTGAAGGCCTAGTGTCTACTCATGCTGCTGCCAACTCCTGGCTGTGCCATCTAGCCACTATATGGTCTCCTCATGCGGCCAACATCTCCACGCCGTGTCATTTAGCCACTATATGGTCTCCTCGTGCTGCGAACACCTCCACACGGTGTCATTCAGCCACTTTATGGTCTCCTCATGTTGCCAATACCTCCACGCTGTGTCATTCAGCCACTATATGGTTTCCTCATGCTACCAACACCTCCACGCTGTGTCATTCAGCCACTATATGGTGTCCTCATGCTTCAGCCTCATCCAAGCTGTGTCATTCAGCCACTATATGGTCTCCTAATGCTGCCAACACCTCCATGCTGTGTCATTCAGACACTATATGGTTTCCTCATGCTATCAACACCTCCACGCTGTGTCATTCAGCCACTATATGGTCTCCTCATGCTTCAGCCTCATCCAAGCTGTGTCATTCAGCCACTATATGGTCTCCTAATGCTGCCAACACCTCCATGCTGTGTCATTCAGACACTATATGGTCTCCTCATGCTGCCAACACCTCCACGCTGTGTCATTTAGCCACCATATGGTCTCCTCATGCTGCCAACACCTCCATGCTGTGTTATTCAGTAACTATATGGTCTCCTCATGCTGCCAACACCTCCACGCTGTGTCATTCAGGCAGTATATAGTCTAATCATGCTGCCAACACCTCCACGCTGTTTCATTCAGCCACTATATTGTTTTCTCATGCTGCCACCATCTTCACGCTGTGTCATTCAACCACTATATGGTCTCCTCATGTTTCAGCCTCATCCAAGCTGTGTCATTCAGCCACTATATCTTCTCCTCATGATGCCAACACCTCCACACTGTGTCATTCAGCCACTATATGGTCTCCTCATGCTGCAAACACCTCCACGCTGTGTCATTCAGCCACTATATGGTCTCCTCATGCTGCCAACACCTCCACGCTGTGTCATTCAGCCACTATATGGTGTCCTCATGCTGCCACCACCTCCATGCTGTGTCATTCAGCCACTATATGGTCTCCTCATGCTTCAGCCTCATCCAAGCTTTGTTATTCAGCCACTATATGGTCTTCTCATGCTGTCAATATCTCCACGCTGTGTCATTCAGCCACTATATGGTCTCCTCATGCTGCCAAAACCTCCATGCTGTGTCACTCAGCCACTGTATGGTCTCCTCATACTGATTCCACCTCCAGGCTCTGTCATTTAGTGATTCTAAAAGCGATGTCGGTAATCTGCATGTTATTCTGAATAACAGTATTCTTTCACTACCCCAGCACACTCCATATGCGTGTTAGAACACAGCAAAGTGTTCTATACCCCTATTGAGGCTCTCTGTAGGCCAGAAATAGCTGTTTTTAATATAGTTTTGCCGCAAATAAATTATTTCGGAAAATTCTGCGAATCGGCCGAATCAAATTTTTTAAAAGGTCGCTCATCTCTAATGTTTTTCCTGCAGATGCTAAAGAGTTGGTTTTTGGCTGGAAGAAGTTGACATGTCAGTCTGATCCAGGTGCAGAAGAAAAGGAAAGAGGACATTTCTGATCTGAAATGACCGTACTTGTGAGTCCCTAGATATAACTTTAATCACTTACAGTATATAGTATACAGATCCTGTGTACAGCTGGTATCTACCGTTATACAGGGTGGGCCATTTATAAGGATACACCTTAATAAAATGGGAATGGTTGGTGATATTAACTTCCTGTTTGTGGCACATTAGTATATGTGAGGGGGGAAACTTTTCAACATGGGTGGTGACCATGGTGGCCATTTTGAAGTCGAACATTTTGAATCCAACTTTAGTTTTTTTCAATAGGAAGAGGTCATGGGACACATCAAACTTATTGGGAATTTCACAAGAAAAACAACGATGTGCTTGGTTTTAACGTAACTTCATTCATGAGTTATTTACAAGTTTATGACCACTTACAAAATGTGTTCAATGTGCTTCCCATTGTGTTGGATTGTCAATGCAATCCTCTTCTCCCACTCTTCAAACACTGATAGCAACACCGCAGGAGAAATGCTATCACAGGCTTCCAGAATTCATAGTTTCATGTGCTGCACATCTCTTATCTTCACAGCATAGACAATTGCCTTCAGAAGACCCCAAAGATAAAAGTCTAAGGGGGTCAGATTGGGAGACCTTGGGGGCCATTCAACTGGCCCACGACGACCAATCCACTTTCCAGGAAACTGTTCATTTAGGAATGCTTGGACCTGACACCCATAATGTGATGGTGCACCATCTTACTGGAAAAACTCAGGGAACGTGCCAGCTTCAGTGCATAAAGAGGGAAACACATCATCATGTAGCAATTTAGCATATCCAGTGGCCTTGAGATTTCCATTGATGAAGAATTGCCCCACTATCTTTGTACCCCATATACCACACCAAACCATACATTTTTGTGTTCCAACAGTCTTGGAGGGATCTATCCAATGTGGGTTAGTGTCAGACCAATAGTGGTGGTTTTGTTTGTTAACTTCACCATTCACATAAAAGTTTGCCTCATCACTGAACAAAATCTTCAACGTAAACTGAAGGTCCTGTTCCAATTTTTGTTTTGCCTATTCTGTAGCACCTGAAACTATGGATACTGGAAGCCTGTGCTAGCATTTCTCCTGCAGTGTTGCTATCAGTGTGTGAAGAGTGGGAGAAGAGGGTTGCATTGACAATCCAACACAATGGGCAGCACATTTTATAAGTGGTCAGACACTTGTAAATAACTCATGAAAGAATAAAGTTAGGTTAAAATCATGCACATCATTGTTTTTCTTGGGAATTTCCCAATAAGTTTGATATATCTCATGACCTTCTTCTTATTGAAAAAACAAAAGTTGGATTAAAAATGTCCGACTTCAAAATGGCCGCCATGGTCACCACCCATCTTGAAAAGTTTCCCCCCCTCACATATACTAATGTGCCACAAACAGGAAGTTAATATCACCAACCATTCTTAAGGTGTATCCATATAAATGGCCCACCCTGTATGGTTGTGTATACAATCACTTAAATGGTATACAGGTCCTGCAACAAAGTCCAAGACCACAGCACCAAAAATTTTAAACTCTGGATTTGTGCAAAAGAGCAGTAGTTTACAGGTTCCTGAAAAGCTTTTTTTTGAGGAACAGATAAATATCAGCTCTTCTGCACATATCCGGAGTTTTCCATTTCTGGTTCTGTGATCTTGGACTTTGTTGTATGTTTGGTATACAGATACTAAACATGCAACAAAGTCCAAGACCACCGCACCAGAAATGGAAAACTCCGGAAATGTGCAAAAGAGTTATTATTTAACTGTTCTATCTGGATGACTACAGGGACAATGGATTTATCCAGTACTGTCTTCTACTGTTTTCTGTATACAGATTATGTGTACAGTTAGTATCTACTTCTTTATGGTCACTGTACAGGGAGATACAGGTCTGTATACAGTGGTTTTATTCAGTAACAGTATGATGGATTAGTCAGTAACTGTGTGATGTAAAGGGTGTTCCTGATGATTCAGTATTATTTGGTCCTGTTATTGTTTATATTCTTGTATTATTATTGTTAGTCTGTACATAGTGGTTTTTACTCAGTATGGGGGTATTATCCAGTCTTTGTGTGCTGGTATAATTTGTTCCTTGTATAGTGATATTATTGGTAATATTTGTCTTAGTATTCAGGATTTGGTCAGTAATAGTATGGTGGTAATATGTATGGTAATTTTATTACTCCTTGCATGCTGGTTTAAATGCTTAAAATTGTCCTCTTCTATAAGACTTTTACTTATGGTACTTATTTTTTTGCTCTGTGGTCTTTAGTTTTTATCAATATCATTTTTGTTTTGGTGGGACTTTTTGATCACTTTTAAGAAACTTTTTTCTGGTATATGAAGAGACAAGAAATCAACAATTCTGGACTTAGGTTTTTTTTTTTTTTTACGTTAACACCATTCACCATGAAGTTTCTTTAATGTTATATTTTAATATTTCTGTCATTGTCACATGTGGTGATACCAAATATGTTTATTTTTGTTTACACTTTTATTAGTGAGGGACGTGATCACTGATGTCCGGCATTAGCAATAAATGAAAAGCGCTCACCTTGTAAGCACACTTCATACACCCAGACTGCTACCACGGCATACATGTACACCCTGTTTTGTCAAGGAGTCAATGGTGCCTACACTAACCCCTCGTCCTGACCTCACACACACAGCCTACCTCCCACAGTCCTGACAAATCCCTATCCCTTGAATTCACTGCTCACTGAAGGTACCTGTGATGAGGAGCCTGTATTGTCATGCATAATTGAGTGACCTTGCCCCTTTAGTCCCACCCCTTTTATGGCTGGTAAAAAATGTAAAAAAATCTGAAAAATTTGAAAATGTTGCATTTTTCTAACTTTGAAGCACTCTGCTTGTAAGGAAAAGAGACATTTCAAATAAATTACATATTGATTCACATATACAATATGTCTACATTATGTTTGCAGCAGAAAGTTGACATGTTTTTTGCTTTTTGAAGACATCAGAGGGCTTTAAAGTATATCAGCAATTTTCCAATTTTTGCCGAAAATTTCAAAATTTGAATTTTTCAGGGACCAGTTAAGTATAGAAGTGAATTTGAGGGTCTTTTATGTTGGAAATCCCCTTTAGTGGACCCCTTATGAAAACTGCACCCCTCAAAGTATTTAAAATGACATTTAAAAAAGTTTTTTAAACCTTTTGGTGTTTCAAAGGAATAGCAGCAAAATGGAGGAGAAAACTCAAAATCTAAATTTTTTACACTAAAATATTATTGTAGCCCCATTTTTTTTTTCATTTTTACAAGGGATAAAAGGTAAAAAGGCCCCCCACAACTTGTAATTCATTTTCTCTCGAGTAAGGAAATACCTCATATGTGGATGTAAAGTGCTCTGTGGGTGCACTAGAGGGCTCAGAAGGAAAGGAGCAACAATGGCATTTTGGAGAGTGAATTTTGCTGAAATGGTTTTTGGGGGGCATGTCCCATTTAGGAAGCCCCCATGATGCCAGAACTGTTAAAAATAAATAAAATACATGGCATATACTTTTGTGAACTACAACCCTCAAGGAACGTAACAAGGTTTACAGTGAGCCATAACACCCCACAGGTGATTGACGAACTTTCGTTAAAGTGGGACATGAAAATGAAAAAATAGATTTTTAACCCTAAAATGCTGGTGTTACCCAAAACTTTTCATTTTCACAAGAAGCAATAGGAGAACATACCACCCAAAATTTGTAACCCCATTTCTCTCGAGTAAGGAAATACCTCATATGTGGATGTAAAGTGCTTTGTGGATGCACTAGAGGGCTCAGAAGGGAAGAAGCAACATTGGGCTTTTGGAGAGTGAATTTTACTGAAACAGTTTTTGGGGGGCATGTCGCATTTTGGAAGCCCCCATGATGCCAGAAGAGTAAAAAAAAAAAAAAAACACATGGCATACTATTTTGGAAACTACACCCCTCAAGGAATATAGCAAGGGGTACAGTGAGCCTGAACACCCCACAGGTGATTGACAAACTTTCGTTAAATTGGGATGTAAAAAAAATATATTTTTTTTTCAATAAAATGCTGGTGTTACCCCAAAAATTTCACTTTCTCAAGGGGTAATAGGAGAAAAAGCCCCCAAAAATTTGTAACCCCATTTCTTCTATGGAAATACCCCATATTTGGATGTAAAGTGCTCTGCGGCGAACTACAATGATCAGAAGAGAAGGAGCGCCATTGGGCTTTTGGAGAGAGAATTTGGTTTGGATAAAAGTCAGGGGCCATGTACGTTTACAAAGCCCCCCGTGGTGCCAGCACAGTGGACCCCCCCACATGTTACCCCATTTTGGAAAGTATACCCCTCTCAGAATTGAAAAAGGGTTGCAGTAAGCATTTACACCCCACTGGCATTTGACAGATCTTTGGAACATTAGACTGGGGGAATGAAAAATTAACTTTTCATTTTTATGAACGACTGTTCAAAAAATATGCCAGACACCTGTGGAGCGTAAATGCTCACTGTACCCCTTATTACATTCCGTGAGGGGTGAAGGTTCCAAAATTGTGTAACATGTAGGTGGTCCACTGTTCTGGCATCATGGGGGCTTTGTAAATGCACATGGCCTTCAATACCAGCCTAATTCTCTCTCCAGGAGCCCAATGGAACTCCCTCTCTTCTGAGCATTGTAGTTCGCCCCCAGAGCACTTTACATATGGGGTATTTCCATACTCAGAAAACATGGTGTTAAAATTTTTGGAGGCTTTTCTCCTATTACCCTATGTGAAAATGAAAAATTTGGGGTAACACTAGCATTTCAGGGGGAAAAAAACTAATTTTTAATTTTCATGTCCAACTTTAACGAAAATTTGTCAAAGACCTGTGGGGTGTTAAGGCTCAATATACCCCTTGTTACGTTCCATGAGGGGTGTAGTTTTCAAAATGGGGTCTCATGTGGGTGTTTTTTTTTTGTGTTTTTGACAGAGCCACTGTAACGATCAGCCACCCCTGTGCAAATCACCAATTTAGGCCTCAAATGTACATGGCGCTTTTTGACTCCTGTGCCCGCAGAGCATTTTACATCCACATATGTGGTATTTCTGTACATGGAAAAAATAGCGTTAAAAATTTTGAGGGTCTTTTTCTTCTTTAACCTCTTGTGAAAATGAAAAGTATGGGGTAACCCAAGCATGTTAGTGTAATTTTTATTTTTATTTTGTTACACTAACATGCTTTTGTAGCCCCCAACTTCACCTTTTCATAAGGGGTAAAAGGAGAAAAATCCCCCCAAAATTTATAACGCCATTTTTACTGAGTACGGAAATACCTCATATGTGGCACTGAACTGTTGCCTTGAAATATGACAGAGCTCCGAAGAGAGATCGCCATGCGCATTTGAGGCCTAAATGAGGAATTTGCAATAGGGGCGGACCCGGATACAAGGATGGGGCTTATCTCCACCAAAACCCTACAGCAGCGTTTCCCAAATAATGGCTGTCCGGCAATACTGGGAGTAGTTGCTTTGCAACAGCTAGAGGCTTCGTTTAGGAAACACTGCCGTATGAGATATTTTCATTTTTTATTGGGGTGGGGAACGTGTAAGGGGGTGTATATGTAGTGTTTTACTTTTTATTATGTGTTAGTGTAGTGTTTTTAGGGTAAATTCACACATGCGGTGGTTCACAGTGAGTTTTCCGCTGGGAGCTTGAGCTGAGGCGGAAAATTTGACACATTTCAAACTTGTAGAAGGAAACCCAATGTAAACCCCACCCTGTGTGAATGTACCCTGTACATTCACATGGAGGGGGGGTCTCCCCAAACCTTCAGCTGTTGCAAAACTACAACTCCCAGAATGTAGGGTCTGTCAGTGCATTCAGGGAGTTGTAGTTTTGCAACAGCTGGATACACACGGGTTAGAATCACTGAGTTAGAAAAAAGACTCTAGCTCAGTGTTTCCCAACCAGTGTGCCTACAGCTGTTGCAAAACTACAATTCCCAGCATGCCCAGACAGTCAGGGATGCTGGGCGTGTAGTTCTGCAATATCTGGCCCTTCAGATGTTGCAGAGCTACAACTCCCAGCATGCAGGGACAGTCTGGGCATGATAGGAGTTGTAGTTATGCAACAACTGGGGAAGAACAGTTTGGAGACTGCTAAGTAGTGGTCTGCAAACTGTAACCCTCCAGATGTTGCAAAACTACAACTCCAAGCATGCCCAGACTGTCCAGGCATGCTGGTAGTTGTAGTTCTGCAACATATGAAGGGCCAGATATTGCAGAACTACACCGCCCAACATCCCAGACTGTCTGGGCATGCTGGGAATTGTAGTTTTGCAACATCTGGAGGGCTACAGTTTGGAGACGCCCATATAGTGGTCTTTAAACTGTGCCACTTCGGATATTGCAAAACTACAACTCACAGCATGTCCAGATAGCCTTTTAGAAGGCTACAGTGAAGAACACTTACCGGCGATCTTCACGGCAGCCTCCTCAACCATTGCACTTTCCGGCTGCACTCCTCCTACTGCCGCCGCTGCTCCATGCCGCCACCACTGGTCCGGTAAGCCGTACCTACCAATGGCAGGGGATAGGAGGAGGTGGCACCACTGCCACCTCGCTCCTATCCTTTAGGATGGTCGGAGCTATCTCTAAAAGCTCTGATCATTCTTATTTTCCAGGCGACTGGGTCACCAGTGGCCCGGAATCGCCGCAAATCGCCGGTCTGAATTAAGGACCCCATAGGCATTGCCACGGGCAGAGGTGCAGGGGCGTACCTGTACGCCCTCCGTCCCCAACAGGTTAAACTCCATTTAGTGCGGTCCAGGCTCCACGGCATCTAAAATGGCTCCTCATGCTTCCGTCACCTGCAGGCTATGTCATTCAGCCACTATATGATCTCCTCATGCTGCCTCCAACTCCAGGCTGTGTCATTCAGCCACTGTATGGTCTCCTCATGCTGCCGCAACCTCCACGCTGTGTCATTCAGCCACTATATGGTCTCCTCATACTGCCGCCACCTCCACACTGTGTCATTCTGCCACTATGTGGTCTTCTCATGCTTCCGCCACCTCCAGTCTGTGTCATTCAGCCAAGATATGGTCTCCTCATGCTGCTGCCAACTCCAGGTTGTGTCATTAAGCCACTATATGTTCTCCTCATGCTGCCAACACCTCCGTGCTGTGTCATTCAGCCACTATTTGATCTCCTCATGCTGCCGCCAACTCCAGGCTGTGTCATTAGACCACTATATGGTCTCCTCATGCTGCTGCCACCTCCTCGCTCTGTCATTCACACACCATGTGATCTCCTCATGCTGCCGCCAACTCCAGGCTTTGTCATTCAGCCACTATATTGTCTCCTCATGCTTCTGCCACCTCCAGGCTGTGTCATTAAGCCACTATATGTTCTCCCTATGCTGGCGCCAATTCCAGGCTGTGTCATTAAGCCAACAATATGGTCTCCTTATGCTGCCGCCAACTCCAGGCTGTGTCATTCAGCCACTGTATGTTCTCCTCATACTGATGCCACCTCCACACTGTGTCATTCAGCCACTAAATGGTATCATCATGCTTCTGCCACCTCCAGGCTGTGTCATTCAGCCACCATATGTTCTCTTCGTGCTTCTGCCACCTCCAGGCTGTGTCATGCAGCCACTGTATGGTCTCCTCATGCTTCCCTCAACTTCAGGCTGTGTCATTTAGCCACTATATGGTCTCCTCATACTGATGCCAACTCCACACTGTGTCATTCAGCCACTAAATGGTCTCCTCATGCTTCTGCCACCTCCAGACTGTGTCATTCAGCCACCATATGTTCTCTTCATGTTTCTGCCACCTCCAGGCTGTGTCATTCAGCCACTGTATAGTCTCCTCATTCTTCCCTCAACTTCAGGCTGTGTCATTCAGCCACTATATGGTCTCCTCATGCGGCTGCCACCTCAAAACTGTGTTATTCAGCCACTATATGGTCTCCTCAAGCTGATGCCACCTCCAGGCTCTGTGACAGTGATTCTAATAGTGACACCTTTGATCAGCATGTCACACTGAATAACAGTATTATTTCACTAACCCATCACACACCCTATGCTTGTTACAGCAAGGCAAAAGTGTACATCACCTCTATTGAGGCTCTCTGTAGGCCAGAAATAACTGTTTTTTAATAGCAATTTGTCGCAAATAAATTCATACTGAAACAAATTTTTGGGGAAAATCGTCCGATTTGAATTTTTCAAAAATTCGCTCATCTCTAATTTCTACACTAGCAAAGAGTTGGTGTGATTTGAATATTACCCCTTATGTATGAACAAATGAGGAATAGAATATATTTATGATCTAGCTTTGGTCAGCTTTACACTTTATCTACCTCTTAAAGGGGTACTCCGCCCCTAGACATGTTATCCCCTATCCAAAGGAGTTCGCCTTATGCACCGGATGACAGGGGTGCCGTGGTAGAGATCGTGGGGGTCCACAGCGGCTGCACCCCCTGTGATCAGACATGATATCGCCTATGCTTTGGATAGGGGATAACATGTCTAGCGGCAGAGTACCCCTTTAAGGTCCATGATATCCCTTAAAAATATAGTATTTTTAGTTTCCAGAATCGGACACTCAAACTTGGACAAATTCTCCTTTATTTTGTTATCATGGTGAACAAATGACAGTAAATCCTTAATTATGGATAAATTATTGCAATTTTTAAATTTTTGTTCTTATTTCTGAGAAACGTTTTTTTTTTTATTAAACAAGGTACATTAACTTCAAAGAAGAAGAGCCAAGATTTATCAATTTGTCTAAGGCCAAAACTGTCTGATTATTCCATAGCATCTGATCACGGCTCAGCTTCTATTTATCTAATTGTTCTATCAAAATAAAACATTTGCTGTTATTGGTTGCTATGGGAAAACCAGACTGTTTTTGACCTCAGACAGATTGATAAATCCAGACCAATCAGGTAAAACCTGCTCCCAGTCCTTGAAAAATTAATAAAAAAAAAAAAAAAGAAAAGTGATTTTCAACGTGTGAATTTTTAGGCTGATAATATTAATGTTTCTATATAACTATGAAGCATCCATATGTCCCACCACATTTTTTTTTTCTTGGGTAAGAAGTTTTTCACATCAAGGCATATTGATTTTTACATTCACAACATCCTCTTTAATTGAATCACTTAATATTTTTGCCATTTTATTTGTATGTGCTTTACAGTCATCCAGTTTTGTGCACCACATCTTGTTTGAATTATATGTATACTTTATCCTACCTCTAAATCATCTTTTTTATCTAAACATTCCTATTTTTTACATTCCTTTACATTTATAAACCACAAAATGTTACATAGAAAATTTTATTACATAGGGAGTGCTAGAATAATTTGAACTTATACGAATAAAAAGGCTTGTAGAATGTTTTCAAAACATACCAACGCCAATATAGTCTTTATTAAAATGAAATATTAGATTATTTATTTTATATTTATTAGTCAATTATCTACATTGTATATCTACTACATATAGTAGAATTAAAGTTAAAGAAACCAGCCAGGCATTTGATAATCTATTTATTTTTCTTAATTGTCATGATTGTCATGATTTTGAGGACAGGGATCAGTGATCACCCTCTTGGGTACTGTGAATGACTGCTCCTGACTCATTCTGTGTCTTTCAGGAACTACCTGCCTCCCTGATGCCTCAGGCCTTGGGTCTTCAATTTTTGGATTTTTAGCAGTAGCTAAATACATGCTTAATGCAAATTTCAACATTGATCTTTAAATGTAAGGGGTTGATTATGAAACCCTCTTGGGTACTGCGAATGACTGCTCCTGACTCATTCTGTGTCTTTCAGAAACTACTTGCCTCCCTGATGCCTCAGGCCTTGGGCCTTCAATTTTTGAATGTTTAGCAGTAGCTTAATACATGCTTAATGCAAATTTCAACAATGATCTTTAAATGTAAGGGGTTATGAAACCCTCTTGGGTACTGCAAATGCCTGCTCCTGACTCATCCTGTGTCTTTCTGGAACTACTTGCCTCACTGACACTTCTGGCCTTGGGCCTTTAATTTTTGGAAGTTTAGCAGTAGCTAGTACATGCTTAATGCAAATTTCAACAATGATCTTTAAATTCTCGGCACTCTTCCAGGGCCTTCTCCTACCCCGCCGGGGACGATCCAAGGACCTCACTAAACCATCCAATCGGTAGTAGAGACATGCTTTGTGTACAAAGGGCAGGGACTTAATGAACACAAGCTTATGAACTGCACTTAGTTGTGATTCTTCTTTCCTGGCAAAGAATTGCAATCCCTGATCCTTATCGCAAACGGGGTTCAGCAGGTTACCCGCACCTGTCGGTGAAAGATGGACACACGCTGGTCTGTTCAGTGTAGCGCGCGTGCAGCCCCGGACATCTGAAGGCATAACACACCTGTTATTGCTCGATCTCGCAATTGATCGTGCAATGTAAGGGGTTATTAAAGCCTCTTGGGTACTGCTGATGCCTACTTCTGACTGCTCCTGTGTCTTTCAGGAACTACTTGACTTCATGATGCTTCTGGGCTTGGTCCTTTAATTTTACGATTTTTGAAATTCATACATACATGTTTAATTTAAATTTCAACATTTATGGTGCAATGTATGGGGTTATTAAACACTCTTGGGTAGTGTTTTTTCAAATTTTCTGATAATTATCACAGTAATAAACTTGAATTTTCAAGAATAATAACCATTACACGATTGAACGCTTGTTGCGTGTGATTTTTTGAGTAAAATTTTACATACATTTCATAAAAAATTATTTTATAAAAGAATGTCTTTTGGTGGTCCACCATCCTGCATTATAGAGTCTTCTGGACTCTTGGATATGCAGTTGTTCTTAAACAAAGGTACAAAAACCAAAAATGGCCGGTCAGGGCTATGGAGACGTTGCGCCTACATCTTACGGCCACATGAGCCCTGTGGGTGCTTGTGAGATTAGGTCCTTTGTACCCACACGGCGGGGTCCGGGACACAAATTTTGATTTAAATTTCAAATAAAAAAATAACACATTTCAATGGTCTCCTCATGCTGCAGCCAACTCCAGGCTGCGTCATTCTGGTAATATATAGAGAGCACTCGCTATCCTAAATTTTCATAAAAATTTTTCGTCAAAAATGTCTATCTTTTTTTATTAGGGATTGTGAAGCTATGGTGTGTACTCATGCATCAGCCAACTCCAGCCTGTGTCATTCAGGCAATATATGGTTTACTGATGGCGCTGCTGGGCCTGGGTCTGGGAATTTCAAATTTTCTCATAGGTAGTACCCGCTATCCAAAAGTATTCTTCATAAATTTCTACAATTGTTGTGTTTTTTTGGGGGGGGATTGTGAAGCCCTAGTGTGTACTCATGCATCAGCCAACTCCAGGCTGTGTCATTCAGGCAATATATAGGTAGCACCCGCTGTCCTAAATATTCCTAAATTTTTTTTTTTTAATTGTTGTTTTTTCTTTGGGATTCTGAAGCCCTGGTGTGTACTCAATGGTGCTTCCTGCTACACTCTGTCAGCCTGTTGGTCCTGTGACAGTGTGCTACTCCACCTTCACATCTTCCACTGTGTCTCAAGCCTCCACTGCCCTGACAAGTCTCAGTGGCCCTTTAGCATACCATGTGTGCAGGTCATGACGGTGTCACGCTGTTCTTCACATAGTTTGCCTTGTCGAGAAGTCTTGGAAACAATGGCCAGTCAGGGCAATGGAGACGTTGCGCCTACATCTCACGGCCACATGAGCCCTGTGGGGGCTTGTTGGATTTGGTCCTTCGTACCCACATGCTGGGGTCCGGGACACGCAAAGGTTGTTTTAAATTTCAAATCAAAAAATGATGGCGCTGCTGTGCCTGGGTCTGGGAATTTCAAATGTTGTCATAGGTAGCACCCGTTATCCAAAATCTTTTTCAAAAATTTATAAAATTGTGGTGTTTTTGGGGGGGAATTGTGAAGCCCTGCTGTGTACTCTTGAATCAGCCAACTCCAGGCTGTGTCATTCAGGCAATATATGCTTTACTGATGTTGCTGTGGGGGCTTGTTGGATTTGGTCCTTCGTACCCACACGATGGGGTCCGGGACACTCAAAGTTTGTTTTAATTTTCAAATAAAAAAATGATGGCGCTGCTGGGCCTGGGTCTGGTAATTTCAAATGTTCTCATAGGTAGCACCCGCTATCCAAAATCTTTTTCCAAAAATTCAAAAATTGTGTTTTTTTTGGGGGGGGATTGTGAAGCCCTGGTGTGTACTCGTGGATCAGCCAACTCCGGGCTGTGTCATTCAGGCAATATATGGGTTACTGATGCCGCTGTGGGGCCTGGGTCTGAGAATTTCAAATTTTCTCATAGGTACCACCCGCTATCCAAAATCTTTTTCAAAAATGTATAAAATTGTTGTTTTTTTGGGGGGGAGATTGTGAAGCTTTGCTATGTACTCGTGCATCAGCCAACTCCAGGCTGTGTCATTCAGGCAATATATGGTTTACAGATACCACTGTGGGGCCTGGGTCTGAGAATTTCAAATTTTCTCATAGGTACCACCCGCTATCCAAAATCTTTTTCAAAAATGTATAAAATTGTTGTTTTTTTTAGGGGGAGATTGTGAAGCTTTGCTGTGACATCGTGCATCAGCCAACTCCAGGCTTTGTCATTCAGGCAATATATGGTTTAATGATGCCGCTGTGGGGCCTGGGTGTGGGAATTTCAAATTTTCTCATTGGTAGCACCCGCTATCGAAAATCTTTTAAAAAAATTTATAAAATTGTTGCGTTTTTTAGGGGAGATTGTGAAGCCCTGCTGTGACATCGTGCATCAGCCAACTCCAGGCTTTGTCATTCAGGCAATATATGGTTTAATGATGCCGCTGTGGGGCCTGGGTCTGGGAATTTCAAATTTTCTCATAGGTAGCACCCGCTATCCAAAATCTTCGGTTTAAATTTCTTAATTCATCTTTTAATCTTAGGGATTGTGAAGGCCTAGTGCCTATTCATGCTGCTGGCAACACCGAGCTGTGCCATTCATCCACTATATGGTTTCCTCATGCTGCCAACACCTCCACGCTGTGCCATTCAGTCACTATATGGTCTCCTCATGCTGCCAACACCTTCATGCTGTGTCATTCAGCCACTATATGGGCTCCTCATACTACCAACATGTCCATGCTGTGTCATTCAGCCACTATATGGTGTCCTCATGCTTCCAACACCTCCATGCTGTGTCTTTCAGCCACTATATGGTGTCCTCATGCTGCCAACATCTCCACACTGTGCCATTGGGCCACTAAATGGTCTCATGCTGCCAACACCTCCACGCTATGTCATTCAGTCACTATATGGTCTCCTGACACTGATGCCACCACCAGGCTCTGTCCTTGTGCTGCTGTGCGGCAGTGATTCTAAAAGTGATGCCGGTAATCTGCATGTTATTCTGAATAACAGTATAATTTCACTACCCCAGCACACTCCATATGGTTTTAGAACACAGCAAAGTGTTCTATACCCCTATAGAGGCTTTATGTAGGTTAGAAATAGCCTTTTTTAAAGACATCTGCAGAGTTACAAACACTTTTCCCCTATCCTCAAGAAGAAGGACAGCCGGGGTGGTGGCTTACACAACCCCTCAATGCAACTCTATGGTAGAACAGGCGTTTGCTGAGTGCAGCGCTCCGGCTCTCCGATAAAGCTGCATTGAGAGGGCGTTTCAGCCGCCGCTTCATCTTATGGTCAACACGCCCTATTCAGGAAGAGAGACTGGGCCCCATATGGGAGATCGTAGGGGGTCCAAGGGATTGAACCCCTGCGATCTGACACTTATCCCCTATCCTTAGTATAGGTGATTAGTTTTTGTATCCCAAAGTACTCCTTTAACTGAATATTCCTAGAATCAACAATTTTCATCTATGCACAAAGGACATGAATGTCTGATCACAGGGGGCTTCTGCACCTGGACTCATTACTAGAAAGAGATCCTGAGCTGCTCATTCCTTTTCACTGATTTTTTTTATGAATTTGAATGTAGTGGTAGGTGAGCACAGTGCCCGACTATCTTTAGGAGTCCCAATGGCTTTAAATGAAATAGAGCAGCAGCACACATGATTGAGCACCACTTTGGATAAACTCTCTCTGGCTGCAGTCACGTAGTAAGAGAATTTTAACAACAAAAAAGGACAAATTTTGCTCTCCTTGCTTTATGGTAAGCTTGTTGTATTGTTTATTCTATCAAGGTAAACATAAGCATGGTTAGACAAGGAACAATGCAGGGGTAGCAATGGACAACTGCTGTTTTGCAGTAGAACAGTGCTTCATCTGGCCCACATGAGCACTGTTATAGTGGTCAGATGTTTGTCACCTTTGTTAAGGATCTGCCATACAGCACATTCAGGGGTCACATGGAGTTCATGCCTTGATGGATAAGAGCTATTTTTGAGGCACAAGTTGGACCAACACAATGCTAGGCAGAAGGTTTTATAATATGAATGATGGGTGCATAGTCTGTATACTTTTTACATAAATAACTGCTTAAATGTTACTAATTGATAGTAAACTAACTGATAGAAAAATATGCAAGTGTGCTCTTTCTACCTGCCAGGGCTAATTTACAAGTTCCCGTGTATACAAGGAGAGCTGTCAATCATTATGTCTAGGGCTTAGCAAGAATTTATGACTCTTGACACTCAAGCACCTTTTTTTAACATAAAAATACTAAATAACCTGGGAGAAAATGTTCTATTCTTAAAAGCTGAATATCCCCTTCAGTCTTCTCCCTCTCTCAGATCACAAGAGGCTGGATGAAAGTTTACTAAAAATATAAACAAAACAAATACACTATATATATATATATATATATATATATATATATATATATATATATATAACCTCTTAAGGACTCAGGGCGTACCTGTATGCCCCGAGTCTGCTCCCTTTCATAGCGGGTCAAGCCCAGCCTCTAACAATGGCCGGGACCCATAGCTAATAGAGAGCGGTACTGATCACTATTAACCCTTTAGACGTGGCGTTCAAAGTTGATCGCCGTGTCTAAAGTGAAAGTAAACTACTCCCGGCTAGCTCAGTGGGCTGTTCAGGACTGCCATGGCATCTTGAACAGCTGGAGCACACAAGGAGGGCCCCTAACTTCCTCCTGTGTCTCCGATTGGGGAATGACTGCTCCGTGCCTGAGATCCAGGCATGAGTAGTCAAGCAGCAGAATCATTGATCGATGTTATCCTACGGGATAGTAATGATCAATGTAAAAGATCAGTGTTTGCAGTGTTATAGCCCCCTATGAGGGCTATAACATTGCAAAATAAAAAGTGAAAAAAAAGCTAATAAATATCATTTAACCCCTTCCCTAATAAAAGTTTGAACCACCCCCCTTTTCCTATAAAAAAAAAAAAACTGTGTAAATAAAAATACACATATGTGGTATCACCGCATGTGGAAATCATCATAATTTTTTTTTATAAAAAGCAATCAAAAAGTTTGATCAATACAAAAATTATGCCACTAAAAACTTCAGATTATGGTGCAAAAAATGAGCCCTCATACCGCCCCATACGTAAAAAAATTAAAAAGTTATAGTTATAGTTGACAATTTAACCCCTTAAGGACTCAGGGTTTTTCCATTTTTGCACTTTTGTTTTTTCCTCCTTACCTTTTAAAAATCATAACCCTTTCAATTTTCCACCTAAAAATCCATATTATGGTTTATTTTTTGTGTCACCAATTCTACTTTGCAGTGACATCAGTCATTTTACCCAAAAATTCACGACGAAACGGAAAAAAAAATAATTGTGCGACAAAATCGAAGAAAAAACAGCATTTTCAAAATGTTGAGGGCTTCCGTTTCTATGCAGTGCATATTTCGGTAAAAATGACACCTTATCATTATTCTGTAGGTCCATATGGTTAAAATGATACCCTACTTATATAGGTTTGATTTTGTCGTACTTCTGGAAAAAATCATAACTACATGCAGGAAAATTTATACGTTTAAAAATGTCCTCTTCTGACCCCTATAACTTTTTTATTTTTCACGTACAGGGCGGTATGAGGGCTTATTTTTTGTGCTGTGATCTGAAGTTTTTATCGGTATGATTTTTGTTTTGATCGGACTTTTTGATCACTTTTTATTAATTTTTTAATGGTATAAAAAGAGACCAAAATACGCTTTTTTGGACTTTGGAATTTTTTTGCGCGTACGCTATTGACTGTGCGGTTTAATGAACAATATATTTTTATAGTTCGGACATTTACGCACGCGGCGATACCACATATGTTTATTTATTTTATTTTTTTTACACAGTTTTATTTTTTTTATGGGAAAAGGGGGGTGATTCAAACTTTTATTAGGGAAGGGGTTAAATTACCTTTATTAACACTTTTTTTTTTTTACTTTTTTTTTTGCAATGTTACAGGTCCCATAGGGACCTGTAACACTGCACACACTGATCTCCTATGCTGATCACTGGCGTGTATTAACACGCCTGTGATCAACGTTATCGGCGCTTGACTTCTCCTGCCTGGATCTCAGGCACGGAGCAGTCATTGGTTGATCGGACACCGAGGAGGCAGGTAAGGGCCCTCCTGGTGTCCACAAGCTGTTCGGGATGCCGCGATTTCACCGCGGCGGTCCCGAACAGCCCGAATGACTAGCTGGGATACTTTCACTTTCGCTTTAGAAGCGGCGGTCAGCTTTGACCGCCGCTTCTAAAGGGTTAATACCGCACATCGCCGCGATCAGCGATGTGTGGTATTAGCCGCGGGTCCCGGCCGTTGATGAGCGCCGGGACCGAAGCGATGTGATGCGGGGTCGCAGCGCAACCCCGCTTCATATCGCGGGAGCCGGAGCAGGACGTAAATATACGTCCTGCATTGTTAAAGTACGACAAAAATCAAGTACGACAAAATCAAATCTATATAAGTAGGAAATCATTTTAATCGTATGGACCTACAGAATAAAAAGGTGTAATTTTTACAGAAAAATTTACTGTGTGGAAACGGAAACCCCCAAAAGTTACAAAATTGCATTTTTTCTTCAATTTTGTTGCACAATGACTTTTTTTCACGTTTCGCCGTAGATTTTCGGGTATAATGACTGATATCATTACAAAGTAAAATTGGTGGCGCAAAAAATAAGCCATGATATGGATTTTTAGGTGCAAAATTTAAAGAATTGTGATTTTTTTAAAGGTAATGAGGAAAAAACGAAAGTGCAAACCCAGAAAAATCCTGAGTCCTTAAAGGAGAACTCCAGAGTATAAAAATTGTCGCTCATACTGCCGGCAGCAAAAAAAATAAAGATGTACATACCTTCCTTCGCTCCCCCGGGGCCTCCGGTAACCAGCTCCGGTCTCCGCCACGATCCACTTCCTGGTTGCCGGTGGTCGGGTAATCATACTGCGCTCAGCCAATCACCAGCCGCAGCAAAGTCCGACTCAGCCGGCGATAGGCTAAGCGGCAGTGTGAGAACGCTTCAGGTCACAAAATTCTTCACTACACTGGTACCTGCTGCCGGGGCCAAAAACGTCACACTGCTGCTCAGCCTATCGCCAGCCGAGTTGGGACTTCACTGCGGCTTGTGATTGGCTGAGCACAGTAAGACTCTCCGACCACTGGCAACCAGGAAGAGGATCACGGCGGAGACCGGAGCCGGTTATGTACATCTTTATTTTTTTACTGCCGGCAGTATGGGCGACAATTTTTATTCTCTGGAGTTCTCCTTTAAGGGTTGAAAGAAAAGGTTTAATTATTGTAATGTTACCCTTTTATATGTTACTTTGTTATTTCACAATTAAATTAACAAACTAACAATTTTGTTTATTGAGCAATAACTGGAATATATTTGTTTATGCATCTTCGTATTGTTACTGTACAAACCAACTGAGTCTTTCAGTATTATTCAAAAATGTAAAATATGTATGTTGGTTTAAAACATCTGAATTATTTACATAAAGGATAAAATGCTTTACAGTGTATGCTTTGTTTTGGCTGCTGATTTTGTTTCAGTTAATCTGATTTGGTTCATAAAGGGCTGTAATTCAACCACAATTATCCGAGATGAATACGAATTAAATACAAATCAAAATAAAATATTTTCAATGATATAATAAAGCTTTGTCAACTTCTTACAAATCTTACATTTTTTTTCAGAAGCAAGTTCCAAGGAAGACAAAATAATAAGGTCTCATGGGGCTAAGTAAAAGAAACACGTTGCTCTTGTGAATTACCTTGACACTTTTCTACTTGTTTCACAAATATTCTTTTATCACATAAATAATTTTTTTCCATTGTCAACTTCTGGCCAAAAACTTTATCCCTTTGGATTTTTTTTTAAACTTATTTAGATGCTCCAAATGATTTACTTTTCCTCCCTAAGTTATATATGCACATTATGCTAAAATGCATTATAAAAGTATATATTTATATTACCTGAAGTAAATTTTCTCCAACTGTTCTTTGGAAATTTTTTGTTGCATATCCTTTAGTTGTTACTGTGTATCTTTTTCACACACAACTCGACATATCAATAAACAGCCCTAACACACTAACATGACTATAAAGCTTAGGAGAGCCCCTCCATGCTGCAAACACACACTCTTCACCTTTAAATCTGCACTCACTTCTGCTGAACATAACTACTTCACTTCCTATACGAATACGTTTGTCTTTACATTAACGTACTGACAACAAAAAAGGAGCGAGACATGATGTCCCAGATGTGCTTAATCGGTTTCAGGTCTGGTGAATGGGCGATACAGTCCATATGGATTTTTTGGTGCAAAATTTAAAGGGTTATGATTTTTAAAAGGTAAGGAGGAAAAAAACGAAAGTGCAAAAACAGAAAAACACTTGGTCCTTAAGGGGTTAATCCCAGATTGATTGTCAGCTGTATCTTTCTTTTTCTCCTCCAACTTTCTCAAACTCAACATGGAGAAAACGGAATTCACCCGAACTATCAATCACAGTAAATGGCTGCACTTTTTCTGTGATGCTTTGTCTGTGGGGTGGAGTGGCCTAGAGCCAGGGGCTTGGTCGGGCAGTAGTGGGGCTGCCTGGCCACTGGGTCGCTCCCCCCATTGAGCATGTGGTCTCGGAGGCGGTGGTCACCGCCGGGCGCTACGCCAGTATCAGGTTAAGGACCCACTCTAACGAGGTGACCTTGACGTGGCGAGTGGACTTGTACTTTTTGATCAAAATGTATACTAATAACCTGTTAGTTTTTGAAATTATGCTGAGGAGCTAGTAGATCAAATTACAAATGGTGGATGTGTGGCTGTGTTTCTCTTTTTGTGTTGCACATTTGTAGTCTCTCCCTTCTTCCACAGCCAGCACTCCACTCCACCCATTTGCCCCAGGCATTTTTAATTAGCAGGAAACTGCAAAAGGGTTTCCTCCTACCATTCTCCCAGTCCTCTGGCAGTGAGCACATGGTAGGTTTCATGCTGGTGTGGTTATCTGTGGCGGCCATTGTTTCTATGATGCTTTGTCTGTGGGGTGGAGTGGCCCAGAGCCAGGGGCTTGGTCGTGCAGTAGTGGGGCTGCCTGGCCACTGGGTCGCTCCTCCCGTTGGGCATGGGGTCTCGGAAGTGGTGGTCGCCGCCGGGCGCTACGCCAGTGTCAGGTTAGGGACCCACTCTAATGGGGTGGCCTTAATGTGGCGAGTGGGCTTGTACTTTTTGATCAAAATGTATACTAGCAACCTGTTAGTTTTGGAAATTATGCTGAGAAGCAGGTAGATCAAATTACAAATGGTGGATGTGCGGCTGTGCTTCTCTTTTTGTGTTGCACATTTGTTGTCTCTCTCTTCTTCCACAGCCAGCACTCCACCCATTTGTCCCAGGCGTTTTTAATTAGCAGGAAACTGCATAAGGGTTTCCTCCTACCATTCTTCCAGCCCTCTGGCAGTGAGCACATGTAGGTTTCATGCTTGTGTGGTTCTCTGTGACGGCCATTGTTTCTGTGATGCTTTGTCTGTGGGGTGGAGTGGCCTAGAGCCAGGGGCTTGGTCGGGCAGTAGTGGGGCTGCTTGGCCACTGGGTCGCTCCCCCCATTGAGCATGGGGTCTCGGAGGTGGTGGTCACCGCCGGGCGCTACGCCAGTGTCAGGTTAGGGACTCACTCTAACGAGGTGGCCTTGACGTGGCGAGTGGGCTTGTACTTTTTGATCAAAATGTATACTAACAACCTGTTAGTTTTTGAAATTATGCTGAGAAACTAGTAGATCAAATTACAAATGGTGGATGTGTGGCTGTGTTTCTCTTTTTGTGTTGCACATTTGTAGTCTCTCCCTTCTTCCACAGTCAGCACTCCACTCCACCCATTTGCCCCAGGCATTTTTAATTAGCAGGAAACTGCAAAAGGGTTTCCTCCTACCATTCTCCCAGCCCTCTGGCAGTGAGCACATGGTAGGTTTCATGCTGGTGTGGTTATCTGTGGCGGCCATTGTTTCTGTGATGCTTTGTCTGTGGGGTGGAGTGGCCCAGAGCCAGGGGCTTGGTCGTGCAGTAGTGGGGCTGCCTGGCCACTGGGTCGCTCCCCCCGTTGGGCATGGGGTCTCGGAGGCGGTGGTCGTCGCCGGGCACTAGGCCAGTGTCAGGTTAGGGACCCACTCTAACTAGGTGGCCTTGACGTGGCGAGTGGGCTTGTACTTTTTGATCAAAATGCATATTAACAACCTGTTAGTTTTTGAAATTATGCTGAGAAGCAGGTAGATCAAATTACAAATGGTGGATGTGCAGCTGTCTTTCTCTTTTTGTGTTACACATTTGGGGTCACCTTCAGCTAGGCACTGTCTCTAAAAACCACTCATTCAGACCCTTAACACCTCCTGATACCTTGACTTCAAAAACATCTCTCAAATGTATTCATTCCTCAACTTTGACACAACTAAACTAATGAAACATGACCTCATCATAACTTCCTCGGACTACTGCAGCATCTTCCACTGTGGCTTCTATTTACCACTCCCGCTTCCCTCCAATCCATCCTCAACTTTGTGGCTCAACTTATCCACCTCTCACCTCCCTTCTCTTCTGCCTTTCCTCTGTGCTAATCCCTTCACTTGCTACCAATTGCATATCAAATTTAATTTAAACAGTTCACCACAACGTACAAGGCCATCTACACCCTGTCCCCTCAATACATCTCTAATCTGATCTGCTGATATTGCCCCTGATCTGCTGATACTGCCCCTCATCTGCTGATACTGCCCCTCAAGTAATATCTGATCCTCCCAAGGGCTCCGCCTGTGCCCTCCCCTTCTCCCACACAACCATCCATGAGACTTCTCACGTGCTTCCCCTGTACACTAGAAGTCACAGCCCTGACACATCCGGCTCTCACCGACCATCAAAAACTTTAAGGCCTATGACCTACAATAATGCTGCTGTCACTGCTCTGCACTATGAATAGCTGCTTTCCCACCAGCTCACAGATGACCTGCTGCCCCCTGCACCTACTGCTTCCTTCTCCTCTCCTTGTTGATTGTAAGCTCTTGTGACAGGGCCCTCTCCCCCTCTGTATTAGGCTACAATTTAATCTGTCAAGTCAAATTCTCCTGGACTTGTGTTCTGTTCTGTCAAATATAAAGTGAGCTGGTATCAAGGGTGCTAGATAATAATAATAATAATAATAATAATAATAATAATAATAATAATAATAATCATCATCATCATCATTATCAGCATCAATATTTTTATCATCGTGCCATTCGTTAATGTGCTTGATTAAACAGGGGACTCAATTTCCTGTTACTACAGCATGAAAATGTTCCCTTATATGAGTGTGGAGAGAACAAATAATTTTTCCAATATAAGTACATTTACTAGGACAGAAAAATATTTACGCTGCATAATTCATTTTGCAGTTGATCAAGAGGCTGATATTACACGTCACTCCATTAATATGCAAAGTTTTACCGGGGGCAAGGTTTCTTGAACTTCATTTGTAATTCCCTTTAGGAACACATTTTTTCAACCAATTGTTAGAAGTTTCAGACTGTTTTTATCTGCTGAGAACTAGGCATTCCCTGAGGTTCTTACTTTGTCTAAAAGTGACAAAAGGTTTGTGTGCTGCAACACTTGCGAGATCTGGATAATTTTTAATGAAATATAAGCATCTCAAAAAGTGGACTTACCATAAACCTGATAGTCAAGAATATGTATGTATGTATGTATGTATGTGTATGTTTGTATGTAGTTATATACACTATATATGTGTGTGTGTGTGTGTGTGTGTGTGTGTGTGTGTGTGTGTGTGGTGAAACAAGGTATTTTTATGTTTTTTTTTTGTAAATTCAAGTGATGTTTAGAGAGGGCAATGTTTAATCATTTTTCAGGGTACTCTTCTTCCAAGAGACTATTGTGGCAGTGTAAAGTGTTTGCAGTAGTGATCTTTCTGTAGCCACCAGTGATAAGAAAACCTCTGTACACACAGTTGATAACTCTTTTATTCTTCCATACAAAAGATCCATATGGGGGCTTGTTTTTTATGTCCAATTGTACTTTTTAATAACACCTTTGATTTTACCATTAAATTATTTAGGAAATTGAAAAGAAAACCAACAGTTTGTTGCTTTGTGGGGTGCTTATGCAGTGCTTTTCACTGTAAAAAAAAAAAAAAATAATAATTCTATGGGTTGATAAGATTAAAATTATACCCATGTTTGCATATGTTTTGTTATACTGCTTTAAAAAAAACACAAAAAAACTTTTTTTAAATAAAAGAAATGTTTTAAATGTACTAATGTAATCGCTATAACTTTCTTATTTTTACATATTTAAAGCTGTATGAGGGTTCATTATTTGCACCATGAGCTGTATTTTTTATTGGTTCCACTTTTGTACATATATGTATGATATTTTGATCATCTGTCATTCTTTTTTTTTTTCATGTGATGTAACCGAAATTAGCATAAACTGGGCATTTCTACATTTACGCCGTTCACCACGCAACATGAAGAGTATTATATTTTGAAAGTTCAAACATTTTTGCACACGGCAATGCCAAATATCTTTATTTTTTTATTTTTAGATTTATTAGTAAAATAGGAAAAGAAAGGTTTTATTTTTTTTGGGGGGTAAGGGCTTATTCACTTTTATTAAAACTTCTTTTTTCACATTTTTTAAGTTTCCACAGGAAACTATTTATAGCAATCTCTTGATTTATAATATACTGTTCAGTACTATGTACAGGCATAGCACTAATCAGTATATGCTGTGATCTAATATGGTCTGCTAGAAGGCAGACCATAGCAAATGTTCATTAAGGCAGGCGAGATTGTGGTTTCTCTGCGAGTGGTCCGATGAGTACACACACTTAGAATTACAGATGCCTCAATCAATACTGAAGGGTTATTGGCAGCCAGGACTCTTGGCCTATAAAGTGACAACAGCTCCTACTTCCAAAAACCCATTGAACGAGCCTGTACATGATAAAAAAAATTATAAAAGTTATTGATTATCCTGTGGCATTGAACTGCACCGGAAGTCCTGCAATTTTTTTTTAATATAGGTTTTAGGTAAGCTTGCACTTTTAACCCCTTCCCGCAGAATGTCATATATAAACGCCGGGTTGTGCAGTTCGTTCGCGCATCCCGGCGTTTATAAATGACATTCAGTTAACCCGGCGATGCGCAGCATCGCTCGGGTTAACTGGCAGAAGTCCCGCTGTTTCCAGCAGGGGACAACTTCTGCTTCACCCCCAGGACCATCCATTGATGGTCCTGGTCAGCGATCACTGTAATTGGTCCCTGTGGACCAATCACAGTGATCTGGGGTGAAAGTTCAGATCCCCCGCACTGCCCGCCCCTGGAAGTCGGGCAGAACGGGGGACGATGGCTGCGGGGGGTCGCTCGGGACCTGCAGCATAGGGGGGAACATCAGGGGACTGGCGGACTTACCAGATCCAGCGGCGGGACCGAGGAGCAGCGCGGGACCGGCCAATAGGACGAGGAGCGACGGGACCAGCAGGTGAGTATATGGTCCTCAGAAGCAGCAGTGAAGATCTTCACTGCTGCTTCTAGGAGTCTGAAAACTACAACTTCCAGCATGCCTAGACAGCCTTTGGCTGTCTGGGCATGCTGGGAGTTGTAGTTATGCAACATCTGGAGGGCCCCAGTTTGGAGACCATTGTATAATGGTCTCCAATCTGTGCTCTTCCAGCTGTTGCAAAACTACAACTCCCAGCATGCACTGACTGTCCAGGCATGCTGGGAGTTTTAGTTCAGCAACATCTGGCCCTTCAGATGTTGCCGAACTACAACTCCCAGCATGCCCTTCAGCTGTCTGGGCATGCTGGGAGTTGTAGTTTTGCAACAACTGGAGACACACTGGTTGGGAAACATTGTTTCTAACTCAGTGTTTCCTAACCTGTGTGCCTCCAGCTGTTGCAAAACTATAACTCCCAGCATGCACTAACAGACCATGCATGCTGGGAGTTGTAGTTTTGCAACATCTGGAGGGCCCCAGTTTGGAGACCATTGTATAATGGTCTCCAATCTGTGCTCTTCCAGCTGTTGCAAAACTACAACTCCCAGTATGCACTGACTGTCCAGGCATGCTGGGAGTTTTAGTTCAGCAACATCTGGCCCTTCAGATGTTGCTGAACTACAACTCCCAGCATGCCCTTCAGCTGTCTGGGCATGCTGGGAGTTGTAGTTTTGCAACAACTGGAGACACACTGGTTGGGAAACATTGTCTGTTTCTAACTTAGTGTTGCCTAACCTGTGTGCCTCCAGCTGTTGCAAAACTATAACTCCCAGCATGCACTAACAGACCATGCATGCTGGGAGTTGTGGTTTTGCAACAGCTGGTGCACCCCCCCCCCCCCCCCCCCTGTGAATGTACAGGGTACATTCACATGGGCGAGGCTTTTACAGTGGGTTTCTCGCATCTTGAGATGCAGCAAATTTTGCGCCGGGAAACTCGCTGTAATCCCCCGCCCATGTGACTGTACCCTAAAAACACTACACTACACTAACACAAAATAAAATAAAAAGTTAAAAACACTACATATACACATACCCTTACACAGCCCCCCTCCCCCAATAAGAACGTCCGGTACGCCACTGTTTCCAAAGCAGAGCCTCCAGCTGTTGAAAAACAACAACTCCCAGTATTGCCGGACAGCCGTTGACTGTCCACGCATGCTGGGAGTTTTGCAACAGCTGGAGGCACCCTGTTTGGGAATCACTGGCGTAGAATACCCCTATGTCCACCCCTATGCAAATCCCTAATTTAGGCCTCAAATGCGCACAGCGCTCTCACTTTGGAGCCCTGTCGTATTTCAAGGCAACAGTTTAGGGTCACATATGGGGTATCGCTGTACTCGGGAGAAATTGCGTTACAAGGTTTGGGGGGCTTTTTCTTCTTTAACCCTTCATGAAAAGGAGATGTTGGGGTCTACACCAGAATGATAGTGTAAAAAAATTAGATTTTTTACACTAACATGCTGATGTTGCCCTATACTTTACATTTTCACAAGAGGTAAAAGGGAAAAAAGGCCCCCAAAATTTTTAACGCAATTTCTCCCGACTACGGAGATACCCCATATGTGGGCGTAAAGTCCTCTGGGGGCACACAACAAGGCCCAGAAGGGAGAGTGCACCATGTACATTTGAGGTGATTTGCACAGGGGTGGCTGATTGTTACAGCGGTTTTGACAAACGCAAAAAAAAAAAAAAAAAAACACATGTGACCCCATTTCTGAAACGACACCCCTTATGGAATGTAATGAGGGGTGCAGTGAGAATTTACCCCCCCCAGGTGTCTGACGGATCTTTGGAACAGTGGTCCGTGAAAATGAAAACTTGTACAGCCCACTGTTCTAAAGATCTGTCAGACACCAGTGGGGGGCAAATGCTCACTGTATCCCTTGTTACGTTCCTCAAGGGGTCTCGTTTCCAAAATGGTATGCCATGTGTTTTTTTTTGCTGTTCTGGCACCATAGGGGCTTCCTAAATGCGATATGCCCCCCGAGCAAAATTTGCTCTCAAAAAGCCAAATATGACTCCTTCTCTTCTGAGCATTGTAGTTCGCCCATAGTGCACTTCAGGTCAACTTATGGGGTACCTCCATACTCAGAAGAGAAGGGGTTACAAATATTGGGGGGTATTTCCTGCTATTAACCCTTTCAAAAATGTGAAATTTGGGGGGAAACACACATTTTAGTGGAAATTTTTTTATTTTTTTTTTACATATGCAAAAGTCGTGAAACACCTGTGGGGTAATAAGGCTCACTTTATTCCTTGTTACATTCCTCAAGGGGTCTAGTTTCCAAAATGGTATGCCATGTGTTTTTTTTTTTGCTGTTCTGGCACCATAGGGGCTTCCTAAATGCGACATGCCCCCCGAGCAAAATTTGCTCTCAAAAAGCCAAATATGACTCCTTCTCTTCTGAGCATTGTAGTTCGCCCATAGTGCACTTCAGGTCAACTTATGGGGTACCTCCATACTCAGAAGAGAAGGGGTTACAAATATTGGGGGGTATTTCCTGCTATTAACCCTTGGAAAAATGTGAAATTTGGGGGGAAACACACATTTTAGTGAAAAAAAATATTTTTTTTTTTACATATGCAAAAGTCGTGAAACACCTGTGGGGTATTAAGGCTCACTTTATCCCATGTTACATTCCCCGAGGGGTCTAGTTTCCAAAATGGTATGCCATGTGAGGGTTTTTTGCTGTTCTGGCACCATAGGGGCTTCCTAAATGCAACATGCCCCCCAAAAACCATTTCAGAAAAACGTACTATCCAAAATCCCCTTGTCGCTCTTTCCCTTCTGAGCCCTCTACTGCGCCCGCCGAACAATTTACATAGACATATGAGGTATGTGCTTACTTAAGAGAAATTGGGCTACAAATAGAAGTATACATTTTCTCCTTTTACCCCTTGTAAAAATTCAAAAATTGGGTCTACAAGAACATGGGAGTGTAAAAAATGAAGATTGTGAATTTTCTCCTTCACTTTGCTTCTATTCCTGTGAAACACCTAAAGGGTTAAAATGATGACTGAATGTCATTTTGAATACTTTGGGGGGTGCAGTTTTTATAATGGGGTCTTTTGTGGGGTATTTCTAATATGAAGACCCTTCAAATCCACTTCAAACCTGAACTGGTCCCTGAAAAATAGTGAGTTTGAAAATTTTGTGAAAAATTGGAAAATTGCTGCTGAACTTTGAAGCCCTCTGTTGTCTTCCAAAAGTAAAAACTCGTCACTTTTATGATGCAGACATAAAGTAGACATATTGTATATGTGAATAAAAAAATTTTTTATTTGTAATATACATTTTCCTTACAAGCAGAGAGCTTCAAAGTTAGAAAAATGCAAAATTTGCAAATTTTTCATCAAATTTTAGGATTTTTCACATGGAAAGGATGCAAGTTACCACAAAAACTTACCACCATGTTAAAGTAGAATATGTCAAGAAAAAACAATCTCGGAATCAGAATGATAACTAAAAGCATTCCAGAGTTATTAATGTTTAAAGTGACAGTGGTCAGATGTGCAAAAAACTCTGGGCCTTAAGGTCAAAATGGGCTTGGTCCTGAAGGGGTTAAACAAGTTAAACAAGAAAATGGACAAGATGAAATCCACCCCGAAACTTAAATTTGTAACTCCAGAAAATATTATTTCACTAAAAGAGCTTGGAACAAGCTTTCAGCAGATATGGTTGTAAAAAATAACAGCAAGTAAATATATTCCTTAACCCCTTCCCGACCTATGACATACCTGTAAGTCATGGGTGGCAAGGTGTTCCCGACCCATGACATACAGGTACGTCATGAACATTACTGCCGCTACTCGCGGCACCCCGCAGCGCCCGGAAAGATGGTGGCTATCACTGATAGCCAGCCATCTTACCGTGCGACCACGGGGGGTTTCATCCCCCACCCCCCCAGCGATCGCTGCAATCAGCTGGTCAAATCTGACTAGCTGATAGCAGCGTTTCGCTATGAAAATACTTAGCAGCGCGGTGGGTGAGTTCCGATCACAGGGATCGGGACACACACCGGTCTGCTAAGTGTCCCTGACCCGTCCCCAGGCGTCACTTACCCGTCCGAGCGGTGTCCCGAGCAGTCCTGGCGGTCCCGGCGTCCTCCATGCGGTCCCGGCTGCGCTGCGTCCCGGAGGTGAGTTTGCAGCAGCAGTGCGGCATCTTCATTGGCAGCAGTGAGATCACCGTAAAGCGATCTCACTGCTGCCTCTGAGAGTTTCAAAACTGCAACTCCCAGCATGCCCAGACAGCCTTTGGCTTTCTGGGCATGCTGGGAGTTGTAGTTTTGCAACATCTGGAGGCCCAGAGTTTGGAGACCACTGTATAATGGTCTCCAATCTGTGCTCTTCCAGATGTTGCAAAACTACAAATCTCAGCATGCTCAATCTGTCCAGGCATGCTGGGAGTTGTAGTTCTCTAACATCTGGAAGAGCACAGATTGGAGACCATTATACAGTGGTCTCCAAACTGTGGACCTCCAGATGTTGCAAAACTACAACTGCCAGCATGCCCAGACTGCCCAAGCATGCTGGAAGTTGTAGTTCGGCAACATCTGATCCTTCAGATATTGCCGAGCTACAACTTTCAGCATGCCTGGGCAGTCTGGGCATGCTGGGAGTTGTAGTTTTGCAACAACTGGAGGCACACTAGTTGGGAAACATTGTCCGTTTCCTACCTCAGTGCCTCCAGCTGTTGCAATTGTTGCAAAACTATAACTCCCAGCATGCACTGACAGACCATGCATGCTGGGAGTTGTAGTTTTGCAACAGCTGGAGGCACACTGGTTTGGAAACACTAAGTTTGGTTGCAAAACACTTGAAAGTTTATTACTTAACTCAGTGTTTCCAAACCAGTGTTCCGCCAGCTGTTGCAAAACTACAACTCCCAGCATGCACGGACAGCCAAAGGGCATGCTCGGAGTTTGCAACAGCTGGATATTTGCCCCCTCCCCCCAATGTGAATGTACAGGGTACACTCACATGGGCGGAGGTTTACAGTGAGTGCTGCAAGTTTGAGATGGCGCAAATTTTGCGCTGCAGCTCAAACTTCCGGCGGCAAACTTGCTGTGAACCTCTGCCCATGTGACTGTACCCTAAAAACACTAAACTACACTAACACTAACCTAAAATAAAAAGTAAAAAACACTACATATACACATACCCCTACACAGCCCCCCTCCCCCCAAAAAATGAAAAACGTCTGGTACGCTACTGTTTCCAAAACGGAGCCTCCAGCTGTTGCAAAATAATAACTCCCAGTATTGCCGGACAGCCATTGACTGTCCAGGCATGCTGGGAGTTTTGCAACAGCTGGAGGCACCCTGTTTGGGAATCATTGGCATAGAATACCCCTATGTCCACCCCTATGCAAATCCCTAATTCAGGCCTCAAATGCTCATGGCGCTCTCTCACTTTGGAGCCCTGTCGTATTTCAGGGCAACAGTTTTGGGACACATATGGGGTATCGCCGTACTCGGGAGAAATTGCCTTACAAATTTTGGGGGGCTTTTTCTTCTTTAACCCCTTATGAAAAGGTGAAGTTTGGGTCTACACCAGCATGTTAGTGTAAAAAAATAATTTTTTTACACTGACATGCTGGTGTTGCCCTATACTTTTCATTTTCACAAGAGGTAAAAGGGAAAAAAGACCCTCTAAATTTGTAACAAAATTTACGGAGATACCCCATATGTGGGCGCAAAGTGCTCTGGGGCGCACAACAAGGCTCAGAAGGGAGAGTGCACCATGTACATTTGAGGCGATTTGCACAGGGGTGGCTGATTGTTACAGCAGTTCTGACATAAACGCAAAACAATAAATATCCATATTTGACCCCATTTTGGAAACTACACCCCTCACGGAATGCAATAAGGGGTGCAGTGAGCATTTACACCCCACTGGTGTATGACAGATTTTTGGAACAGTGTTCTGTGAAAATGAAAAATAAAATTTTTGATTTGCACAGTCCACTGTTTCAAATATCTGTCAAACGCCAGTGGGGTGTAAATGTTCACTGCACCCCTTATTAAATTCCATTAGGGGTATAGTTTCCAAAATGGGGTCACATGTGGGGGGGGGGTCCACTGTTCTGGCACCATAGGGGCTTCCTAAATGGGACATGCACCCCAAAAACCCTTTCAGAAAAACTCACTCTCCAAAATCCCATTGTCGCTCCTTCCCTTCTGAGCCCTCTACTGCGCCCGCCGAACACTTTACATACGCATATGAGGTATTTCTTACTCGAGAGAAATTGGGTTACAAATTTTAGGGTGATTTCTCTCCTTTGACCCCTTGTAAAAATTCAAAAATTGGGTCTACAAGAAAATGCGAGTGTAAAAAATGAAGATTTAGAATTTTCTCCTTCACTTTGCTGCTATTCCTGTGAAACACCTAAAGGGTTAAAACACTTACTGAATGTCATTTTGAATAATTTGGGGGGTGCAGTTTTTATAATGGGGTCATTTATGGGGTATTTCTAATATAAAGACCCTTAAAATCCACTTCCAACCTGAACTGGGCCCTGAAAAATTACGATTTTGAAAATCTTGAGAAAAATTGGAAAATTGCTGCTGAACTTTGAAGCCCTCTGGTGTCTTCCAAAAGTAAAAACTTGTCAATTTTTTTATGCAAACACAAAGTAGACATATTTTATATGTGAATCCATATGTAATTTATTTGGAATATCCATTTTCCTTTCAAGCAGAGACTTTCAAATTTAGAAAAATGCTAAATTTTCTAAATTTTCATGAAATTTTTAGATTTTTTACCAAGAAAGGATGCAAATATCAGTGACATTTTACCAATAACATAAAGTAGAATATGTCACGAAAAAACAATCTCGGAATCAGAATGATAAGTAAAAGCATTCCAAAGTTATTAATGTTTAAGGTGACAGTGGTCAGATTTTCAAAAAATGCCCAGGTCATGAAGGTGAAAATGGGCTGGGTCATGAAGGGGTTAAACGACATTGGGTATAAATGTATACCTTTTTCGTCAGTATCTTAACACATACTATGGTGTAAATATAGGCCCTGGAGTGTTAAATTACTATGGATTGAATGCAGAAGCTGCTTACACTTCATAGGCGGTGAGGGATGGCTACTAACAGTACTGGCAACCTTATTGTTAAAGACTGGTGTCAGTGATCCTGCCACTTCCATCATTAAAGGGGTACTTCGGGGAACTAAACCCATAGCCCATCCTTTCCCTCTCAACAAACTATTTATTTGTCTAAAGATCATTCATTAGCTATATAGAGCCATTTCCATCTTTCAGTTGTCACATGCAGGGGGTGAGAGAAATACATCATTCTCATATTCTCCTTGTCTCTATGCAAAGCCCTCACTGAAACTAGCCCCCATCCTCTTGGAAGACAAACACCATGTGATTTCTGTCTTGTTTACAGTCACACCTCCCCTCACTCTCCCCTCCCTGTGTGAGGATCTTGATGGGAGAGAAACAGCAAAGTGTCTCCTCTGCACATAATTCTGCTCTTTTCCTGCTATAGATCTAATCACTGACTTGTGCCATTCAGAGCATACCATGATTTATTGCTGGTGGGAAGGATAGTTTAAAAGAAAAGACATTTACAGTGTGTGCTGCTCAATGTTTTTACAACAAGACATAGCATGCACGCAGATAGTAGGAGCAATTGGCTGAGCGGAGCAGAGCGGCTCTGACTTCTGGGAGTTGTAGTCTGGGATAAAAGCAAGGAAAAAATAATATTTAGGAGACACAGGGGCCACAGGAGAAAAATTACATGGATAACTACAGGGGACACAGAACAGGTATTGTGGTGGCTTTGACATATTTTTGTTTACTTCCACGGAGCACCACTTTAACCCTTTAAAGGTTGTGATAAATGCTGATCACTGTGCCTACAGTGAAAGAAAAAGATATTGGTAGCTCAGTGGAGCTCATTGGATCATGGTTCAGCAGTATGATAAGATAAAATGACAGCAAATGGTTCCCTTACCTGGCACCTGCCACCAGATTAACGTGGCCGGGATGCAGCTTGGGGAAGCCAGGCATTATCAGTAGAGCACCACTGTTTAATGCCATGCAATAGCATAGCAGTGAACAGTAAATGCAATTTAATGATTGCATGTAAAAATGAATGCATTTTACCATGAAGTAAACTGCATAAAAAAAAAAAAAATCCTTTCAATTTCCTATGACAAATAATTATTTATTTAAATTAAAATATATATAAAATGAATACATATTTATCTATTCTAAAAATAAAAGAGGAAATTATATAAGGGGTAATTGGATGGATTGTGTGGCTTTTCTCTGCAGTCTTTTTATTTGACTATGCTACAGGGGCTGTAAAGTTAGTGTAGTTCATAATATAGTGTCTGTACCTGTGTGTGATGGTTTTACTCACAATTCTTATGTGATTTTCACCCCAATATTTGTTTTTAACAGCATACAAAATGACTGTTGTCTCAAATTTTTCTCAGTTTGCAATGCGGCCAAGACCTAACTCACTAGTCAGCTGATGATAGGGAGCCTGTCTGCTTCAATGGGTGGAGGGATCACTTGGTGGGAGAGAGAGATCAATCTGTATATAATGCAACAACTGTAGGCACCCTGATTGAAAACCACAGGTCTTTTGAATGGATGCAGCTCATTTATGTTTCAATGGGTGGGCTGGCTGATGTGTGGGAGGGAGGAAAATTGAATTATGGGATTTGTAGGCAAAGAAGAAAACTCAAAAAGGAAATACAATTTCACGAAAAGCTATCCACAGTATTATGGTAATCTCACCACATAGCCATTTAGCTCCAAGACAAGTGCAGATACTTCCTAAGCATGTCCATTACTGTCTGCATGGTAAGTACTAAAATCACCTTATGGTGGATAACCCCTTCAATAAATTAACATTTTAAATGCACAATCTGCATGTAATATAAGGTGATATAATAAACCTAAACTTGCTATTTTCTTAAATATATTGGAGTTCTATTTCCCTGGAAACATGTATATATTTAACTGTTTAATTAGAAAATAATACAATAGAGTAAATCTTCTGGTTTCATCTATAGCAACACAACTACAGCTGCTTCAGCACAGAATATCATTCTTATGCTAAGATATTCACATTTTTTAAATGTAATGGAAGCAGTCATAAACCAATTCTGTTCCATCAGTTCACACATATGCTTCGAAGAGATACAGTTCAGAATATAAATGCCTCATATATCTTTGAATGAAAGCTTTCTCTTACATTAAGTTTTCAAAACAAAGACCCCTACAAAACTGATGATACAATGTGTGTGTGTGTATATATATATCTATATCTATCTATCTATCTATCTATCTATCTATCTATCTATATATATATATATATATATATATAAATATAAAAAAACAAAACAAAAAAAAACTACCTTACTGTTAGAGAAGAATCATTTTCCTGTGTGGCATAATTATCATTAACGAGAGAAAAAATGTTTAAATCCTAATAAATCAACCCGGATTGACTGACCATGCATCCAAATTGCTGCATTATTCACAGTGGAATTACTTAATAGATTAACTGCAAATTGGCCTCTAAATTAAATTTAGGATTTCATTTTTCATATCTTCTGTATTATGACAGATGAGGAAAGTATCTCATATAAATGGCAGTGATGGCCTAAAGTTTTATTATTCAACCTTAGGATAAAACTAAACTGTCTCTGTTCATGGTAATATTAGCTCAATTTAGTTTGCCAAGCATAATAAACACTGGTATAAACTGGCATACAGTCTATCACATTTTCTGCTATATCATAGAGGACAGTAGAGCAATAGACTTCCCTCCACATAAACGCTAGCAGGCATATAGTGCTGTAAAAGATGATGTCATTTAGTTTCCCTGAAAAGCTGAGGGGAACACAACACAGTATTCAATAAATTATTGCAATTATGTAAATTATTTACATGTTTTTTTTTTGTTTGTTTCCACGGTTTATACTTATAGTCAAGCAATCTATAGCTTGACATAAATATAGAATTTATATGCAGGAACTTACCTCCACAGAGAAAGCCACAATGCTTATTGCCAAGGATCAAAAGACACAGATAAAAAGCATATTTACAGTTTTTATTACACCCAGTTAAATCCCAGGGAATGCTCACATTCTATATTCATTTTTAAATTGAGTAAGGGGCACTCACACATTGTACAGTCTTGGACCAGATGTTTAGTATTGTACTTGTCTTTAACAGCAATCATTTGGATCTGCACATCTGACGAATATATTCTACTCCTATGAAACATGGTTGATGCTACTGTATGTACCTTCTCAGTACTACTTACCACCACCTAGTAGGCTTGAGATCCACAAATGTATAATACATTTTTATAACTGACATGTAGAGAAACAGAATATGGCAGCACATCCATAACTTGTAATATGATCTAATTGCTTCTCAGCATAATTTTGCCACCTGATAAAAGTGGGCCCCTCAGCTAAGACAGGCATAGCACAGGGTGACGACCACAGCCACTGTGACACCAAGACCACAGAAGGAATGACCCAGTGGTCAGGCAGCTCCATTGCTGCCCGACCAAGCCCCCTGCTCTGGGCCACACCACTCCACAGACAAATCACCACAGCAACAATGACTGCCACAGAGCACCACACCAATGTGAACACCTACCATGTGATCCCTGCCAGAGGGCTAGGAGAATTCTGAGGAAACATACAGTTTTGTGTTATGTATGTTCACCTGTCCTGCTTTATGGATGTACAAGTAAATATGTATTAACCCCTTAAGGATCAAGCCCATTTTCACCTTAAGGACCAGAGCATTTTTTGCACATCTGACCACTGTCACTTTAAGCATTAAAGGAGTACTGTAATGCACTTTTTTGTTGCCCAAAATGTTTCCTGCTGCTGTACCTTTCTATCAATGTCCTCCTTCCTGGAAACTGTCCGGCCATTTTCCTGCTTCAGCGCCACGAGTTTCCCGGATTTCAGGGTTATGGTGGTGTGGAGGATGACGTAAAAATCCTCATCCCCCATGCTGCTATGCTCCAGCTTCCTGTCCCTCCGTGCCTCAATCCTCCCCTACCTCATCCTTTCCCCTCCCTAGTAATTTCAATAAATCCTCCCCCCATTGCCGCCCACGACAGTGGGCGGCACACCAATCCTCCACACCAATCAAAGGGAGCCCAGCCGATGCACCCGTCTCACAGTGGAGATCTAGCTATGCGAGGACACTGTTATAGCAGCGTAACTAGCAGGGATATCTGGGCTGCCGGGAGTGCACATGCGCAATGAAGTAAGCCTGCGCTATAATATTTACTAAATGGTTTCATGAATATCCATTTCAGTCTCGGCAGCGTAATTAGCAGGGATATAATTGGCCTGCTGAAGTCACATGTCCAGTCCCGGCACTGTAGTAAGTGCGCAGGCACAGATGGAAGGCTGTGATTGGCGAGGGGAATCCAGAGGCATTTGCACAGCCCAGCAAATTGCGGCTGTGCAAACGAAGGGAGCATGAATATGTAAACTGTGGGAGTGATCCACAGGAGGCTAGGGGGGTCGGCAGAGAGCAGGGAGGATCATATGAAAGGCGATGTTTCGTTACCAAAATGGCCGCGGCCCACCGAATGCATAGGGGACGAAATTCATCATTGTGAAACCCAGGCTGTACTTCTGGATTTCTGAAACTCAGGGATGCGGGGATATTACTGAGTGGAGGTAATTAACAATGTTATATAACTTATGATTATCTTTTCAATTTTCCAAACTAAATTTGCTCCGGAGTACTCCTTTAATAATTCTGGGATGCTTTTACTTATGAATTTGATTCCGATACTGTTTTTTCATGACATGTTCTACTTTAACATGGTGGTACATTTCCGTGGATACTTGCATCATTTCTTGGTGAAAAATGTTATGAAAAATTAGAAAATGTAGCATTTTTCTAACTTTGAAGCTCTCTGCTTGTAAGAAAAATAGACAAACAAAAAAATTATATATTGATTCACATATGCAATATGTATACTTTATGTTGACATTATAAAGTTGACAGGTTTTTGAAGACATCAGAGGGCTTCAAAGCTCAGAAGTAATTTTCCAATATTTCACAAAATTAGCAAAATCTGAGTTTTTCAAGGACCAGTTCAGCTTTGAAGTGAATTTTCGGGGGCCTTTATATTAGAAATACCCCATAAATTACCCCATTATAAAAACTGCAGCCCTCAAAGTATACAAAATGATATTCAGAAAGTCTGTTAAGCCTTTAGGTGTTTCACAGTAATAGCAGCAAAATGAAGGAGAAAATTCAAAATCTCCATCTTTTACACTAACATGTTCTTGTTGACCCAGTTTTTGAATTTTAAAAGGGGTAAAAGAAGAAAAAGACCCCTAAAATGTGTAACCCAATTTCTCTCGAGTAAGGAAATACCTCATATGTGAACATAAAGTGCTCTGTGGGTGCACTAGATGGCTCAGAAGGGAAGGAGTGACAATGAGAGAGTCAGTTTTTCTGAAGTGTTTTTTTTTTTTTTTTGGGGGGGGGGGGGGGGGGCATGTCACATTTAGTAAGCCCCTATGGTGCCAGAAAAGCAAAAAAAAAATAAAAAAAAGACATGGAGTTCTATTTTGGAAACTACACCCCTCAAGGAACGTAACAAGCAGTCCAGTGAGCCATAACACCCCACAGGTTCGTTAAAGTTGGATGTGTAAATGAATTTTTTTTTTCACTAAAGTGCTGGTTTTCCCCCAAATTTGACATTTTTACAAGGGGTAATAGGAGAAAATTCCCCCCGAAATTTGTAACCCCATCTCTTCTGAGTATGGAAATATCCCATGCGTGGACGTCAAGTGCACTGCGGGCGCACTACAATGCTCAGAAGAGAGGAGTCACATTTGGCTTTTGGAAAGCAAATTTTGCTGAAATGCTTTTTGGGGGGCATTTAGGAAGCCCCTATCGTGCCAGAACAGCAAAAAAAAAAAAAAAAAAACATATGGCATACTATTTTGGAAACTACCCCCCTCAAGGGGTGTAGTGAGGGGTACAGTGAGCTTTAAAACCCCGCAGGTGTTTGACAAATTTCTACTAAAGTTGGACGTGAAAATGAAAAATTTAATTTTTTTCACTAAAATGCAGGTGTTACCCCAAATTTTTCATTTTCACAAGGGGTAAAAGGAGAAAAAGCATTCCAAAATTTGCAACCCCAATTCTTTTGAGTATGGAAATACCCCATATGTGGATGTTAAGTGCTCTGCTGGCGCACTACAATAATCAGAAGAGAAGGAGCGCCACTGGGCTTTTGGAGAGAGAATCTGGTTGGAATAGAAGTCGGGGGCCATGTGCGTTTACAAAGCCCCCCGTGTGCCAGAACCTTGGACCCCCCACATGTGACCCCATTTTGGAAACTACACCCCTCACAGAATTTAATAAGGGGTGCAGTCTGGCTTTTGACAGACCTTTGGAACAGTGGGCTGTGTAAATGAAAACATGTATTTTTCATTTTCAAGGACCACTGTTCCAAAAATCTGTCAGACACCTGTTGGGGGGAAATTCTTATTGCAACCCTTATTACATTCCATGAGGAATGTTGTTTCCAAAATGGGGTCACAAGTAGGGGGAGGAGTGTCCATTATTCTGGCACCATGGGGGCTTTGTAAACACACATGGCCTTCAATTTCTGACAAATTTTCTCTCCAAAAGCCCAATGGCGCTCCTTCTCTTCTGAGCATTGTAATTAGCCAGCAGAGCACTCCACATATGGAGTATTTCCATACTGAGAAGAAATGGGACTACAAATTTTTGTGTGGCTTTTTTCTTATTTTCCCTTGTGAAAAATGAAAAATGTAGGGTAACACAAGAATTTTTGTGAAAACATTTTTTTCATTATTCTCACATTCAACTTTAATGAAAATGTGTTAAACACCTGTGGGGCGTTAAGGCTCACTATACCCCTTGTTATGTTCCGTGAGGGGTGTAGTTTCCAAAAGGGGGTGACATGTGGGTATTTATTTTTTTGCGTTTATGTCAGAACCATTGTAAAATCAGCCACCCCTGTGCAAATCACCAATTTAGACCTCAAATGTACATGGTGCGCTCTCACTTCTGAGACATGGTGTGCGCCATCGAGCACTTTGCGTCCACATATGGGGTATTTCCGTACTCAAGAGAAATTGCGTGTACAAATTTTGGGGTCTTTTTTTCCTTTTACCGCTTGTGAAAATTAAAAGTATGAGGCAACACCAGCATGTTAGTGTAACTTTACCTTTTCATAAGGGGTAAAAGGAGAAAAGCCCCCAAAATATGTAACGCAATTTCTCCTGAGTACCGAAATACCCCATATGTGGCCCTAAACTGTTGCCTTGAAATAGGACAGGGCTCCAAAGCGAGAGAGCGCCATGCGCATGTGAGGCCTGAATTGGGGATTTGCTTCCGCAACCAAAATACACTACGCCAGTGTTTCCCAAACAGGGTGTCTCCAGCTGTTGCAGAACTTCAAGCATGCCTTGACAGTCAGTGGCTGCCTGGCAATACTGGGAGTTGTTGTTTTTCAAAAGCTGGAGGCTCTGTTTTGGAAACAGGGCCGTACAAGACATTTTTTTTTTATTGGGGGGGCTGTGTAAGGGTGTGTAAATGTAGTGTTTTACCTTACTTTATTTTGTGTAGTGCAGTGTTTTTAGGGTACATTCACACAGGCGGGGGTTTAAAACGAGTTTTCCGCTGGGAGTTTGAGCTGTGGCCTTCAATTCAGGACAAATTTTTTCTCCAAAAGCCCAATGGTGCTCCTTCTCTTCTGATCATTGTAGTGCGCCAGCAGAGTACTTTACATCCACATATGGGGTATGTTCTTACTCAGAAGAAATAGAATTACACATTTTGGGGGGATTTTTTCCTATTTTCCCTAGTGAAAAGGAAAAATTTTGGGTAACACCAGCATTTTTTTTTTTCATTTTCCCATCCAACTTTATTGAAAATTGTCAAACACCTGTGGGATGTTAAGGTTCACTTTACCCCTTATTACATTCCGTGAGGGGTGTATTTTCCAAAATGGGGTCACATGTGGGTATTTAATTTTTTTGCGTTTATGTCAGAACAGAATTGTTACGCCGAGCGCTCCGGGTCCCCGCTCCTCCCCGGAGCGCTCGCTTCACTCTCCCCGCTGCAGCGCTCCGGTCACGTCCTCTGACCCGGGGCGCTGCGATTCCGCTGCCAGCCGGGATGCGATTCGCGATGCGGGTAGCGCCCGCTCGCGATGCGCACCCCGGCTCCCCTACCTGACTCGCTCTCCGTCTGTTCTGTCCCGGCGCGCGCGGCCCCGCTCCCTAGGGCGCGCGCGCGCCGGGTCTCTGCGATTTAAAGGGCCACTGCGCCGCTGATTGGCGCAGTGGTTCCAATTAGTGTGTTCACCTGTGCACTGCCCTATATCACCTCACTTCCCCTGCACTCCCTTGCCGGATCTTGTTGCCTTGTGCCAGTGAAAGCGTTCCTTGTGTGTTCCTTGCCTGTGTTTCCAGACCTTCTGCCGTTGCCCCTGACTACGATCCTTGCTGCCTGCCCCGACCTTCTGCTACGTCCGACCTTGCTTCTGCCTACTCCCTTGTACCGCGCCTATCTTCAGCAGCCAGAGAGGTGAGCCGTTGCTAGTGGATACGACCTGGTCACTACCGCCGCAGCAAGACCATCCCGCTTTGCGGCGGGCTCTGGTGAAAACCAGTAGTGGCTTAGAACCGGTCCACTAGCACGGTCCACGCCAATCCCTCTCTGGCACAGAGGATCCACTACCTGCCAGCCGGCATCGTGACAGTAGATCCGGCCATGGATCCCGCTGAAGTTCCTCTGCCAGTTGTCGCTGACCTCACCACGGTGGTCGCCCAGCAGTCACAACAGATAGCGCAACAAGGCCAACAGCTGTCTCAACTGACCGTTATGCTACAACAGTTACTACCACAGCTTCAGCAGTCATCTCCTCCGCCAGCTCCTGCACCTCCTCCGCAGCGAGTGGCCGCTCCTGGGCTACGCCTATCCTTGCCGGATAAATTTGATGGGGACTCTAAGTTTTGCCGTGGCTTTCTTTCCCAATGTTCCCTGCATCTGGAGATGATGTCGGACCTGTTTCCCACTGAAAGGTCTAAGGTGGCTTTCGTAGTCAGCCTTCTGTCCGGAAAAGCCCTGTCATGGGCCACACCGCTCTGGGACCGCAATGACCCCGTCACTGCCTCTGTACACTCCTTCTTCTCGGAAATCCGAACTGTCTTTGAGGAACCTGCCCGAGCCTCTTCTGCTGAGACTGCCCTGTTGAACCTGGTCCAGGGTAATTCTTCCGTTGGCGAGTATGCCGTACAATTCCGTACTCTTGCTTCAGAATTGTCCTGGAATAATGAGGCCCTCTGTGCGACCTTCAAAAAAGGCCTATCCAGCAACATTAAAGATGTTCTGGCCGCACGAGAAATTCCTGCTAATCTACATGAACTTATTCACCTAGCCACTCGCATTGACATGCGTTTTTCCGAAAGGCGTCAGGAACTCCGCCAAGATATGGACTCTGTTCGCACGAGGCGTTTCTTCTCCTCGGCTCCTCTCTCCTCTGGTTCCCTGCAATCTGTTCCTGTGCCTTCTGCCGTGGAGGCTATGCAGGTCGACCGGTCTCGCCTGACACCTCAAGAGAGGACACGACGCCGTATGGAGAACCTCTGCCTGTACTGTGCTAGTACCGAACACTTCCTGAGGGATTGTCCTATCCGTCCTCCCCGCCTGGAAAAACGTACGCTGACTCCGCACAAGGGTGAGACAGTCCTTGATGTCTACTCTGCTTCTCCACGTCTTACAGTGCCTGTGCGGATGTCTGCCTCTGCCTTCTCCTTCCCTGCTGTGGCCTTCTTGGACTCTGGATCTGCAGGAAATTTTATTTTGGCCTCTCTCGTCAACAGGTTCAACATCCCAGTGACCAGTCTCGCCAGACCCCTCTACATCAATTGTGTAAATAATGAAAGATTGGACTGTACCATACGTTTCCGCACGGAACCCCTTCTTATGAGCATCGGATCTCATCACGAGAGGATTGAACTTTTGGTCCTCCCCAATTGCACCTCGGAAATTCTCCTTGGACTTCCCTGGCTTCAACTTCATTCCCCAACCCTGGATTGGTCCACTGGGGAGATCAAGAGTTGGGGGTCCGCTTGTTCCAAGAACTGTCTAAAACCGGTTCCCAGTAACCCTTGCCGTAACTCTGTGGTTCCTCCAGTAACCGGTCTCCCTAAGGCCTATATGGACTTCGCGGATGTTTTCTGCAAAAAACAAGCTGAGACTCTACCTCCTCACAGGCCTTATGATTGTCCTATCGACCTCCTCCCGGGCACTACTCCACCCCGGGGCAGAATTTATCCTCTCTCTGCCCCGGGGAGACTCTTGCCATGTCTGAATACGTCCAGGAGAATCTAAAAAAGGGCTTTATCCGTAAATCCTCCTCTCCTGCCGGAGCCGGATTTTTCTTTGTGTCCAAAAAAGATGGCTCCCTACGTCCTTGCATTGACTACCGCGGTCTTAATAAAATCACGGTTAAGAACCGCTACCCCTTACCCCTCATCTCTGAACTCTTTGATCGCCTCCAAGGTGCCCACATCTTTACTAAATTGGACTTAAGAGGCGCCTATAACCTCATCCGCATCAGAGAGGGGGATGAGTGGAAAACGGCATTTAACACCAGAGATGGACACTTTGAGTATCTGGTCATGCCCTTTGGCCTGTGCAACGCCCCTGCCGTCTTCCAAGACTTTGTCAATGAAATTTTTCGTGATCTGTTATACTCCTGTGTTGTTGTATATCTGGACGATATCCTAATTTTTTCTGCCAATCTAGAAGAACACCGCCAGCATGTCCGTATGGTTCTTCAGAGACTTCGTGACAATCAACTCTATGCCAAAATTGAGAAATGTCTGTTTGAATGCCAATCTCTTCCTTTTCTAGGATATTTGGTCTCTGGCCAGGGACTACAGATGGATCCAGACAAACTCTCTGCCGTCTTAGATTGGCCACGCCCCTCCGGACTCCGTGCTATCCAACGCTTTTTGGGGTTCGCCAATTATTACAGGCAATTTATTCCACATTTTTCTACCATTGTGGCTCCTATCGTGGCTTTAACCAAAAAAAATGCTGATCCCAAGTCCTGGCCTCCTCAAGCAGAAGACGCCTTTAAACGACTCAAGTCTGCCTTTTCTTCGGCTCCCGTGCTCTCCAGACCTGACCCTTCCAAACCCTTCCTATTGGAAGTTGATGCCTCCTCAGTGGGAGCTGGAGCTGTTCTTCTACAAAAAAATTCTTCCGGGCATGCTGTCACTTGTGGTTTTTTCTCTAGGACCTTCTCTCCAGCGGAGAGGAACTACTCCATCGGGGATCGAGAGCTTCTAGCCATTAAATTAGCACTTGAGGAATGGAGGCATCTGCTGGAGGGATCAAGATTTCCTGTTATTATCTACACCGACCACAAGAACCTCTCCTACCTCCAGTCTGCCCAACGGCTGAATCCTCGCCAGGCCCGGTGGTCTCTGTTCTTTGCCCGATTTAATTTTGAGATTCACTTTCGTCCTGCCGATAAGAACATTAGGGCCGATGCTCTCTCTCGTTCCTCGGATGCCTCAGAAGTTGATCTCCCTCCGCAACACATCATTCCACCTGACTGCCTGATCTCCACTTCTCCTGCCTCCATCAGGCAGACTCCTCCAGGAAAGACCTTTGTTTCTCCACGCCAACGCCTCGGAATCCTCAAATGGGGTCACTCCTCCCATCTCGCAGGTCATGCGGGCATCAAGAAATCTGTGCAACTCATCTCCCGCTTCTATTGGTGGCCGACTCTGGAGACGGATGTTGGGGACTTTGTGCGAGCTTGCACTATCTGTGCCCGGGATAAGACTCCTCGCCAGAAGCCCGCTGGTTTTCTTCATCCTCTGCCTGTCCCCGAACAGCCTTGGTCTCTGATTGGTATGGATTTTATTACTGATTTACCCCCTTCCCGTGGCAACACTGTTATTTGGGTGGTCGTTGATCGATTCTCCAAAATGGCACATTTCATCCCTCTTCCTGGTCTTCCTTCTGCGCCTCAGTTGGCTAAACAATTTTTTGTACACATTTTTCGTCTTCACGGGTTGCCTACGCAGATTGTCTCGGATAGAGGTGTCCAATTCGTGTCTAAATTCTGGAGGGCTCTCTGTAAACAACTCAAGATTAAATTAAATTTTTCCTCTGCATATCATCCCCAGTCCAATGGACAAGTAGAAAGAATTAACCAGATCTTGGGTGATTATTTGCGACATTTTGTTTCCTCCCGCCAGGATGACTGGGCAGATCTCCTTCCATGGGCCGAATTCTCGTATAACTTCAGGGTCTCTGAATCTTCCTCCAAATCCCCATTTTTCGTGGTGTACGGCCGTCACCCTCTTCCCCCCCTCCCTACCCCCTTGCCCTCTGGTCTGCCCGCTGTGGATGAAATTTCTCGTGACCTTTCCATTATATGGAGAGAGACCCAAAATTCTCTCTTACAGGCTTCTTCACGCATGAAGAGGTTCGCGGATAAGAAAAGAAGAGCTCCTCCCGTTTTTTCCCCTGGAGACAAGGTATGGCTCTCCGCTAAATATGTCCGCTTCCGTGTCCCTAGCTACAAGTTGGGACCACGCTATCTTGGTCCTTTCAAAATTTTGTGTCAAATCAATCCTGTCTCTTATAAACTTCTTCTTCCTCCTTCTCTTCGTATCCCTAATGCCTTTCACGTCTCTCTTCTCAAACCACTCATCCTCAACCGTTTTTCTCCCAAATCTGTTCCTCCCACTCCTGTTTCCGGCTCCTCGGACATCTTCTCGGTCAAAGAAATTTTAGCTGCCAAAAAGGTCAGAGGGAAAAATTTTTTTTTAGTGGACTGGGAGGGTTGTGGTCCTGAAGAGAGATCCTGGGAACCTGAGGACAACATCCTAGACAAAAGTCTGCTCCTCAGGTTCTCAGGCTCTAAGAAGAGGGGGAGACCCAAGGGGGGGGTACTGTTACGCCGAGCGCTCCGGGTCCCCGCTCCTCCCCGGAGCGCTCGCTTCACTCTCCCCGCTGCAGCGCTCCGGTCACGTCCTCTGACCCGGGGCGCTGCGATTCCGCTGCCAGCCGGGATGCGATTCGCGATGCGGGTAGCGCCCGCTCGCGATGCGCACCCCGGCTCCCCTACCTGACTCGCTCTCCGTCTGTTCTGTCCCGGCGCGCGCGGCCCCGCTCCCTAGGGCGCGCGCGCGCCGGGTCTCTGCGATTTAAAGGGCCACTGCGCCGCTGATTGGCGCAGTGGTTCCAATTAGTGTGTTCACCTGTGCACTGCCCTATATCACCTCACTTCCCCTGCACTCCCTTGCCGGATCTTGTTGCCTTGTGCCAGTGAAAGCGTTCCTTGTGTGTTCCTTGCCTGTGTTTCCAGACCTTCTGCCGTTGCCCCTGACTACGATCCTTGCTGCCTGCCCCGACCTTCTGCTACGTCCGACCTTGCTTCTGCCTACTCCCTTGTACCGCGCCTATCTTCAGCAGCCAGAGAGGTGAGCCGTTGCTAGTGGATACGACCTGGTCACTACCGCCGCAGCAAGACCATCCCGCTTTGCGGCGGGCTCTGGTGAAAACCAGTAGTGGCTTAGAACCGGTCCACTAGCACGGTCCACGCCAATCCCTCTCTGGCACAGAGGATCCACTACCTGCCAGCCGGCATCGTGACAAGAATGCAGTAATGAAGTGTCATCACATTGACTGAAAAATCACCGAGTCACTTTGAACCCCAGGCCATGTAAAAACCGTAAAGACAGCATACAAAGGTGACTTTAAAAAAATTATAATTTTGGGGTACATGGATGCATTAACTTTAGAATTAATTTTTAAAAAACAACAAATGTAGAATAACCTCCGAAACATGCATTGTTAGGTCCCAAAAAAACTGTACCTCAAAGTATCAACCTGGCAAAACACAGTACTTCATATATTTTTGCAGGGTAAGCACAAAATAAAAAAAAATAAAAAAATCATGTCTATGGAAACTTTGCATTTTATATTTTACAATATATTCAGAACCTAGTTTTCTTAAACTTTTTGTTTCGTACAGTTAAGCACAAACGTAGTGCGTTTAAAATAGGAAGCATTAAACTTAGTGGCAGAAAAATCATTAAAGATAATTAAAGTTTTCTTCTATTAGAATTAGAGAGGTATTTATATGGTAAAAGCCAAGTAAGGTAAATCTTATTACAATTGTGTGGTAAAAAGTTATTATATAGGTCAGTTTATACTAATCTTTTCAATTAAATGTCAGGTCAAAAGCCTAACATGGTTTCACTAACTTCTGAAGCATCCAAGATTAAAAAACAAGCAAGCTAATAATGAAAAGCTAAAAAGTCGAGAACACTGAACATACAAGTATAATACTTGATGACTATGTTAAGTTAATCTTTCTTAGAACCAAAAGAAACTAAAATGTTTTAAACGCTACCCCAGATTAAAGTTATGTTTATTGTTTTATTATTTATCAGTTTTTATTCGATTTTTGAGGATTATTTTATTTTATAGTTTTCCCAAATATATTAAATCTGTTACATACCTTATACTCAAAATGTAAAACCAATATCATTCATATAGTCTTAGGCTGTGTTTACACATAGTATTTTGGTCAGTATTTTTAGCCAAAAACAGGAGTACAACCAGCAGAGCAAAAGACTAGAATAGAAAGACTTGTGGTTTTGGCTAAAAATATTGACCAAAATACTGACCGAAAAAAACTATACCTGAATCCAGCCTCCAGAGGAACTTGTTTCCCCTAGCAATTTATGTCTCAAAGTTAGGCTCAAAAATAGCATTAGTGTGTGTTCACATATGAAAATGGTGTGGCTACAAGAAAAATAATATTATTAAAATGTGCAATTGTGTATTTTTTTATGCATCTGCTGCAAAATTATGGATTGGGATCTAACCATTTTAGGCCTCAAGAAGCATCTCCTTAACCCCTTAAGGACGCAGGACGTAAATGTACGTCCTGGTGCGGTGGTACTTAACGCACCAGGACGTACATTTACGTCCTATGCATAACCACGGGCATCGGAGAGATGCCCGTGTCATGCGCGGCTGATCCCGGCTGCTGATCGCAGCCAGGGACCCGCCGGCAATGGCCGACGCCTGCGATCTCGCGGGCGTCAGCCATTAACCCCTCAGGTGCCGGGATCAATACAGATCCCGGCATCTGCGGCAGTGCGCGATTTGAATGAACGATCGGATCGCCCGCAGCGCTGCTGCGGGGATACGATCATTCAGAACGCCGCACGGAGGTCCCCTCTCCTTCCTCCGTCCGGCTCCCGGCGTCTCCTGCTCTGGTCTGAGATCGAGCAGACCAGAGCAGAAGATGACCGAAAACACTGATCTGTTCTATGTTCTATACATAGAACAGATCAGTATTAGCAATTATGGTATTGCTATGAATAGTCCCCTATGGGGACTATTCAAGTGTAAAAAAAAATGTAAAAAAATGTAAAAGTAAAAAAAAAGTAAAAAATCCCCTCCCCCAATAAAAAAAGTAAAACGTCCGTTTTTTCCTATTTTACCCCCAAAAAGCATAAGAAATAAATTTTATAGACATATTTGGTATCGCCGCGTGCGTAAATGTCTGAACTATTAAAATAAAATGTTAATGATCCCATACTGTGAACGGTGTGAACGAAAAAAAAAAAGTCCAAAATTGCTACTTTTTGAATACATTTTATTAAAAAAAATTATAAAAAATGAATTAAAAGTTTTTATATGCAAATGTGGTATTAAAAAAAAGTACAGATCATGGCGCAAAAAATGAGCCCCCATACCGCCGCTTATACTTATACGGAAAAATAAAAAAGTTAGAGGTCATCAAAATAAAGGGATTCTAAACGTACTAATTTGGTTAAAAAGTTTGTGATTTTTTTTAAGCACAACAATAATATAAAAGTATGAAATAATGGGTATCATTTTAATCGTATTGACCCTCAGAATAAAGATCACATGTCATTTTTACCATAAATTGTACGGCGTGAAAACGAAACCTTCCAAAATTAGCAAAATTGCGTTTTTCTTTTTAATTTCCCCACAAAAAATAGTGTTTTTTGGTTGCGCCATACATTTTATGATATAATGAGTTATGTAATTACAAAGGACAACTGGTCGCGCAAAAAACTAGCCCTCATACTAGTCTGTGGATGAAAATATAAAAGAGTTATGATTTTTAGAAGGCGAGGAGGAAAAAATGAAAATGTAAAAATTAAATTGTCTGAGTCCTTAAGGCCAAAATGGGCTGAGTCCTTAAGGGGTTAAAGGGGTACTCCAGTGATTTTTTTTTTTTTAAACGAACTGGTGCCAGAAAGTTAAACAGATTTATAAATTACTTATTTTTTTTATAAAAAATCTTATTTTTTTCCAGTACTTATCAGCTGCTGTATGCTCCACAGGAAGTTATTTTATTATTTCATTTCTTTTCTGTCTGACCGCAGTGCTCTCTGCTAACACCTCTGTCCATGTCAGGAACTGTCAAAAGCAGGAGAGGTTTGCTATGAAGAGTTGCTCCTGCTCTGGACAGTAGGTAATATTGTGCCTAGTAAGCTGTAAATCCTTGTGTGATGACTGGTTCTGCCAGAACCAATAGGGCTAATGATTTCTAGCCCTGTTGTTTGTTTTGGTTGCTGTGATGATGCCTATGTGCTCCTGGCTGTGGTTAATCTTGCTGAGCCAATTAGAGTCCTCCTGGTTGCAGCTCAGGCATTTATAAGGATATCCTTTTCAATCATTCTCTGCTTGTGATAGTTCTTAGTGATTTACCTAGCTATCACTGTGCTCATTCTGTTTATTCTGGCTTTGTGACTTTTGGCTTGGCTTTTGACTTCCCTTTGATACTCTGTTACAGTACTTCATGCTCTCCAGGTTTAGACTCGGCCCTCTGACTACGTACTTTTGTGTGTGCGTGTTAAGGTTTGTTTTCTGTTAGTAGTGTACCTCCAGCTTTTCCCAACCTTTTGTCAGTTTTGTAGTTTATTGTTTTGACTTTTTGACTATTCTTCACCTATTTAGGAAGGGTCTGTCATCGGGGTTACGGACCTGTCATCTAGGGCAGGTATGTAAGTAGGCAGGGACAGGGGAGTGGGCGAGAATAGTGTGCACTCCTTCCCTTCCCAGACGTGACACCTTGATAACACTTTTATATTGGATAAACCCCTTCCCTAATGGGCCACTTTTTTTGCACTTTTTTTTCCCTCCTCACCATCACACTTTCAATTTTCCACCTACAGACCCATTTGACGGTGTTTTTTGTGCCCCCAATTTTACTTTGTAATACCATTATTCATTTCACCATAATTCTACGGCAAATCCAGGAATAAAATATTTGTGGGACAAGATTGAAAAAAAACATGCCATTTTGTACATTTTGGGGGCTTCCGATTCTACACAGTGCAAATTATACTTTATCTTTATTCTGTTACAAGGATACCTAATTTATTTAGGTTTTATTTTATTTGACTACTTTGCACAAAAAATTATAACTACATGCACCAAAATTAGTATGTTTAAAATTGTCATCTTCTGACCCCTATAACTTAACTTTTTTTTCCTTATATATGCATGCTTGAAGGCTTTTTTTTGCACCATGATCTGAAGTTTTTATCAGAACCATTTTTATTTTGATGGCACCTTTTGTTTGCATTTCATAATTTTTTTTCTATCTATGAAGTGACCAAAAATATGCATTTCTGGATTTTTTTTATGCTTGTGCCTTTAACTGTGTGGTTTAATTAACATTAAGTTTTAATAGTTTGGACATTTATGCACAAGGAATACCACACGTTTATTTTTTTAAATTTTTTTTTTTTTAGTGAAGCAGTTAATGCATATTTTTATTTCTTTTTTTTGTTTATTTTTTACACTTGTTTTTAGTTCCCATAGGGGACTCTAAAAATTTAATCTTTAGATTGCATACACTGATCAATGTTTCTCCATAGGAGAGCATTGATCAGTGTTAATGGTGTTCCATTGCTTCAGCCTGGCAAAGCTGATGGCAAGGTTGGAGCACCAATCGGACAGCCAGGAGGAAGGTAAGAGATCTCCCCTGTCTTCTCAGATGAACGGGATGCCGCAGTTTCGCTGCGGCAGTACCGATCAGCCCACTGAGCTGGCTGGATACAGAATTAACCGCTTTTAGATGCTGCAATCAACTTTGATTTTGACGTATAAAGGGTTAATGCTTGACATCAGCCCAATCGGTGATGTCCGAGTATGATGCGCACTCTCCTGCTGAGCGCGCATCATAGAGCAGGAGCACGCAGTGGAAAAGGGTTAAACTGTTTTCAAGATAACCCTATCTCATCTGGCTTCTCTTATACTTGCATTTCCCTGCACCTGCCTATCCACAGGTATTCCTTACCAATGCTAAGTGACATTCTGCCTGGGCTTTTAAGCAGGGGTCCACTTTTAAGCTTGGGCTTTTAAGCTGGCAAATATAACTTATTCAGTGATTAACTAGTACATTTAACATTGGTTCATATTTTTTTATGCTTCAGAAATAAGATGACATAAATCAGAGGGGTTGTACTGGTGATGCATATATTAACACCTTAAGGACCAAGCCCATTTTGGCCTCACAGGGGTACTCCGCCCCTAGACGTCATATTCCCTATTTTATTTTACAATCTTCCCCAAAGAGGACATTTACAATCATGGCTGTAAATGTTTACACCCCTGAAAATGAAATATTTCTCACAGAAAAGGCTTGCTATACACATGATTATTCCCTTTGTGTATATTGGAACTAAACCAAAAAAGGCAGGGAAAAAAAGCTAGTTGGACATAATGTCACACCGAACTCCAAAAATGGTCTGGACAAAATTATTGGCACCCTTTCAAAATTGTGGAAAAATAAGATTGTTTCAAGCATGTGATGCTCCTTTAAATTCACCTGAGGCAAGTAACAGGTGGGCAATAAAAAATCACACCTGAAAGCAGATAAAAAGGAGAGAAGCTCACTTGGTCTTTGCATTGTGTGTCTGTGTGTGATACACTGAGCATGGAAAACAGAAAGAGGAGAAGAGAACTGTCTGAGGACTTGAGAACAAAAATTGTAGAAAAATATCAACAATTTTAAGGTTACAAGTATATTTCCAGAGATCTTGATTTGCCTTTGTGCACAGTGCGCAACATTATCAAGAAATTTGTAACCCATGGCACTGTAGTTAATCTCCCTGGGCATGGACGGAAGAGAAAAATTGATGAAAGGTGTCAACGCAGGATAGTCCGGATGGTGGAGAAGCAGCCCCAAACAAGTTCCAAAGATACTCAAGCTGCCCTGCAGGCTCAGGGAGCATCAGTGTCACCGTGAACTATCAGTCGACATTTAAATTAAATTAAATGCTATTGCAGAAGACCCAGGAAGACCCCACTGCTGACAAACAGACATAAAAAAGCAAAAATGCCATTTGCCAAAATGAACTTGAGTAAGCCAAAGTCCTTCTGGGAAAACGTCTTGTGGACAGATGAGACCAAGATAGAGCTTTTTGGTAAAGCACATTATTCTACCGTTTACCGAAAAATGGAATGAGGCATACAAAGAAAAAAACACTGTACCTACAATAAAATTTGGTGACAGTTCAATGATGTCTTGGGGTTGTTTTGCTGCCTCTGGCACTGGGTGACTTGAATGTGTACCAACGGATTTTGGGTCGCACTGCACAGCCCAGTGTCAGACAGCTGGGTTTGCTTCCCAGATCTTGGGTCTTCCAGCAGGACAATGACCCCAAACATACATCAAAAAGAAACCAGAAATGGACGGCAACAAAGCCCTGGAGAGTTCTGAAGTGGCCAGCAATGAGTCCAGATCTAGATCCCATTGTACTCCTGTGGAGATATCTTAAAATTGCTGTTGGGAAAAGGTGCCCTTCCAACAAGAGAGACCAGGAGCAGTGTGCAAAGGAAGAGTGGTCTAACATTCTGTCTGAGAGGTGTAAGAAGCTTGTTGATGGTTATAGGAAGCGACTAATTTCAGTTATTTTTCCAAAGGGTGTGCAACCAAATTTTAAGTTAAGGGTGCCAATAATTTTGTCCAGCCCATTTTTGAAGTTTGGTGTGACATTATGTCCAATTTGATTTTTTTCCTCCCTTTTTGGTTTAGTTTCAATACACACAAAGGGAATAAACATGTGGATAGTAAAACATGTGTTATTGCAATCCTTTTCTGTGAGAAATACTTAATTTTCTTGAAAAATTCCAGGGGTACCAACATTTACGGCCATGACTGTATATGCAATTATTAGATTGCATTTACTGTACAATGCTATGCCTCTGGCTTTCATTAGATTACATTTACTGTATAATGCTATGCCTTTGTATTTTTTTATTAGGGGAGGGGCTTTTATATAATTTTAAAAACTTTTTTTTGATTTACATGAAATTATTAGATTGCATTTACTGTATAATGCTATGCCTTTGGAATAGCATTACACAGTTAGATTGGCAATCCTCTGATATAGCCTGGCTAAGCAAGACTACATTATTGAATTGGCGATTGGGTGGCAGAAGGCAGGTAATACGACCCTCCTCCGCCATTTTGGCTCATGAAACCCTTGAGATCAGGTCGTAGGGGTTCTGTGAGCTCCACTGAGCTGCCGGCATTGATCACAGTGCCTAAAAGGTCAAATGCTGGGCATAAACAGCGAGTGTAAGGCTACTAATGGCAGCTCCTGCGCTCGCTTAAAAGCCGCTTAAGGATTCTAAAGTCCTTAAGTACCAGGGTGCTAGGGCATTCCTATATGCCCTTCATCCTTGACAATTGAAATTTTAGAATCCCAAATGGTATATCAAAAAAGGACTGAGACAGCTGAAGCTGAAGAAAAGAAGCACCAACATTTGCTCTTGGTGGAAGTAATCTTTCTTTGTTGCATACTATTATTGAAAGGTCCCCCAAGATTAATTCAACTGTAACCTCCACTTTTTGGATCAGACCAAGCAAGTCTTGGCCCAACCACAAGTCTCATAAAGTTAAGAGACAGCTGTCATTTCATGTTATCAGACTCGCAGTCATACAGTGATAATAGAGTATTCCTATTTTCATGGATATTTTGTGCCTGCTCCCCTCCTATTACCAACAACAATGGTGCCCAATAGGCACTTAAACCCTCATATGTCCCTCCACCGTAAACTTAACTTTTATTTCTTTATTAATTAAACTATGTGCACAGGTAGGTTAAAAACACAACCGCTATCTACTTTTGTAGTTTTTCCCATCCAAGCCCTAGTTTCTCAATGCAGGTCCTGGATTTTATATCCTTTTATTTCAATGATCCAGTATAATTGCACTTTATTTTTACAATTTTAAATCAGGGAAAGGATATTTAGTGCTATCTGATAGCACTTGCTAATGGCAATTGCCAATTGGGAAGTACACCTGCAGCGTGCACTATGCTCTATTTTTTACTTGTAGATAGTAGTGCAAATTAAAATCTGTATTGACTGCTACATACTACATGTTTTGCCACTTAGTGTGGCTTTCTCAAGGATGACAGTAGCAGACTTAGTCTGCTACAGTCTGCTACTGTCACCATTGAGAGGGTTTAAGTGCTTATTAAGCACCATTGATGTTGTACCCTCCCCTCCAGCTGGGGCAAATTTGGTTGTTAATGCTCCCCTGCTCCGACCCCAAGTCATAGCTGGGTGGTTTCGGCGGTTATTAGGACCCGTGTTTAATGCCGGACATCACCGATCGCAGAGATGCCTGGCATTAACTCCTTAGACGCCGTGATCAAAGATGATTGCAGCGTCTAAAATGAAAAAAAAATCCATTCCCGGAGCTGATCGGGATCACCACAGTAAAATTGTGGTGTCCATATCCGCTGAGAGGATGTGCAGGAGAGCCCCTACCTGCTTCCTTGTCGTCCGATTTGTTTTCTGATTCTCCAAGAGGCCTAAGCAGCCTGGAGCAATCGAGCACCTATAACACTGATCAATGCTATGCTATGGCATAGCACTGAACAGTGTATGCAATCCAAGGATTGCATGTAATAGTCCCCTATAAGGACTATAAAATGGTGTTAAAAAAAGTTAACAAAAGTGAATAAAAATACACACATATATATATATATATATATATATATATATATATATATATGTATATAAACAAAAATAAACAAACATTTGTGGTATTGCCACGTGTGTAAATGTCTGAACTATAAAAATAAAATGTTAAACAGCACAATCTATGGCATATGCATTAAAAAAAACGAAGTCCAACTTTGCATTTTTTCGGGTCATTTTGTATAACCTAAAAAAAAGTATAAAAAGCCACGAAAAAATTTGCCCTAAAACATCTCCGTATATTAAAAAAAAAAGTTATAGGGGTCAGAAGATGACAATTTTAAATTAAAAAGTAATTTTGTTTTACCTAAAACCCCTGTGAAATGGCAATGTGTGTAGGGTGAAATAGAGAGAGGTTCCTTTGTGGGGCTGCTCTTTTTAGGGCGAGTAACACTTGTCAAGAAGGGAATTAATAATGCGAGAGTAGGGCCTTACAGGGGAAGTTTTTACCTCCTCCGGTTACAATGGACCATACATTGTTCCTTTCCACCTTTTAGAGGTCTTTGCATTACTTCAATAATTGGTGGTGTAGGTGGCACATGGTGTTTTTTGCACACCATTCCTTTTGTTTGATATAAAAAAATGTTTGGGTGCATATATTTTATCCTGAGAAAAGTTAAGTTTTAGCTAATGCATATACACAATACTTACTTGTGGTCTGATGCAGAGGAATGTCTGTAAATGGGGAGCGGCACCTTTAATATGTTTTGCACTATCCATATTTATGTAGTGTTGGTGTGCCACCATGGTCAATCTACTCTGATGCATCAGGCATTGATGTGTGGAAATCCTGGCTGATCCATGTCTGATTCATCCTCACAAAGGTCAGTCTCTCCACATATTTTGTGGGCAGACAAGTTTTCCTTGGGCTTACTATGCCCCCGGCCGCACTAAGCAACCACTCTGATGCCACACTACTGGCTGGGCAGGACAGCTTTTCAAATGCAAACTCTTGTTAGTTGTGGCCAAAAATTAAGTTTGGCTGCCCAGAAGTCCAGCAGATCTTCAAGGTGTGTTGGCATGGTCATGTAAAGGTATACCACCACCTGCTGGTTCAGGTCCTGCTCAAGGTTTACCTGCTGCTGATGAGTTGCTTCACTATGAGGGTGAAGAAAGCTACTCATCAGTGATAGAGCTGGTACTGCTCCTGCCACCCTACCCCTAACCAGCAGCCATGGCAGTAGAAAGTGAGCGCAGGAGGCCCCTGTGAGAGGATGGAAGACTTGTGAGAGGATGGATGATGGTGCACATAGGCATCGGCCAACTGACTACGTAGAATCTCTCTGTAGTAGGTCAGTTGGTCCTCCCTCTCAGTGGGTGTAAAAAAGGCTCCCAATTTGTGCTGGTAGCGAGGGCCCAATAAGGTGAAGAGCCAGAAGTCATCCCGCTGCCGAATGGTGACACTACGTAAGCAAGTGAGCAAACATCGTGCCATTTGTGCAATGCAAGTGACTTGGAGGGACTCCCTGCCTCCATCTCCACTGCATACTGCCACGGTGTGTCTGGGTCCTTTGTCTCGCCTTCCTCATAACCCTCTAGATCCTCTGCCTGCTCCTGCTCCTCCTCTCCTGTCAGATGACTAGAAAAACCACCCATCTCGCAAAAATCTAAACTGAGCTCCACTGTGCCCCTCCCCCTCCTCCAGTTTAGGCCCACAGGGCTCATATGGCTGTGAGATGTAAGCGGCACTTCACCGGTGCCATGACCAGCCATCGACTCCAACATGTGTTGAAGTAAATGAAGCAGTAAAATGACGTCGTTCATCCATTAATTCTGCTGACTGACTAATAAGGTAACTTCCTCAAAGGGCCTGAGCAAACAGACGGTTTCACGTATGAGCTGCCAGTGGTTGACATTGAAGATACACAGAGGAGTCCCCCTATCCGCTTGAATCATCAAGAAATCGGTGATAGCTTTTCTCTGTTCGTATAGTCGATCCAACATATGGAGGGTGGAATTCCAATGTGTGGAAGTGTCGCAAATCAGACTATGTTGGGGGATAATTTTCTGATGCTGCAGCTCAAGGTGAGTGTGCTTTGCGGTGTACCAATGGCTGAAGTGCATTCCTTCCCATCAGTTCTCTGAAAGGTGCAGAGTCTGCCACTTAAAAAGGGAGGGACTGCAGCACCAGCAACTTGGACAGGAGCACATTCATCTTCTGCGCCGTTGGATGAGTGGGCTCATACTGTTGTCTCTTGGACATGCCTTCGCTGATGGATTGCTGGCGGAATGACTGACTCGAAGTAGGAGGAGCAAGAGCACCTGGAGCGACAGAAGATGGGCATGACACACAGTTCCCTTCGGCTGAGGTGGTGGAGCCTTGGCTAGCTGAAACAGGGATCGGCATGCCACTGGGTGATGCAGCAGGCTGGACCACCACATCGGAGGCACCGTTCTCCCAGACCGCTTTATAGTGATGCTGCATCTGTTGACGCAGGGCCGTGTTGCCAACATTGGGACCCTGGCCACGCTTCACCTTCTTCCGACACCTTACATGCTTAATGAAAAACTGCAACACCGCCGAGGAGCTGTTTTTCCACCAACAGTCCGCACTGGTTGACTGCTACTGCCACCATCTCCAGGAACCCCTGTTCCACTACCTCCCGGGAAGGTAGGCTTCCGCGAAGCAGGTTTGGCTCCTATTTTTCCAATTCTTCCACCAAGCTGACTGCCAACCATGCTATCACCTTGCTGGCTCAGCTGCTGCTTAACAGGTAACCTGCAATCTTCTTCTCCTGATGATGATGAAGCCCCTTCTGCACCTGGCTCCCAAGTGCGATCAGCTTCATCATCATCGAGTTGTGTCTGCACGTCACTGATGTCCTCCTCAGGTTCCTCAACAGTGTCTGCTTCAGGAGCCTGAACGCTCGCAACACCACCTCCCACAACACTCTCCTCATCACTACTTGCCCGCCTAGTGGGGGAAGTGGCAGATATCTCCTCCACTTCTTGGCTGGGCAGTAGCTGCTAACTGTCCTCTAGATCATCCTCACTAAATAGTGGAGCTGAACCCACAGCATAAGATACCTCTGTGGTGGATGAAACAGCATAGCACAGAGGCAATGGGAGGACAGGGACTGCTTTCGGGCCATGCCAACTGAGGGTTGTGCCTAAGAACCCACCGACTGTTGAATGGGGGTGTCAAAGGTCACTGGTGATTAAGTGGATGACCGTTTTAAACAATTGATTACGGCAGATGGTTTGCTGGTGGAGACACGACCACTAGCTGATACCGGGAGCTCAGGCCTCTCGCTGCGACTTCTGCTGCCACTTGCCCCTAGTCTGCTGCGACCTCTGCCTGATGAATTTAGGCCTCTGCCACTCCTCTGTGCACGTCCTGGCACTTCTCTGCCTGACATAATTAGTGCATATATGAGGGGAGTACAATATGCTACACTACCCTTAAAACAGTATTTGTCTACAACACCAGCAGTTGTGTACTTTTGGCTGGCCTTTCACAGTATCTAGGCCCTTAAGACTTTAACAGGAACAAAATTGTACACCACTTAGATGTACGTATGTGGTATACACTTATGAGAGGAGGACAATGCATTCCAGTATGCTTAAAAACAGTATTTGTCTTCAACACCAGCAGGTGTGTACTTTTGCCTGGCCTTTCACAGTATCTAATTTCTTAAGACATTAGCAGAAACAAAATGGTACATGACCTAGATATACCTATGTGGTATGAACTTATAAGGGGAGGACAATGCACTCTAGTACGCTTAAAACATTATTTGTCTACAACACCAGCATGTGTGTACTTTTGGCTGGCCGTTCATAGTATCTAATCCCTTAAGACTTTATCAGGAACAAAATGGTACACCACTTAGATGTATGTATGTATGTGATATGTACTTATGAGGGGTGGACAATGTGCTCCAGTATGCTAAAAACAGTATGTATCTACAACACCAGCAGATATGTACTTTTGCTTGGCTTTTCACAGTATCTAGGCCCTTAAGTCTTTAACGGGAACAAAATGGTACACCACTTAGATGTACGCACAGGTTAAACCTAATAGAACACAATATGCTTTTAGTGCTCTGCTCACCCTAACTGGCTGGCTACTATTAGCTTTTCAGTTGTTGCACACACCAGTGCTGCAGCACACAGTTGCTGCTGACTACACCCAAAATTGCAATTTCTCTCTCAATCTAACTCCCTTCTAAATGTTCTAGGCTGGATTTGGGCTTGAGGAGAATCACTGCTGTAAATAAGCTTTTCTGTGGAACATACTGCTCTCTGTCCGTCTGTCCCTGCAATAGAACTCTGATGTGACTGGGAGGTGAGTTGCTGCTGTAAAAATACTTTTCTGTGCAACACACACTGCTCTATCTTCCTTTCTCTCTGCAACAGAATGCTGATGTGACTGGCCGCAAGATGGCTGGTGCTTATATAGGGCTGTGACATCACAGGGGTTGCTGGCTGCTGATATGCTGCATGCTGCATGTGATTCAGGGTCATCCCGCCAACCCTTGTTCCCGCCTTCCCAGGATTCCTTGCTCCATGTCCTCACATGTGGATCTGCCATTTTAGATGCACTGGAGCCTGGACCTCATTAAATGGAGTTTGATGAAGCAATATCGAATTGTGGCGATATTCGCATTCGCTGCAAATCAAATTTCTTCTGAAATTTGCAACAAATTCAGATTGGTTAGATTTGGTTCACTCATCCCTAACAATATGTAAAAATGCCTTTTTTCTATTTGCATAAATTAGTGACTTGTGAATAAATTAATATAATACTAAAAATATGGCTGCTTAAACTCAGACTGGGCTTAAATGTAAGCACAGTAAAAAAAAAAACATAGGGTGAAATTCAACAAAGAAAAAACAACAATTCTGCAACTTTAAGGCTAGGTTTCCACACAGGTTTAGTTCTAATGTTGTTTGGAAAACTGCCACTGTAGTTTTTGGGCCAAAGCCAAACGTCTATTCAAGAAGAATGGAAAATATAACAGAATGACTTATACTTCTCCTTCCTACTAGATACACATCTGACTTTGGCTCAAGAATAGGAGTTGCAGTTTAAAAAGAAAAAAAAAATACCAGTAAAAACTTGTGGAAATCTAGCTTTAAAGGGGTACTCCGCCCCTAGACATCTTATCCCCTATCCAAAGATGTTAGATCGCCGGGGTCCCGCTGCTGGGGACCCAGGGGATCGCTGCTGCAGAACCCCGCTATCATTACTGCACAGAGCGAGATCGCTCTGCGCGTAATGACGGGCAATACAGGGGCCGGAGCATCGTTACGTCACGGCTCCGCCCCTCGTGACGTCACGGCTCGCCCCCATCAATACAAGTCTATGGGAGGGGGCGTGGCGGTCATCACGCCCCCTGCCATAGACTTGCATTAAGGGGACGGCCCGTGATGTCATGAGGGGCGGAGTCATGATGTCACGCTGTGCAGTAATGATGGCGGGGTGCTGCAGCGGCAATCCCCGGGGTCCCCAGCAGCGGGACCGCGGTGATCTAACATCTTATCCCCTATCCTTTGGATAGGGGATAAGATGCCAGGGGCAGAGTACCCCTTTAAAGTAAATCAATCATCAGTGTCACCTGCACTAACCTTTTAGCACAGACAGGTAGTGTAGGGGACACAGATGATAACAATACTTACCTGGTCCCAATCCAAGTCCCCGTTCTCCTACAATATTATTGTAATAATTTTTTTTTTTTTTTAGAAATTCACAATATATCAGCAAATTCCTTCAAGTTCTGAATTAAGAGTACAGTTAGGAAGCTGATTTCCAGACCATTTTGCAAGGGGTTAAATGCCTTTTTATCCTTTACATCTCATTTAGTTTGCTACTAATTAGATTTTCCTCTTAATATACAATAGTTCACTATTATTAAGCAAAGTCTCTTTTTATACTGGAAAACATGTATAAGACAATTCTCCTTGACATTTAAAAGGTAAACATAATACATAATACTGAATGAGAAGCTTAAAGAAATATTGAAACTTTGTTTTACTGGATTATTACAGAAGGAAAATATGTTGATATACATATTGCATCTGTGTAAAGAGTTAATTAAATTGCACAATAAAATAATTGTTATATGTTTTCATATTATTGTAGCTTTAATAAGAATCCAGAGCATATACTCTGTAACAGAGCAGAACAATATCTTCTTAAAACATGGAAAATGAAGTACTGAACAATTTAATTAAAAGAAAAAAATGATATATATATATATATATATATATATATATATATATATATATATACAAGAAAAAAGAAAGATAGCCGGCACAACAGCCTAATACACGGGTGCACACTGCCATGGCATCAGAGTATACAAAAAAAGAGGATTGCAGCAGCACACATTGGTCAAAAAAATTGAGGCTCTTAGCGCACTTTTTGATCAAAACGTGTCCCCCATCCACCACGGGGAGGTGGCCTCATTTAGGATGGGAACCTAGCACAAATTCTGAGCCTAACACTCAACTATCCACTCACCTCTGCTGGGCATATAGCCTCTGACTGGGTGACATGCTGGATCCATTTAAAACTCCACCTGTGAGAAAGGGGGAGGGGTGCACAGCTAAACAGGGTGCCATTACCCCCTGAATTGTACATACAATAAAAAAGAAAGATAGCCGGCACAACAGCCTAATACACGGGTGCACACTGCCATGGCATCAGAGTATACAAAAAAAGAGGATTGCAGCAGCACACATTGGTCAAAAAAATTGAGGCTCTTAGCGCACTTTTTGATCAAAACGTGTCCCCCATCCACCACGGGGAGGTGGCCTCATTTAGGATGGGAACCTAGCACAAATTCTGAGCCTAACACTCAACTATCCACTCACCTCTGCTGGGCATATAGCCTCTGACTGGGTGACATGCTGGATCCATTTAAAACTCCACCTGTGAGAAAGGGGGAGGGGTGCACAGCTAAACAGGGTGCCATTACCCCCTGAATTGTACATACAAGAAAAAAGAAAGATAGCCGGCACAACAGCCTAAAACACGGGTGCACACTGCCATGGCATCAGAGTATACAAAAAAAGAGGATTGCAGCAGCACACATTGGTCAAAAAAATTGAGGCTCTTAGCGCACTTTTTGATCAAAACGTGTCCCCCATCCACCACGGGGAGGTGGCCTCATTTAGGATGGGAACCTAGCACAAATTCTGAGCCTAACACTCAACTATCCACTCACCTCTGCTGGGCATATAGCCTCTGACTGGGTGACATGCTGGATCCATTTAAAACTCCACCTGTGTGACCATTTTTGACCAATGTGTGCTGCTGCAATCCTCTTTTTTTGTATACTCTGATGCCATGGCAGTGTGCACCCGTGTATTAGGCTGTTGTGCCGGCTATCTTTCTTTTTCTTGTGTGTACAATTCAGGGGGTAATGGCACCCTGTTTAGCTGTGCACCCCTCCCCCTTTCTCACAGGTGGAGTTTTAAATGGATCCAGCATGTCACCCAGTCAGAGGCTATATGCCCAGCAGAGGTGAGTGGATAGTTGAGGGTTAGGCTCAGAATTTGTGCTAGGTTCCCATCCTAAATGAGGCCACCTCCCCGTGGTGGAATGGGGGACACGTTTTGATCAAAAAGTGCGCTAAGAGCCTCAATTTTTTTGACCAATGTGTGCTGCTGCAATCCTCTTTTTTTGTATACTCTGATGCCATGGCAGTGTGCACCCGTGTATTAGGCTGTTGTGCCGGCTATCTTTCTTTTTTCTTGTGTGTACAATTCAGGAGGTAATGGCACCCTGTTTAGCTGTGCACCCCTCCCCCTTTCTCACAGGTGGAGTTTTAAATGGATCCAGCATGTCACCCAGTCAGAGGCTATATGCCCAGCAGAGGTGAGTGGATAGTTGAGTGTTAGGCTCAGAATTTGTGCTAGGTTCCCATCCTAAATGAGGCCACCTCCCCGTGGTGGATGGGGGACACGTTTTGATCAAAAAGTGCGCTAAGAGCCTCAATTTTTTTGACCAATGTGTGCTGCTGCAATCCTCTTTTTTTGTATATATATATATATATATATATATATATATATATATTGACGTTGCGAGTTGCAAATTGCTATACTAATGTTAGAACAGTAAGGGAAATTTCAAAGAAAGTCTGTACCGATCGGAATACACAAGCAGTCATGTCATTTAAGAGATTCAAATTTGGTCTAAACTGGGACACAGTCAGAGAACAACAATGTGGAACATAATTTGAGCTACAGTGACCAAACCAGTTACAATGAACACTTTCATAATAGTAACATTTTAAATAATACATTTCTGTTCATAATTTCATTGAAATAAAATGTCCAGATATTGATCTTGACTTTTAACTCTAAATGGTGCTGGTCCGTTCTGTATGTCAACAATAGAGACCTTTGACAGGAGTCCCTGTTCCTGTATGTACTTTCCATGGAGCCTTACATAAATGAAAGTTAGCGGCAATGCTATACGTCTTGTGGCTTGTATGTCTTACCTGCAGCAGGCGCACACGGTCGCTGGCCAAATGCTGTACTTGTAACTTGTATGTCCCTTACAATTATCAATTTAGTTAAATTTTTGTGTAGGTGGCACAGTGAAGTAGTCATGTGTAGAAAAGAGCACATGGTTTTTTCATACAATGATACGTCATTGTATTAATTCCTCTGGGGCTGTTTATGTGCACACTGATATGAATTTTATCTGTTGTACATGTAGATTACCTCAAAGCTATTTGACTATTACATGCAATCTTTTGAAAACAAACACTGCTCAATGGTGTGCTATAGCATAGAATTCATTAGTGTTCTTAGTGCTCTTCTCGTTCAGTCTGAGCAGTCTTGTACAAGAAGAAGATCGCCAAGAAGCATGGATACAGGTTAGGGACCTCTGGCTGCCATTTTAGCTGATCACTTTCCCTTGATTGCACTGTGAATGTCCCAATCAGCCACCCCCTGAGTTAACCGGCACCAATATTTTCCATTTTACAATTACAATTGACTTTGATTGTGGGATCTAAAGGATTAGTGTTCAACATTGGCATGATTGCTGATGCCCACCATTAGCATGGTTTCCTGGCTGCTGGTAGATTCTGACCTTATCTCTTGAACTTGCTTTAAAGTCCTCTGGAGGGTTCAGGGCATGACTGTATGCCCTGGGCCCTTTAGTGGATGCTGTGGATAAGCCATAACTATGTAAATACTCCTTTAAAGGTGAGAGAGTGGTAAACTGTGTACATTTTTTAGTTAGAAAGTCCATTTAATATTATAGACAAACTTCTTTGAAAATCAGAGTGTCCAAAAATCTATAGAGTAAGCCCAACATGTTAAAGAAGGGAGAACACAAAATCAAATAAAGGTTATCTAAGTAAGTCAGATAGCGAATAATAATAAAAACTAGCTGGGGTATGCAGGGAAAATTAAATTTAGTGTAGTGGTGTAAAATGTCTAGAAATCATTGGCAACAGTTGAACTATAAATTATAAGAAAAGTAGATGACTGGAGATCCTCTTTAAAAATCCTATACAGTTGTTTCTAGAATACTGCCATCAAATGATTTACTAACAAAGTACATTTAGATAGGTAGCAACTTCAGATTTATGAGTTTCTGGCATAACTTTTCAACACAAGTTTTTCAATTGAAAGTTAAAAGGAAAAAGAGCAATTAATATATAAGTAGCACAAGCTTGATTTAATTTTGGCAAGTTAATTGGAGTACTTACATGGCCTATCTTTGTTTATTGGCAATTAAATATACAAAGTACAACTATTAAACTAAGCATGAGGGAGTTTGAATGTAAAATGTGGGCATTTATAACATTGGGTGTACTTGCAATAGTTGGTTCTTTTGACCTAATGCTAGCCGTTTCACAGGTAGTACAGTTGAAAAAAGACACATGTCCTTCAAATTCAACTACGGAGATGAATGGAAGGAGTATGGCTAACTAAAGGTGAAGAAATGTGATTCTATATTTCTGCATATGTTATGCAGGAATGTATCTAACTTTGTTTTGAAGTCCACAACTGTTCCTGGATTGAACAATTCCTTAGGTAGACTGTTTCACAAATTCCCAATTCTTATAGTAAAAAAGGAATGTCATCCCTGTAGACTAAATCTTTTTTTCCAAAGATGGAGGAAATGTTTTTTGAGGGTGTTTTACCTGGACCAGTTTTCTTCCCATTTTTTTTTTATATAGACAAATTATATACTTAAATAGGTTAATCATATCTCTCTCCTTAAATGTAATTTCTCAAAACCAGCCAAAGATGATATTTTTTATATTTCCTCATAGCTAAGATGTTCCATGCCCCTTATTGGTTTATTTGCACGTCTCTGTACCCTTTCCAGCTCCATAATATTCTTTTTATGAATCAACTGTAAAATCAAAAATTTGGAAGATTTTAATTTTAAGTAAACAGTTACTATATATAATACAGTATGTAGTAATCCCATATGGCTAAACTGTTTGGGAACTGTTGTCTGGGACATTCTGATGTGTGGTACCACTATATCTAAACTTCTGTTATGCAGCTGGTTGGTTATTGGTTACAATATATTGATAATGGAAAACAAATAGCTATTATTTTGTGTTATCTGGAATAGTATATGAAATAATTAAATGGCACCCTTATGTAAATGTTCTCAAAAATGTTTGTTTTAAAAATGTGAGGGTACATGTAAATGAATCACAATAATATTAATAGACCTCCACTTATGAATGGGGTTACCCCCCCAGATTTTCCCCTCAAATGGCCACTGTCAGATACAAAAACTTTTGATATGTTGTAAAGCATGCAAAACCAATAGGTTTTGCAACTGCTTTCATTCATTTTTCCATTTAAATTTTTCCTCCTCACCTTCTAAATATCATAAAGCTTTAAATTTTGCACCTAAAAATCCATATGATGGCTTATTTTTTGCGCCACCAATTCTACTTTGCAGTGACATTAGTCATTTTACCAAAAAATCCACGGCGAAACGTAAAAAAAAATCATTGTGCGACAAAATTGAAGAAAAAAAAATTTTTTTGTAACTTTTGGGGGCTTCCGTTTCTACGCAGTGCATTTTTCGGTAAAAATAACACGTTATCTTTATTCTGTAGGTCCATACAGTTAAAATGATACCCTACTTATATAGGTTGGATATTGTCGTACTTCGGAAAAAAAATCATAACTACATGCAGGACAATTTATATGTTAAAAATTATCATCTTCTAACCCCTATAACTTTTTTATTTTTCTGCGTACGGGCCGGTATGAGGACTCATTTTTTGTGCCGTGTTCTGAAGTTTTTATCGGTACCATTTTTGTATTGATCAGATTTTTTTATCGCTTTTTATAAATTTTTTCATGATATAAAAAGTGACCAAAAATACACTATTTTGGACTTTGGAATTTTTTTTTTTCCGCGCACGCCATTGTCCACACATTTTCGCATGCGGCAATACCACATATGTGTATTTTTATTTATTTTATGGGAAAAGGGAGGTGATTCAAACTTTTAATAGGGAAGGGGTTAAATGACCTTTGTTAACTTATTTTTTTCACTTTTTTTTTGCAGTGTTCTAGCTCCCATAGGGAGCTATAGCACTGCACACACTGATCTCCTATGCAGATCCCTGCAAAGCCATAGCTTTGCAGGGATCAGTCAGATAGGGGCTCGATTGCTCAAGCCTGTAGCTCAGGCTTGGAGCAATCAATCCCCGATCGGACGCCGCAGAGAGAGGTAAGGAGACCTCCGCCTGCGTCCCAGCTGATAGGAACATCGCGATTTTATCGCGATGTCCCGATCAGCCCGACTGAGCTGCCGGGAACCGTTTACTTTCATTTTCAGATGTCACCGCGTCTGAAGAGCGTGCGGCTTAACGATCGGTGCCGCACGCTGTTAGCCCAGGGTCCCGGCTATCGTTAGCAGCTGGGACCGACCCGGTGTAATGCGGGGTCACGGCGTGACCCGGTCCCGTTTTTCACACCGGGACCAGGCTTAGGGCGTACAGGTACGCCCTAAGTCCTTAAAAGGTTAATTATCTGCAGTTCCAAAGTATATAGGGATTGCATAACTTAAATACAATGAGATATTACTAACTATTGTGATATATTGCTATACCTTTTGTGTGTATACTCTAGATTTTTTATATACAACATCTGGGTGGACTTTGTTAACCTTTACTGTGTGGGACGGGTGCCAATTTCTCGGTGAGGGGCTTCATGGCCCTTCCCTAGAGCTGTGCCTGGGCTTCATTTTTGTAGCCCTTATCTTTTACATGATTTTATTCTTTCCCTTATCATCATCTTAGTGTGGTTGTTTACAGGGCTGTGTATGTCATTAATAAAGATTTTTCATATTTTGCATTAGATGTTTAGTGTGCTGATGTTTTTCAGTGTTACACTTTTTCTGTGTTGGTGGTACACTTCCTTGATTGACAACTGTGAGTGCAGGGCTCACAGCTGGAGGAAAAATCATTCCACTGTCAGTTTGTGTCCGGCTACTGTCAGTGAGGACATGCTGGGAGTTGTAGTTTTGCCAATGTTAGGGGAGATGTGAGCAGACAGCATACTGTGGGAGGGGGCGGAGACCTGCACAGTGAGGCCACGCCCCCTCCCTTTGAGAGGAATTCAGACTAGTGAGCTAAATTACCACATTAACGACCATGGACGTGTATACACGTCCAGGGTGGATAGACGTTCCTGCACCAGAATGTGTATACTCGTCCATGGTTCTCATGGGTGCTGCCCAGTGCACCCACGAGATCGCAGCAGGGACTCGGCTGTATCACACAGCCGGGACCCTGCTGCACTGCCGGGACTGAAGTAAACTTCAGTCACGGCAGTTTTAACCCTTACAGCCGCGGTCGGAAGTGACCGCAGCTGTAAGTGTTATGGCAGAGGGAGAGGGCTCCCTCTGTCTTCCCTACAGCACCCTGCATTGCAATCGCGGGGTGCTGTGTCTAATACGCGGCTGGCCGGGACCTGCCGCACTGCCGGGAGTGAAGTTCACTTCACTCCCGGCAGTTTAACCCTTACAGCTGTGGTCGGAAGTGACCGCGAGCTGTAAGGAGTTTGACAAAGGGAGGGGGCTCCCTCTGTCTCTCTTCTGTAGCACCCCGCAACGATCGCGGGGTGCTGCTTCATACCTGGGCAGCCTACAAAGACCCCCAGGTCTGTCCTGTCTATTGCCTGTGAGGACGTGCCAGATGCACGTCCTGATATGCTGCCTGCTAGTGAAAACTGGCAGGCAGCATATAACTTCAATGCTTTGGAATACTAAGTATTCCAAAGCATTAAAAAAAAAGTGTAAAAATAAATTAATTAATTAATAAAAAGTGTTAAAAAATGGGTAAAAATAAAAAAATAAAATTAAAAAAAATGTAAAAAAAAGTGTAAAAATATTTTTTTTAAAAGTGTAAAAAAGGAAAAAAGTGTAAAAAAAATAAAATAAAAAACATGTTTATTAAATAAATATAATAAAAAATGCGTAATGTGTGGGATCACACAGCGGACATTCGCAGCATGTAATATGCTGCGGTTGTCCGCTGTATGATCCTACATATTATGCATTTTTGTGTTTTGCGTAGATCACAACAGTGAGCTCCCTGCTGCGGCTAGGTAGCTTTGTGCGTACACTCATTGCGGTGGATTTCCCGCCAGCAGTCACAAGCGGACATACTGAGCTACCCAGCTGCAGCAGTGATCTCGCATCCGTGGTGTGAAATACTCTGCGGATGCGCTCTGTCTGACCCTTTTTGTCTTTAGGAATACTATAGGGGGTGTAGTTTCCAAAATGGGGTCACTTGTGGGGGTTCTGTTTATATAATGGGGTCACTTGTGGGGGTTCTGTATGCTTCTGGCAGATAAAACCCTTTGCAGGCAGCAAGTACAGCCTATAATCCATTCGGCCTAAAATGATGCCCTGAAAGCCAAATGGCACTCCTCTCCTTCTGGGTCCCACCACGCAGCCAAGGAACCAAATATGTCCTAAGCGGGGGTATTTCCGAACACGGGAGGAGCAGCTTAATAAAAAATAGGATGCTTTTTTTTCAATATCAGAAGTGATATATAAAAAATATGTCCCACAAATGATGCATTTGTGGAAAAAAGCAAATTTCGAATTTTTAACACTGACTTTGTAATTATTCCTGCCAAAAAACTATGGCATTAAAATACTCACTGTACCCCCTAGTGAATACCTTCAGGTGTCTAATTTTTAAAATGGGGTCATTTAGGGGGGGGGGTTCCTATGTTCTACCACCTTTACATTTCTGCAAACCTTGCATAGCACATAAAAAAGAAAATTTTGAAAATACTGAAAATTTCAAGTGCAATTGTTAGGCTTCTATTTCATTTACAATGTTAATTAAAAAAAAAAACACTTAAAAAAAGTAGACATCTGAAAGTATAAGTTTTATAAACTATTTGGTCAGAAAGTATAAATATATGCAACCTAAAAGTGTTAAAATAGCAAAAAATCATATATTTTTTTTAAATTTCATGATTTTTTGCATTGTAAAAAAAAAACTACAAATCATATCGGCCTACTTTTACTATGTACATGAAGGACAACTTGTGACAAAAAAACAATGTCAGAATTATCATGTTTGGCAAAACGTTACCAGAGTTATACTCTAATAAAGTAAGACATCTCAATTTGAAAAAGCAGGCCTGGTCTTTTAGGGGCGTACAGACCTAATTGTTTTGGTCCTTAAGGGGTTAAAAGTGTAATAAAAAATAAATATGGCATATAGTGGGGAGTGACATAAAACGTAACTTTTACTAGTTCATCAGTTAAACACATATATTAAATTGTGAACAATTAAATTGGGCGAATGGTTTGCCCTCCAAATGACGCAAATTATAGACTCCTGTTAAAGTCAATATTAAACAATATAATCTCAATGCTAGTGCGTATAGTCACTATCTCAATCTACACGTCTCCAAAAATATAGCCCTAAATTGTGAACAATTAATTGGGCGAATGGTTTGCCCTCCAAATGACGCAAATAATAGACTCCTGTTAAAGTCAATATTAAACAATATAATCTCAATGCTAGTGCGTATAGTCACTATCTCAATCTACACGTCTCCAAAAATATAGCCCGACGCGTTTCTGACAGCAGTCAAATGTCTTCCTCAGGGGCATAAAAGGAGACAGTGACTCAATGAAAGATTTAGCATATACTGATCAATTCTCTATTAGTAGAGCAAAATTTAAATCAAGTCCAAGTCGTCGATACAGTAGCGACTTGGTTTGTGCCTGACGTGGTTAAGTGCAGTGCACAAATAAATCAGTGAGCTGGGAAAGCCTCATGTGGTCCAGTCTGTAGACCTGTTAAGGTTCCTGCGTCCCCGCTCGTCTCATGCGCAAACCCGCTGTGGCGGGGAGCAGTGCAGTTGTGCCGGCTACAGTGCGCACAGTAGCCGGCACAACTGCACGGCTCCCCGCCACAGCGGGTTTGCGCATGAGACGAGCGGGGACGCAGGAACCTTAACAGGTCTACAGACTGGACCACATGAGGCTTTCCCAGCTCACTGATTTATTTGTGCACTGCACAAACCAAGTCGCTACTGTATCGACGACTTGGACTTGATTTAAATTTTGCTCTACTAATAGAGAATTGATCAGTATATGCTAAATCTTTCATTGAGTCACTGTCTCCTTTTATGCCCCTGAGGAAGACATTTGACTGCTGTCAGAAACGCGTCGGGCTATATTTTTGGAGACGTGTAGATTGAGATAGTGACTATACGCACTAGCATTGAGATTATATTGTTTAATATTGACTTTAACAGGAGTCTATTATTTGCATCATTTGGAGGGCAAACCATTCGCCCAATTAATTGTTCACAATTTAGGGCTATATTTTTGGAGACGTGTAGATTGAGATAGTGACTATACGCACTAGCATTGAGATTATATTGTTTAATATTGACTTTAACAGGAGTCTATTATTAATAGGAGTCTACAATTTAATATATGTGTTTTACTGATGAACTAGTAAAAGTTACGTTTTATGTCACTCCCCACTATATGCCATATTTATATTGACTGGGAGCACTGCATACTTGGGTATTTGGATACCTGACTTATCCTTTATTGTTATTTAATAAAAAATAAACAAAGGTGCTAGACACATAAAAATTAGATGTACATGGTCAGGATAAGGTACTGAGTGATATATTAATAATAAAAAAAAATAGTTGGATCTGACGGGTACGCTTTAAATGCTATGACCTGTATTGACTGCAGTATTTAAACAAATACACTGACGTGGTATAAGATGGCAGAAGGTTGCTCAATCCCTGAATGCAGATGTGCATAGATACTAGGGGGCAGAGCCTGCTCTTTTGGACTGTTGCCATGGGCAATCCTCAGCATAAAATGCATAAAATGGAGGATGCCTGCAATCGACCACAAGTACCACAATGGCATCCTGCACCAGCTAGATAGATATGGATGTTAAGCAATCAAAATAATCTATATGGAATATAGGTGCACTACTGTGGTGGATGTAACAATGACATTGGCTATCCCTCAAAACTGATATTAAAATTGAGACATTCGCCAGTACATCCTTAGATGAAGGACATACCGGCGCACGCACACCAATGCCAAGGTTTCTCAAGTGGCAAGGGACCTAACACTAACCTACCTGTGCATGATAAGCAAAACCAGGGGCCAGTGGGCAATTACAGCAGCCTTAGGTCCAACTCTCAGCTTACTCCTAGGTTACCTCCAGTGTGACTGAGCACACATACAATGGGAGGAGGAACACAGGCTGTAAGCCCCACCCAAGCTGGCTGATATGATGCCGGCCGGACTTACCTACTGTCACGATGCCGGCTGGCAGGTAGTGGATCCTCTGTGCCAGAGAGGGATTGGCGTGGACCGTGCTAGTGGATCGGTTCTAAGTCACTACTGGTTTTCACCAGAGCCCGCCGCAAAGCGGGATGGTCTTGCTGCGGCGGTAGTGACCAGGTCGTATCCACTAGCAACGGCTCAACCTCTCTGGCTGCTGAAGATAGGCGCGGTACAAGGGAGTAGACAGAAGCAAGGTCGGACGTAGCAGAAGGTCGGGGCAGGCAGCAAGGATCGTAGTCAGGGGCAACGGCAGGAGGTCTGGAACACAGGCTAGGAACACACAAGGAAACGCTTTCACTGGCACGATGGCAACAAGATCCGGCGAGGGAGTGAAGGGGAAGTGAGGTGATATAGGGAAGTGCACAGGTGATAACACTAATTGGAACCACTGCGCCAATCAGCGGCGCAGTGGCCCTTTAAATCGCAAAGACCCGGCGCGCGCGCGCCCTAGGGAGCGGGGCCGCGCGCGCCGGGACAGGACTGACGGAGAGCGAGTCAGGTACGGGAGCCGGGGTGCGCATCGCGAGCGGGCGCTACCCGCATCGCGAATCGCATCCCGGCTGGAGGCGGTATCGCAGCGCCCCGGGTCAGTGGATCTGACCGGAGCGCTGCAGTGAGGAGAGTGTAGCGAGCGCTCCGGGGAGGAGCGGGGACCCGGAGCGCTCGGCGTAACAGTACCCCCCCCCTTGGGTCTCCCCCTCTTCTTGGAGCCTGAGAACCTGAGGACCAGACTTTTGTCCAGGATATTGTCCTCAGGTTCCCAGGACCTCTCTTCTGGACCACAACCCTCCCAATCCACTAAAAAGAAAGTTTTCCCTCTGACCTTTTTTGATGCTAAAATCTCTTTGACGGAGAAGATGTCCGAGGAGCCGGAGACAGGAGTGGGAGGAACAGATTTGGGAGAGAAACGGTTAATGATAAGTGGTTTAAGAAGAGAAACGTGAAAGGCATTAGGAATACGAAGAGAAGGAGGAAGAAGAAGTTTGTAAGAGACAGGATTAATCTGGCACAAAATTTTGAAAGGACCAAGATAGCGTGGTCCCAACTTATAGCTAGGGACACGGAAGCGGACATATTTAGCGGAGAGCCATACCTTGTCTCCAGGGGAAAAAATGGGAGGAGCTCTTCTTTTCTTATCCGCGAATTTCTTCATGCGTGAAGAAGCCTGTAAGAGAGAATTTTGGGTCTCTTTCCATATGATGGAAAGATCACGAGAAATTCCATCCACAGCGGGCAGACCAGAGGGCAAGGGGGTAGGGAGGGGGGGAAGAGGGTGACGGCCGTACACCACGAAAAATGGGGATTTGGAGGAAGATTCAGAGACTCTGAAATTATACGAGAATTCGGCCCAAGGTAGAAGATCTGCCCAGTCATCCTGGCGGGAGGAAACAAAATGTCGTAAATAATCACCCAAGACCTGGTTAATTCTTTCTACTTGTCCATTGGATTGAGGATGATATGCAGAAGAAAAATTTAATTTAATCTTGAGTTGTTTACAGAGAGCCCTCCAGAATTTAGACACGAATTGGACGCCTCTATCCGAGACGATCTGCGTAGGCAACCCGTGAAGATGAAAAATGTGTACAAAAAATTGTTTAGCCAACTGAGGCGCTGAAGGAAGACCAGGAAGAGGGATGAAATGTGCCATTTTGGAGAATCGATCAACGACCACCCAAATAACAGTGTTGCCATGGGATGGGGGTAAGTCAGTAATAAAATCCATACCAATCAGAGACCAAGGCTGTTCGGGGACAGGCAGAGGATGAAGAAAACCAGCGGGCTTCTGGCGAGGAGTCTTATCCCGGGCACAGATAGTGCAGGCTCGCACAAAGTCCACCACATCAGTCTCTAGAGTCGGCCACCAATAGAAGCGAGAGATGAGTTGCACAGATTTCTTGATGCCCGCATGACCTGCGAGATGGGAGGAGTGACCCCATTTGAGGATTCCAAGGCGTTGGCGTGGAGAAACAAAGGTCTTTCCTGGAGGAGTTTGCCTGATGGAGGCTGGAGAAGTGGAAATCAGGCAGTCAGGAGGAATGATGTGTTGAGGAGAGAGTTCAACTTCAGAAGCATCTGAGGAACGAGAGAGAGCATCGGCCCTAATGTTCTTATCGGCAGGCCGAAAGTGAATTTCAAAATTAAATCAGGCAAAGAACAGAGACCACCTGGCCTGGCGAGGATTCAGCCGTTGGGCAGACTGGAGGTAGGAGAGGTTCTTGTGATCGGTGTAAATAATAACTGGAAATCTTGATCCCTCCAGCAGATGCCTCCATTCCTCAAGTGCTAATTTAATGGCTAGAAGCTCTCGATCCCCGATGGAGTAGTTCCTCTCCGCCGGAGAGAAGGTCCTAGAAAAAAAACCACAAGTAACAGCATGCCCGGAAGAGTTTTTTTGTAGAAGGACAGCTCCAGCTCCCACTGAGGAGGCATCAACCTCCAATAGGAAGGGTTTAGATGGGTCAGGTCTGGAGAGCACGGGAGCCGAAGAAAAGGCAGACTTGAGCCGTTTAAAGGCGTCTTCCGCTTGAGGAGGCCAAGACTTGGGATCGGCATTTTTTTTGGTTAAAGCCACAATAGGAGCCACAACGGTAGAAAAATGTGGAATAAATTGCCTGTAATAATTGGCGAACCCCAAAAAACGTTGGATGGCACGGAGTCCGGAGGGGCGTGGCCAATCTAAGACGGCAGAGAGTTTGTCTGGATCCATTTGTAGTCCCTGGCCAGAGACCAAGTATCCTAGGAAAGGAAGAGATTGGCATTCAAACAGACATTTCTCTATTTTGGCATAGAGTTGATTGTCACGAAGTCTCTGAAGAACCATACGGACATGCTGGCGGTGTTCTTCTAGATTGGCAGAAAAAATCAGGATATCGTCCAGATATACAACAACACAGGAGTATAGGAGATCACGAAAAATTTCATTAACAAAGTCTTGGAAGACGGCAGGGGCGTTGCACAGGCCAAAGGGCATGACCAGATACTCAAAGTGTCCATCTCTGGTGTTAAATGCCGTTTTCCATTCATCCCCCTCTCTGATGCGGATGAGATTATAAGCACCTCTTAAGTCCAGTTTGGTAAAAATGTGGGCACCTTGGAGGCGATCAAAGAGTTCAGAGATGAGGGGTAGGGGGTAGCGGTTCTTAACCGTGATTTTATTAAGACCGCGGTAGTCAATGCAAGGACGTAGAGAGCCATCTTTTTTGGACACAAAGAAAAATCCGGCTCCGGCAGGAGAGGAGGATTTACGGATAAAGCCCTTTTTTAAATTTTCCTGGACGTATTCAGACATGGCAAGAGTCTCTGGGACGGACAGAGGATAGATTCTGCCCCGGGGTGGAGTAGTGCCCGGGAGGAGGTCGATAGGACAATCATAAGGCCTGTGAGGAGGTAGAGTCTCAGCTTGTTTTTTGCAAAACACGTCCGCAAAGTCCATATAGGCCTTAGGGAGACCGGTTACAGGAGGAACCACAGAGTCACGGCAAGGGTTACTGGGAACCGGTTTTAGGCAGTCCTTGGAACAAGAGGGCCCCCAACTCTTGATCTCCCCAGTGGACCAATCCAGGGTTGGGGAATGAAGTTGAAGCCAGGGAAGTCCAAGGAGAATTTCAGAAGTGCAATTGGGGAGGACCAAAAGTTCAATCCTCTCGTGATGAGATCCGATGCACATTAGAAGGGGCTCCGTGCGGAAACGTATGGTACAGTCCAATCTTTCATTGTTTACACAATTGATGTAGAGGGGTCTGGCGAGACTGGTCACCGGGATGTTGAACCTGTTGACGAGAGAGGCCAAAATAAAATTTCCTGCAGATCCGGAGTCCAAGAAGGCCACAGCAGAGAAGGAGAAGGCAGAGGCAGACATCCGCACAGGCACAGTAAGACGTGGAGAAGCAGAGTAGACATCAAGGACTGTCTCACCTTTGTGCGGAGTCAGCGTACGTCTTTCCAGGCGGGGAGGACGGATAGGACAATCCTTCAGGAAGTGTTCGGTACTAGCACAGTACAGGCAGAGATTCTCCATGCGGCGTCGTGTCCTCTCTTGAGGTGTCAGGCGAGACCGGTCGACCTGCATAGCCTCCACGGCGGGAGGCACAGGAACAGATTGCAGGGGACCAGAGGAGAGAGGAGCCGGGGAGAAGAAACGCCTCGTGCGAACAGAGTCCATATCCTGGTGGAGCTCCTGACGCCTTTCGGAAAAACGCATGTCAATGCGAGTGGCTAGGTGAATGAGTTCATGTAGATTAGCAGGGATTTCTCGTGCGGCCAGAACATCTTTAATGTTGCTGGATAGGCCTTTTTTAAAGGTCGCGCAGAGTGCCTCATTATTCCAGGATAATTCTGAAGCAAGAGTACGGAATTGTACGGCATACTCGCCAACGGAAGAATTACCCTGGACCAGGTTCAACAGGGCAGTCTCAGCAGAAGAGGCTCGGGCAGGTTCCTCAAAGACACTTCGAATTTCCGAGAAGAAGGAGTGTACAGAGGCAGTGACGGGGTCATTGCGGTCCCAGAGCGGTGTGGCCCAAGACAGGGCTTTTCCAGACAGAAGGCTGACTACGAAAGCCACCTTAGACCTTTCAGTGGGGAACTGGTCCGACATCATCTCCAAGTGCAATGAACATTGAGAAAGAAAGCCACGGCAAAACTTAGAGTCCCCATCAAATTTATCCGGCAAGGATAGTCGTAGTCCAGAAGCGGCCACTCGCTGCGGAGGAGGTGCAGGAGCTGGCGGAGGAGATGATTGCTGAAGCTGTGGTAGTAACTGCTGTAGCATAACGGTCAGTTGAGACAGCTGTTGGCCTTGTTGCGCTATCTGTTGTGACTGCTGGGCGACCACCGTGGTGAGGTCAGCGACAACTGGCAGAGGAACTTCAGCGGGATCCGTCGCCGGATCTACTGTCACGATGCCGGCTGGCAGGTAGTGGATCCTCTGTGCCAGAGAGGGATTGGCGTGGACCGTGCTAGTGGATCGGTTCTAAGTCACTACTGGTTTTCACCAGAGCCCGCCGCAAAGCGGGATGGTCTTGCTGCGGCGGTAGTGACCAGGTCGTATCCACTAGCAACGGCTCAACCTCTCTGGCTGCTGAAGATAGGCGCGGTACAAGGGAGTAGACAGAAGCAAGGTCGGACGTAGCAGAAGGTCGGGGCAGGCAGCAAGGATCGTAGTCAGGGGCAACGGCAGGAGGTCTGGAACACAGGCTAGGAACACACAAGGAAACGCTTTCACTGGCACGATGGCAACAAGATCCGGCGAGGGAGTGAAGGGGAAGTGAGGTGATATAGGGAAGTGCACAGGTGATAACACTAATTGGAACCACTGCGCCAATCAGCGGCGCAGTGGCCCTTTAAATCGCAAAGACCCGGCGCGCGCGCGCCCTAGGGAGCGGGGCCGCGCGCGCCGGGACAGGACTGACGGAGAGCGAGTCAGGTACGGGAGCCGGGGTGCGCATCGCGAGCGGGCGCTACCCGCATCGCGAATCGCATCCCGGCTGGAGGCGGTATCGCAGCGCCCCGGGTCAGTGGATCTGACCGGAGCGCTGCAGTGAGGAGAGTGTAGCGAGCGCTCCGGGGAGGAGCGGGGACCCGGAGCGCTCGGCGTAACACCTACCTGTGCATGATAAGCAAAACCAGGGACCAGTGTGCAAGTACAGCAGCATTAGATCCGACTGCAGTATTTAAAGTCAGAGATCAAAGGTTCCCTAATATCCCTCCTGATATGCACCTTTTGAGTGGGGCTGTGGCTGTACATTAAACCCATTGCCTGCTCCTGATCATATGGGCACACTTTCTGTGCCCACACAATCAGCAGAATGGAAATGGCCATTCTAATATGCCACCTCTCGAGGTAAAAGTTCATGTTCTGCAAGAAGATACATTTTAGAAATTTGATGTGGGGAAATCACTCAACTTTTTCTCTCACATAGTTTGATAAATCTGGGCCATTGTATGTACATCAGTTTTTAGAGTAAAAATTACCCTTGCACAAAAATGTGCAACTTTATCAAAGGTTTATGCTACACTGACAGCTTTTGAAAAAAGTAGGCAGGGTTTAACATATAAGGGTATGACACATTTTCCATAAGTTACATCTGTAATTATAGTTGGATTCTACACTATAAACTGGGCAAAAGAAAGACAGATACATGCAAATAGGGAAATAGGTAAATAGTTAGTAAAGCTACTGTACTACCCCCTACATATACTAGGCATATAGTATATGGTGAACTCCCAACTGAATGCAAAACTGAAAAAACAACTAATGGAGTCACTTTGAACATAATAAAACCAATGTTTTTATTGGTATACATTAAAAACCAAATCTATATATATAACTCAATGGGGGAGATTTATCAAAACCTGCCCAGAGGAAAAGTTGCCCAGTTGCCCATAGCAACCAATCAGATAGCTTCTTTCATTTTTAACAAGGCCTCTGCAAAATGAAAGAAGCGATCTGATTGGTTGCTATGGGCAACTGGGCAACTTTTCCTTTGCACAGGTTTTGATAAATCTCCCCCAATGTGTGTATGGGTGTGTGTGTATAGGCATGTTCCAGCAGCACGTCCAAATGGCTAAATATATTAACATGAAACATGGTGCACATGTTACTTATATTTCAACAACAAATATAGGATAGGTAATTTAACCCTTACCCACCCCCCATTTGCCAGGTTTGGGTTTTTTATTTAAAGTCCCATACAAGTCTATGGGAAATATATGTTACTGCATAATTTCCAAACAGCTGGATATATATTTTTATAATACTTGGTCACATGTTACTTATATGTCAAATAAAAAGATATAATAGTTAAATTAACCCCAAACCTGCCCTCATATGTGAAGGATGGGGTTTTTGTTTCAAGTCCCATGTAAGTATATAGGACTTCTGGTGCGTTACTCCACATGCTCCGCCCTGCATCTCCTGGTGAATGTGTAAGCCACACCCCATATCACAAAGACATGCCCACATTTTAAGCCACACCCCTTTTATTTTCAGTTTACAATATCTTAACCACAACGCAGCCCCACCTGAGGACGGGATATGAGGATTAGAAATGAGGATTAGCTATGGGGATGGGATATGAGGACTGGAAATGAGGATGGGATATGAGGTCAGGATATGGAGATGGGATATGGAGACGGAATATAGGGTTGGGATATGAGGATGGAATATGAGGACGGAATATGAGGTTGGGATATGAGGAGGGCATATGATAACAAAATATGAGGACAGAATATGAGGTGGGAATATGAGGAGGGGATTTGGGGTCGGGATATGAGGAGGGGATATGGGGTAAGGATTTAGGGACAGTATATGAGGACAAATGCTTCCTTTTTTGAAAAACCGGGCAGCACCGGGTACTCAGCTAGTCACATGATAAAAAGGAGGAATAACGTAAAAAAAATGTGGCATCACCGGACACACAGCATAAGCGTGATGATAATATAGGGGTAATAGTTATGCTGATATAATAATCTAGTAAAGTAAACACAGTACACAGCATGTAAAGAACATAAATGTATATCAGTGCAGACAAGTGAAGTGCTGTCTGCAAACAATACCATGAATGTGCAAACAATAAAGATAACCATATAAATAACTAATTGCAGCATATAATTCGCAATGGGACATGCAATGCATGGACCAGGATGACGCCACTCCATCGAGAGTTTCGGCATGCTAACCTTCATCCTGGAGTGGCTACATCCCAGACCTCCTGAACTTAAAGGGGTTATCCACCATAAGGTGATTTTAGTATGTACCTAGCAGACAGTTATGGACATGCTTAAGAAGGATCTGTGATTATCTTGGGGATACATGGCTATGTTGTGAGATTACCATAATACTGTGGCTAGCTTTTTGTGAACTTGTATTTCCTGTTTGACTTTTCTTTTTTTGACTACAAATCCCACAATTCCCTTTTCCTCCCTCCTACACATCAGCCACCCCACCCATGGAAACATAAAATAGCTGCATTCATTCAAAAGACCTGTGGTTTTTAATCAGGGTGCCTATAGCTGTTGCATTAGTTGCAGATTGATCCCTCTCCCACCAAGCGATCCCTCCACCCATTGAAGCAGACAGGCTCCCTGTCATCAGCTGACTATTGAGTCAGGTCTCGGATGTATTGCAACCTGGGAAAAATCTGAGACAACAGTCATTTTGTATGCTGATAAAAATACATATTGGAGTTAAAATCACAGAAGAATTTTGAGAAAACTGTCACTCACAGGTACAGAAACTATATTATGAACTACACTAACTTTACAGCCCCTGTAGCATAGTCAAATAAAAAAAATCCTGGATTACCCCTTTAAATATATATGGCGACCCAATGAGAAAAGAGAAATAATAATTTACCTAATTGTTAACATGTCAGTACATAACTGCTCCGTGGCATAACATGGCAATGAACATAACTTCTGAGAGAGTTGTGTCACATGACTCCTGCACGTGATAATGCACGTGACTGGAGCCATGGTGAGTCGCAACTCCACAGACTCAGGACACAGCCGGGCATGCGCACTAGAGAGGGAGTCAGTTAGGCTGGGTTCACATATATCAGTCGTCCGGCAAAGTTTCTCTCCAGTGCACTGATGCTAGAACTGATCCCATTCATTTGAATGGGACAGTTCACAATCATCCAGCGTCTCAATTTTGACGCCGGATGGTTGGACATGCCGGAGGGCACCGGACAGGGGAACACAGCTTGCTGCGTTCCCCTGTCCATTGCCCAGAAACAATGGACGCCGCATGTCATACAACTGATGACAAGTTGTCATCAGTTGTGGCATCAGTTGCGTCGAGATTTAGGCTGAATTCACCTATGCCGGACATATGTGAACCCAGCCTTAGTGGAATCCACAATAGCTAAAAAAAATGTGCGGCAATAATGACACCTAGTGGAGAAAAAAGATACATGTATACCAAAAAACACAAATAATGAAAACCAAATATATCACAATAGAGTAATGAGGCGTACAGTATTATTATTACAATAAAATGATAATAATAGTAGGAAGATGAGAATATAAAGATGGTAAAGAGACTAATATAGTGGCATTATAGAGCAATTATGTGTTATACGGTACAATACTAATACAATAAAAAAATTACGAATATGTATGGTTGATGGAAAAAAATATATTTATATACATGTGTATACATATATATGTATACTGTACATATGTGTAGGGGCTGTGATAATGTGAGTGAAACTAATAAACTAATATAATAATAATATATGATTATATAGTGCATGATGCAAAAAAGACATGAACAGCAGAGAATAAGATGACGTGAAGGTGAATGGTGTAAAAAAAGTGCACCTGATGTAATGAAGTACCAGTGATTATAGAGGATAATGAACAAACTAATATTGTGTATTAAACATATATTAATGTGGACAGTACCTAAGTAATGAATGGAGAGCTGGGAGTAAAAGTGTAAAAGTGGATGCAAAATTGAGGTTGAGAAAACACATAGTGAAAAAAAAAACAAGTGGTGAGTGAAGGAAACACAAACACACTCACAAATGCATGCAGCAGATAGATGAATATAAATTATACAAAAAATGTATATAGATAAAGTGCTATAATTAAGATATATAGAGTCCACATAAAAGGACAAGTGATACCCCCCCCCCCCCCCCCCAATCAATATCCAAAGTGGTGTATATAATGGAACACAGATATAATATTACATAAAAAATTCCAAACTGAAGATTCTGAAGGCTGGATAATGCTGTATCAAGATATGCTTGAAGCCCGTAACTGGCCACACACTAGTCAGAAAGCAAGAAAGCATTCCCATGAGTCACTATGAAGACATAAAGAATAAAAACATAACTAATAATTAAAATCAATAAAGATAAAAAACAGGCAGGACAGACTAGGAAAACCATCTAGGTCAGAGAAATGGAGAGGACATAATTAATGACAGCAGGGTATAGAGTTTTAAGCTGCTAGATCCAGCAGCTCTCACACTGAGCTAATTGTTTTGCCATAACCCCACCCCCATGAATGCTGGGGTATATGCAGTCAATCCCTCGTACCTTGAAAGATGTTGGGTCGCATCCATGTTGCATTTTGAAAATCCTTGGAAGCGGTTTGAGGTCTTCAAGGTTAGTCACCACTGCAGCTGCTTTGATGTCACGAACATGTTCTCTCACTCGGATCTTCAAGGCTCGTGTAGTAAGTCCGACATAGATATTAGGACAAGAACAAATTGCATAATAAATCACATGTCGTGTGGAACAAGAAATCTTATGTGTGATCTTGAATGTTTGATTGGCAGAAGAATAAACAAATGTTGTGGATCTTTCAACATTGGGGCACCCAACACATTGGCCGCATGGAATACAACTCCCCTCTAGTACCCTTTGTTCCAAAGGGATTTTTTGCAGGTTGTGAAAGATATTCGCTCTTAACCAAAATTTAATTCAGATTTTTTGCCCTCCTGGCTGTCAAGGATGGTCTAGAGGGAATGTAGTGCTGTAAGATGGGGCTACTGTAAGCACTGTCCAGTATTTAATAGTGATGAGCAGCAGGGGCCATATTCGAATTCACAATATTTTGCGAATATGTGGACAAATATTTCTCCCATGTTCACAAAATTCGCATATTCGCTATGTTTGTTCTCTTTTTTTCCATGCAAAAATTCTTAATGAAATTTGCATAGTGCTCGTGCGCGATTATATCTTTCACCTAAAAGAAGGCTGGGATCAGTGTCCTCGGACTGGAAGTGCCGATATTTGCATATTTGCAAATATATGCATATAAAGGAATATTTGTCATTACGAATATATATCACTATATTGTAAATATTCACAAAATTTCAAAGTGCCGATATATTCGTGGTAAAAATTTGCATTTTGAATATTTGCGCTCAACACTTTTTGTTAAGACATTCCCTCATCTTATTCCAGTGGAAGTGATAGTCAAAAAACTAATGGAGTCATCCATAGGACATACCTGGGAAGGTTGAATAAGTTGGGACCGTGAACGTTTGTTGTAAGCCCTCTTGATATTTCTATGACTGTATCCTCGGTCAAGAAATCTGTGACGCAAATCGTCAGCTTGTTTCTGCAACACCTGATCAGAGGAGCATATTCGTTTGGCATGGAGGTACTGTCCACTTGGTATAGCCCGAAGGGTGTGTTCTGATGGGGTGATGAGACATGTAAGTATGAATTCACTGCGGTCTTCTTATGAATCAACCACCTTCTTTTGAATATAACCATTTTCATCACATTAGAGAAGTACATCCAAGAATTAAACATAGTTTTTATCACAAGTATAGGAAAGCCTGATATTCTTGTCATTATCATTCAATTTTGTGGGCCAACTGAAAAGAATAACCCTGCCAGATCATGAGGATGTCGTCAATGTACCGCACCCAATCTATAAGCTAGCATAGATGTCTAAGTCTGCTGAATAAGCAGCCACTGCTATGTTGGATAGATGCATTGAGAAAATGGCACCTCTTAAATCTGGCAAATTGTACACCAGGCTGACAATTAAGTGTTATAATAAACCTACAACAACTTGCCCATCTATGTATAAATAGTCCACAAAAGTTAGTTTATAATTGAACAAGCTGAGTACCTGGCGCTGCCAGGTTTTTCCTGCCTAATCCTTGTGTGGGAGGAAAAGCAACAAAGGAGGAAGCTTTTGTCATCATATGCTGTCCTCAAATCCTGACCCCATATCCCCATCTCATATCCCAACCCTATATCCCTCCACATATTTTGACCTCATATCCTGTCCTAATATCTTGTCCTTATATCCCAACCTCATATACCATCCTCATATCCCATCCTCGTATTCCATCCTTATATCCCATCCTCATATCCTGTCCTTATGTCCCATCCCCATATCCCATCCTCATATCCCGACCTCATATCCCATCCTCATATCCCATCCTCTTGTCCTGTCCCCATGTCCCATCCTCATATCCCGTCCCCATCCCACTTTTTGTTAAGACATTCCCTCATCTTATTCCAGTGGAAGTGATAGTCAAAAAACTAATGGAGTCATCCATAGGACATACCTGGGAAGGTTGAATAAGTTGGGACCGTGAACATTTGTTGTAAGCCCTCTTGATATTTCTATGACCGTATCCTCGGTCAAGAAATCTGTGACGCAAATTGTCAGCTTGTTTCTGCAACACCTGATCAGAGGAGCATATTCGTTTGGCATGGAGGTACTGTCCACTTGGTATAGCCCGAAGGGTGTGTTCTGATGGGGTGATGAGACATGTAAGTATGAATTCACTGCGGTCTTCTTATGAATCAACCACCTTCTTTTGAATATAACCATTTTCATCACATTAGAGAAGTACATCCAAGAATTAAACATAGTTTTTATCACAAGTATAGGAAAGCCTGATATTCTTGTCATTATCATTCAATTTTGTGGGCCAACTGAAAAGAATAACCCTGCCAGATCATGAGGATGTCGTCAATGTACCGCACCCAATCTATAAGCTAGCATAGATGTCTAAGTCTGCTGAATAAGCAGCCACTGCTATGTTGGATAGATGCATTGAGAAAATGGCACCTCTTAGATCTGGCAAATTGTACACCAGGCTGACAATTAAGTGTTATAATAAACCTACAACAATTTGCCCATCTATGTTTAAATAGTCCACAAAAGTTAGTTTATAATTGAACAAGCTGAGTACCTGGCGCTGCCAGGTTTTTCCTGCCTAATCCTTGTGTGGGAGGAAAAGCAACAAAGGAGGAAGCTTTTGTCATCATATGCTGTCCTCAAATCCTGACCCCATATCCCCTCCTCATATCCCAACCCCATATCCCTCCTCATATTTTGACCTCATATCCTGTCCTAATATCTTGTCCTTATATCCCAACCTCATATACCATCCTCATATCCCATCCTCGTATTCCATCCTTATATCCCATCCTCATATCCTGTCCTTATGTCCCATCCCCATATCCCATCCTCATATCCCGACCTCATATCCCATCCTCATATCCCATCCTCTTGTCCTGTCCTCATGTCCCATCCTCATATCCCGTCCCCATCCCATAGACTTGTCACGCCCCCTCCCATAGACTTGCATTGAGGGGACAGGGTGTGACGTCACACAAGGGCGGAGTCCTGACATCACGAACTTCCGTTCCCGTGGTCGTGACCCAGACCCTCCAGTGCTTCCGGACAAGAAACAGGTGGGTGCCGCATGCAATATTGCGGGGGTCCCCAGCGGCGGGACCCCTGGGATCAGACATCTTATCCCCTATACTTTGGATAGGGGATAAGATGTCTAGGGTGGGAGTACTCCTTTAAGGACTCAGGGTTTTTCCGTTTTTTCACTTATGTTTTTTCCTCCTTACATTTTAAAAAAAACATAATTCTTTACATTTTTCCATATAAAAATCCATATGATGGCATATTTTTTGCAAAAAAATTGAAAAAACGCAATTTTGTAACTTGTGGAGGCTTCCGTTTCTACACAGTACATTTTTTTTTTAGTAAAAATGACAACTTTTCTTAATTCTGTATGTCCATACGATTAAAATGATACTCTACTTATGTAGGTTTGATTTTGCCATAACTACATGCAGGAAAATTTATACCAATTTGTAAAATTGTCATCTTCTGACCCCTATAACTTTTTTATTTTTCCACCTATGGGGCGGTATGAGGGCTCATTTTTTGCGCTGGACTTTGGAATTTTTTTTCTCGTACACCATTGACCGTGCGATTTAATTAATGATATATTTTTATAATTTGGACATTTCCACACGCAGTGATACCACATATGTTTATTATTAGTTACACAGTTTTTTTTTTTTTGTTTAATGGGAAAAGGGGTGTGATTGAAAGTTTTATTAGGGAAGGGGTTAAATGATCTTCATTAACTTTTTTTTCACTTTTATATTTTTTTTTGCAATGTTATAGCTCCCATAGGTGGCTATAACACTGCACACACTGATCTTTTCAATTGATCAATAGTTTCTCATAGGAAATCATTGATCAATGATTCTGCGGCTTGACTGCTCAGTCATTCAGCGATCGGATACCAGGAGGCAAGGTAAGGGACCCTCCTGCTGTCCTACAGCTGTTCTGGATGACACAATTTCGCCACAGTGATCCCGAACAGCCCCCTTAGCTAACCGGCAATGTTTTACTTTCACTTTAGAAGCGGCGATCAACTGATCGTGGTGCCGCACACTATTAGGACTCAGGACGTACATGTATGCCCTGAGGCCTTAAGGGGATAAAGTGGTCCTAATTAAAGTGCACTATAGTTAAATATATATATATATATATATATATATATATATATATATAAGAGGTGCACAATAGCTAGGTTCAATTCACTCCCAATAATACAAGGGCCACATTATGTACTGGGTCCTGATTCAAGTGCACTGTGATTAATGGTAATATATATATATATATATATATATATATATATATATATATATATATATATACATACATACAGTATAGACCAAAAGTTTTGACACACCTTCTCATTCAGAGTTTTCTTTATTTTCATGAAAATTGCAGATTCACACTGAAGGCATCAAAACTATGAATTAACACATGTGGAATTATATACATAACAAAAAAGTGTGAAACTACTGAAAATATGTCATATTCTACTCTAGGTTCTCCAAAGTAGCCACCTTTTTCTTTGATTACTGCTTTGCACACTTTTTGCATTCTCTTGTTGAGCTTCAAGGGGTAGTCACCTGAAATGGTTTTCACTTCACAGGTGTGCTGATGTGGAGGAGTATCGTGTGATGGTGTGGAGGTGCTTTTCTGGTAACACTGTTGGAGATTTATTCAAAATTGAAGGTATACTGAACCAGCATGGCTACCACAGCATCTTGCAGCGGCATGCTATTCCATCCGGTTTGCGTTTAGTTGGACCATCATTTATTTTTCAACAGGACAATGACCCCAAACACACCTCCAGGCTGTGTAAGGGCTATTTGACCAAGAAGGAGAGTGATGACCTGGCCTGCACAGTCACCGGACCTGAACCCAATCGAGATGGTTTGGGGTGAGCTGGACCACAGAGTGAAGGCAAAAGGGCCAACAAGTGCTAAGCATCTCTGGGAACTCCTTCAAGACTGTTGGAAGACCATTTCAGGTGACTACCTCTTGAAGTTCATCAAGAGAATGCCAAGAGTGTGCAAAGCAGTAATGAAAGCAAAAGGTGGCTAGAACCTAGAATATGACATATTTTCAGTTTTTTCACACTTTTTTGGTATGTCTATAATTCCACATGTGTTAATTAATAGTTTTGGTGCCTTCAGTGTGAATCTACAATTTTCATAGTCATGAAAATAAAGAAAGCTTTGAATGAGAAGGTCTGTCCAAACTTTTGGTATGTACTATATATATATATATATATATATATATATATATATATATATATATATACACACATACATAAGGGCCATCCATACTGAATGAGAAACAAATTCATACAGAAATACTAAAGTGTATACATAAGCAAATTTATATATTAATCTTATTATTCACTCATTGCACATTTAATATCATATACCGTATTAGAATTTACTTTCATTTTATTTATGCCATATTAATTTGCACTCACATTCACTACATTTTGTTATTATATTCTGATAATAAGAAAACACACTACCGTTCATACCATTCAGATAAACTTGCATATCCTGTTGTTATGTGGGGTTATGGCATTGCCAATACCACTATGGCCAGATGACGCTGTGTGCGCATGCGCTGGGGCTGCGTTTCACTTCTTGCGTGACACTGCTTCCAGCAGCTGAGAGCGAGACAGGATGGTCGGCTTCTGGCGGTGGGACCAGAAGTGGCGTGGCATCACAAGCGCCATGCATTATTGGCACCATCAATTTGGTAAAGGATTGCCCATTGATGTAATGGTTCTTATATAAATACCCCCACACTTCCCCCACCTCCCTAGTCCTAAAGGAAGCAGAGCGAAATGTGTCGGAGTGTGAGGTGGGGGAACAACCAGAGGCAGCATCATCTTATAACAGTTGTCTGGTATTACTTTGATTTAATTTTGTGGCCAGTATGCCCAGCACACAGTGGGGTCCTTTTATCAGTGATAATGTATTGGGCAAAGCTCTTGTGCATTTTTTTATAGATATCTTACCATTAATCCCAGTGCACTTGAATTTGGACCCAGTACATAATGTTGCCCTTGTATTATTGGGAGTAAATTGAACCTAGCTATTGTGCACCTCACATATATATATAATATATATATATATATATATATATATATATATATATATATGTATATATATATATATATATATATATATATATATATATATGTATATATATATATATATATATATATATATATATATATATATATATATATATATATTATAATTAACTATAGTGCACTTTAATTAGGACCTATTTGGTACGATACATTATTTGACTTATATATTAGCACAGGTCACTTTATTTTCATTGTCTACATTTTATTCTGACTTTGCACAGATGCATATATATGTAATAAGTTTTGGCCATCTATCATTATTATATATGATATTTCATTCTGAATGTTCCCCCATCAATTGATTTTAATGTGTCTTATGTGTATATGTTTTTAATGGGAGGACGGGATACACTAATCATGTTTTCTGTTGATGTGTATTCACAATAAAGATTAGCATTTGATTATAAACTAACTTTGTAGGCTACTTATACATAGATGGGCATGTTGTTGTAGGTTTATTGTTTGATTTACATCTTGCCAAGTAGTTTTTCTGATGCGTTTCAGCATCTGTACAGTTTGGGTGCTCTATTTTGTATAGGTTGTGATCTGACAATTAAGTGTGTCCCATGAAATTCTAAACTTCCCATTATTGGCTTTAAAGCTTTGTTTTGCACAGTACCATTTTTTTTATCAATACTTTTGGTTATTGGTGGAATCTAAGATGATTTCTGCAGACATGATACCCTTAGTGATAATTGTGTTTGCTTTCTCTTCTCTCAGTAGGCCATAAAAATAGACATAGCAGCATGGCCTTCTGCGCAACACTCTTATGAATGATCCAAATATGCATACTTTTTGCCATGGCTATGATTCTCCCTATCTTCTAGCATCAGCAATGTGTCATTTAGGGGATTCTGTTGTGCAAAAATATGGTTTAACCAGCCTAGCGGTATTCCCGAGCGTGACTCGGGGTTAATTTTCGCTGCTAGAAGTGGTAACCCCGAGTCACGCTCGGGGTAGAATTGCAGAGTTGCTGTGCGGGCTGCACAGTATATCGCAAAAGCAATCAAATCGCAATTTTTGCTTTTTGCGATATAGTGATGCAGCCCCCGGGGAAATATGTGATTATCTGCTCGGGTCGGCTCCCGTGGCGGGGGCCGGCCAGAGCAGGTAAAGACATATACTAAAAGTCAGGGTTTCTCAACCAGGGGGCCTCCAGATGTTGCAAAACTACAACTCTCAGCATGCCCGGACAGCCAAATGCTGTCCGGGCATGCTGGGAGCAGTAGTTTCACAACAGCTGGAGGCCCCCTGGTAGAAAAACACTGAGCTAAGTGTAAAAGTAAAAAGGAAGAAGATAAAATAAAACTTTTGCTTACCTAATCCCGATCCCTGCAGATGCCGTTCCCCTCCGTGCGCTCTGGTCCCTGCTCTCTTCACTATGCATCTTACAGGACCTTTCCCTTTTCAGCATATCACAGGCCGCAGTGGTGTAAAGCCTGTGATTGGCTGAAGGGGAAAGAGCTTGTTCTGCAGCAAATACACTAGGTTTGAAATCTGCCCAGCAAACCCAGTGTATGCTGCTGCAGGACAAGGTGAGAAGGGGGGGGGGGGTAGAATTTGACAAAGGGGGGAATGTGACAGAGGGGGGAATGTGACAGAGGGGGGAATGTGACAGAGGGGGGAATGTAACAAGGGGGAAGGGGGGATGTGACAAGGGGGGGGGGAATGTGACAGAGGGGGGAATGTAACAAGGTGGGGGGGGATTTGACAGGGGGGGAGGAATGTGATAAGGGGGGGATGTGACAGGGGGGGAGTGGAATGTAACATGGAGGGGGGAGAATGTAACAAGGGGGGGGGAGAATGTAACAAGGGGGGGGGGGAATGTGACAGGGGGAGGATGAATGTGAAGGGGGGGAGAATGTGACGGGGGAAGAATGTGACAGGGGGGGGGAGGATGTGACAAGGAGGGGGAGAATGTGACAAGGGGGGGGAATGTGACAGGGGGGGGGGAATGTGAAAAGGAGGGGGAGAATGTGATATGGGGGGGGGGAAATGTGACAAGGGAGGGGGAATGTGATGGGGGGAGATGTGGAATTTCAATGCAAAAAATTGTACCGCTTTTGGTACAAATTTCCAGACAGAATCATACCGCTAGGGAGGTTAAAGTTGCATCGCTATGAGAGAGAGTATTAGTCAACGTATATTCAAGAGATTCAACTCTAACACTGATGTGTTTGATGTCTGACCTAATATGATACAGCTCTTTGGACACATCTTATAGTTGTTGAAGAATCGGGGACAAGGCTTGTGCCAGATTTTGCCTAAGGCATGCTCTGAAGACAAAGTCATAAATCCTATAGGTTTTAAAAAAAAAAAAAAAAAATGCAACACCCACAGCACTATGCTTTAGCTCTATTCCACTGCTAACCAAAAGCTTACTGTATTTTTAAGTCTGCAACGGCTTTTGTACATTTTTTTCTTAGTACTCCTTTTTCTCATTGCTGCTTTTGTAAATGCTGTGGATTTCACACACAGACAGATTGAGAGAAAAGGCTGCTGTCAATCCTTCACGTATGGGCACGTCCTTAGACTCAGAAGGAGCTTTAGCAGAGTCCCTGAAATACCACCATGGGCACCCTGTGTTTCATCTATACTTGCCATGAACATGTGTCCATTTACAGTGTGTTATACATAACATACAAGGTTACCTCTTGTGGTTGCTGTGTGAAATTACCAGGCCACAATGTGTATGGCCACCCTTACGAGGAAAAAAAAAATAATAATAATGGAATTGGTGCCCAAACTTTTGTATATAGCAAGTTTTATGTCCCATCTATCTAGATAGATTCAGCTTCTATTCCCATGAATTATAAATAATTCATTGGAATAGAAGCAGAACCAAAAATCTAATGAACATTTGACCATCATTTTGCATATGACATAAATTTATTCTAAAAAAAGAAATAATGTAAGGGTAGACTAGATGGACCAGGTGGTCTTTTTCTGCTGACAACCTTCAATTTTCTATGGCTGTATGCACAGTCCAAATGTATGCAAAGTAATAAAAAGTTGCAAGCTTTAATCTTCTGCCTGCATTACATAAGACGAGGATTTTAAAGCCATTAGTCTGTCACCAGGCTTCCCTGGGGTGGGTGCTTATTCAATAATTAAATAACTTAACAAGCTAACAATATGTTTGTATTGACTAAACCATTTGACATAAATGATTGATTCGACTGTCTGCGACTGAGTGATGTCCACTTATTTAACAAATGGAAGATCTGGTTGTTCAGCTTTTATGCTACAAAACAACATTGACAATTTAAACTTTTTGCTTGACAAATTTCTCCCAAGTTCTAGCGAAAAAGAATATGTTATGCTATATTACTCTATTTTAATAGTCCTTGCAATCTGGTGGAATTTTAAATATTTATTGAATTTTGGCAATCTTCTTCCTCTAGCATACCCATTAGATTTTGTTTCCATACTAGTGGGCATAAGTAATGTTAGGAAGAGATATACTATGTTTTCACCACTGTGTTATATACCGCTCCTTGTTAGAAAAGAAGCTTCCATGTATATGCCTTACTAAAAAGAAATAGATAGTTAATATTTTTAACCACTTGCCAACTGTTTGTTGACTTTAAAATGTCTGGCTGGTCAGCATCTTATCCTGCAAGGATTATTTAAAGCTTAATTGCACATCAAATGCATATTTAAAGGGGTACTCTGGTGATTTAATACTATGTGAAAAAAAAAAAAAAAAAGAACCTTTTTCGCTCCGTCACTGCCACCAGAATCATGGAACTTGATTTCCGATGTTCAGCATTTCCAGTTTTGGTGACGTAACATGGCCGGTCATTCAACCAGCGGCTGAGGCATGACATAGCTGTGACTTCTGATTAAATGAGTGGCCAAGTGACATCACATCACCAAACCCAGGAGGGCGTCACTCCAGGAATTGAGTTCTGTAATTCTGGAAGCAGCGTTGGCGCAAAGATAAGGGTTTTTGTTTTGTTGTTGCGGATTTTGCATAGTAATAAATCACTGGAGTACCCCTTTAAAGCCAAAATTGTGGTGCAACAGGCATAGGAAACTTAGACCACTGTTTGATGATCCTAGTCTTTGTGAGAGATTGTCCTATCCATTCCCTCAATAATTAACCCCTTCCCGACCTATAACATACCTGTACGTCATGGGTGGCAAGGTGTTCCCGACCCATGACATACAGGTACGTCATGAACATTACTGCTGCTACTCGCGGCACCCCGCAGCGCCCGGAAAGATGGTGGCTATCACTGATAGCCAGCCATCTTACCATGCGACCACGGGGGGTTTCATCCCCCACCCCCCCCAGCGATCGCTGCTATCAGCTGGTCAAATCTGACTAGCTGATAGCAGCGTTTCGCTATCAGAATACTTAGCAGCGCGGTGTGTGAGTTCCGATCACGGGGATCGGGACACACACCGCTCTGCTAAGTGTCCCTGACCCGTCCCCCGGCGTCACTTACCCGTCGGAGCGGTGTCCCGAGCGGTCCCGGCGGTCCCGGCGTCCTCCGAGCGGTCCCGGCTGCGCTGCGTCCCGGAGGTGAGTTTCCGGAAGCAGTGCGGCATCTTCATTGGCAGCAGTGAGATCGCCGTAAAGCGATCTCACTGCTGCCTCTGAGAGTTTCAAAACTGCAACTCCCAGCATGCCCAGACAGCCTTTGGCTATCTGGGCATGCTGGGAGTTGTAGTTTTGCAACATCTGGAGGTCCACAGTTTGGAGACCACTGTATAATGGTCTCCAATCTGTGCTCTTCCAGATGTTGCAAAACTACAAATCTCAGCATGCTCAGTCTGTCCAGGCATGCTGGGAGTTGTAGTTCTTTAACATCTGGAAGAGCACAGATTGGAGACCATTATACAGTGGTCTCCAAACTGTGGACCTCCAGATGTTGCAAAACTACAACTCCCAGCATGCCCAGACTGCCCAAGCATGCTGGAAGTTGTAGTTCGGCAACATCTGATCCTTCAGATATTGCCGAACTACAACTTCCAGCATGCCTTGGCAGTCTGGGCATGCTGGGAGTTGTAGTTTTGCAACAACTGGAGGCACACTAGTTGGGAAACATTGTCCGTTTCCTACCTCAGTGCCTCCAGCTGTTGCAATTGCTGCAAAACTATAACTCCCAGCATGCACTGACAGACCATGCATGCTGGGAGTTGTAGTTTTGCAACAGCTGGAGGCACACTGGTTTGGAAACACTAAGTTTGGTTGCAAAACACTTGAAAGTTTATTACTTAACTTAGTGTTTCCAAACCAGTGTTCCTCCAGCTGTTGCAAAACTACAACTCCCAGCATGCACGGACAGCCAAAGGGCATGCTCGGAGTTTGCAACAGCTGGATGTTTGCCCCCTTCCCCCAATGTGAATGTACAGGGTACACTCACATGGGCGGAGGTTTACAGTGAGTGCTGCAAGTTTGAGATGGCGCAAATTTTGCGCTGCAGCTCAAACTTCCAGCGGCAAACTTGCTGTGAACCTCTGCCCATGTGACTGTACCCTAAAAACACTACACTACACTAACACTAACCTAAAATAAAAAGTAAAAAACACTATATATACACATACCCCTACACAGCCCCCCTCCCCCCAAAAAATGATAAACGTCTGGTACGCTACTGTTTCCAAAACGGAGCCTCCAGCTGTTGCAAAATAATAACTCCCAGTATTGCCGGACAGCCATTGACTGTCCAGGCATGCTGGGAGTTTTGCAACAGCTGGAGGCACCCTGTTTGGGAATCACTGGCGTAGAATACCCCTATGTCCACCCCTATGCAAATCCCTAATTCAGGCCTCAAATGCACATGGCGCTCTCTCACTTTGGAGCCCTGTCGTATTTCAGGGCAACAGTTTTGGGACACATATGGGTATCGCCGTACTCGGGAGAAATTGCCTTACAAATTTTGTGGGGCTTTTTCTTCTTTAACCCCTTATGAAAAGGTGAAGTTGGGGTCTACACCAGCATGTTAGTGTAAAAAAATAAATTTTTACACACATGCTGGTGTTGCCCTATACTTTTCATTTTCACAAGAGGTAAAAGGGAAAAAAGATCCTCTAAATTTGTAACGCAATTTCTCCTGAGTACGGAGATACCCCATATGTGGGCGCAAAGTGCTCTGGAGGCGCACAACAAGGCCCAGAAGGGAGAGTGCACCATGTACATTTGAGGCGATTTGCACAGGGGTGGCTGATTGTTACAGCAGTTCTGACAAACGCAAAACAATAAATATCCACATGTGACCCCATTTTGGAAACTACACCCCTCACGGAATGTAATAAGGGGTGCAGTGAGCATTTACACCCCACTGGTGTATGACAGATTTTTGGAACAGTGGTCTGTGAAAATGAAAAATAAAATTTTTGATTTGCACAGTCCACTGTTTCAAATATCTGTCAAACGCCAGTGGGGTGTAAATGCTCACTGCACCCCTTATTAAATTCCATGAGGGGTATAGTTTCCAAAATGGGGTCACATGTGGGGGGGTTCCACTGTTCTGGCACCATAGGGGCTTCCTAAATGGGACATGCCCCCCAAAAACCCTTTCAGAAAAACTCACTCTCCAAAATCCCATTGTCGCTCCTTCTCTTCTGAGCCCTCTACTGCACCCGCCGAACACTTTACATACGCATATGAGGTATTTCCTTACTCAAGAGAAATTGGGTTACCAATTTTAGGGTGATTTCTCTCCTTTTACCCCTTGTAAAAATTCAAAAATTGGGTCTACAAAAAAATGAAGATTTAGAATTTTCTCCTTCACTTTGCTGCTATTCCTGTGAAACACCTAAAGGGTTAAAACACTTACTGAATGTAATTTTGAATACTTTGGGGGGTGAAGTTTTTATAATGGGGTCATTTATGGGGTATTTCTAATATGAAGATCCTTAAAATCCACTTCCAACCTGAACTGGGCCCTGAAAAATTACGATTTTGAAAATCTTGAGAAAAATTGGAAAATTGCTGCGGAACTTTGAAGCCCTCTGGTGTCTTCCAAAAGTAAAAACTTGTCAATTTTTTAATGCAAACACAAAGTAGACATATTGTATATGTGAATCAATATGTAATTTATTTGGAATATCCATTTTCCTTTCAAGCAGAGACTTTCAAAGTTAGAAAAATGCTACATTTTCAAAATTTTCATGAAATTTTTAGATTTTTTACCAAGAAAGGATACAAATATCAGTGAAATTTTACCGATAACATAAAGTAGAATATGTCACAAAAAAACTATCTCGGAATCAGAATGATAAGTAAAAGCATTCCAGAGTTATTAATGTTTAAAGTGACAGTGGTCATATTTTCAAAAAATGCCCAGGTCATGAAAATGAAAATGGGCTGGGTCATGAAGGGGTTAAAGGGGTGCTCTGGCTCTGAGACATCTTATCCCCTCGCCAAAGGATAGGGGATAAGATGTCTCGCAGCGGGGGTCCTGCCGCTGGGGACCCCCGCAATCTTGTAATCGTCACCCACCTGTTTAAGCTGCACGCCGAAGTGCCAGCTCACAAACAGCCGGGTGGCGACCACGGGGCCGGAGTATCGTGACGTCGCAAATATGCCTCCATGTGACGTGACCCCTTTAACTACCACTCTACCAGGACCTATATGACCATTCTTTAGCTCCTGTTCATCTCATTAATTGAGCGGACATCCTCTATGCTGTTAGAGTAAAATGCTTTACTGCAGCAGTGCTACCCCTGAACTTGCATCATCCTCTTAGCCAACTTGGACCCCCCTCGGAATCTGCCCCAACAAGTGCCAGTTCTGTGAGTATGAAATAGATTCTAATATTTTGGAAGTTGTTCATCAAGGTCAAGGAACTGGGTTTCCAATCATCCAAACTGTCAGTTCAAGGTCTGAGCACATTGTGCAGTTCTAACATTAGAGAACACTCATAACCATGGAGCACATAGGGGGAGATTTATCAAAACCTGTGCAGAGGAAGAGTGGTGCAGTTGCCTATGACAACCAATCAGATCACTTCTTTCATTTTTAAAGAGGCCTGTGAAAAATGGAAGAGAGACATCTGCTTGGTTGCTATGGGCAACTGCACCGCTCTTCCTCTGCACAGGTATTGATAAATCACCCCCATAATCTTTATGGTGATTACACCAAAAAAACTAAGGAATTTATGTAAATGAAGAAAAATAAGTGACTCCCTTCTGAACTTACCTAATGTCATTTAATCTCAAAGCACAGACTCGGTATACTGTAACTTCTAAAATGGGCAGGGGACGCAAATAAGCACCAGAGAGCAGAACAGGTAAGTCATTTTCTGTTACCCGATAAGACAAAACACTATCCAGAAAAGAACACACTTACAAGTTAATACATTTGCTTGTTCTATTATTATTATTTTTATTTTTTGCTTTCAAGCAATTAGTTATGCTTAATTTATTACTCAATGTAAATTAGCCAGAATGATTTATTTTTAGTAGCAATGTAAAAACTATGAAACAGTGTGTCCTTGGTGTCCTTTGTCTACAAAAAATAATAATAATAATAACCCGACCAGTCAGGATACTTTTTTTTATTTATTTATTTTTTATTTTTTAAACAGGAAATAAAAATAAAACTGTCATTGGCTATGTTCACAGGTTTAAGCTTCATTTTAAGAAACCACAAGTTAAATAAAAAAATAGGCAAAAAAAATATATATATATATAGCAACCATGCCCCCTCCCTTAGAAATGAATGGAGGGGGCGTGGGGTGACATTGCAAGGGGGGTGTGGCATAACATCATGACCACAGCCATCCAAACCCAGCGTTCTGAACATAATGTTCAGAATGCCAGGGTGTCAGCACAGGGTCCCAGTGCCCAGACCTCGATGATCAGACATCTTATCCCTTATCCTTTGGAAAGGGGATAAGATGTCTAGAGGCTGAGTAAGCCTTTTTATTTATCTGTTTTGTTGTGTAAAAATGGACCCTAATAGAAACCTGTTACACTTTTACCCATGATGGATGCCACATAAAAAATTAAGCAGACTAGATAGCCAAACATGATGTGAACAGATCCATAGCAAACTATTTTCAGCAGTTTTTTGGTAGTCTATGGATTAATTATATTTATCAAAATTCCTGTAAAATGGGCATGATTTTCTTAATCATAATTAAAAAAATATGTGGTTAATATAAAATTGCTCATTGATTGAGCTCCTTAAATATTTCTGTAGTCACACACCACAATCTCTAGTCAGTATACACTGCCCAATGTCTCATTATGCCAAATACATACCGCAGATTTTTTCCTATACTTTGTTTTTATAACGTTGTTGTCTGGAGATAGGAAGGTGGCCATTAAACCCTTAAATGAGAATTTCTTTTTTTTAAATCCCTTATGCCCAGGATGCTGGACTAAAAATAACAAACTTTAACTTACATTGCCCCGATGTCGCCAGATATTGCTGGCCTGTCTTCCCGCCTGACTCCTTTTTTGGCTTTTGCTGCCTTACACATGACACTACGGCTCACTGAGACTCACTACTTAGTGAGTCCTTCTTTAACCCTTTAAAAAGCGTTTTTTTTTCTATCCGTACCCTCTATTATTGGGATTTTTTCCAGACCGAAAAACCTTAAAGGGGTACTCCGCCCCTGACATCTTATCCCCTATCCAAAGGATAGGGGATAAGATGTCAGATCGCCGGGGTCCCGCTGCTGGGGACCCCGGGGATTGCCGCTGTGGCACCCCGCCATCATTACTGCACAGAGCGAGTTTGCTCTGTGCGTAATGACGGGCGATACAGGGGCCGGAGCAGCGTGACGTCATGGTTCCACCCCTCATGACATCACGGCCTGTCCCCTTAATGCAAGTCTATGGCAGGGGGCGTGACGACCGCCACGCCCCCTTCCCATAGACTTGTATTGACGGGGGTGGGCCGTGACGTCACGAGGGACGGAGCCGTGACGTAACGATGCTCCGGCCCCTGTATTGCCCGTCATTACGTGCAGAGCGATCTCGCTCTGCGCAGTAATGATAGCGGGGTGCTGCAGCAGCGATCCCCGGGGTCCCCAGCAGCTGGACCCCGGCGATCTGACATCTTATCCCCTATCCTTTGGATAGAGGATAAGATGTCTAGGAGCTGAGTACACCTTTAAGGATTCAGGGTTTTTCAGTTTTTGCACTTTTGTTTAAAAATCATAACCATTTCAATTTTGCACCTAAAATTCCATATTAAGGCTTATATTTTGCGCCACCAATTCTACTTTGCAGTGACATTTTACCAAAAAATCCACGGCGAAACAGAAAAGAAAATACACTGTGGGGAAAAATTGAAGAATTATTATGTAGGTCCATACGATTAAAATGATACCCTACTTATATAGGTTTGATTTTGTCTTACTTCTGGAAAAAATCATATCTACATGCATGAAAATGAATACGTTTAAAATTGTCAACATTTGACCCCTATAACTTTTAAATTGTTCCGCATACAGGTCGGTAGGGAGCTCATTTTTTGCACCGGGCTCTGAAATTTTTAGCGGCACCATTTTTGTATTGATCAAACTTTTTGCTTGCTTTTTATTCATTTTTTCATGATATAAAAAGTGACCAAAAAAACACTATTTTAGACATTGGATTTTTTTTTGCGCCAACGCCATTGATCGTGCGGTTTAATTAACAATATATTTTTATAGTTTGGATATTTCCGCATGGCAATACCATGTATGTTTATTTTTTTTAAATTATTTACACAGTTTTTTTTTTTTTTTTTTTTTTTTTCAATAGGAAAAGGGGGGGGGGGGGTAATTCTTACTTTTATTAGGGAAGGGGTTAAATGATCTTAATTAACTTTTTTCCACACTTTTTTTTTTGGCAATGTTATAGCCTCCTCTTCTAACCCAGTTCACTGCCATGCATTAACATGGCAATGATCAGTTTTATCGGTGGTCGATTACTCAAGCCTGGATACAGGCTTGGAGCAATCAATCGCCGATCGGACGCGCTGGAGGCAGATAACAGACCCTCCGCTCGCGTTCTAGCTGATCAGGACATCATAATTTCCCCTCGACTGAGCTGCCGGGAGTGTATTTTTGTTACTTTAGACATGATCATCAACTTTGAACACCGTGTCTAAAGGGTTAAGAGGTTTACGACACAGCCCATTGTGGCCTTAAAGGGGTTATCCAGGATTTTTATATATATACAGATTTGTAAATTACTTCTATTAAACAATCTTAATCCTTACAGTACTTATGAGCTGCTGAAGTTGAGTTGTTCTTTTCTGTCTAAGTGTTCTCTGATGGTACCTGTCTCGGAAACTGTCCAGAGTAGAAGCAAATCCCCATAGCAAACCTCTTCTACTCTGTGCAGTTCCCGAGACAAGCAGAGATGTCAGCAGAGAGGACTGTTGCCAGACAAAAAAGAACAACTCAACTTCATCAGCTGATAATTATTGGAAGGGTTAAAAAATGTTAATAGAAGTAATTTACAAATCTGTTTAACTTTCTAGAGCCAGTTGATATAAAAAATATAGTTTTCTCCTGGAATACTCCTTTAAGGACAAAGCCAAATAAAATGTTTTCTTCTTCTTTTTACCTTCTTGCCTTTTAAGAGACATAACTCTTATTTTTCCACCTACAGAGCAATGTGAGGGCTTGTTTTTTTTGAGCGACCAATTTTACTATGTAATTACACTTTTTATTTTACCATAAAATGTTCGACAAAATAAAAAATATATTATTTGTGGGGGTGGAATAGCAAAAGAAAAACACAATTTTTCAAATGTTGGGTAGGTTTTAATCTCTTGTTCTCTCATGTTTTCTTTATTCTGTGGGTGAATTAAAATGATACTCATCTTTAAATGCTTGTATAATATCCCCTCCCCCCCCCCCCCCCCCCCCACACACACACACACACACAGCTTATGGGGATATGTGACGGCTTCATTTCTTAACTATATAATTTGAAGTTTTTATTAGTGCCACTTTTGTGTATATGCGACTTTTTAATCACTTTTAATTCAATTTTTTGGGGAAATGTAATGTGAATTTGGATTTTTTTTAACCCTTAGATAACTTTTATGTCATGGGTCCTCCAAGGGTTAATGGTTCATGCTCTGATAGGGTCATTGTTACCAGTGTGGTACCTCAGTGGTCAATTTTAGGCCCTACTATTTATACTACTACTTTTTAATTTTATTTGGTAATTTGGTGCAGTGTAAATGGCTGTCCTAGATGGTCTATTCTATCATCTCTCTCTTTGCCTTCCTCTCTAATGCTAAGCAGAAGGATTGCATTAGCCACAAGGAAAGGGGGGCCACAGTCAGCCTTTGGAGTGTGTTTCAGAGGTGATGGAGCTGGAGACAATGGTTGAGCACAGCATAGGGTGACTGGTGGTAATCGTGGTGTGAAATTGTAAGGCATCATGGTGGATATGCTGAGGGGGAGTAAGGATCTCATGATCAGACATCTAAAGCTCATACTGAGAGAAGTGGTTGGGAAGTTTAGTATAATTTTAATGATGAAGATGCTGCAACTGCAGGCTTGAAAAAAGTCATTCGGAGGAGGGGCACAGTCGGGTGCAGGGTCCGAGTTCAGACATTACAAATCTACATGGAGCGTCATCACAAGACCTAGCTAGAAATATCACCAGTCCACCATTGCTTACTGTACGGTGGCTACTACAACTCCCAACAGTCCACCACTGCTTGCTGTCTTGTCTGCTGGCTACTACAACTCCAACCAGATCACCAATTCCGGCTGTATGCTGGCTACAATTATGACAAGTCCACTATCCCACTTTCTGCTGCTACTACCAGCCATTCCTACACATGTACAAACATTAATCCCTAAATTTGTTTTTGCTTATCATACAAAAGCTATTTATTTTTTTACTATTTTGCAGTTTTTTGAATGCTTAGAAAAAGTTATTATGTCTTCTTCACTTGCCAGCCACACAAATTGTTGCAACTTCCAAAAAGGGAGATATTTTTTTGTATTATTGTTATTATTATTTTCAAAACTTACAAAAGCTATTCACTCTTCTTTACCCTTCTTTTCTTTACTTTCACTATTTTAAAGGGTTTGTGCGCTGCCCTGCCGTTCGGAGCTCCGCTCACAGCGCCCGGAAGTTCATTCCTCCAAACGCTGTGTGCGGGCTTCCATGTTCGCGGCCACCGGGCGTGGCGTCACGCCGGACCCCTTCATGACATCTCGCCCGCCCCCTCAACGAAAGTGTATGGGAAGGGGGCGCGACCGCTGTCATGCCCCCTTCCCATAGACTTTGGTAGAGGGGGCGGGCGTGACGTCACGAGGGGGCGGGCGAGACCTCACGAAGGGGCCGGGCGTGACGTCACGCCCGGCGGCCGCGAACACGGAAGCCCGCACACAGCATTCGGAGTAATGAACTTCCGGAGCTCCGAAGCGGAGCGCCGAACTGCAGGGCAGCGCACAACGCCTTTAAGACACTGTCACTAACCCTCTTGCAGCTCCCAAAAAGGGATTTTTTTTTAATGTTTACAAAAGCTATTTCTTCACTATTTACTGTTTTTTATTTATTATTTTGAAACATCGTCACCAATCCTGTTGCAACCTCTAATAGCATGCTGCCATAAATTTTACATTAACTTAACATTAAGACAACTTAAAACTTGTTGAATACATTCCAAGGGGGCTGTAGCAGTGTTAGGCTAGGATTCCACTGAGATTTTAGGATATAAAAAGGTAGGCGTTTTGGCATTTTTCAGACTTTTTTTCTGGTGTTTTTCCCTTTGTGTGGAAATTGCATTTTTTACCCTTTACAAATTTTGTTGGTTACCAAAAAAAAGAAAAAAATGAAAAAACTGTGGGGATGGGAAATAATGTAGGGAATAAACTTTATCTTTTTTAGAAAGAATGTTTTATATTTTTTTTTTATTTTTTTGAGCAGGGAACCATTTATATGAGAGGGCAGGGACATAAATATACACCGAAAAATAAAAGAAAATGGGTCCATGAGATTTTTAAATTAAAATGTATTCTTCTAGTTTTCATTTTACTTTTTATTAATAATATAGCTGCGTTCAGTTGACCAAGCCCACTCATGATGCCCCTCCCTTAGACTTACATTGAGGGGGCGTGGCCTGACATCATGAGGGGGCGTGATTGACTCCCGCAGTGTGAGCACAGCGTTTGGAACTAAATGTTCTAAACGAAGCTGGAAAGCTGGCCAGTGGAATACCCCTTTAACCCCCGTAAGGACCGGGGAGTTTTCCATTTTTGCATTTGCGTTTTTTCCTCCTTGCCTTTAAAAAATCCTAACTCTTTCAATTTGGCACCTAAAAATCCATATGATGGCTTATTTTTTGCGCAACCAATTCTACTTTGTAATGACGTCAGTCATTTTGCCCAAAAATCTACAGCGAAATGGAAAAAAAATCACTGTGAGCCAAAATTGAAAAAAGAAACACTGTTTTGTAACTTTTGGGGGCCTCCGTTTCTACGTAGTAAATTTTTCCGTAAAAATGACACCTTATCTTTATTGTGTAGGTCAATACGATTAAAATGATACCCTACTTATATAGGTTTGATTTTGTCGTACTTCTGGAAAAAATCATAACTATATGCAGAAAAATTAATACGTTTAAAATTGTCATATTATGACCCCTATAACTTTTTTATTTTTCCGCGTATGGGGTGGTATGAGGGCTCATTTTTTGTGCCGTGATCTGAAGTTTTTAGTGGTACCATTTTTGCATTGATAGGACTTTTTATTCATTTTTTCATGATATAAAAAGTGACCAAAAATGCACTATTTCGGATTTTGGAATTTTTTTGCGCATACACCATTGACTGTGTGATTTAATTAACGATATATTTTTTATAATTCGGACATTTCCGCATGCAGCGATACCATATATGTTTATTTTTATTTTATTTACATTGTGTTTTTTTATGGGAAAATGGGGTGATTCAAACTTTTAAAAGGGGTTAAATTATCTTTATTCACTTTTTTTCACTTTTTTTTTTTGCAGTGTTATAGCTCCCATAGAACACTGCACACACTGATCTATTACATTGATCACTGGTTTCTCATAGGAAACCAGTGATCGATGATTCTGCCGTTTGACTTCTCATGCCTGGATCTCAGGCACTGAGCAGTCATTCGGCGATCGGACAGTGAGTAGACAGGTAGGGATCCTCCAGCTGTCTTGTAAGCTGTTCGGGATGCCGCAATCTCGCCACGGCTATCCCGAACAGCTCCTTGAGCTAACCGGCATGCTTTCACTTTCGACTAAAGGGTTAATAGCAAGCGGCACCATGATCAATGCCGCGCTATTAGCCACGGGTCCCGGCCGTTGTTAGAGGCTGGGCCCGACCCGCTATGACGCTTTATAGATCAGGAGCGGACTCATGACGTCCTTAACAGGTTAATAATGTATTTAACCCCTTAAGGACACATGACGTACTGGAACGTCATGTGTCCACTCCCGATCTATAATAGCGGGTCGGGCCCGGCCTCTAACAACGGTCGGGACCCGTGGCTAATAGCGCGCGGCATTGATCGCTGTGCCGCGCGCTATTAACCCTTTAGACGCGTCATTCAAAGTTGAACGCCGCGTCTAAAGTGAAACCGAAAGCATGCCGGTTAGCTCAGTGGGCTGTTCGGGATAGCCGCAGCAAAATCGCGGCATCCCGAACAGCTTACAGGACAGTGGGAGGGCCCCTACCTGCCTCCTTGCTGTCCGATCGCCGAATGACTGCTCAGTGCCTGAGATCCAGGCATGATGTAGTCTTGATACGGCTCTGTGTGAACATTTAGAGACTTGTTGATGGATTTTCTTTAAGCTGTGCTATCTGTTCTAACTTCATATCTTCTTGTAAGTAATGCCACCAATTAAAAGTCTTCAGTCAATGCATTTTGCTGGTTCATGTTAACTGCTGATTTAATCCAGAAAACTGGCTTACATGACTTGTGCCACATTTATTTAAGGCTAAGGCTAGGTTTTTCACACAGGTTGTTTTCTGCCATTTTTCATTATTTTCTTTTTTTAAACTATCAGTGTAATTTTTGAGCCATAGTTAGAAGTGGATCCATTGGGAAGGGAAGGGAAGTATAAGTATTTCCTTTATATTTCTCTTTCCTTTTGAATACACTTCTGGCTTCATCTTAAAAAGCTACAGTGGTTTTCCAAAAAACGCCAGAAAAAAACCTTTGTGGAAACCCAGCCTTGGACACATTTTAGACACTTTAGCTGACAAGAGAATTGAACTTAGCAGAATGATTGTGCGAGATCATGGGAAAGAGGCATTGGCAGGCATGCAATTCCATGCACCAACAATTGTGCCAAATTTGTGGTGTCACATTTAACCCCTTAAGGATGCAGGGTTTTTCCTTTTTTGCATTTTCATTTTTTCCTCATGACCTTCTAAAAATCATAACGCTTTCAATTGTGCACATAAAATTCCATATGATAGCTTATTTTTTGTGCCACCAATTCTACTTTGCAGTGACATCAGTCATTTTACCAAAAAATCCACGGTGAAACGATAAAAAAATTAATTGTGCGACAAAATTGAAGAAAAAATTTCATTTTGTAACTTTTGGGGGCTTCCGTTTCTACACAGTGCATTTTACACCTCATCTTTATTCTGTAAGTCCATATGGTTAAAATGGTTCAACCATATGGTTAAAATGATACCCTACATATATAGGTTGGATATTGTCGTACTTCGGAATAAAATCATAACTACATGCAGGAAAATGTATACGTAAAAAATTTTCATCTTCTGACCCCTATAACTTATTTATTTTTCCGCTGGTATGAGGACTCATTTTTTGCTAATTTTGTGTTCTGAAGTTTTTATCGGTACCATTTTTGTATTGATCGGACTTTTTTATCGCTTTTAATCATTTTTTCATTATATCAAAAGTGACCAAAAATACGCTATTTTGGACTTTGGAATTTTTTTGCACGTACGCCATTGACTGTGCAATTAAATTAATTATATATTTTTATAAGGAAAAAAAGAGAGAAGTGGAGTGGCTCTTGCTCTAACTACAACCAAGATAGACCTGGGCTGCCCAATTTGTACACCTCTACCCACGGTGTCAAGAAAATAATAATAATTTTGAACAGCGGAATATTGGGCTCAAGGTCAAGGATTTGAGGACACAGGTGTATATACAATAATTATTTGATTTATTCTAATATAATAAAATAAAATGCCTTGTGTAATTATGGTAATAACTGTAATTGTTAAGCAAACAATATATATAAAAAAATAAAATAATAATAATAATAATAATAAGACCACCTAAAATATAAATATATATATGGATATAAATGATAATAGTCTATAGCAGCAATGGCAGTTTGAAAGTTCAATAATTGGTTAATCCTGCAATGGAAACATCAAAAAAATAGTTACTTATTTGCTGCTGAGGAAAATACTGAGAAAGTATTGAAACGCGTCCAGCTAGAAGTATTGACCACCCCGACCACCACTTTACATATCCTGCTAATCATAGATTTTGCCACTTTATCTCCTACCGATACGCTAGTCCCGTGCGCGCGCCCTACCGCCACGAGGACCAGACCAGCATCTTCAGTGAAAGCGCTGGAGCATCCGCATTTGGGACCCACCGCCACCTAGACCCCGCCAGCTTAGGAGACGGTGGCATTCTCTCCTGCCGAGAGAGGTACCGATGATCCTAACACTTCAAAGTGAAAGTAAAAAGACTGCTGGGGAGATCGCAGTATCTTATACAGAACCCGATACCTGCCTCACACAGACCTATGTCAGAGCGGTGATCCTGTCCCTGCCGTAACCAGTGGAGCGGTGAGCATAAAAGTATCTCCTGCCATACAAGTATCTCTTGCTGCATAACTGGCTACAATTAGTAGCAACTATTAACTGTTGAAAGACACACTGTTTATGCATGCCGGCTACATCTTGTGTCTTTTACCATCTTGTATCACGCATTTGGAAACAAAGCGGCTGATTATTTTCATTTAAAATGTATTATATGAGACCACACAGAACGCTGTGAGTGGTTCCTCATACTGTTGCTATAGGAGACAACAGCACAGTTGCTAGTGACCACAATGACTATTGGATAATTTTTGGGATGTTTTCATTGCAGGATTAACCAATTATTGAAATTTCAAACTGCCATTTCTGCTATAGACTATTATCATTTATATCCATATCTATATTTATATTTTAGGTGGTCTTGTTATTATTATTAATATTATTATAATTTTATTTTTTTATATATATTGTTTGCTTAATAATTACAGTTATTACCATAATTACACAAGGGCCCTGTGTGTTATTGGTAGTACTGTTCAGCATTTTATTTTATTATATTAGAATAAATCAAATAATTATTGTATATACACCTATGTCCTCAAATCCTTGACCTTGAGCCCCAATATTCCGCTGTTCAAAAATATATTTTTATAGTTCGGATATTTCCGCACGTGGCAATACCACATATGTTCATTTTTATTTACAATAGGATATAACACTGCACACACTGATCTTTTACCCTGATCCCTGCAAAGCCATAGCTTTGCATGGATCAGCGAGATAGGGGCTCAATTGCTCAAGCCTGTAGCTCAGGCTTGGAGCAATCCAATGCCGAACGGCCGTGACGGAGCAAGGAAAGGAAGTGTCCGCACGCGTCCTAGCTGATCGGGACATAGCGATTTTATCACAATGTCCCGATCAGCCCGACTGAGCTGCCGGGAAGCATTTACTTTCACTTTTACTTTCACTGAAGGGTTAATAGCACGCGGCACAGTGATCGGTGCTGTACGCTGTTAGCCGGGACCGACCCGGTGTGACCCCGTTTTAAACAACGGGACCGGGCGAGGGGCGTACAGGTAAGCCCTTCATCCTGAAGGAGTCAAAGGGGTACTCCAGTGGAAAACTTTTTTTTTTGCTGAATACTACAGAGGAAATTCTTTTTTTCTTTTTTTGGAACACAGTGCTCTCTGCTGACATCATGACCACAGTGCTCTCTGATGACATCTTTGTAAATTTTAGGAGCTGTCCAGAGCAGCATATGTATTCTATAGGGATTTTCTCCTACTCTGGACAGTTCTTAAAATGGACTGAGGTGTCAGCAGAGAGAACTGTGGTTATGATGTCAGCAGAGAGCTCTGTGTTCCAAAAAGAAAATAATTTCCTCTGTAGTATTCAGAAGCTAATAAGTACTGGAAGGATCAACATTTTTTAATAGAAGTAATTTACAAATCAGGTAAAGGTAGAAAAACGATGCACTCACCACAGTAGCAGGTACAAAACTTTCTTATTTATTCAGGACCGGTTAAGAGATATAAAACCAGCGTGTGGAGGGCAGGGGGTGCAGGACGCCGTGGGCATAATGGTAACAGCCGTTTCACCCACGCATGCGGGCTTCTTCAGACCACACCTGTCAGTGACGGCAGGACAGGTAAATACCCGCCCTGTGCCACGTCACTGATCAGGTGTTACACAGAGATCATGTGATTAAAACCATGATAAAAACAAAACACAGGTAATGCAAGACAGTACGAAAATTATAGGAAAATTCCAAAATCAATCTTGTCGTTAAGACCCAGCTGCTCCTGGGCCATGGTGCGGAGTATCCAGACCGCTTCTGCTTTAAGCAAGCGTTTTTTTCTATCTGTACCCTCTATTATTGGGATTTTTTCCAGACCGAAAAACCTTAAGGATGCAGGATTACCTCCGTGCAATTCATGCAGATGTTGGATCACATGAAGGGGAACCCTTCATTGATTTCAGTGAATAAAGATGTTCACGAACCCGTGTGTGCATTGGACGATTGGTACTACCCACATAAAACCGCCCGCACTGACACACCATTGCGTAAACCACAAAACTAGATATATATACTAGATATATCTCCCAAATTGGGGACCCATTAAATGCAATAATCGGTTTCTGTACACTATAATCAATCAAGACAGGATCTTTTTGGATTAGGCACCAGTTTTTTTTTTCTATTGTTTGTTTAATGGTAATGGACAGGGGGCTGTTTAGGAAAACAAAGCAGAATCTAGAGGATTTAGTTTTACTATTGTTTTGCGTACGTTTTTTACAGTAGTTTTTTGATAACAGGGCATCTCTATCTTGGCGTCTAGTCTTTGAATATGCAGCCTCCAAGGCTGCCTTGGGGTAACCCCTATTTAGCAATCTCATGGTAAGGTTGTCTGCCTGCATATCGTAAGACTCCAGTGCACTATTGACCCTGCGGAGCCTCAGATACTGCCCATAGGGCATTGCTTTTTTCACATGCAGTGGGTGATAACTGGTATAATGAAGTAGAGAATTCCCTGCTGTAGGTTTTCTGTACCCTATTGTATGTAATTTATTATCGTTGATCTTTACTAATACATCCAAAAATTCTATTTCAATGTTACTTGTTTTGTATGTAAACTGTAGATTCATGTTATTTGTTACGTTTAGAAAATCGACAAAAGAAACAAAGTCTCTCTCTGGTCCTGTCCAGACAATGAGAACATCGTCTACAAACCGAACATAATCCAAAATAAAATGGCGGTATGGATTGACTTCTGAAAAAATAAATGTTTTTTCTAATATTGCAACATAAAAATTTGCTAAAGTGCATGCTACGGGTGTCCCCATAGCTACACCACTCTTCTGTGTATACCACACCTCGATAAACCTGAAAATGTTGTTGGACAGGACCGGACATATCTTGAATGATATTAGTGTATAAGCTTTCTATATCAATACTACACAGTAAATTGCCAGGTTGCCAAGGAATTTTGTTAATGACTCCCAAAAACTCGTTTGTGTCCTTAACTAAGGATGGTATTGATTTTAAACTGGGATGAAGTAACCAGTCAATATACCTGGATAATGGTTGCGTTGGGGACCCCACCCCGGAGCCAATGGGTCGTCCGGGTGGGGTCTCCAACGTATTGTGAATTTTAGGGAGGAAGTACCACTGTGGGTATTTAGGGGCTACAGGAAGGAGTTTTGTGGCAATAGTGTTAGAGATGACACCTCGCTCTACGTTTTTTCTGAGAAAGGACTGTAATTTTGATGTAACTTTGTTTATGGGATTGGATGTTAATTGTGTATAATGGGTGGGATTTGACAGTTGGCGATGGGCTTCTTTTTTATAGTATGTCTCAGACATTAAAACTATATTGCCACCTTTCTCTGATTTTTTTAATTTTTTTTTTATTATTACTTTGGGCAAATTTTTTAGGATAACCCCTAAATACCCACAGTGGTTCTTCCTCCCTAAAATTCACAAAACGTTGGAGACCCCACCCGGACGACCCATTGTGTCCGGGGTGGGGTCCCCAATGGAACCATTATCCAGGTATGAATTCGGGTAGAAGAAACAGGCATGGTCGCACATCTACAATCTTGTATAATGATCTGATTGCTTCTCAGCATAATATCAAAAACTAACAGGTTGTTAGTATACATTTTTGATCAAAAAGTACAAGCCCACTTTCCACGTCAAGGCCACCTATTTAGAGTGGGTCCCTAATGTCCCTAGCATAAAATGGCGTAGCACTGGGCGGCGACCACCACCGCCGCTACACCAGTGCCCACGGGGGAACGGCCCACTGGCAGAGCGGCCCCAATGCCACTCAAACCAGTCTATGGGTCGCACCTCCCCACAGTCACGGCGCCACGGAAGCAACGGACGCCGCACAGCACCACACCAGTGTGAACAAGGTGTAACAGCACATTTACCAAGCTCTCCCAGTCAGACTGGGAGGCTGCTAGGAAAGAAATGGCCCTTGTGTAGCTAACTACTACTTATATAGGGTTGGGCTGAGGGGGTGGGGAAGAGTGCAGACACATGTTCAAACAAAAAAAAAAAGGAGGGAATAGAAAACACAGTGTGAATTCGGGTAGAAGAAACAGGCATGGTCGCAAATCTACAAACTTGTATAATGATCTGATTGCTCCTCAGCATAATATCAAAAACTAACAGGTTGTTAGTATACATTTTTGATCAAAAATTACAAGCCCACTCGCCACGTCAAGGCCACCTATTTAGAGTGGGTCCCTAACGTCCCTAGCATAAAAAGGCATAGCACTGGGCGGCGACCACCACCGCCGTGACACCAGTGCCCACGGGGGAACGACCCACTGGTAGAGCGGCCCCAATGCCACTCAAACCAGTCTATGGTTCGCACCTCCCCACAGTCACGGCGCCACGGAAGCAACGGACGCCGCACAGCACCACACCAGTGTGAACAAGGTGTAACAGCACACTTACCAAGCTCTCCCAGTCAGACTGGGAGGCTGCTAGGAAAGAAATGGCCCTTGTGTAGCTAACTACTACTTATATAGGGTTGGGCTGAGGGGGTGGGGAAGAGTGAATTTTTATTTTTTTTGCGCGTACGCCATTGACCGTGCGGTTTAATTAATTATATATTTTTATAGTTTGGACATTTACGCACGCGACGATACCACATATGTTTATTTATATTTTTTTTACACTGTTTTATTTTTTTTTATGGGAAAAGGGGGGTGATTCAAACTTTTATTAGGGAAGGGGTTAAATGACCTTTATTAACACTTTTTTTTAACATTTTTTTTTGCAGTGTTATAGTTCCCATAGGGACCTATGACACTGCACACACTGATCTTATACACAGATCACAGGCGTGTATTAACACGCCTGTGATCAGTGTTATCGGCGCTTGACTGCTCCTGCCTGGATCTCAGGCACGGAGCAGTCATTCGCCGATCGGACACCGTGGAGGCAGGTAAGGGCCCTCCCGGTGTCCTGTTAGCTGTTCGGGATGCCGCGATTTCACCGCGGCCGTCCCGAACAGCCCGACTGAGCAGCCGGGTCACTTTCACTTCCACTTTAGAAGCGGCGGTCAGCTTTGACCGCCGCTTCTAAAGGGTTAATACCGCACATCACCGCGATTGGCGATGTGTGGTATTAGCCGCGGGTCCCGGCCGTTGATGAGCGGCAGGACCGACGCGTAAATATACGTCCTGCGTCGTTAAGGGTTTAACTTTCTTGCACCAGGTGATTTAACCCCTTAAGGACTCCTCCTTTCCTCCTTGCCTTCAAAAAACTCTTTTATATTTTCATCCACAGACTAGTTTTTTGTGCTACAAGTTGTCCGTTGTACTGCCATCACTCACTTCACCATAAACTTTATGGCGCAACCAAAAAAAAATACTATTTGTGTGGGGAAATTAAAAAGAAAACTGCAATTTTGCTAATTTTGGAAGGTTTCGTTTTCACGCTGTACAATTTACGGTACAAATGACATGCATTCTTTATTCTGTGAATCAATATGATTAAAATGATACTCATGATAACATACTTTTCTATGACTGTTGCGCTTAAAAAAAATTGCAAACTGTTTAACCAAATTGGAACATTTAAAATCCCTCTATTTTGAAGACCTATAACTTTTAAAATTTTTGTATAAGCGGTGGTATGAGGGCTCATTTTTTTTTGCTGTGATCTGTAATTTTTATTGATACCATATTTGCTTATATAAAACTTTTAATACATTTTTTAGAATTTTTTTGGAATAAAATGTCATTAAAAAGCAGCTATTTTGGACTTTTTTTTTTACATTCACAGCGTTCACCATACGGTATCATTAACATTTTATTTTAATAGTTGGGATATTTACGCACACAACGATACCAAATATGTACATAAAATATTATTTTTTTACACTTTTTGGGGGAAAATTGGGACAATTTACGTTTTTATTGGGGGAGGGGGTTTTTAAATTTTTTTTTACTTTTTTGATTTTTTATAGCAATCATTCGATTGCTAATACTGTTCAGTGCTATGGATAGGACATAGCACTGGTCAGTATTATCGGTGATCTTCTGCTCTGGTCTGCTCGATCTCAGACCAGAGCAGAAGACCTGGGAGATGGCCGGAGCCAGGTAAGGGGACCTCCAGCTGCCATGCTGGATGATCGGATCGCCGCGGAAGCGCTGCGGGCGATCCGAGCATCCATTCAAAGTACCGCACTGCCACAAATGCCATGATCTGTATTGATCTGGGCATCTGAGGGGTTAATTGGCGGACATCCGTGCGATCGCGGACGTTCCGCCATTTCTGGCAGCTCCCTGGCTGCTATTAGCAGCCGGGACCTGCCGCGCATGACCCGAGTATCGCTCCGATGCTCGCGGTTATGTGTAGGATGTACGTCCTGGTGCGTTAAGTACCAGCTCACACTTACGTCCGGGTTAAAAAAAAAGTTTTCCACTGGAGTACCCCTTTAAGTGCAAAGTAAACCAACGGATATTTCGTTCAGAGACACGCTAAAGATGCACCAGATTTATCAAACAGCAAAACTATGATTAATCTAGTGCATAAGACAGTATTATTAAATCTGTACCATTGTTTTGGGAATTAATAACCTACATCTAAATTAAAGGAATCCACAAGATGGACTTCTAAGGGTGCTAAAGAATTCCATTATAAGGGGTATTTGCATTTCACACATTAAGTCCACAGGGGATATAAAAAAAAATTGCTTAGTTTCACGAAAACAAGACAGTATTTTTCTAGATTTTTAACCCCTTAACTCGCATTATGTGAAGCGTGCTCAGCTTCTTACCAGGCAGGTCCCGGTTGCTATCAGCAACCAGGACCCACAGCTAATATCAGACATTGCCGATTGGGCACATGTCCGGTATTAACCCTTTAGAATTCTAAAATGGGAGAAAACAGTCGCCGGTTAGCTCAGCGGGCTGTTTAGGACCGCTGCTGTGAAATCGCAGCATCCTGAACAGCTGAGAGGACAGCGGGAGGTTCCTTACCTTGCTCCTCACTGTCTGATCGGTGTTCTATTGTTCCAAGCCTGCCATGCAGGCTAGAACAGCAGAGCACCGATAACACTGATCAATGCTATGCTATGTCAATCAAAGAATTGCATGTCATAGTCTCCTATGGGTAGGAAAAGTGTGAGAAAAAAAAGTTAAAAAAAAGTTAATAAATGTGATTTAAACTTTTTAAAAGTTCGAATCATTCCCATTTAAAATATATTTAAACAAAAATAAAAATAAACATATATGGTATTGCCAAATGTGAAAATGACCCAACTATAAAAATATAATGTTTATTAAACCACACGGTCAATGGCGTACATGTAAAAAAAACTCCAAACATTCCAAACATTATTAACATTATATTTTTTATTTTTGGTCACTTTGTATACACATTAAAAAAAATATCTAAAAAGGGCTCAAAAAGGCCCATAAAAACAAAAATGGTACCGATACAAACTTTAGATCACCGTGCAAAAAATTAGCCCTCATACATCCCTGTATATAGAAAAATAAAAAAGTTATAGGGGTCAGGAGATGACAATTTTAAACATACTAATTTTGGTGCATGTAGTTATCATTTTTTTTAAGTAGTAAAATAAATTAAAACCCATATCAATTAGGCATCTTTGTGACCATATGGACCTACAGAATAAAGATATGGTATAATTTTTACCAAAAGTGCACAGCATAGAATCCCAGAAGCCCCCAAAAGTTACAAAGTTTACAGTTACAATATTTTACAATTTTGCCCCACAAATATTTTTTTTCTGGTTTTGCCATAAATTTTGCGGTGAAATGATTGATTTCATTGCAAAGTAAAATTGGTGGTGCAAACATAAGCTCTCATATGGGTCTGTGTGTAGGTGCAACATTTAAAGAATTCTGAAGATGAGGTGGAATCTACACCACCTCTAAGGTGTTTTAGTTACAGACAGTTTTTTTTTTTTTTTTGGTAGCAGATGTCTGAAAATTTGGTGCAATTTAAGAAACACACCCTGGTTTACAGCAGTGGGACCCCCGCGATCAGCTTCTTATCCCCTATTCTGTGGAGAGGGGATAAGTTAACTTTTGCTGGAGTTCTTTAACATTTTACTACAAACCTAGACTGATGTATAAATTTTGCAAACATGAAAGGAAAACAACATTTTGCAGGTTTCTAAGTACTATTGTTTTCGCTACATGATACACTACAACTAAAACACCAGGCTACAATGAAAATAAGTCATACTGGAATAATTAGCCAACTCTTTCTTGGCATAGAGAAGGTAATTAGAAAATTAATAACCATTTAACTGAAATGTGTTATTTAAAATAAATTGACAGATGTGTTTACCAATTAGTACATGGCATTCAAATTATCCTCACAAAATAAAAAGCAAATTATATAAATAATATGATAATCACAGGTTGGACTTTTGGAGAATTTTCTTCTAATAATAAGATTATTCAAACAATTTTATTTTTTCTTGGTCGTTTTGCTAGATTGTTTAACAGGGAACGTCGGAATAGGTGACATAGCCAAACGGCAAAATGTTGATAAATAATTTACATAATTAGTTAAGTGTTCTGGCATGCTATAAATAAATTGTGTTACTGGCAGACATGAATTTTAAGCGCTGCATTTGGAATTACTGTGAAGCTTGGCTTTCTATAAAATGGACAATATTAGACACATTACTTTTTTAAAAAATATATTTTAACTGCAGCACAGCATGTTAAACATGCTTTTGTGAGCTTTTTAAAGGAACAGATCCCTGGAAGACAGTATTTAACCTTTCCTTATTAACTTTTTAAATCTTAAAATATTTCATATATTCTTTACAACATAAATGATGTTGATAAAATATGTCCTAATTAATTTGAAAAATGGTACAGTAAGTACCATTTTATGAATGGAGGATAAGATCTTTTATTTAACTCCTTAACGATGAGCGCTGTAAATGAATGACCCTGCTAAGTGTCACTTCGCGCACAGCGCTGTACATTTGCGGCACTGCACTTCTTGATCACCGCGTCTCCAGAAGCAGTGATCGGAACGGGATGACTGCTGATATCTATCAGCAGCCATCCCGGCATATCGCCCAGGGGGTCCTGAGAACCCTCCCTTGTTGTGATTCGCCGGTCAATTCTGACCAGCGAATCACAGCTTTTACGGGCTGATCGGGTCTCTGGTGACCCAAAAACCTGGAAAATAGGGATGATCGGAGCTTTCAGAGACAGCTCCGATCATCCTAAAGGATAGGAGCGAGGTGGCAGTGGTGCCACCTCCTCCTATCCCCTGTGCTTGGCCGATCAGGCCGATCAGCGAATTGTAGGGCAGGGTGCGGGGGGGGATGGTCAAAGTTGGAGCCTCCAGCTGTGGCAAAATAACTCTGAGTATTGCCGGACAGCCACTGACTGTTCAGGCATGCTGGGAGTTTTGCAACAGCTGGAGGCACCCTGTTTGGGAAACACTGCTGTGTCTGTCCCTATGCAAATCCTTAATTTAGGCCTCAAATGCACATGGCGCTCTCTCCCTTTGGAGCCCTGTCGTATTTCAAGGCAACAGTATAGGGCCACATATTGGGTATTTCCGTACTCAGGAGAAATTGCATAACAAATTTTGGGGGGCTTTTTCTTCTTTTACCCCGTATGAAAAGGTAAAGTTGGGGTCTACACCAGCATGTTAGTGTAAAAAACTAAAACATTTTAAACTAACATGCTGGTTTTGCCCCATACTTTTCATTTTTACAAGAGGTAAAAGGAAAAAAAGACCCCGAAAATTTGTAAGGCAATTTCTCCTGAGAATGGAAATACCCCATATGTGGGTGTAAAGTTTTCTGCGGGGGCACAACAATGATCAGGAGCGAGAGCATACTATGTACATTTAAGGTCTAAATTGGTGATTTGCACAGGGGTGGCTGATAGTTACAGCTGTTCTGACAAACGCAAAAAAAAAAATTACCCACATGTGACCCCATTTTGGAAACTTCACCCCTCACAGAACTTAACGATCGATATAGTGAGCCTTAACACCCCACAGGTGTTTGACACATTTTCATTAAAGTTGGACGTGAAAATTAAAAATCAGATATTTTTTCACTAAAATGCTGGTGTTACCACAAAGTTTATATTTTCACATGGGGTAATAGAAACAGTGGTGTTACAAATTTTGGGGGGCTTTTTCTCCTGAGTATTGAAATACCCCATATGTGGATGTAAAGTGATCTGCGGGCACACTACAATGCTCAGAAGAGAAGAAGCGCCATTGGGCTTTTTGAAAGAGAATTTAGCTGTGTTTACAAAGCCCCCATGGTGCCAGAACAGCGGAATCCCCCACACATGTGACCCCATTTTGGAAACTAAACTCCTCACAGAATGTAATAAGGAGTACAGTGAGCATTTATACTCGACAAGTTTACACTCGACAGGTGTCTGACAGATTTTTGGAACAGTGGTCCGTGAAAATGAAAAATGTAATTTTTTATTTGCACAGCCTACTGTTCCAAAGACCTGTCAAATGCCAGTGGGGTGTAAATGCTAACTGCACCGCTTATTAAATTCTGTGAGGGGTGTAGTTTCCAAAATGGCGTCACATGGGGGAGTGTCCACTGTTCTGGTAGCACGGGGGCTTTCTCCTATTACCCCCTTGTAAAAATGAAAATTTGGGATAACACCAGCATTTTAGTGAAAAAAATAAATATTTTCATTCTCACGTCCAACCTTAGCGAAAATTCTACAATTCAAAAAAAAAAAAGATTTACAAAAATTGGCTGCATCCTTAAGGTCAAAATGGGCTACGTCCTTAACCCCTTAATTAAATTAAAATTCCATATGATGGCTTATTTTTTGTGCCACCAATTCTACTTTGCAGTGACATTAGAGATTTTACAAAAAAATCCAGGGCGAAACAGAAAAAAAATTCATTGTGTAACAAAATTGAAGAAAAAATTTTGTTTTGGAAATTTTGGGGGCTTCCGTTTCTACGCAGTGCATTATTTGGTAAAAATGACACCTTATCTTTATTCTGTGATACCCTACTTATATAAGTTGGATTTTGTAGTACTTCTGAAAAAAATCATAACTACATGCAGGAAAATTTAGACATTTAAAATTGTCATCTTCTGATCCCTAAAACGTTTTTATTTTTCCGCATATGGGCCAGTATGATGGCTAATTTTTTGTGCCATGTTCTGAAGTTTTTATCGGTACCATTTTTAATTAATGATATATTTTTATAGTTCAGACATTTACGCATTAGGCCATACCATATATGTTTATTTTTATTTTTGTTTACAGTGTTTTTTTATGGGAAAAGGGGGGATTCAAACTTTTATTAGGGAAGGGGTTAAAGGACCTTTATTAACTTTTTTTTCCCACTTTTTTTTGCAGTGTTATAGCTCCCATAGGTGGCTATAATGCTGCACACACTGATCTTTTACCCTGATCCCTGCAAAGTCATAGCTTTGCATGGATCAGCATAATAGGGGGTTGATTGCTCACGCCTGTAGCTCAGGCTTGAAGCAATCAAACACCGATCGGATGCAACGGAGCAAGGTAAAGGGCCTCCGCTCGCGTCCTAGCTGATCGGGACATTGCAATTTTATTCAGTCCAAATGAGCTGCCGGGAAGCTTTTACTTTCATTTTCGACGCGGCAATCAACTTTGATCGCCGCTTCTGAAGGGTTAATAGCGCGCGGCACAACAATCTGTGCTGCATGCTATTAGCCCAGGGTCCCAGCTATCAACAGCAGCCGGGACCGACCCGGTTTGATGCGGGGTCATGGTATGAGCCCGTTTTAAACACCGGGACCAGGCGCAGGGCGTACAGGTACACCCTGCGTCCTTAAGACTTACACTTACACTTCACAGAGCTGTGGCATTTTCCCGCTGTACACTGCTCACATAGCTAGAAGTACTGGAGCCGCAGTGTGTGCCGAATAAAACTCTGCACAATGGTAAAATGATAAATCTTTATAAAGTACACAGAATGTATGGGTTTCAAAAATATGTAATTTTGCTAAACAATCTGTCCCCTTAGCTCCATATCAGTGTTTACCAATGAGTATGCCTCCACGTGTGACAAAACTTGGCATGCTGGGAGTTGCAGTTTTGCAATAGCTGGAGGCACCCTGGTTTGTAAACACTCTGTACATGTACCACAGCTGAGTGTGTGATCATGTACATGTAGTGGAAATTAGTGTGCGGCATGTGTATGGAGCAGAGATGAATGTGTGATTATGTGTATGCATGACCATGCACACACTCAGCTCTGCTGCATATACATAGTCACACAATCAGCTCTGCTGCATACACATAGTCACACACTCAGCACTGCTGCATACACATGATCACACACTCAGCCCTGATGCAAACACACAATCACACACTCAGCTCTGCTGTATACATATAGTCACACACTCAGCTCTGCTGCATATACACAATCACACACCCAGCTCTGCTGCATACACACAATCACATACTCAGCTCTGCTGCCTATACACAATCACACACTCAGCTCTGCTACATACACACAATCACACACTCAGCTCTGCTGCATTTACACAATCACACTTTCAGCTCTGCTGCACATGATCCCACATAGACCTAACAGCCTTACCTCCTTCTCCCTCCCTGCACATTACTCTCTACACAGTTGCAATCTCCTGCACTCATAAAGAACAGCGGGAGTTTGAATTTTACACAGTTATACAGATCTACAGTCTGTACAGGAGTGTAATCTAAATATGTATTACATATTGCTGGTTTTGCTGGACTTATTCTTATAACATTTTAAGTGTCCTACTTGAAGGTGTATATTTGCTCAGTAAAATCAGGACTTGCGCAAAATTTTTGTGTGTAAAGAGAAAACACGCAGTTGATAAATCGATGTCCACCACATAATCAGCTCTACTGTACACCGTGATTTAGAATTCAACTTGTAAAGTTCTATCAAAAAATATGCAAAAAAAATGCTAAAAAATTAATTGGCAAAAAGGATTACGCAATATAGACAGTGAAAACGATATATATATATATATATATATATATATATATATATATATATATATATATATAATGATAAATGCCCTCCACTGGCCACTTTATTAGGCATACCTGTTCAATTTCTTGTTTACACAGATAACTAATCAATCTTACACATAGCTACTATCACATGGGACCTTCAAGTAGATGGGCTACAGCAGCAGAAGACCACAAATGTGGTTACAATTTGCCCAGGCTTACTAAAATTGAACAACGGAAGACTGCAAGAATGTTGACATGTCTGATAAGTCTAAATTCCAGCTGCAGCATTCAGAAGTCAGAATTTGACATTAACAACATGATGCAAGAAATCCATTCTGCCTTGTATGAATGGTTCAGGCTGGTGGTGGTGTTGTAATGGTGGGGATATTTTCTTGGCACACTTTGAACCCCTTAGAACACATCATTTATCTTTGATACCCTTAGTACACACATCCAGTGGAGATATATATATATATATATATATATATATATATATATATATATATATATTTTATTTATTTATTTATTTTTTTCAAATCGACTGGTGCCAAAAAATTAAACAGATTTGTACATTACTTCTATTTAAAAATCTTACCCCAGTACTTTTCAGCTGCTGTATACTACAGTTATACTATAGAGAAATTTGTCAAGTTCTTTCCAGTCTGACCATAGTGCTCTGTGTTGACACCTCTGCCCTTGTCAGGAACTGGAAGAGCAGGATAGGTTTTATATGGGGATATGCTTCTAATCTGGACAGTTCTTGACACGGACAGAGGTGTCAGCAGAGAGCACTGTTGTCAGACTGGAAAGAACTTCACAAATTGCTCTGTAGTATACAGCAGCTGATAAGTACTTGAAGTCTTCAGATTTTTGAATAGAAGTAATTTACAAATCTTTAACTTTAGGGAAAAATTTAGGGTAACTCCACCATTTTAGTGAAATTATTATTTTTTTTTTCATTTGCCCATCCAACTTTAACGAAAATTTGTGGGGTGTTAAAACTCACTATACCCCTTGTTATATTCCGTGAGGGGTGTAGTTTCCAAAATGAGGTCACATGTCGGTATTTATTTTTTTGCGTTTATGTCAGAACCGCTGTAAAATTAGCCACCCCTGTGGAAATCACCAATTTAGACCTCAAATTTACATAGTGCGCCCTCACTCCTGAGCCTTGTTATGCGTGCGCAGATCATTTTACGCCCACATATGGGGTATTTCCGTACTCAGGAGAAATTGCATTACAAATTTTGTGGGTCTTTTTTTCCTTTTACCTCTTGTGAAAATAAAAAGTAAAGGGCAACACCAGCATGTTAGTGTAATTGTATTTATTTTTTTACATTAAAGGGCTGTTGTAGACCCCAACTTTTCCTTTTCATAAGGGGTAAAAGGAGAAAAAGCCCCACAAAATTTGTAGTGTAATTTCTCCCGAGTACAGAGATAACCCATATGTGGCCCTAAACTGTTTCCTTGAAATACGACAGGGCTCTGAAGTGAGAGAGCGCCATGCGCATTTGAGAACTAAATTAGGGATTGCATAGGGGTGGACATAGGGTTATTCTATGCCAGTGATTCCCAAACAGGATGCCTCTAGCTGTTGCTAAACTCCCAGCATGCCTGGACAGTCAGTGGCTGTCCAGAAATGCTGGGAGTTGTTGTTTTGCAACAGCTGGAGGCTCAATTTTGGAAACCATTCCGTACAAGACGTTTTTATTGGGGAGGACAGTGTAAGGGGGTGTATATGTAGTGTTTTACCCTTTATTATGTGTTAGTGTAGTGTAGTGTAGTGTTTTTAGGGTACATTCACACTGGCAGAGGTTTACAGTGAGTTCCCTGCTAAGAGTTTGCGCTGCAGCGAAAAATTTGCAGCAGCTCATACTTGAAGCAGAAAACTTACTGTAAGCCTGCCCGTGTTAATGTACCCTGCACGTTCACATGGGGAGGCAAACCTCCAGCAGTTTCAAAACTACAACTCCCAGCATGTACTGACAGACCGTGCATGCTGGGAGTTGTAGTTTTGCAACAGCTGGAGGCACACTGGTTGGAAAACCTTTTGTTAGGTTCTGTTATCTAACTCAATATTTTCCAACCAGTGTGCCTCCAGCTGTTGCAAAACTACAACGCCCAGCATGTGCTGATCACCGAAGGGCATGCTGGGAGATGTAGTTATGCAACAGCTGGAGGGATCGCAACTACAACTCCCAGCATGCTGGGATTTGCAATTTTGCAACATCTGGAGAGCTACAGTATAGAGACCACTGGCCCTCCAGATGCTGCAAAACTACAAATCCCAGCATGCCCAGACAGCAAACAGATGTTTGGGCATGCTAGGAGCTGTAGTTTTGAAAGATCTGGAGGGCTATAGTTCAGAGACTACCATATAGTGGTCTCAAATTGTAGCCCTCCAGCTGTTGCAAAACTACAAATCCCTGCATGCCCAAACATCTGTCTGGGCATGCTGGGAGTTGTAGTTTTGCAACATCTGGAGTGCTACAGTATAGAGACCACTGAATAGTGGTCTCGGACTGTAGCTCTCCAGATGTTGCTAGGCAACTTACCAGCTTCCGTCGGATCCAGGTAGCCTGCTGCAAGTCATCGCCGCCCGCCGATCTCCGACACTGATCGTCGCCCGCAGCCTCGCCCGCCGGGTAAGTGGACTCCGGCGCCGCTCCCCTTCCTTTCCCCGTCCTGCCCCGCCTATTGTGGGTGGGCAGAACGAGGGAAACAAAAGTTAACCCCCCCGCCGCCGATCTGCTATTGGTGGTCGCATCTAGACCACCAATAGCAGGGATAGGAGGGGTGGCACCCCTGCCACCTCACGCCTATCCCTTAAGGTGGGTCGTCGGTGTCTTGGACAACCGAGATCCCCCTTATATTCCGGGTCACCATAGACCCTTATTGACCCGGCATCGCGCAAATCGCAAGTGTGAATTGCCGACATGAGGCGGTCTGATGACCCCCCTGGGCATTTGCGCGGTGTGACTGTTGATCGATATCAGCAGTCACCCTGATCCGGTCCCCACCCCGCGTGCAGCAGGGACCAAAATTCCGCGTACGTCCTTGGTCCTTAACTACCAGGATGCTTAGACATACGCGTGCATCCATGGTCCTTAAGGGGTTAATTTAATTTGACAACATTTGTTTTTCACTTGTTTCCACCAGAGTTTCCCTTTAAACGCCACACCTACCTGAGTACTGTTGCTGACCATGTCCATCCCCTGACCACAGAGTACCCATCTTCTGATGGGTACATTAAGCAGGACACAGCACAATGTCACAAAGTGCACATCATCTCAAACTGTTTTTTTGAGCATGACAATAAGTTCACTGTTCTCCAAACGCCTCCATATGCACCAGATCTCAATAGGATGAACCATCTTTGCGAAGGGCTGGAATCTGAGATTCACATCATGGATGTGCAGCCAACAACTCTGCAGCAACTGCTTGATGCCACATCCATATAGATCAAAATCTCTAAAGAATGTTTTTTTAGCACCTTGTAGAAAGTAGGCCCTGAAGAATGAAGGCAGTTGAGATGAGTCAGATGTGATAACAGACACAACCCATAAGAAGATTATAATGGATGGACACTGGAAAGCTCTTTTAACCTCTTAAGGACCCATGACGTATGCATACGTCATCACACCCTGGGTCTTAAGGACCCATGACGTATACATACGTCATGTCTTTTTCTGGTCTCCGCCGCTCACCCGGCGGAGATCGGAAGCGGATCCCTGCTGAAATCCTTCAGCAGGGATCCAGGGCAAACGCCGAGGGGGGCCAATTAGGCCCCCATGTCGGCGATCGCCGCAAACCGCAAGGGAAATCGCCCTTGCGATCTGCGGTGATACCGGGCTGATCGGGTCTCTGGGACCCGACCGCCCGGCAATTTCGCATGATCCCGGCTGTCACAGACAGCCAGGACCATGCTAAAGCATAGGAGCGAGGTGGCAAGCCTGCCACCTCCTCCGATCCCCTGCGATTCTTCGGTTAGTTAACTGACCAATTGCAGGGGGGGGGGGGCAGTTACTTCCTCCCGCCCTGCCTGGCCCCTGAAAGTCCGGAGAGGACGGAAGGAAGACCGGAGGACGCGGCGGGGGACGGGGGAGTGCTGGGGCCCGGCCCCGGTACTTACTTCGTCCCTGAAGACCCGGATCCTGGCGAGGAAGATGGCGGCGGCGACAGGTGAGTAGATCTTCAGCCGCGGTCGGGCCCTTTACAGCAATGCACGTCGCCGTAAAGCGACATGCATTGCTGTATTGGGACCCTGTATACTACAACTCCCAGCATGCCCAGACAGCCCTTGGCATCTGGGCATGCTGGGAGTTGCAGTTTTGCAACATCTGGAGGTCCACAGTTTGGAGACCACTGTGCCCTTCCAGATGTTGCAAAACTACACATTCTCAGCATGCCCTTACTGTCCAGGCATGCTGGGAGTTGTAGTTCTGTAACATCTGGCCCTTCAGATGTTACAGAACTACAACTCCCAGCATGCCTGGACAGTTTTGGCATACTGGGAGTTGTAGTTTTGCAACATCTGGAAGGGCACAGATTGGGAACCACTGTATTAGTGGTCTGCAAACTGTAGTCCTCCAGATGTTGCAAACTACAACTCCAAGCATGCTGGAAGTTGTAGTTCGGCAACATCTGGCTCTAAAGATGTTGCCGAACTACTACTCCCAGCATGCCTGAGAATGTTTGGGAGTTGTGGTTGGGAAACATTGTCTGTTTCCTAATTCAGTGTTTCCCAACCCGTGTGCCTCCAGCTGTTTCAAAACTATAACTACCAGCATGCACCGATAGACTGTGCATGCTGGGAGTTGTAGTTTTGCAACAGCTGGAGGTCCCCCCCTTGGGAATGTACAGGGTACACTCACATGGGCAGGGGGCTTAAAGTGAGTATCAGGCTACAAGTTTGCGATGCAGCAAATTTTGCGCGGGAAACTCGCTGTAATCCCCTGCCCATGTGACTGTACCCTAAAAACACTACACTACACTAACACAAAATAAAATAAAAAGTAAAAAACACTACATATACACATACCCCTACACAGCCCCCCTCCCATCCCCAATAAAAATGAAAAACGTCTGGTACGCCACTGTTTTTAAAATGGAGCCTCCAGCTGTTGCAAAACAACAACTCCCAGTATTGCCTGACAGCCGTCGACTGTCCAAGCATGCTGGGAGTTTTGCAACAGCTGGAGGCACCCTGTTTGGGAATCACTGGCGTAGAATAACCCTATGTCCACCCCTATGCAAATCCCTAATTCAGGCCTCAAATGCAGATGGCGCTCTCTCACTTTGGAGCCCTGTCGTATTTCAAGGCAACAGTATAGGGTCACATATGGGGTATTGCCGTACTCGGGAGAAATTGCCTTAAAAATTTTGGGGGGCTTTTTCTTCTTTCATGAAAGGGGAAGTTGGGGTCTACACCAGCATGTTAGTGTAAAAAAATAATTTTTTTACACTAACATGCTGGTGTTGCCCTATACTTTTCATTTTGATAAGAGGTCAAAGGGAAAAAAGCCCCCCAAAATTTGTAATGCAATTTCTCCCGACTACGGAGATACCGCATATGTGGGCGCAAAGTGCTCTGGGGGCGCACAACAAGGCCCAGAAGGGAGAGTGCACCATGTACATTTGAGGTGATTTGCACAGGGGTGGCTGATTGTTACAGCGGTTTTGACAAACGCAAAAAAAAAAAAAAACACATGTGACCCCATTTCGGAAACTACACCCCTGACGGAATGCAATGAGGGGTGCAGTGAGAATTTACACCCCACTGGTGTCTGACAGATCTTTGGAACAGTGGGCTGCACAAATTAAAAATTTTGTACAGCCCACTGTTCCAATGATCTGACAGACACCAGTTGGGGATAAATGCTCACGGTACCCCTTGTTACGTTCCTCAAGGGGTCTAGTTTCCAAAATGGTATGCCATGTGGGGGTTATTTTGCTGTTCTGGCACCATAGGGGCTTCCTAAATGCGACATGCCCCCGAGCAAAATTTGCTCTCAAAAAGCCAAATATGACTCCTTCTCTTCTGAGCATTGTAGTTCGCCCATAGTGCACTTCAGGTCATCTTATGGAGTACCTCCATACTCAGAAGAGATGGGGTTATACATTTTGGGGGGTATTTTCTGCTATTAACCCTTGCAAAAATGTGAACTTTGGGGGGAAACACACATTTTATTGAAATTTGTAAAAAAAAATTGTACATATGCAAAAGTCGTGAAACACCTGTCGGGTATTAAGGCTCACTTTATTCCTTGTTACGTTCCTCAAGGGGTATAGTTTCCAAAATGGTATGCCATGTGTTTTTTTTTCCTGTTCTGGCACCATAGGGGCTTCCTAAATGCAACATGCCCCCCAAAAACCATTTCAGAAAAACGTACGCTCCAAAATCCCCTTGTCGCTCCTTCCCTTCTGAGCCCTCTACTGTGCCCGCTGAACACTTTATATAGACATATGAGGTATGTGCTTACTCAAGAGAAATCGGGCTACAAATATAAGTATACATTTTCTCCTTTTACCCCTTGTAAAAATTAAAAAATTGGGTCTACAAGAACATGCGAGTGTAAAAAATGAAGATTGTGAATTTTCTCCTTCACTTTGCTGCTATTCCTGTGAAACACCTAAAGGGTTAAAATGCTGATTGAATGTCATTTTGAATACTTTGGGGGTGCAGTTTTTATAATGGGGTCATTTGTGGGGTATTTCTAAGAAGAAGACCCTTAAAATCCACTTCAAACCTGAACTGGTCCCTGAAAAATTGTGATTTTGGAAATTTTGTGAAAAATTGGAAAATTGCTGCTGAACTGTGAAGCCCTCTGATGTCTTCCAAAAGTAAAAACTCGTCAATTTTATGATGCAAATATAAAGTAGACATATTATATATGTGAATAAAATAAAATAATATTTGGAATATCCATTTTCATTACAAGCAGAGAGCTTCAAAGTTAGAAAAATGCAAGATTTTTCACCAAGAAAGGATGCAAGTTACCAAAAAATTTTACCACTAAGTTAAATTGAATATGTCACGAAAAAACTATCTCGGAATCAGAATGATAACTTAAAGCATTCCAGAGTTATTAATGTTTAAACTGACAGTGGTCAAATGTGCAAAAAATGGCCGGGTCCTAAGGTGTAAAATGGCTGGGTCCTTAAGGGGTTAAGATAATATATGTTCTCTTCCTCTAAATTGAACCCTTTTCTTCTTGATCAAATGAAATAATTTATCAATATTTGTTTTTGCTTCTTTTAATGAAAATCATGTAATGCTGATCCTTTCCATTACTCATGATTTACTAAAATCAACAATAGAATCTGGCATTCCTAATAGAAGCTTAACATGAGCAGTACATCATTTTTAAAAATATATTTCTAACATAATCTAAACCACAGGGCCCTTGCAAATGTTATGGCAGCATCCACAAGGGCCCTATAGCTTGTGCTTTATATCATAGAATAAGTCATGTTTGTAAATAAATATATTGATACTAATTGGATCATTATATTGGATTTTAGCAGGTTATCACAATTTTATATTAATATTATTATAAATATTTGATTTCAATATATTATTATTATTATTGTGTTTTATTTTGTTTTCAAAAATGAATTTAAATATTATTGGTAATTTTTGCACTAAATACAACAGCCACATAACTAACTATATTTTACAAAATAACCCAACGAGAAGACGGTAGCTATCTTTCTTTTTCCACATATTTCCAACATTGTTTACATTTCAATTCAAGTTTAATTAGCAACACCTGACTTTGTTATTCATCTTGCCCAAATCAAAAACAAATTCAAACAGAATGTTTTATTATTAAGAATGTTGCACTAGACACCTGCTCATGTAACTGCTAGACAACTATTTTCTTGGTTTCATTTTACTGCTAAGTACACATTTGTCTATCAGTGCAAAGGTAATTTAGGAAAACTGTTTGTGTTATCTCAAGGCTAACACTGTTTCAAAACTGGTGCCATCATACTGTATATAATACACAAAGTACTGAATGTGTCAAAATTATGAAAGTCTGTTTTGTCTGTTGTAATTTAATTCACTTCAGACCACTGAAAAGTATCATTATTTCTTTTGGAAGCTCTTGCATTTGCACACAAGATGATGAAAAATGTTTGCATTTTTAATTCAGGCACAATGCTATAATTAGAGATGAGCGGATCGAATCGAACGAAGTCAAATTCGTTCCAAATTTCATGAAAAATTTGATTCGAACCGAATCCGAACTTTGACTCAATTCAAAATAACAAATTTCTTCATTGGCGACACCCCTGCTATGGTCCTGTATAATGAATAAATGGGAGCAGCTTTCTCCTGCGCTCGCATCTCTGCAATAGATAGGACGATCGCAGCACACTTTAGTAAACACAATATTAAAATACATTACTAGTAAAAAAAAAATTTGGGAAGAAAAGATGTTGCTGGCCTCTCTATACCCTTGCCTGACCTGCACCCCTGTGTAATATAGATAAAAGTTATATAACAAAATGATAATACATTATGAAGAAATAATATATGTATGGATTAGAGGATACAGCTTACCTGTGTATCTGTCCGCCCCATGAGCTGACACTGCAGACATTGAATAGAACAACTAATGATCAGGACTAACAGTGAAAATTCTCTTACCTCCGCCAGTGCAGAGACCAGTATAGGCTTTTTTCCGGCTAGGATTCTACTGAGGTTTTCTTCCCACCAGCAAAAAAGCCAGGAAAAACTACCAAAAAAACTGCCACAACTTCTTCCTGCATTTTGGCGGATATTGCATTTTTACCCTGTTGGCAGTTTCCCTGGAGATGTTTTTTTTTTTTTCATTGGGTACCAAAAAAAAAAAAAAGATGCAGGAATGATGCAGTAAGGATTAGAGATGACTGAATCGAAGATGCTGATCCCGAATTCATTATGAATTTCAGGAAATATTTGATTTGCAACGAATGCGAATATTGTCGCGATTCTATTGTGTGAATCGCTGCATTAAACTCCATTTTACAGCGTTCCAGGCTCCAGGGCATCTAAAATGGCAGATCCACATGTCAGTACATGGGGCAAGGGACGCTGGGAAGGCAGGAAGGCAAGGCGGGAAGGGAAGTAGGCGGTATGACCCTGAATCACATGCAGGATCAGCAGCCAGTCACCCCTGTGATGTCACAGCCCTATATAATCGGCAGCCATATTGTGGCCTGCCACTTCATTCATTACACTTCAGAGAGATAGGACGGACAGCCTGTGTGTGTGTTACAGCAGAGAAAAGCGCATTCCAGCAGCGTTTAACATCCTCCTAGTCACATCAGCATTCTTGTGGATGGAGAGCATTGTTTTTTTTTCACTGAAAAGGACTTTTACTGCAGCTGCAGGCATTAGCCTCCCAGTCATTTCTTCAGCATAGTATTACAGAGAGGGGCAGATAGCTGTGTGTTGCCTCATACATTTCAACAAGCTGCCTCAACTTCATAAACCTTAGCAGAGGAGGCAGGAATCATTTTTCAGTGTCTTTGTTCCACAAAAAAATCATGTACTGGTTATACTAGTCTGTAGACGGTATAATACACAGCAGTCCATTCCTAATATTCTGTGACTGAGTGCAATTTTGTGTTTAGTACACATTTTTTTTGGGCTGCAGCACTGCTGTGTACTGCTGGTGTTTTACAAAACTATATATTTTTTAAGGGTACTGTAGCGCATACGTGCATCTAAGTACTGTACTATTTTGTACTTGTTAATCAGTCAAGAGCCTACACACTGTGAAAGGACAGCCAAAAGTAATCACCGGCAGGTGTTTAAAAAAAATTACAGAGTTTTAGGCTCATTGTAGCTAATTTTTTTGCCCTCATAAGTGCATTCCGCATACGTACATCTAAGTAGTATACTATTTTGTACATGTTAATCTGTCAAGGGCCTGCATACTGTAAAAGGACAGAAAAAAGTAATCACCGGCAGGTGTTTTACAAAAATACTGAGTTTTTAGGCGCGTTGTAGCGCATTTTTCTGCCCTCATAACTGCATACCGCCTACGTACATATAAGTAGTGTACAATTTTGTACCTGTTAATCTGTCAATGGCCTAAATATTGTGAAAGGAAAGACAAAAGTAATCTCCTGCTGGTGTTTTACAAAAATGCTGAGTTTTTTGGTGCTTTGTAGCACATTTTTCTGCCCTTATAAGTGCATTCCGCATATGTACATCTAAGTTCTTTACTATTTTTTACCTGTTAATCTGTCAAGGCCCTATATACTATGAAAGTCCAGGCAAAAGTACTCATCGGTTGGTGTTGTACTTTTTTAAGTGTACTGTAGAGCATTTTTCTGCCTCATCAGTGCATACCACATACTTACATCTAAGTAGTGTACTATTTTGTTCCTGTTAATCTGTCAAGGGCCTAGTTACCTGCTGCTGTTCTAGACAAATACTGTTTTAAGCATAGTGAAGCGTATTGTACTTCCCTCATATACGCAAGTATTTCAGGCAGAGAAGTGCCAGGACGTGCACAGAGGAGTGGCAGAGGCCTAAATCCTTCAGGCAGAGGTCGCAGCAGACTAGGGGTGAGTCACCGCAGGAGTTGCAGCGAGAGGCCTGAGCTCCCGTTATCAGCTAGTGGTCGTGTCTCGATCAGCAACCCATCTGCCGTCGTCGATTGGTTAACATGGTAATCCACTTCATCACAAGTGACAACTGATATCCCCAGTCAACAGTCTGTGGGTTCCTCAGACACAACCCTCAGTTTGCATGGCCCGGGAGCAGTCCCTGTCCTCCCATTTCCTTTGTCCTATGCTGATCCCTCAGAAGTATCCCCAGAAGTATCTTATGCTGTGAGTTCAGCTCCACTATTCACTGAGGGTGATCTAATAGAGGACAGTCAGCAGCTACTTCTCAGCCAAGAAGTTGAGGAGACATCCGCCGCTTCCTCTGCTAGGCGGGCAAGTAGTGATGAGGAGAGTGACGTGGGATGCAGTGTTGCCAGGGTTCAGGGTCCTGAAGCAGACACTGTTGAGGAACCTGAGGAGGACATCAGTGATGTCCAGACACTTGTGGATGATGATGAAGCCAATCACAATTGGGAGCCGGGTGCAGAAGGGGCTTCATTTTCATCAGGAGAAGAAAGTTGCAGGTTGCCCATGAGGCAGCAGCTGAGCCAGCAAGGCGGTAGCGTGGTTGGCAGTCAGCGTGGTGGAAATTCTGGAGCCAAACGTGCCCTGGGGAGACCACCTGCTTTGCGTCAGCCTACCTTCCTGGGAGGTAGTGGAACAGGGGTTCCTGGAGACAATGGCAGTAGCAGTCAATTAGTGCGGACTGTTGGTGGGAAAATCAGCTACTTGGCGGTGTGGCAGTTTTTCATCAAGCATCCGAAGGAGGTTCCCATAGCCACATGCAAGATATGTCGGCAGAAGGGGAAGCATGGCAAGGGTTCCAATGTTGGCACCACGGCCCTGCGTCAACATATGCTTCGCCACCATAAAGCGGCTTGGGTGAACCGTGGCTCCGATGTGGTGGTCCAGCCCGCTACATCACCCAGTGGCACGCCGCTACCTCGTTCAGCCAGCCAAGGCTCCACCACCACAGCCAAAGGGAGCTGTGTGTCATACCCTCCTTTTGTCACTCTAGATGCTCCTGCTCCTCCCACTTCTAGTCAGCCATTCCACTAACAATCCATCCGCGAAGCCATGTCGAAGAGACAACAGTATGCGCCCACTCATCCAATGGCGCAGGAGCTGAATGTGCTACTGCTGCAGTCCCGGAGAATGCCAAGCCGTCATTTCTTTGCGAAGAAGACAGTTCCAGCCCTGCACAATTTTGTGGAAGAGAAGGTGGTCCAGTCCTTCAGCCTGTCGGTGTGTACCAAAGTGCATGGCAGCGCCGACGTCTGGAGCTGTAACTACGGTCAGGGACAATACATGTCCTTTATGGGTCACTGGATTAATATGGCTCCTGCACAGCCATAACCCCAACTTGGACAGGTCACTCCGCTTCCTCCTCCACGCTGTCAGCCCGTTGGTCCTGTGCCAGTGTGCGACTCTGCCTTCTCATCCTCCACCGTGTCCTAGGTCTTCACTGCCCAGACAAGTTTCAGTGGCCCTTCAGCATACCATGTGTGCATGGCTCGGCTGTGTCACGCTGATCTTCACATGGTTTGCCTTGGGTAAAAGAGTCACACATGGGAGGAACTGCTAAAAGTCAATCGAAAAGAAATTGGTGCATGGCTTACTCCACAAAAACTGGAAATGGGAACCATGGTGACCGACAACGGGAAGAACATCTTGGCCGTGCTGCGACAAGGAAGGGTGAGCAATGTGCCCTGCATGGCACACGTAGTAATTCTGGTTGTCAAACAATTATTGAAGTATTCCGCCCATTTGCAAGACATCCTAACAATGGGAAGGAAACTTTGCATGCACTTCAGCCACTCGTACACCACAAAGCACACCCTGCTTTAGCTGCCCAAACATAGTCTGATTTGTGACGTTGCCACACATTGGAATTCCACACTCCATATGTTGGACCAACTGTACGAACATAGAAAATCCATCACCGATTTCTTGATGATCCAAGCGGAAAGGGGTACTCCCCTGTGTGACTTCAATGTGAACCAGTGGCAGCTCATACGTGACACCTGCCATTTGCTCAGGCCATTTGAGGAAGCCACATTATTAGTATATCGCCAGGATGATGGGATGAACGACATAATTCCACTGCTTCATTTGCTACAACAAGTATTGGAAACAATGGCTGGTCAGGGCAATGGAGATGTTGCATCTACATCTCATGGCCACATGATCCCTATGGGGGCTGAACTGGAGGAGGATGAGGGGCACAGTGGAGAACAGTTTAGGTTTCAAGAGATGGGCGGTGCTAATAGTCATCTGACAGGAGAGGAGGAGCATGATCAACAAGATGAGCTAGAGGGTTATGAGGAAGGCGAGACAGAGGGCCTAGACACACCATGGCAGTATGCAGTGGTGATGGAGGCAGGGAGTCCCTCCGAGTCACTTAGACAAATAGCTCGACGCATGCTCAGTTGCTTACGTAGTGACCGCCGAATTGTCAACATTCGGCAGCAGGATGACTTCTGGCCCTCCACCTTATTGGACCCTCACTACTGGCACAAAATGGGGCCTTTTTTACACCCACTGAGGGGGAGGACAAACTGACCTACTACAGAGAGATCCTAGTCAGTTAGCCGATGCCTATCTGCACCATCGTCCATCCACTCACAGGTCTTACTCGGGGGGCCCTTTGCGCTCACCTTCCACTGCCATGTCTGCTGGGGAGCGGTGGAGTGACAGGAGCAGTACCATCAGAATCAGCAGCAGCCTGATCAGCAGTCGCTGATGATTATCTTTCTTCACCTGCATAGTGATGCAACTCATCAGCAGCAGGTAGACATGGAGCAGGACCTGAAACAGCAGGTGGTGGCATACTTTGACTTTGCCATGCCAACAAACCATGAAGAACCATGAAGACTTCTGGGCAGCCAAACTTGATTTGTGGCCGCAACTAGCAGAGTTTTCCCTGGAAAAGCTGTCCTGCCCGGCCAGTAGTGTGCCATTAGAGCGGGTGTTTAGTGCGGCGGGGGCCATAGTCACCCCAAGGAGAACTTGTCTGTCCTTGAAAATTGTGGAGAGACTGACCTTTGTGATGATTAATAAGGCATGGATCAGCCAGGATTTCCACCCACCAATGCCAGATGCATCAGAGTAGATTGAACATGGTGCTACATCAACACTTCACAAATATGAATAGTGCCAAACAGATTTAAGGCACTGCTCTCCAGTTACAAACATTCCAGCCACCTTCATCGCCGGGTACTGGTATTGCCACCCACCGCACCAATCTGTCACCGGGTCACTTTCAGGACTCCTGATGCTGCTGCTGCCACCTCCAGGCTGTTTCATTCAGCCACTATTTTGTCTCCTTATGCTTCTGATAACTCCAGGCTGTGCCATGCAACCACTATATGGTTTCCTCATGCTTTTGCCACCTCCAGGCTGTACCATTCAGACTCTAAATGGGCTCCCTATGCTTTCCCCACCCCTAGGCTGTGTCATTCAGCCAATATATTGTATTCTGATGCTGCTGGGCTTGTCTTGGATGTTATCTACAATTTTTTTTTATGGTAGCACTAGCAAACATATATTCTCAATAGAAGCCCTCTTATGTACGCATCCTTCTGCCTGACCAGGCTGTGTGTTTCAAAATCCTAAATTTAAATTTCAAAATCTTAAATTTAAATTTCAAAATCATACATTTCAATGGTCTCCTCATGCTTCTGCAAACTCCAGGCTGTGTCATTCAGCCAATATATGGTTTACTAATGCTGCTGGGTCTAACATTTTTTTTATGGTAGCACTAGCTATCCCAAATCTTTAGTTTAAATTTCAAACTTTGTCTGTTTTTTCTTTGGGATTGTGAAGCCCTGGTGTCTACTCATGCTGCTGCCAACTCCAGGCTGTGCCATTCAGACACTATGTGGTCTCCTCATGCGTCAGATACCTCCAGGCTGTGCCATTTAGCACTATATGGTTTCTTCTCATGCGTCAGCCAACTCCAGGCTGTGCCATTCAGCCACTATATTGTCTTCTCCTACTGATGCCCCCTCCAGGCTCTGTCAGAGTGCTGCCATGTGACTCCTTGTTAGATTTAGTCCTTTGTACCCACACGCCGGGCCCAGGGCACTAAAGCTTGGGAGTTAAAAGTTCAATTTCAAAATCCTTAATTTAAATTTCAAAATCTTAAATTTCAAAATCATACATTTAAATGGTCTCCTCATGCTTCTGCAATCCAGGCTGTGTCATTCAGCCAATATATGGTTTAATGATGCTGCTGGCCCTGGATCTGGGAATAAAAACTTTTGTTATGGTAGCACTACCTACCCAAAATCTTCAGTTTAAATTTCAAACTTTGTATTTTTTTTTCTTAGGGATTGTGAAGCCCTGGGGTCTCCTCATGCTTCAGCCAACTCCAGGCTGTGTCATTCAGGCAATATATGGTTTACTCATGCTGCTGGCCATGGGTCCTGGAAAAAAAAATTGTTATAGTAGCACTAGCTACCCAAAATCTTAGGTTCAAATTTCAGAATTCATCTTATAAGCTTAGGGATTGTGAAGGCCTAATGTCTACTCATGCTGCTGCCAACTCCTGGCTGTGCCATTCAGACACTATATGTTCTCCTCATGCTGCCAACACCTCCACGCTTTGTCATTCATCCACTATATGGTCTCCTCATGCTGCCAACACCTCCACACTGTGTCATTCAGCCACTATATGGACTCCTCATGCTGCCAACACCTCCACGCTGTGCCATTTAGCCACTATATGGTCTCCTCATGCTGCCAACACCTCCATGCTGTGTCATTCAGGCACTATATGGTCTCCTCCTGCTGCCAACACCTCCACATTGTGTCATTCAGCCACTATATGGTCTCCTCATGCTGCCAACATCTCCACGCTGTGTCATTTAGCCACTAAATGGTCTCCTCATGCTGCCAGCACCTCCACACTGTGTTAATCAGCCACTATATGGTCTCCTCATACTGATGCCACCTCCAGGCTCTGTCATTGTGCCGCTCTGCGGCAGTGATTCTAAAAGCGATACCGGCAATCTGCATGTCATTCTGAATAACAGTATTATTTCACTACCCCAGCACACTCCATATGCGTGTTAGAACAAAGCAAAGTGTTCTACACCCCTATTAATGTTCTCTGTAGACCAAAATTAGCCGTTTTTAATATAGATTCACTTCAAAATATAATAAATATAATATAAATTCGGATCAAAACAATTTTTTTTGAAAATTCTGCAAATCGGCCGAATGAAATTTTTCGAAAGTTCACTTATCTCTAGTAAGGATGTCTGAATTTGTAGGGAATTATTTAATATGTTTTAAAACCAAATTCTTTTTTTTATTTATTTATTAAATTTTTCTATTTGTGATGTTTGATTTTCCTTTTTTTTTTTTGGTGACTTTATCATACACCCAAGAATGAATATAATACTATAATAAAGTATTACAGTAAAGGTTAGAATAGACAAATAACATTCTTAGACTGGTGCTTTATATATATATATATATATATATATATATATATATATATATTTTAATATTTTTTATATTTTTATCTGCGATGTTCTGCAGAAATAGTTTACACTGCTGTGCACAGAAGATTGAATAAACTTGTTGTACAGTTCTGTCGGGATGGATTTATTTTGCTTACATTTTTATAGTGACTAAATGTACCACTATTAAATATACTAGGTTTATATACACAATACACCCGTTCAGCATACCGAAAGGGGGCTCCGGGCGCAATGGTTCATATGCTGTACAGGTGTATTTTGTATATAAACCTAGTATATTTAATAGTGATACTTTTAGTCACCCCCTTATCGAAAAATGTTAGCTATCCCTCGACTGTGGAAATCAACCTCACCTACCACTATTTCGGCTTCAAGAGGTTTCACACATCTACAAGATGGAAAAACTATCAGCTGACTCAAAATGCCAGATGCACAAATTTCATAACATATGGGGCCCTTGGTCGCATTTTATAACATCTCCTAACTTCACTTACATACCTCAATCTGATTAATACGGGTCTGGCCACCATTGCCCAACTGTTTTCTGTTGGGCTCTGTGGTGTGGACTCGACGGAGGTCTACGGTGGATGCTCTATTCACAAGGTAAGCCTCTCTCCCTCTCGCCTGCTACTGCTTAGTTCTTTTCTTCTTACTTTTCTCTTTCTGCTCATTCCATTCCGTTTTCTTTAATCCACTCCTCTTATACCCTTCCTTTTCTCATCATGCTATAACCTTCTATTCAATGCCTACTTAGGTTACGTTTAATGTTCTCTGTACTGGCTCAACATGGATATTTAAGGCATTCAGCTCTCCGCCCGAATTACCTGCTACCTTTCCTGACTTAGACAAACTATTGATTTGAGCTCCTGGTACGAACCTTGTTATAATCTACTGTGTATGTGATGATATTTTGCTGTCAATGTATTATTGTGCTCCTCGCACAGTTTATTTGTCTATGTTTATGAAAATTAATAAACTTTAATTTGAAAAAACAATTTTTAGCAACATAAATCCATCCCCTCAGAACTGTACAATGGCAGTGTAAACTATTTCTGCAGAACATAGCAGCTAGAAATATTGAATGCTATATACATAAAGCAGCAATCTAAGAATATTATTTGTCTATTCTAACTTTTAATCTAATACTATATTACAGTATTTTATTCATTTTCACAGGCTGCTTTGCATGTTAATATCGGCTGGCCGGGGCTCTCAGTTCCCTGCCCCGCTCACACACATTGTTCACTGCTTTTTAATAAATAATTTTGTTTTAAAACATTTAAATGTTGTTGCCTAAAAATTCAGGCATGGCCACAGTATAAGGAAATCCACATAGCAGACTTTTTTTTTCTTTTCAGCGCAGAGCTGAAATAATCATTATCAATAAACAGTGACTATAAAGGTCAAAGGTTAAATATGTGGTAAACCACAAGAGCACAGTTAATTGACCTACTTATTATGCAAATTAATTGTGGTTAAGCACATATTTAGCCTGCGACCTTTGCAGCTACTGTGGTCTAGGTAATGATTTTCTCTGCTCTGGCAGAATAAAATAAAATGTAGACTACATTCTTGGGTGTTTAAAAAATTATAAAGCCACAAAAAAAAAAAAAAAGAAAAAGGAAAATCAAACATTACAAATAGAAAAATTCAATAAAAAATGTAAATAAAAAATTATTTTGTTTTAACCCCTTAAGGACCTGGGGGTTTTCTGTTTTTGCACTTTCGTTTTTTGCTCCTTGCCTTTAAAAAATCATAACTCTTTCAATTTTGCACCAAAAAATCCATATGATTGCTTATTTTTTGCACCAGTGATTTTGCCCAAAAAGCTACGGTGAAATTGAAAAAAAAAATCATTGTGAGACAAAATTTAAAAAATAACACCATTTTGTAACTTTTGGGGGCTTCCGTTTCTACGTAGTACATTTTTCGGTAAAAATGACGCCTAAAAATCCATATGATGGCTTATTTTTTGCATAGCCAATTCTACTTTGCAGTGACATTAGTCATTTTACCCAAAAATGCACGGAGAAACGGAAAAAAAAATAATTGTGCGACAAAATCAAAGAAAAAACGCCATTTTGTAACTTTTGGGGGCTTCCGTTTCTAAGCAGTGCATATTTCGGTAAACATTACACCTTATCATTATTCTGTAGGTCCATACGGTTAAAATGATACCCTACTTATATAGGTTTGATTTTGTCATACTTCTGGAAAAAATCATAACTTCATGTAGGAAAATTAATACGTTTAAAATTGTCATCTTCTGACCCCTATAACTTTTTTATTTTTCTGCGTATGGTGCGGTATGAGGGCTAATTTTTTGTGCCGTGATCTGAAGTTTTTAACGGTACCATTTTTTCATTGATAGGACTTATTGATCGCTTTTTAGTCATTTTTTCATGATTTAAAAAGTGACCAAAAATGCACTATTTTGGACTTTGGATTTTTTTTGCGCGTACGCCATTGAACGTGCGGTTTAATTAATGATATATTTTTATAATTCGGACATTTCCGCACGCGGCGATACCATATATCATTATTTTTATTTACACTGTGTTTTTTTTTTATGAAAAGGGGGGTGATTCAAACTTTTAATAGGGGAGGGGTTAAATTATCTTTATTCACTTTTTTTTCACTTTTTTTTGCAGTGTTATAGCTCCCATAGGGACCTATAACACTGCACACACTGATCTTTTACATTGATCACTGGTTTCTCATAGGAAACCAGTGATCAATGATTCTGCCGCTTAACTGCTCATGGCTGGATCTCAGGCACTGAGCAGTCATTCGGTGATCGGACAGCGAGAAGGCAGGTAGGGACCCTTCGGCTGTCCTGTAAGCTGTTCGGGATGCCGCGATTTCGCCGCGGCTATCCCGAACAGCCCACTGAGCTAACCGGCACTTTTTACTTTCACTTTTAGCCACATGGCTATTAGCGGCGGGTCCCGGCTTCACTATGACGCCGGGCCCGCTGTGATATGTTGCGGGGTCACCGTGGGACCCCGCGTTATATCACGGGAGCGGGACCAAGGACGTACTCATAAGTCCTTGGTCCTTAAGGGGTTAAAATATATAAAGTAATTCCCTAGAAATTTAGACATCCCTACTGCATCATTCCTGCTTCTTTTTTTGTTTTTGTGTTACCAAAAGAAGAAAACGCAAAGGGGTAAAAATTCAATTTCCACACAAAGGTAAAAACACCAGAAAAACTGCCAAAATGCAGGAAAAAGCTGTGGCAGTTTTTCTGGTAGTTTTTCCTGGTGTTTTTGCTGGTGGGGTAAAACCTCAGTGGAATCCCAGGCTTATAGTGATGTATTACACGCCTGAGAAAAGAATATACTGGCCTCTGCACTGACGGGGGTGAGAGAATTATTGCTGTTGGTCCCGATCATTAGTTGTTCTATTCAATATCAACCTGTGGAAAAGAAAACTGTCAGTGATACACAGAGAGGTAAGCTGTATCCTCTATTCCATACATATATTATTTCTTCATAATGTATTATCATTTTGTTATATAACTTTTATCTATATTACACAGGGGTGCAGGTTAGGTAAGGGTATACAGAGGCCAGCAACATCTCTTCTTCCAAACACATTTTTTTATTAGTATTTTAATATTGTGTTTAATAAAGTGTGTGTGTTTCACTTTTTTCTCTATTTTTTAAATTTTTTAGGTAGTACTACTACTCCCAGCATGGAACAGACTGCTCCATGATGGGAGCTGTTGTACTTGTACTAAAAGACAGATCACAGCAGGTGTCACTCCTTATAACCGATGCAATTGTCCTTTCTATTGCAGAGAGGGAGCGGCTTTCTCCTGTGCTCGCATCCCTGCACTATACGCCAGCCGGCCCGTGATATGAATAGAATTCATTTCACTTATTCATACTTCCCGCAGAGAGCTGTGATTGGCCAGATAGTTCAAGCCCATCACAGCTCTCTGCAGGAAATATGAATGATAGGTATATATACAGCATATACTCATACTACAGTGGGACCAGAGAAGAGCGGCCGGCCGCATCTATATATTTATACAGGACGATCGCATAGGTTGTCAGAGGTGACACCCACTGCGCTCTGTCTATTAATGCAGTTACTACAGCTTCCAGCATGGAGCAGAGTGTGCTACATGTTGGGAGCAGTAGTACATGCAGTTGAGGATAAATCACAGCAGGTGTCACTCCTGACACTCGATGCGATCATCCTAACTAGATGCAAGAAGCTACCCGCATCTAAACATTATACAGGACAATCGCAGTGGGTGTCAGGAGTGAAATCCGGGGCGATCTGTATATTAGCACAGGTACTACTGCTCAAATGCTACCATCATGGAACAGTCTGTTTCATGCTGGGAGTAGTAGTACTACCTAAAAAATTAGAAAAAAAAATTAGAAAAAAAGTGAAACACACACACTTTAGTAAACACATTATTAAAATATTTACTAATAAAAATTTACCGAGAATTTATTCAGATCAAAAAATATTATTTTTTTCAATTCGGCAAATTGGCGGAATCAAATTTTTCAAAAATTCACTCATCTGTAGCTTTAATGTATCATTTGTTGTCCCAATTTTATCATAACATTGATGTCAGAAAATAGAAAAGTGGAAAGATACAGATGCAATAGAAATATTTAGAAATAGATCCGTTCATCCTGGTGCCGCACGCTATTAACCCTTTAAACGCGGCGTTGAAAGTTGAACGCCAAGTCTAAAGTGAAAGTAAATCACTGCCAGTTAGCTCAGGGGGCTGTTCGGGATGTCCGCGGCGAAATCGCAGCATCCCTAACAGCTCTGGGACACAAGGGGGGGTCTTCCACCTTCCTTGATGGTGTTCGATTGCCGAATGACTACTCAGTGCCTGAGATCCAGGCATGAGCAGTCAAGCGGCAGAATCATCGATCAATGGTTTCCTATGAGAAACCATTCATCGATGTAAAAGATCAGTGTGTGCAATGTTATAGCCCCCTATGCGAGCTATAACACTGCAAAAAAAAGTGAAAAAAAGTGAATAAACATAATTTAACCCAACCCCTAATAAAAGTTTGAACCACCCCCCTTTTCCCATAAAAAAACTGTGTAAATAAAAATAAACATATGTGGTATCGCCGCGTGAGGAAATATCCGAATTATAAAAATATATTGTTAATTAAACCGCACGGTCAATGCCGTACGCGCAATAAAATTCCAAAGTCCAAAATAGTGTATTTTTGGTAACTTTTTCCATCATGAAAAAATGAATAAAAAGCGATCAATTAGTCTGATCAATACAAAAATGGTACCGCTAAAAACTTAAGATAACGGCGCAAAAAAGAATTAGCCCTCATACCACCCCATATGCAGAAAAATAAAAAAAGTTATAGGGGTCAGAAGATAACAATTTTAACCCCTTAAGGACTCAGCCCATTTTGGCCTTAAGGACTCAGACAATTAAAGTTTTACGTTTTCGTTCTTTCCTCCTCGCCTTCTAAAAATCATAACTCTTTTATATTTTCATCGCCAGACTAGTATGAGGGCTTGTTTTTTGCATGACCAGTTGTCCTTTGTAATGACATCACTCATTATATCATAAAATGTATGGCACAACCAAAAAACACAATTTTTCTGGGGAAATTAAAAAGAAAAACGCAATTTTGCTAATTTTGGAAGGTTTCGTTTTCACGCTGTACAATTTACGGTAAAAATGACGTGTGTTCTTTATTTTGAGGGTCAATACGATTAAAATGATACCCATTATTACGTACTTTTATATTATTGTTGTGCTTAAAAGAAATCACAAACTTTTTAACCAAATTTGTACGTTTATAATCCCTTTTTTTTGATGAGCTATAACCTTTTCATTTTTCCGTATAAGCGGCGGTATGAGGGCTCATTTTTTGCGCCATGATATTTACTTTTTTTCATACCAAATTTGCATATAAAAACTTTTAATAAATTTTTTATAATTTTATTAAATAAAATGTATTAAAAAAGTAGCAATTTTGGAATTTTTTTTTTTACGTTCACGCCGTTCACCGTACAGGATCATTAACATTTTATTTTAATAGTTCAGACATTTACACACGTGGTGATACCAAATATGTCTATTAAATTTATTTTTTACGCTTTTTGGGGGTAAAATAGGAAAAAACGGACATTTTACTTTTTTATTGTGGGAGAGGATTTTTCACCTTTTTTTTGCTTTAAATTTTAAATTTTTTTACATTTTTTTTTACACTTGAATAGTCCCATAGGGGACTATTCATAGCAATACCATGATTGCTATTACTGATCTGTTCTATGTATAGGATATAGAACAGATCAGTGTTATCGGTTATCTTCTGTTCTGGTCTGCTCGATCTCAGACCAGAGCAGAAGACGCCGGGAGCCAGACAGAGGCAGGTGAGGGCGAGCGATCAGATCATTCATTGAAATTGCGTGCTGCCGCAGATGCCGGGATCTGTATTGATCCCGGCATCTGAGTGGTTAATGGCGGACACCCGTGAGGTCGCGGGCGTCGGCCATTGCCGGCAGGTCCCTGGCTGCGATCAACAGCCGGGATCAGCCGCGCATGACACGGGCATCGCACCGATGCCCGCGGTTATGTACAGGACGTAAATGTACGTCCTGGCGCGTTAAGTACCACCACACCAGGATGTACATTTACGCCCTGCGTCCTTAAGGGGTTAAACGTATACATTTTCCTGCATGTAGGTATGATTTTTTTCAGAAGTATGACAAAATCAAACTTATAAAAGTAGGGTATCCTTTTAATCGTATGGACCTACAGAATAAAGAAATTTTGTCATTTTTACCGAAAAATGTGCGGCATATAAATCTCACAATAATTTTATTTTCCGTTTTGCCGTAGATTTTTGTGTAAAATTACTGATGTCATTACAAAGTAGAATTGGTGGCGCAAAAAAGTAACCCATCATATGGATTTTTAGGTGCAAAATTGAAAAAGTTATGATTTTTTTAAAGGTAAGGAGGAACAAATGAAAGTGCAAGACACCCTAATATGCTATTTACAACTTTACTTGGATTTTGGCCTTAACTTCTTAAGGACTCAGCGTTTTTCAGTTTTTGCATTTTCATTTTTTCCTCCTAACCTTTTAAAAATCATAATCCTTTTAATCTTCCACCAAAAAATCCATATGGTGGATTATTTTTTGCGCCACCAATTCTACTTTGTAATGACATCAGTAATTTTACCAAAAAATCTACGGCAAAACAAGAAAAAATTATAATTGTGCGACAAAATTGAAGAAAAAACATCATTTTGTAACTTTTGGGGGCTTCCGTTTCTGTGCAGTACATTGAAAGTAAAAATGATACCTTATCTTTATTATGTAGGTCCATACGATTAAAATGATACCCTACTTATATAGGTTTGATTTTGTCTTACTTCTGGAAAAAAACATAACTACATTCACGAAAGTTAATATGTATAAACAGGTCCTCTTCTGGCCCCTATAACTTTTTTTATTTTTCCGCATACAGGGATGTATGAGGGCTCCTTTTTTTGCAACATAATCTGAAGTTTTTATTGGTACCACGTTTGTTTTGATTAGACTTTTTGATCGCCTGTTATTCAATTTTTTTAGGGTATAAAAAATTACCGAAAATACGCTATACTGGACTTTGGAATTGTTTTACGTGTATGCCATTGACAATGCAGTTTAATTAATGATATATTCTTATAGTTCGGACATTTATGCATGTGGAGATACCTCATATGTTTCTATTTATTTTATTTACATAATTTTTTTATGGAAAAAGGGGGGTGATTAATACTTTTATCAGGAAAGGGGTTTAATCCCATTTATTAATGTTTTTTTACTTCTTTTTTTTGCAATGTTATAGCCCCCATAGGGGACTATAACATGCATTAACTTAATTGCAGGCACTGTTCAATGCTTTGCCATAGCATTGCATTCATCAGTGTTATTGGCGGTCCATTGTTCAAGTCTGGATCTAAGGCTTGGAACAATCTATTGCCGATCAGACGCGCAGGAGGCAGGTAAGGGACTTTGATTGCAGCTTCTAAAGGGTTAATACCGGGCATCACTGTGATCAGTGATGTCTGGTATTAGCCTTGAATCCCAGCTATCGTTAGCCCCTGTGACCAACCCATTATAAAGCGGGGTCACCCGCGTCCTTACGAGGTTAAAGGAATACTCCAACGCTGCTTTTTTATCCTATTGTGCCCGGGCTGCAAAAAAAACAAACACTTCTGTCCTTCTGTCCTCTGGTCCCGGTCTTCTTCCTGCTTCCGTGTGCACGGATCGTTACACTGCGGTCAGCGTTTCGCCAGCCGCAGCAATGTTCCGCCTTGACTGGTGATAGGCTGAGTGCAGTGTCTTGTAAGAAGCCTGGGCTCCATCTTCTCCCTGCTGCCCTGCCTCCTTACATGTATGTGTTCTAAGGTAAAAACACTGGATAAAATGTCTGTTATTTTTTATAGAGGTTGTATTATTGTGCTGACAATGTGTTAGACTACCACCTGCTACAAACACCAGACAAAATCATGCAGCGGGCTACACTATTTTGTCTGGTAAAATGCCAGTCACCATGATGGAAACCCGGCAGACCCCATCAAAGTCAACGGGGTTTGCCTGGCACCACTGGTTTCTGGTCTGTAACAGATCAGCCAGAGTAGTACAACAGAAAAGTCTAGTATATTTTTATACTTGTGTATGTTTTTTTCCCCTTATACACTTTTCTCCATCCTAAAATATATGAAAGGTAAGATGTTAAATAAAAAAATAAATACATTTTTATTAAAGGGGTACTCTGGTGAAAACCTTTTTTCTTTTAAATCAACTGGTGACAGAAAGTTAAACATATTTGTAAGTTACTTCTATTAAAAAATCTTAATCCTTCCTGTACTTATTAGCTTCTGAATACTACAGAGGAAATTATTTTCTTTTTGGAATGCTCTCTGATGACATCACAAGCACAGTTCTCTCTGCTGACGTTATTATAATAATAATAATGCTTTATTTATTGTTGTCCTTAGTGGGATTTGAACCCAAGTCCCCAGCACTGCAAGGCAGCAGTGCTAACCACTGAGCCACCATGCTGCCCTTAGCATACATCTGCTATGCATCTGCTATGCATGGTTGCTAAAATGGACAGAGATGTCAGTAGAGAGCCTTCGTTCGTGATGTCATCAGTGTTCCAAAAAGAAAATAATTTCCTCTGTAGCATTCAGCAGCTAATAAGTACTGGAAGGATTAAGATTTTTTAATAGAAGTAATTTACAAATATGTTTAACTTTCTGCCACCAGTTGATTTAAAAGAAAAAAGGTTTTCACCGGAGTACCCCTTTAAAGGGGTATTCCAGGCCAAAACTTTTTTTTATATATCAACTGGCTCCGGAAAGTTCAACAGATTTGCACATTACATCTATTAAAAAATCTTAATCCTTCCAATAGTTATTAACTTCTGAAGTTTTCTGCCTAACTGCTCAATGATGATGTCACATCCCGGGAGCTGTGCATAATGGGAGAATATCCCCATAGGAACTGCACAGCTCCCGGGACGTGAGTCATCAGAGAGCAGTTAGACAGAAAACAACAACTCAACTTCAGAAGCTAATAACTATTGGAAGGATTAAGATTTTTTAATAGAAGTAATTTACAAATCTGTTTAACTTTCCGGAGCCAGTGGATATATAAAAAAAAGTTTTGGCCTGGAATACCCCTTTAAGTATAAATAGTCATTCATTGGAATTACAATATTCATCTATGATACATTAATATTATTCTATTACAAGGCAGCACCTATATTTCAGTGTAGTAGGGCATGGTTGTATAGAGCTCTTGACCTTGAATACAGATCTCTGTTTGGTGGGGAGTGAACACACTACTATGGGTCTTTTGTTCTGAGACCCCAAAAAGTGTCAAATACAATATAAAATCAAAATTTTAACAGAAGCTATCATTGGTGTTTTATCTTTTCCCCATTATTTATCATACATTCATGACTGGCTGTTATAGGAGACATTAAGACGGCCAAAGGGACAGTAAGCTGCCCAAGACATCAAAGCCACTGGATGTTGATTTTATTAAGGTCATTGTTACAAGCATCGTTCTACCTTTGAGGTAATCTGGTAACTACTAAAATCCAAAGCAAATGATGCTCAGCAATGGATTATTCCTGAGACTACAAATGGTTCTAACAGTTATGTCCTTTGCATTTTTAAGTTAGTTATATGACTATTACACATTATTCATATTTTTCTGACTGACAAATTTGGGTACAAAGTGAATTTTCGAAGCATATTTAAAGTCAAGTTTAACATTTCCAAACAGTGTGTGATCAAAGTGCACAATATAATACAGAATGATATCAGATAACTCTTATGAATAATGGTTAGCTCTGTCATGTCCAGTGAAAGAAGTATAATTGACCAATAAATATACTTATTACAAAGTAACACCTATAATTCATTTTCATGTCCTTTGTATTGCAATCCAAATAGGAAATTTGAATATAACGATTCACCAATCTGTCTTTTCCATTGCAATCTATCTTATCTATATGTCATTAGCTGAGGTCAAGTAATAAATCAAATATTTGCAATCAGAATGATCCTGTTTAACCTCTCTCTTATTATTGAATGAATGTATTGTCAACACTTATATCATGATTCTGTTTTCATAAGCACTTTCTAAAAGTGGAATTTGGAATCTGCAGTTTTGCACATTTATGATAATTGTATAATACAATCATAAAAATAGAAAACATACAATAATACGAAACAATAAATGTCTTTTGTTTAAAAACATACACATTAATTCCCAAAATAAGGATTGTAGCCTTGTCACATAAATGCTTTCTTGAGAAAATATGTTAAATAAGTATCCACCAGATCTAGTTTGGCAAAAATACTCTTTAGGTCATGCCCTTTTCTAAATCCAATTATCACAGTCCAGTGTAAAATAAAGGGGAATGATGGATTTCTGACCTTTGCACTGCATTCCTCAACATTGTTCTGCAGATAGTGATTTTATAGCTATTTATTCTTAAAGATTGCACCACTATAGTTAATACAAGTTTACCTGTATGTTTGCCGATTTGTTTGTGTGGTATCCCGGTACAGGATTGCATCCGTTACCTTGTGGTGAGGTCCCCAAAGTCAGAGTCCCTAGCTACCAGTGGGGTCCTCATCAATAGTAGGCCCTTGTCACCCCTTTAATAGTTAAAACTATTCAAATTCAATGTGTAAATATGTAGATAAAGTGTAGTTACCTTGTTGTGGTGTTGCAGGACCTGCGGATCACATGATGCATTCCAAACCTCAATGGTTTATGGTTCAAGGACCTTCAGAGGAAGTCAGGTGATCGCCCACCATGCATTATAACGGTGAGTGACAGCTGACACGGACCAATCGAAAACGGCCCTGCCCCTGCCCATACAAGGGAGCGGCGGTCTTTCCTCGTGGGCTGCTGATGGAGGAGGATCTGCGCAGCTGTCATCAGCAGTGACTAGGCCCAAGCCTTGCGGCAACCGCAATCTTACAACATTGTGAGTTATCTCAATCCCTGTTAAGTCTGCAAGATCACCGGACCTAAACAGACCCCTTAATCCGGATGGATCTCTGCATCAATCCTAATTCTACTAGTCCTTTGGATAAGTCAATGGTCCACAGCATCTGTCAATCACTGCCGTGCTGTATAGAGACTGTATTGCTAAGACTGTTGCTGTTAATTGAATGTACCGCAAGTACCTCAGTAAAGTTTATACAAGTTCAAGTTCATCCCTATTGTGGACCTTCAGTCATTTAAGCAGGCACCTATTGTTTCTGGGAAGGGTTGCGATAGGCCGAAGATTTACCTCAGCGTATTAACCCTCAACCTGGCGTCACGAGTGACAGGGGTTAAATTAACCCCTCAAATACCGAAGCAACACCCCAACTACACCCCAAGGCAGTTATCACATTTGTGGCTAACATTAATTTTAAAGATTGAATTTTAAAATGGACAGTGTGATGACTCGCTCTTGCAAATAGGTGCGGTTTCAGTATAGAGGCAAGGAAAAAGTACTTTTAAATCAAAGTCCAGTGTTGTATTCACACTTGACACACAGCAAACAGTCTTTAAATGCAGAACAAAAGAAAACGTAACAAAAGTCCACCTGTATTCCTTAGGTGTTTGTTCACACCTGGGTCCATGCAATGCGGCATCAAGCAAGTCTTTTCCATGCCTCCAAGCAGACTGTTCACCAGCTTCCAACCTTGGAGCAAACGCAGTGAAGAACTCCACATACAGCTCTCTCTGGCAGTGTGAGCTGCAACTAGCAAATCTCCCTCAGCTTGTGAAACAGGTTGCCTTTAAGACCAACAAAAGATGGCCTAGGTTGCGGGGAATGTCCCCCACCCAGCACTTGGTCATTCCCAGTAAGAGCCATCCCGGATTGGCTTTCCAGCCATACTACGGCCACAGTGTAAGACTCCATCGCAGCACAGACACTGACTAAATTCCGGCTCTTAATTCCCCAAGGCCAGGAGCCTTGGAGACACATATCGCCCATCCACCACAATGCCTTCACCTTCTCACAACAGTTAATTTTAGAACATTATGAAACATAGGATGAGATTTATCAAAACCTGTGTAGAGAAAAAGCTGACCAGTGGCCCCCATAGCAACCAATAAGATTGCTTCTTTCATTTTTGAAAAGCTCTCCAAAAACTGGTCAACTTTTCATCTGCACAAGTTTAAATGAATCTCCCCCATAATTTGTTAAACAATAACTGCAAGAGGAAAATCTCGTAAAATGTCTCTATATCTTGCACAGATAATATTAAAGCCATTTTTCAAAGTCTACCTTTTATGCTAATGTATGATCATTTGAAATTAAAGGTCCAATGTCTTAGCTCTTTTCTGTTGTGATTACTTTCATTACTTTCAAATTTGGATGGAGGGGGAATGAAGGCTTTGGTCGCCTGTCAGCCAGGACGAAGTAGAGTTTGCTCCATACACTGGATGACCGGGTTGATCCTTGAGATCCTTTGGATAGGGGATAAGATGTCTAGGGGCAGGTACCAGGTACGGCCTCGCTCCCTGGTACTTAAGGACCAAGGGCGTACCTGTACGCCTCTGGGAATTTCGGTCCCCGCCGCATGTCGGGCGGGGACCGGACTGCTGATATCTATTAGCAGGCATCCCGTGCCAATGCAGTGATCGCCGCAAATCTCCGGTGAATTCACGCCGGCAATTTGCGGCGATTCCGGTTCATATGGGTCTCCGATGACCAAGAAAATAAGGGGGATCAGGGTTTTCCAAGACACCCCTGATCCCCCTGAAGGGATAGCAGTAAGGTGGCAGGGGTGCCATCCCTCCTATCCCTGCTATTGGTCGGTCAGAAGCGACCGACCAATAGAAGATCGGGAGCGAGGTGATTAAAATTCGGTTCTCCTGCTCTGCCCAGCCACTGTAGTCTGGGCTGAGAGGGGGAACCAATGGTGACCAGCACCTGAGGTACACTTACCATCGGCGCTCGGCGGTGGAAGTCAGAGGACGGCAATGCGGCTCTCTAGTGCGGCGATCCTAAGGAAGCCGGTGAGTAGTTGCCTAGCAACATCTGGAGGTCTACAGTTTTGAGACCACTATACAGTGGTCTTTAAACTGTAGCCCTCCAGATGTTGCAAAACTACAACTCTCAGCATGCCCAGACAGCTGTTTGCTGTTTGGGCATCCTGGGATTTTCAGTTTTGCAACAGCTGGAGGGCTACAGTTTGGAGATCACTGTGCAGTGGTCTCTAAACTGTAGCCCTTCAGATCTTGCAAAACTACAACTCCCAGCATGCCTAAACAGCTGTCTCGGCATGCTGGGCGTTGTAGTTGCGCATCTCCAGCTGTTACATAACTGCATCTCCCAGCATGTCCTTTAGCAATCATTACATGCTGGGAGTTGTAATTTTGCAACAGCTGGAGGCACACTGGTTGAAAAATACTAACTGAAGGTTTTTAAACCAGTGTGCCTCCAGCTGTTGCAAAAGTACAACTCCCAGCTTGCATGGTCTGTCAGTGAATGCTGGGAGTTGTAGTTTTGAAACAGCTGGAGGTTTGCCCCCCCCCATGTGAATGCAGAGGGTGCATTCACACGGGCGGGTTTACAGTGAGTTTCCTGCTTCAAGTTTGAGCTGCAGCAAATTTTCCACTGCAGCACAAACGCCTAGCGGGAAACTCACCGTAAACCCCCACCAGTGCAAATGTACCCTAAAAACACTACACTAACAAATAATAAAGAATAAAACACTAAATATACACCCTATACAAAAAACTACATATACACCCCCCCCCCACCAATAAAAATGAAAACGTATCATATGGCAGGGTTTCCAAAAGGGAGCCTCCAGCTGTAGCAAAACATCAACTCCCAGCATTTCCGGACAGCCACTGAATGTCAAGGCATGCTGGGACTTAAGCAACAGCTGAGGGACCCTGTTTGGGAATCACTGGCATAGAATACTCCTACATCCACCCCTATGCCATCCCTAATTTAGTCCTCAAATGCGCATGGCACTCACTTCAGGGTATTTCAAGGAAACAGTTCAGCCACATGTAGGGTATTTCCGTACTACACATTTTAGGGGGATTTTCTCCTTTTACCCCTTATGAAAAGAAAAAGATGAGGTCTGCCCCAGCCTGTTTGTTTAAAAAATAAAACATTTTACAGTAACATGCTTGTGTTGCCCCATACTTTTATTTTCACAAGAGGTAAAAGGAAAAAAAGACCCCCCAAATTTGTAACACAATTTTTATTGAGTACGGAAATACCCCATATGTGGGCGTAACATGCTCTGAGGACGCACAACAAGACTCAGGAGTGAGAGCACAATATGTAAATTTGAGGTCTAAATTGGTGATTTGTACAGGCTGATTTTTCAGCGGTACTGACATAAACGCAAAAAAATAAATACCCACGTGCAATTCCATTTTGGAAACTACACCCCTCACGGAACATAACAAGGGGTATAGTGAGCCACACAGGTGTTTGACAAATTTTCCTTAAAGTTACATGGGAAAATTTTAAGAATGTTTCTTTTCACTAAAATGCTGGTGTTACCCGAAAGTTTTTATTTTCAAAAGGGAAGATAAGAAAAAAAAGCCCCCCAAAATTTGTAACCCCATTTCTTCTGAGGAAAGAACATACCCCATATGTGGATGTAAAGTGCTCTGTGGGCAAACTACAATGCTCAGAAGAGAGGGAGCGCCATTGGGCTTTTGGAGAGAAAATTTGTCCGGAATTGAAGGCCACGTGTGTTTACAAAGCCCCCATAGTGCCAGAACACTGGACATCCCCCACATGTGACCCCATTTTGGAAACTACACCCCTCACTGAATGCAATAAGGGGTGCAGTGAGCATTTACACCCCATAGGTGTCCGACAGATTTTTGGAACAGTGGTCCGTGAAAAAGAAAAATGTAATTTTTCATTTGCACAGCCCACTGATCCAAAGATCTGTCAGATGTCAGTGGGGTGTAAATGCTCACTGCACCCCTTATTAAATTCTGTGAGGGGTGTACTTTCCAAAATGACATCACATGTGGGGGGTCCACTGTTCTGGCACCACAAGTGGCTTTGTAAACGCGCATGGCCCCTGACTTCCATTCCAAACAAATTCTCTCTCCAAAATCGCAATGGCCCTCCTTCTATTCTGAGCATTGTAGTGCATCAGCAGAGAACTTGACGTCCACACATGGGGTACATCCATACTCAAAAGAAATGGGGTTACAAATTTCGTGGGGCATTTTCTCCCATTACCCTTTGTAAAAATGGTAAATTTTGAGAAAAAAATGCACTTTATGGAATTTTTTTTCCCCATTTAAATATCTGCTTTAACAAAAAGTCGTCAAACACCTCTTGGATGTTAAGGCTCACTGGACCCCTTGTTTCGTGCCTTGAGGGGTGTAGTTTCCAAAATAGTATGCCATGTGTTTTTTTTTTTTGTTGTTGCTGTTCTGGCACCATAGGGGCTTCCTAAATGCTTCATGCCCCCAAAAACCATTTCAGCAAAATTTGCTTTCCAAAAACCAAATGTGACTCCTTCTCTTCTGAGCATTGTAGTTCGCCCGAAGACCTTTTTACATCCCAACATGGGGTAAAAAATGTTTTCCCATTAACATATCCGACTTTAACATTTAAGTGGAAAAAAAATAATTTATACATCCAATTTTCACGAAAAGTCGTCAAACACCTGTGGGGTGTTAAGGCTCACTGGACCCCTTGTTATGTGCCTTGAAGGGTGTAGTTTCCAAAATTGTATGTCATGTGTTTTTTTTTGTTTTGTTTTTTTGCTGTTTTGGCACAATAGGGGCTTTCTAAATGGGACATGCCCCCCAAAAACCATTTCAGCAAAATTCACTCTACAAAATCCCATTGTCGCTCCTTCCCTTCTGAGCCCTCTACTGCGCCCGCCAAACACTTCACATACACATATGAGGTATTTCCTCACATAAGAGAAATTGTGTTACACATTTTGTGGGGCTTTTTCTCCTATTACCCCTTGGAAACATTCAAAAACTTGGTCTGCAAGAATATGCAAGTGTAAAAAAATGAAGATTTAGAATTTTCTCCATGACTTTGCTGCTATTCCTGTGAAACACCTAAACGGTCAACAAACTTTCTGAATGTCATTTTGAAGACTTTGAGGGGTACAGTTTCTAAAATGGTGTAATTTATGGGGTATTTCTAATATGTAGGCCCCTCAAATCCACTTCAAAACTGAACTGGTCCTTGAAAAATTTCGTGAAAAATTGGAAAATTGCTGCTGAACCTTGCAGCCCTCTGATGTCTTCCAAAAGTAAAAATATGTCAAATTTATTATGCAAACATAAAGAAGACATATTGTTTATGTGAATCAATATATAATTTATTTGGAATGTCTATTTTCCTTACAAGCAGAGAGCTTCAAAGTTAGAAAAATGCTAAATTTTCTAATTTTTCATGACATTTTTGAATTTTTCACCAAGAAATGATGCAAGTATCAGCAAAAATGTACCACTATGTTAATGTAGAATATGTCACGAAAAAACTATCTTGGAATCTAATTCATATGTAAAAACATTCCAGTGTTATTAATGCTTAAAGTGACAGTGGTCAGATGTGCAAAAAACACTCTGGTCTTTAATCCCTTAAGGACTCAGCATTTTTCCCTTTTTGCATTTTCGTTTTTTCCTCCTCACCTTTAAAAAATCATAACTCTTTCAATTTTGCACCTAAAAATCCATATGATGGCTTATTTTTTGCGCCACCAATTCTACTTCGTAATTACATCAGTCATTTTACCCAAAATTCTATGGCGAAATGGAAAAAAAATCATTGTGAGACAAAATTGAAAAAAAAACACCATTTTGTAATTTTTGGGGGCTTCCGTTTCTACACAGTACATTTTTTGGTAAAAATGACACCTTATCTTTATTCTGTAGGTCCATACAATTAAAATGATACCCTACTTATATAGGTTTGATTTTGTTGTACATCTGGAAAAAATCATAACTACATGCAGGAAAATTTATACGTTTAAAATTATCCTCTTCTGACCCCTATAACTTTTTATTTTTCTGCGTATGGGGCGATATAAGGGCTCATTTTTTTGCGCCGTGATCTGTAGTTTTTAGCAGTACCATTTTTGCATTGATAGGACTTATTGATCGCTTTTTAGTCATTTTTTTCTTGATATAAAAAGTGACCAAAAATGCACTATTTTGGACTTTGGAATTTTTTTGCGTGTACGCCATTGTCCGTGCGGTTTAATTAACTATATATTTTTATAATTAAAACATTTCCCCACACGGCGATACCACATATGTTTATTTTTATTTACACTGGTTTTTTTTTATGGGAAAAGGGGGGCGATTCAAACTTTTAATAGGGAAGGGGTTAAATGATCTTTATTCACTTTTTTTACTTTTTTTTGCAGTGTTATAGCTCCCATAGGGACCTATAACACTGTACACACTGATCTTTCACATTGATCACTGGTTTCTAATAGGAAACCAGTGATCGATGATTCTGCCGCTTGACTACTCATGCCTGGATCTCAGGCACTGGGCAGTTATTCGGTGATCGGCGAGCGGACTCATGATGTACCGGTACGTCATGAGTCCTTAAGGGGTTAAGGTGAAAATGGGCTTGGTCCTTAAGGGGTTAAAATGTGTAGTTCAATTCATTTAGCAACTTAACCACAGACTGCTAGGGTTTTACAATATAAAACTGCAGCATACTTCCCTGAGTAGTGCAGCTTCAGTAATAAGAACTTTATTTTAATGTGTATTGTTTTTCCAGTCCTACTTTAGATTTGTTGCATTTATATACAGCTACAATCAGTAACTGTTATTTAACTACGTGTGTCTAAAAGCCCGGTTAAGGGGTTTAAATTAATCCAAAATCTGCCCCATCTCAACCGGGGCTGGAACTGCTGGTCTGTCTATCTTTACAATGCATTTCTGATTGTATAGATTCCTGTTTTATAAGTTCACGAGGCAGTAAGCTGCCCAAGACATCAAAGTCAGGCTTTAGATTATTAAGAAGGGTAAATATTTAAAATAAAAACTCTTTTTGAGTTCTATGCTCTTTGCATTTTAAAGTTGGTTAGATGATCATCATTTTTTTAATGACAGTTTGGTATATTTCAGGTCTAAAATAAATTTTCAAATCATCAGAAGTCAAGTATAAAACATCCAAACAGTCTGTGATCAGAGTGCAAATTATAATACATAATCATGCAAGAGAACACATAACAAAACTAGTTATGTCATGTCTATAGAAATAAGTAAAACATATTACACGTTTCAAATATGAGCATACCCATTTCTGTGATTTTGGCTCATGTTTTTGTACTTTGGTAATTTTTTCTATGCAGAAAAAGCAGGTGGGAAAAATTGAGCTCCTGGTAACAGAGATAAACACACATATATCTAGCCAAGTCATGGATAGAGATGAGTGAACATTTCAAAAGTTCGGTTATGCCAGTTTGCTGAACTCTGGCGAAAGTTCTGGTTCTGACACAACTAGTTCTGTCCAAACCTGTTCTTTACCCAAAAACGTGTGTCTAAAAGCCCGGTAAAACAATGATAGGTCATCTAGATGTACTTCTATGTACTTCTTAGCTGTTTTTAAGGCAAAGTTAATTAAAAAATGATGGCAACACATATGGCTATAGGTAAATGGATGGTACCCCATGGTAACTAACAGGTTGAATAATAACACAGTACACTAGCAGTTATTTTATGCTTTTTTTAAATTCCAAAAATATCCCTTTTAATAAGCACAAAAAAGGTGTCAACTGAAGCAACAGCATTTCTCATTTGGTCCAAAAATTCTGCCTTTTTAGGAGTAGCAACATGTTTTGTGCCTGGAAAGTAAAGAAGCAGTGGCTTTTTACAAGTTGTAAAAATGTATTCCAATTTTGGCGCATAGCAAAAGGATTGGCATTCAAGAAAGTGCACAAAAGTGACACAAAAACATCTATGCACATCTTTTTCTCAATTTGTTTACAAAAACACTTTTGTCTTACAAACACTCTCTGCTGTGCTCCTTTACTACAAATAAGATATTTGGTGGTCCTACTCCTATCTGTGTTGTTCAACTGCTTAATGTCCCTCACAGAGCTCTTCACCTAATACCTGCAATCTATGTGTATAGGCTTTAATAGTGGCTTTGACATCACCTCTACACTGCCTCCTTATTGGTGAGTTGTTTGAATGGCATTATGGGATTCCTTGAAGTCATGTGATCCTTCCTCCTCGTCATCCTCTCTGACATGTGGATGATGTTATTTTAGCAGGTTCTGCCAAACCAAACTCTAACAAATTTTTTGAGTTTTGACCAAACTCTAGCTCTAAGGGTTCAGTTCACTCATTTCTACCCATGAAACATGTGCAGTCCCAACAAACTAACAAACTAGCCAAAGTCCATACAAAAAATGCAGTTGAACAGAGTAAAGGATGTGAAATCTCTTAAAAGGTGTCAATCTATTACAAGGGGTCTTTATTTTGACATATATTTCTTCATTTCTCAGAAATATAAAGGAAAACAAAAGAAATACCAAAATAACCAAAGTGTCTTTATGGAAGGTGCTGTTAAAACATAACATTATTATAATAACTCACAAAATAAATGTGAAGAGTGCAAGGTAAAGCTAAGTATCCCAATACTGTTTAAATTCACTAAGTATTTACTATAAAATATACAATATAGAATATATTATACACAAAATGGCAAACAGCATGCCTCCGAGTATAGTAGTTAAATCAAGAAGACACCCCTTCAATTCGATATTTTCAACGTCAGCTATAATCAACCATAGTTATCCCAGTCATCACTAGGAGTAGTGATATCATCAGGGGCACAACTATTAGGGTTAGGAAAGGTAGGACATAGTATTACAGACACTAGTCCAACCAGTAATTCACCAATGCCATAAAGGTAGATAACAGGAAGCCCTCTTTTATGTTGCATTGCAAGAGTGCCAGCATCCCCCCCAAATAGCGTGCCATATACTACCTTTTTTTCTGTCTCTGTGCTAAATCCAGTGTCATACCACATGTTATACACCTGCCGGTGTATTAAAGAAAAAAAAAAAGTTTTTTCTGCGTACAAATACGCTTAACAGTGGCCTTATCATTGCAAAGGACCTACATACAAGCAAATAGCGTACCATATACCACCTTTTTTTCAGTCTCTGTGCTAAATTCAGTGTTAAAACACATGTTATACACCTGTCGGTGTATTAAAGAAAAAAAACGTTTTTCCTGCGTACAAATACGCATACCAGTGCACTCATGATTGCAAAGGGCATACATACAACAAAGGAGTGTACTATTTAGTAACTGTTATTCTGTCTAGGGCCTATATACTGTGAAATGACAGCCATAAGTAATCGCCTGCTGCTGTTCTAGACAAATACCGTTTAAAGAGTAGTGTGGCGTATTGTAATACCCTCATAAACGCACTATGTCAGGCAGGGAAGTGCCAGGACGTGCACAGAGAAGGGGCAGAGGCCTACATACGTCAGGCAGAGTTGGCAGCAGACTTGGGGCGAGTGGCAGCAGGAGTCGCAGCAATAGGCCTGAGCTCCCATTTACACCCAGCGGTTGTGTCGTTTACCCATCTCTCCTCATCAATTGGTTTGCACACTCATCCCCATCATCACAAGTGACATCTGACAACCCCAGTTAAGAGTCGGTGGGTCCCTCAGACACAACCCTCAGTTGGCATGGCCCGAGAGCAGTCCCCGTAATCCCATTGCCTTTGTCCTATGCTGTTCCCTCTCCCAAAGAAGTATCTCATGCTTTGGTTCAGCTCCCCTATTTAGTGAGGACGATGTAATAGAGGACAGTCAGCAGCTAATGGGCAGCCAAGAATGTGAGGAGACATGCGTCGCTTGCTCCGCAAGGCGGCCAAGTAGTGATGCGGAGAGTGATGTGGGAGGCGGTGTTTCAATTGTTCAGGATCCTGAAGCAGACACTGTTTTGGAACACGAGGAGGACATCAGTGATGTGCACACATCTTTTGATGATGATGAAGCCGATCGCAATTGGGAGCCGGGTGCAGAAGCCGGGGCTTCATCATCATCAGGAGAAGAGATTTGCTCTTTGTCTATGAGGCAGCAAGGCAGTAGCACGGTTGGCAATCAGCGTGGTGGTGGCAGTAGTGGAAATTCAGGAGCCAAACGTGGCAAGCTACCATTCTGAGAGGCAGTGGAACAGGGGTTCCTGGAGATGGCGCCAATAGCAGTCAAATAGTGCGGACTGCGGGTGGGAAAATTAGCTACTCTGCGCTGTGGTTGTTCTTCATAAAGAATCCGGAGGACCTTAGCGTAGTCACATGCAAAATCTGTAGGCAGAAAGTGAAGCGTGGCCAGGGTCCCAATCTCGGCACCACGGTCCTGCGTCAACACATGATTCGCCACCATAAAGCGGCCTGGGATAACTGTAGCTCCGATGTAGTAGTCCAGCCTGCCGCATCACCCTGTGGCCATCCGCTCCCTCCGTCATCCAGCCAAGGCTCCACCACCTCAGCCGAAGGGAGCATTGTGTTAAACCCTCCTTCTGGCTCTTCTGCTTCTTCCGCTTTTTGTCAGCCATTCCGCCAACAATCGATCGGCGAAGCCATGTCCAAGATACAACAGTATGCACCCTCTCATCCAACGGCGCAGAAGTTGAATGTGCTCCTGTCCAAGCTGCTGGTGTTGCAGTCCCTCCCTTTCCAACTGGTGGACTCTGCAGCTTTCAGGGAATTGATGGCTTGTGCCGAGCCGAGGTGGAGAGTCCCAAGCCGTCATTTCTTTGTGAAGAAGGCAGTACCAGCCCTGCATAAGTTTGTACAAGAGAAGGTCTGCCAGTCCTTGAGCCTGTCGGTGTGTTCAAAAGGTCACGGCAGCGCCGAAGTGTGGAGTTATAACTACGGGCAGGGACAATATATGTCTTTTACGGCCCACTGGGTAAATGTTGTTCCTGCACAGCCACAACAGCAACTTGGACAGGTCACACTGCCTCCTCCTCCATGCTCTCGCACCCAGGCAGTTGGTCCTTTTATAGTGTGTGCCTCCTCCTCCTCCCCCGTGTCCTCGGCCTCCACTGCACGTCCACATTTTGGTGGCCCTTCGTCGTACCAAGTGTAGGGCACATCGGTGTCAATCCGTCCTTCACATGGTCTGCCTTGGCGAACGGAGTCACACAGGGGAGGAACTGCTAAAGTTCATTAGGGAAGAAATCCGAGTATGGCTTACTCCACGAAATCTGGAAATGGGAACCATGGTGACCGACAATGGTAAGAACATTGTGGCCGCGCTGCGACAAGGAAGTATGAACCATTCGCTCTGCATGGCACCCGTGTTGAATGTGGTTGTCAAGAAGTTCATCAAGTCTTCACCCTTGCAAGACGTCCTGACAATGGCAAGGAAACTGTGCATGCACTTCAGCCACTCATACACCGCCAAGCACACTTTGCTTGAGCTGCAGCGTCAGAACGGTATCCCACAACATAGTCTCATTTGTGTCGTTGCCACACGTTGGAATTCCACCCTCCATATGTTGGACAGACTATACGAACAAAGAAAAGCCATCACGGATTTTTTGATGATCCAAGCAGATAGGAGTACTCCCCTGTGTTACTTCAATGTGAACGAGTGGCAGCTCATACGTGACACATGCCGTTTGCTGAGGCCCTTTGAGGAAGCCACATTTTTTGTTAGTTGCTCGAATTACGCCATGGACGACGTAATTCCACTCATACATTTACACCAAAATTTTATTGAAATGGCTGGTCATGGCAATGGAGATGTTGCGCCTACATCAGAAGGCTACATGAGTCCTGTGGGGGATGAACTGGAGGAGGATGATGAGGGGCAGAGCGGAGCACAGTTTACGGTGGATGAGATGGCCGGTGTTTCTGGTCATTGGGCAGGAGAGGAGGAGCAGGAGCAGCCAGAGGAGCTGGAGGGTTATTACGATGGAGGCGAGACAGAGGACCCAGACACACCGTGGCAGAATGCAGTGGAGATGGAGGCAGGTAGTCCCAGCTAGTCACTGTCCCAGCTAGTCACAAGCTCCTAATCTGGGGGACATATATGCTGCCTAATCTGGGTGACATCTATGCTGCCTAATCTGGGGGACAACTAAACTCCTAATCTGGGGGACATCTATGTTGCCTAATCTGGGTGAAATCTATTCTGCCTAATCTGTGGGACAACTATACTCCTAATCTGGGGGACATCTATGCTGCCTAATCTGGGGGACAACTATGCTCCTAATCTGGGGGACATCTATGCTGCCTACTCTGGGGGACAAGTATGCTCCTAATCTGGGGGACATCTGTGCTGCCTAATCTGGGAGACAACTAAACTCCTAATCTGGGGGACATCTATGCTGCCTAATCTGGGGGACAACTAAGATCCTAATCTGGGGGACATGTATGCTGCCTAATCTGGGTGGCATCTATGCTGCCTAATCTGGGGGACAACGATGCTCCTTATCTGGGGGACAACTATGCTGTTAATCTGGGGGACATCTATGCTGCCTAATCTGGGGGACAACTATGCTCCTAATCTGGGGGACATCTATGCGGCCTACTCTGGGGGACCAGTATGCTCCTAATCTGGCGGACATCTATGCTGCCTAATCTGGGTGACATCTATGCTGCCTAATCTGGGGGACAACTATGCTCCTTATCTGGGGGACAACTATGCTCCTAATCTGGGGGACATCTATGCTGCCTAATCTGGGGGACAACGATGCTGCCTAATCTGAGGGACAACTATGCTCCTAATATGGGGAAAACTGATGCTTCTGGCTTTGGGCCTATAATTTTTTGAATTTTAGCAGTAGCTAAATACATGCTTAATGCAAATGTCAACATTGATCTTTAAATGTAAGGAGTTATGAAACCCTCTTGGGTACTGCGAATGACTGCTCCAGACTCATTCTGTGTCTTTCAGGGTCAATTTACCTCCCTGGTGCCTCAGGCCTTGGGTCTATAATTTTTTGAAGTTTAGCAGTAGCTAAATACATGCTTAATGCAAATGTCAACATTAATCTTTAAATGTAAGGGGTTATGAAACCCTCTTGGGTACTGCGAATGACTGCTCCAGACTCATTCTGTGTCTTTCAGGGTCAACTTACCTCCCTGGTGCCTCAGGCCTTGAGCCTATAATTTTTTTAAGTTTAGCAGTAGCTAAATACATGCTTAATGCAAATGTCAACATTGATCTTTAAATGTAAGGGGTTGTGAAACCCTCTTGGGTACTGCGAATGACTGCTCCAGAATCATTCTGTGTCTTTCAGTAACTACTTGCCTCCCGGGTGCCTATAATTTTTTGAAGTTTAGCAGTAGCTAAACACATGCTTAATGCAAATGTCAACATTGATCTTTAAATGTAAGGGGCTATGAAACCCTCTTGGGTACTGCGAATAACTGCTCCTGACTCATTCTGTGTCTTTCAGGGTCTACTTGCCTCCCTGATGCCTCAGGCCTTCATTTTTTGGATGTTTGGCAGTCGCTAAATACATGCCTATTGCAAATTTTAAAAATGATTGTTAAATTCTCGGTGCTCTGCCAGGGCCTTCTCCTACCCCTCCGGTTCCGATCCGAGGACCTCACTAAACCGTCCAATCGGTAGTAGCGATGGGCGGTGTGAACGATGTGACCCGCACTTACTGGGAATTAATCGTTGATGGCAAATAATTGCAATCCAAGATCCCTATCACTAATTGGTTTCAGTGAGTTACACGCTGTCCTTGAAAGATAGAGACACGCCAATGCGTTCAGTGGAGCGCTAGTGCGGCCAGGACATCTGAGGGCGTAACACTGCTTCAGCATTAGTTTTGGTGAAAATTATGTTTTTCTGGGTATTTTATGAAAACCTTTAAAAAAAATGTATATTAAAAATAAATTTAACAATAAAAAAATCAAAGTACATTCAATAATACACAGAGTCATTACATATTAAAAAGACCAGGTTACAATATGATAACATAGATCCCGCTGTTACGAGGTAGTAAAGTCCAATTTATTACAGGTCGGCTTTGGGAGTACGCAGGGAAGACCTACATTATAGAGTCTTGACAAATTTTCGATATGCATTTGTTACACAAGGGTACAAATTCTTTTTTAACAATTTTGATAAAATTGTTGTTTTCTGGGGGTGATTGTGAAGCCCTGGTGTGTAATCGTGCATCAACCTACTCCAGGCTATGTCTTTCAGGTAATCTATGGGTTACTGATGCAGCAGAGGTGGGGCCTGGGTCTTGTAATTTCAATTTTTTAACAAATTTTCAAACATAGAGTCTTCGGAAATTTTGTATATTCGCTTGTTCTTACACAAAGGTATTTTGTTAGCCAATTTCAGAATATTTTGTGGTTTTCTGGGGGGGATTGTGAAGCCCTGGTGTGTACCCGTGCATCAGCCAACTCCAGGCTGTGTCCCTCAGGCAATATATGGGTCCCTGATGCCGCAGAGCTTGGGCCTGGGTCAGGGAATTTCAAATTTTCTCAGAGGTAGCACCCGCTATACAAAATTTTTTTCACAGCCCTGACCGCCCATTTCTGGTTTTGTTACCTTTGTTTAAGAACAAGTGCATATCGAAAATTTAAGAAAATTCTATAATTTTTTCAAAATTTCAAATAAAAAAAGCAGGAGAATTAGGAGCAACAGAAGGAGGGTTTGACACACAGCTCAATTTGGCTGATATGGTGGAGCCTTGCCTGGATGAAGGAGGGAGCGGATGGAGCCACGGTTCTCCCAGGCCGCTTTATGGTGGCGAAGCATGTGTTGACACAGGGCCGTGGTGCCCACATTGGGACCCTGGCCACGCTTCACCTTCTGCCGACATATCTTTCATGTGGCTACATTTAAGGACAAATGCTGCGTTTTTCACTTATCCCCTATCCACAGGATAGAGGATAAGTGTTTGATCGCGGGGGGCCCTAGCGGTAGGCAGCCCCGGTAAGGTAGGCTGCCGCGAAGCAGGTGGACTCCCCCGGGCACGTTTGGCTCCTGAATTTCCCGCACCTGTCAGTGAAAGATATACACATGCAAAATGTCTCATATTGTGTTGTTTTTTGGGGTGGATTGTGAAGCCCGGGTGTGTACTCGTGCATCAGTTAACTCCATTCTGTGTCCGTTAGCAATATGTGGGTTACTGATGCAGCTGAGGTGGGGCCTGGGTCTAGGAATTTCAATTTTTAAAAAAATTCAAAAATTGTGTGGTTCATTATTTTTGAGAAGAAAGTCTTTGGGTGGTCCACCATCCTGCCTTATAGAGTCTTTTGAAATGTTGGATATGCGCTTGTGCTTACACAAAGGTATAAAACATTTTTTAAAAATTATACAATTTTGTTGATTTTGGGGCGGATAGTGAAGCCCTGTGTGTACTGGTGCATCAGCCAACTCCAGGCTGTGTCCTTCAGGCAATAAATGGGTTACTGATGCCGCTGTGATGGGGCCTGGGTCTGGGAATTTCAATTTTTTTGTATTGCGGGTGCTATCTATGAGAAATCTTTGTCAAAAACTTCTCATATTGTGTTGTTTTTTGGGGGGGATTGTGAAGCCCTGTTGTGTAGTGTACTAGTGCATCAGCCAACTCCACGCTGTTCAATTCAGCCACTAAATGGTGTCCTCATGCTGCCAACACCTCCACGCTGTGCCATTCAGCCACTATATAGTGTCCTCATGCTGCCAACACCTCCACGCTGTGCCATTCAGCCACTATATGGTGTCCTCATGCTGCCAACACCTCCACGCTGTGCCATTCACCCACTATATGGTGTCCTCATACTGCCAACACCTCCACGCTGTGCCATTCATCCACTATATGGTGTCCTCATGCTGCCAACACCTCAACGCTATGTCATTCAGTCACAATATGGTCTCCTGACACTGATGCCACCACCAGGCTCTGTCATTGTGCTGCTGTGCGGCAGTGATTCTAAGAGCAATGCCAGTAATATGCATGCTATTCTGAATAACAGTATTATTTCACTAACCCAGCACACTTCATATGGGTTTTAGGACACAGCAAAGTGTTCTATACCCCTATAGAGGCTGTATGTAGGCTAGAAATAGCCTTTTTTAATATTGATTCGCCACAAACAAATTCAGATCGAAACAAACTTTTCGGGAAAATTCTGCGAATCGGCCGAATCGAATTTTTGAAAAGTTCACTATACTAGTATTCACTTTTATTATAGTGAATGTTTGAGTACATTTATTACATATTATATAGCTTAATTTACTATTGCTAAAAGACAGGTTCATTTTATTAAAGGTTAAAAGTTTATATTTTAAGTGATGATTCACTTTTATTCTTTGATGTATTATTTGTCTTTACTGTTATTTTCCTAGCAGGTCTGTGGATTGCTTCCATTTCGTTGTAAGTAATAAAAATCCATGGAAACCTTCACCCCTTGTCAGTTTCAGTCATCACTTTGCCCTTTGCTTTCAATATTTTGGGAACATGATTTGTTACCTGATACACTTAGAATGATAGTGACACTCTGACAACTGTCCCTTATTACAGTAGATGTATCTTCATATACCTTATGTTAGGAAATTCCTCAGCTATGACATATCTGTCTTGCTTTGCAACCATCTTGAAAGAAATACCCTTTCAGACTATATATATATATATATATATATATATATATATATATATATATATATATATTCATTCCAAGGAAAATGTAGTGGCACTCAAATAATGTAGAAAAAAGTGAAGTTATTTATTCATCTTGAATGTGCAGTAAAAGCGACATTTCGATGGTCTCACATTATCAAGCAACTAGTGTTACACCTTGTGGCTTTTTATCGTCACGCAGGACCCAAAAATCTATTAAACAATTTAATATAAACATTGTACAAAAGTGCATTATAAAAAACATCTAGAGTGTGCAACATGAGTTAGTATTGTAAACACATAAAACAGGCATATATCAGCATATTTTCCAATCGTCAGTGCGTACATTATAAACATAAGTATAGTGCATATCATAATATTATCTCAGGTGCATGGTGCATAATCTGTGATGAAGAAGGTGGGGGGAGGTGGGATACTCGCCATAGATCGCCATGGAATCCATAAGCTGTTCAGCGTGGACGCTTAGGTACTTCCAGGATACGTCCGCAGGACCGGAGGTGACGTTGCACTCAGAGAGATCAGGTGATGAGTCATGTGATGACCGTTACTGTGGAGCTGAGACGCTCGCCTCAGCGCATGTGCACAGCGTTCCTAGAGGGTCACGGTGCCATCTTGGATATGGTAAACAGTGTCCATGTCCTGATACTTAGCCACACAGCACTCTTCTCTTGTAGGTGTTCAGCACAAATGGTCCGGGAGGCCTACGAATACTGAGGGCACTCCCAGAGTCCAAAAACCTGCGGCACCTGTCGTTGCCATAGGCAACAAACTGGGATCAGCTTCGGTGCAAACCTTATTTCTGAAGAAGTGGACCTTTCTCATTACGGATGGCATCTGTTCTTACAGGTGCAACGCTCCACAGATTTGGTCCATCACTTAGACTTAGGTAGTAGGATTGGTCCACATTAATTCCTTGCGATCAAGTTAGGTCGAGTGCTCCTCCTTCTCCTAGCCCATCTCTATAGAAGAAATATAGAAATAAATTATATGATAAAAACTGGTTATAAAGTTACTTATAGCAATCCATACACATAAGTAATGCTGTCCAAAGACTTCAAGCTTTACATATATCATGTGATATTTTGAAGTCCACGTTGAGCCCTTGTGGCTTCAAAGTGTCCAATTGGTAAATCCACCATAATTCTTTACATTTTAACTTGGCAATACGATTGCCGCCACGTTTCAATGGTTTATCAACCGCAAACAAGGGATCTTTCCCCTGCCGCGTTTGTATAAATTGCCCATATATGAACAAGGGTAACAAATTTATACATCCTACCACAGGAAGACGGTTCCCAATAAAGTTCTACCTTACTTGTATTATGGATTTTGTCGTGTATGTGCTCCAATGCCCATGTAATTTATTATATGTCGATGAGACCATTAATGATGTAAAGACTCCAGTAAATCAGCATCGCTATACTATTCGTAAGGGCCGTGCTGATTTGCCCGTCCAAAAACATTTTCTTGACAATGGTCACAGTGAGAAGGATTTAAAATTTACAATTGTTGACCACGTACCAATCGCACGTGTCAAGTTAAAACATAAAGAATTATTGTGGATTTACCAATTGGACACTTTGAAGCCACAAGGGCTCAATGTGGACTTCAAAATATCACATGATATATGTAAAGCTTGAGGTCTTGGTACAGCATTTCTTATATGTATGGATTGCTATAAGTAACTTTATAACCAGTTTTTATCTTATCATTTCTTTATATGTTTCTTCTATAGAGATGGGCTAGGAGAAGGAGGAGCACTCGGCCTAACTTGATCGCAAGAAATTCATGTGGACCAATCCTACTTCCTTGGTCTAAGTGATGCACCAAATCTGTGAAGTGTTGCACCCATAAGAACAGATGCCATCTTTAATGAGAAAGTGCCACTTCTTCAGAAATAAGGTTTGCACCGAAGCTGGTCCCAGTTTGTTGTCTATGGCAGCGACAGGGGCTGCAGGTTTTTGGACCCTGGGAGTGCCCTCGGTATTCGTAGGCCTCCCAGACCATTTGTGCTTAACACCTATAAGAGTGCTGTGTGGCTAAGTCTCAGGACAAGGGCACTGTTTCCCATATCCAAGATGGCGCTGTGACCCTCTAGGAACGCTGTGCACATGCGCTGAGGCGAGCGTCTCAGCTCCACAGTAACGGTCATCACATGACTCATCACCTGATCTCTCTGAAAGCAACGTCACCTCCGGTCCTGCGGACGGATCCCGGAAGTACCTTAGCATCCACGCTGAACAGCTTATGGATTCTATGGTGATCTATGGCGAGTGTCCCGCCTCCCCCTGCCCACCTCATCATGGATTATGCACCACAATTTACATACAACAGAGGTTAAACTGCCAGATCTATAATTCCCGGGGTCACCTTTTGACTCCTTTTTAAATATTGGCACCACATTTGCCATGCGCCAGACCAGGGGAACAATCCTTGTCACTACAGAGTCCCTGAATATTAAAAATAGGGCTCTGTCTATTACATTACTTAATTCCTTTAGAACACGGGTGTAAATGCCATCTGGACCTGGTGATTTGTCTATTTTAATTTTTTTTCCTCATTGGGGCACTATTTATTGCTACCAAGCTGCCATAAAAAATGGTATCTGTCACGATGCCGGCTGGCAGGAGGTGGATCCTCTGTGCCAGAGAGGGATTGGCGTGGACCGTGCTAGTGGACCGGTTCTAAGTCACTACTGGTATTCACCAGAGCCCGCCGCAAAGCGGGATGGTCTTGCTGCGGCGGTAGTGACCAGGTCGTATCCACTAGCAACGGCTCAACCTCTCTGACTGCTGAAGATAGGCGCGGTACAAGGGAGTAGACAGAAGCAAGGTCGGACGTAGCAGAAGGTCGGGGCAGGCAGCAAGGATCGTAGTCAGGGGCAATGGCAGGAGGTCTGGAACACAGGCTAGGAACACACAAGGAAACGCTTTCACTGGCACAATGGCAACAAGATCCGGCGAGGGAGTGCAGGGGAAGTGAGGTATACATAGGGAGTGCACAGGTGAACACACTAATTAGAACCACATGCGCCAATCAGCGGCGCAGTGGCCCTTTAAATCGCAGAGACCCGGCGCGCGCGCGCCCTAGGGAGCGGGGCCGCGCGCGCCGGGACAGGACCGACGGAGAGCGAGTCAGGTACGGGAGCCGGGGTGCGCATCGCGAGCGGGCGCCACCCGCATCGCGAATCGCATCCCGGCTGGAGGCGGAATCGCAGCGCACCGGGTCAGTGGATCTGACCGGAGCGCTGCAGTAGCGAGAGTGTAGCGAGCGCTCCGGGGAGGAGCGGGGACCCGGAGCGCTCGGCGTAACAGTACCCCCCCCCTTGGGTCTCCCCCTCTTCTTAGAGCCTGAGAACCTGAGGAGCAGACTTTTGTCTAGGATATTGTCCTCAGGTTCCCAGGATCTCTCTTCAGGACCACAGCCCTCCCAATCGACCAAAAAAAAGGTTTTCCCTCTGACCTTCTTGGAGGCCAGTATCTCCTTTACTGAGAAGATGTCCGAGGAGCCGGAAACAGGAGTGGGAGAAACAAGTTTGGGAGAGAAACGGTTGATGATGAGTGGTTTAAGAAGAGTAACGTGAAAGGCATTAGGAATACGAAGAGAAGGAGGAAGAAGAAGTTTGTAAGAGACAGGATTAATCTGGCACAAAATTTTGAAAGGACCAAGATAGCGTGGTCCCAATTTGTAGCTAGGAACACGGAAGCGGACATATTTAGCGGAGAGCCATACCTTGTCTCCTGGAGAAAAAATGGGGGGAGCTCTTCTTTTCTTATCAGCAAACTTCTTCATGCGTGATGAAGCCTGTAAGAGAGAATTTTGGGTCTCTTTCCATATGGTGGAAAGATCACGAGTTATTTCATCCACAGCGGGCAAACCAGAGGGCAAGGGAGTAGGGAGGGGGGGAAGAGGGTGACGGCCGTACACCACGAAAAATGGGGATTTGGAAGAAGATTCAGAAACTCTGAAGTTATACGAGAATTCGGCCCATGGTAGAAGATCTGCCCAGTCATCCTGGCGGGAGGAAACAAAATGCCGTAAATAATCACCCAGGACCTGGTTAATTCTTTCTACTTGCCCATTGGATTGAGGATGATAAGCAGAAGAAAAGTTTAATTTAATCTTGAGTTGTTTACAGTGAGCCCTCCAGAATTTTGACACGAATTGGACGCCTCTATCCGAGACGATCTGCGTGGGCAACCCGTGAAGACGAAAAATGTGTACAAAAAATTGTTTTGCCAACTGAGGCGCAGAAGGAAGACCAGGAAGAGGGATGAAATGTGCCATCTTGGAGAATCGATCAACGACCACCCAAACAACAGTGTTGCCACGGGATGGGGGTAAGTCTGTAATAAAGTCCATACCAATCAGAGACCAAGGCTGTTCGGGGACAGGCAGAGGATGAAGAAGACCAGCGGGCTTCTGGCGAGGAGTCTTATCCCGGGCACAGACAGTGCAGGCCCGCACAAAATCAACAACATCCGTCTCCAGAGTCGGCCACCAATAGAAACGAAAGATGAGTTGCACGGATTTCTTGATGCCCGCATGGCCTGCGAGATGGGAGGAGTGACCCCATTTGAGGATTCCAAGGCGTTGGTGTGGAGTGACGAAGGTCTTCCCTGGAGGAGTTTGCCGGATGGAGGCTGGAGAAATGGAGATCAGGCAGTCAGGAGGAATGATGTGTTGCGGAGAGAGCTCTACTTCCGAGGCATCCGAGGAAAGAGAGAGAGCATCGGCCCTAATGTTCTTATCGGCAGGCCGAAAGTGAATTTCAAAATTAAATCGGGCAAAGAACAGAGACCACCTGGCCTGGCGAGGATTCAGCCGTTGGGCAGACTGGAGATAGGAGAGATTCTTGTGATCGGTGTAAATAATAACTGGAAATCTTGATCCCTCCAGCAGATGCCTCCATTCCTCAAGTGCTAATTTAATGGCTAGTAGCTCTCGATCCCCGATGGAGTAGTTCCTCTCCGCCGGAGAGAAGGTCCTAGAAAAAAACCCACAAGTAACAGCATGCCCAGAAGAATTTTTTTGTAGAAGGACCGCTCCCGCTCCTACTGAGGAGGCATCTACCTCCAATAGGAAGGGTTTAGATGGGTCAGGTCTGGAGAGCACGGGAGCAGAAGAAAAGGCAGACTTGAGCTGTTTAAAGGCGTCTTCCGCTTGAGGAGGCCATGACTTAGGATTGGCATTCTTTTTGGTTAAAGCCACGATAGGAGCCACAATGGTGGAAAAATGTGGAATAAATTGTCTGTAATAATTGGCGAACCCCAAAAAACGTTGGATAGCATGGAGTCCGGAGGGGCGTGGCCAATCTAAGACGGCAGAGAGTTTGTCTGGATCCATTTGTAGTCCCTGGCCAGAGACCAAGTATCCTAGGAAAGGAAGAGATTGACATTCAAATAGACATTTCTCCATCTTGGCATAAAGTTGATTGTCACGAAGTCTCTGAAGAACCATGCGGACATGCTGGCGGTGTTCTTCTAGGTTGGCAGAAAAAATCAGGATATCGTCCAGATACACAACAACACAGGAATATAAGAGATCACGAAAAATTTCATTAACAAAGTCTTGGAAGACGGCAGGGGCGTTGCACAGGCCAAAGGGCTTGACCAGATACTCAAAGTGTCCATCTCTAGTGTTAAATGCCGTTTTCCATTCATCCCCCTCTCTGATGCGGATGAGATTATAAGCACCTCTTAAGTCCAGTTTGGTAAAGATGTGGGCACCTTGGAGGCGATCAAAGAGTTCAGAGATAAGAGGTAGAGGGTAGCGGTTCTTTACCGTGATTTTATTAAGACCGCGGTAGTCAATGCAAGGACGTAGGGAGCCATCTTTTTTGGACACAAAGAAAAATCCGGCTCCGGCAGGAGAGGAGGATTTGCGGATAAAGCCCCTTTTTAAATTTTCCTGGATGTACTCAGACATAGCAAGAGTCTCTGGGGCGGAGAGAGGATAAATTCTGCCCCGGGGTGGAGTAGTGCCCGGGAGGAGGTCAATAGGACAGTCATAAGGCCTGTGAGGAGGTAGAGTCTCAGCTTGTTTTTTGCAAAATACATCCGCAAAGTCCATATAGGCCTTAGGGAGACCGGTTACAGGGGAAACCACAGGGTCACGGCAAGGAGTACTGGGAACCGGTTTAAGGCAGTCCTTGAAACAAGAGGTACCCCAACTCTTGATCTCCCCAGTGGACCAATCCAGGGTTGGGGAATGGTGTTGAAGCCAGGGTAGTCCAAGGAGAATTTCGGAAGTACAATTGGGGAGGACCAAAAACTCAATTTTTTCGTGATGAGGTCCGATGCACATTAGGAGGGGCTCCGTGCGGAAACGTATGGTACAGTCCAATCTTTCATTGTTAACACAATTGATGTAGAGGGGTCTGGCGAGACTGGTCACCGGGATGTTGAACCTGTTGATGAGAGAGGCCAAAATAAAATTTCCTGCAGATCCGGAATCCAAGAAGGCCATAGTAGAGAAGGATAAGGTAGAGGCAGATATCCGCACAGGCACAGTAAGACGTGGAGATGCAGAGTTGACATCAAGGACTGTCTCACCTTTGTGCGGAGTCAGCGTACGTCTTTCCAGGCAGGGAGGACGGATAGGACAATCCTTCAGGAAGTGTTCGATACCGGCACAGTACAGGCAGAGATTCTCCATGCGGCGTCGTGTCCTCTCTTGAGGTGTCAGGCGAGACCGGTCGACCTGCATAGCCTCCACGGCGGGAGGCACAGGAACGGATTGCAGGGGACCAGAGGAGAGAGGAGCCGGGGAGAAAAAACGCCTCGTGCGAACAAAGTCCATATCCTGGCGGAGCTCCTGACGCCTTTCGGAAAAACGCATGTCAATGCGAGTGGCTAGATGAATGAGTTCATGTAGGTTAGCAGGGATTTCTCGTGCGGCCAGAACATCTTTAATGTTGCTGGATAGGCCTTTTTTAAAGGTCGCGCAGAGGGCCTCATTATTCCAGGATAGTTCTGAAGCAAGAGTACGGAATTGTACGGCGTACTCGCCAACGGAAGAATTACCCTGGACCAGGTTCAACAGGGCAGTCTCAGCAGAAGAGGCTCGGGCAGGTTCCTCAAAGACACTTCGAATTTCCGAGAAGGAGTGTACAGAGGCAGTGACGGGGTCATTGCGGTCCCAGAGCGGTGTGGCCCATGACAGAGCTTTTCCAGACAGAAGGCTGACTACGAAAGCCACCTTAGACCTTTCAGTAGGAAACTGGTCCGACATCATCTCCAAGTGCAGGGAACATTGAGAAAGAAAGCCACGGCAAAATTTAGAGTCCCCATCAAATTTATCCGGCAAGGATAGTCGTAGGCCTGAAGCGGCCACTCGCTGCGGAGGAGGTGCAGGAGCTGGCGGAGGAGATGATTGCTGAAGCTGTGGTAGTAGCTGCTGTAGCATCACGGTCAGTTGAGACAGCTGGTGGCCTTGTTGCGCTATCTGTTGTGACTGCTGGGCGACCACCGTGGTGAGGTCGGCGACAACTGGCAGAGGAACTTCAGCGGGATCCATGGCCGGATCTACTGTCACGATGCCGGCTGGCAGGAGGTGGATCCTCTGTGCCAGAGAGGGATTGGCGTGGACCGTGCTAGTGGACCGGTTCTAAGTCACTACTGGTATTCACCAGAGCCCGCCGCAAAGCGGGATGGTCTTGCTGCGGCAGTAGTGACCAGGTCGTATCCACTAGCAACGGCTCAACCTCTCTGACTGCTGAAGATAGGCGCGGTACAAGGGAGTAGACAGAAGCAAGGTCGGACGTAGTAGGTCGGGGCAGGCAGCAAGGATCGTAGTCAGGGGCAACGGCAGGAGGTCTGGAACACAGGCTAGGAACACACAAGGAAACGCTTTCACTGGTACAATGGCAACAAGATCCGGCGAGGGAGTGCAGGGGAAGTGAGGTATACATAGGGAGTGCACAGGTGAACACACTAATTAGAACCACTTGCGCCAATCAGCGGCGCAGTGGCCCTTTAAATCGCAGAGACCCGGCGCGCGCGCGGCCCCGCTCCCTAGGGACAGGACCGACGGAGAGCGAGTCAGGTACGGGAGCCGGGGTGCGCATCGCGAGCGGGCGCCACCCGCATCGCGAATCGCATCCCGGCTGGAGGCGGAATCGCAGCGCACCGGGACAGTGGATCTGACCGGAGCGCTGCAGTAGCGAGAGTGTAGCGAGTGCTCCGGGGAGGAGCGGGGACCCGGAGCGCTCGGCGTAACAGTATCAATATACAGTAGCTATCTTTATTCTATACTCATAGTTATGATTGCTTCAGCAATATATATATATATATATATATATATATATATATATATATATATATATATATATATATTTTATCATGAAATTGAATTATCTGACTCTCTTTACCTTTAAAATATTTTTTTACATTGTTTATGTGTTTAAAAAGTTAAGTAAATGTTTATCACTTAAAGAAATGTACCTCACTTACAACAGAAAAAAAATATATAAAACAAAAATAGCATTTGACTATTTTCCTTTTTTGTAATCTATTAAATTAAATATTACATTGAGCAGAAAACAATATAATGGTCTGAGACACAGTGTAGCAAACTGATTGGAAATTCTATAATATCAATGAAGAATGATGATTGAGTTTTTTGGAGATACATGAAGGATTGTGCACCAGTTCATATCGCCTAAGGCTTTCTTGAACTATGAATCTTTGGCTTTCAAGATAGAGACATAATAGAAACCTTTTGCAGGTGACATATTTTTATTTGTTGAATGGCGTGACCCCACAGTTATTTCGCACATTCAATGCTGAGAGACTTTGTATTCTGTAACACCTTTCTCTAAGGCAATTGATATTGAAATACTGATATAAAAGTACATTGCAATTTTATTTTCTTACTTTTGTTTCAAAATAGAAGGGAGAATAAGAATTGAAGCTGGTTTTATGTGAACTAAATTATTTGCTTTGCTGCAAATTTATAATAAAATGCAATGAATTAAATATAAATAATTAATGATGTTATAGAAAATATGTATTCATAGGAAGAGGATGAATGTGTTTAGAAGAATAATAGAGTTTTGAATACACAGAATGCATTTATTGAAATTAGATATGTTAGTGATCATTTATATTTTAACAGTTCTTTACAGAAATGTTGGAAATATTTGAAGTTTTGTGTACATTTTCCATGCGCTGGACTAATCTCATAAGGACACAGCCTGTTTCAGCCTTGTGCACAGGGCTTTCATTTTTGGGTTTTCTTTTTTTCCCTTCTGGCCTTTAAAGAGGCATGACTATTTTATTTTTACATCCACAACCTTTTTTTTTTTTTTTTTTTAAGTGGGGCCATTGTTACTCTGTAATGACACCTCTTATTTTACCATAATTTTATTTATTTGGTAATGCACTTTATAAAACTGACTTTATCTTTATTCAGTGTGTTAATATGATTACAAGGTACACAAAGTTACATAGCTTTTGTACAATTTTACCAGTTTCAAAAAGTAATCTTTAACCCCTTGGGGATGAAGCCCATTTTAACCTTAAAGGACAACTGCAGCGTTATTATACTCATCCCCTATCCACAGGATAGGGGATAAGTGTTTGATCACGGGAGGTCCGACCGCTGGGAACCCCTTGATCTCCTGAACAGGGCCCCCACATTACCGCTTAGTGAGAGCGCTAATGCATGTAGCGTAGACCTAGAGAGGTCGATATTTATGCCCCCTTCCCGTCCCCTCCCCATACAGTTCTATGGGAGATGCGGGGAGGCACGAACGCTGCCTCCCCACCTCTCCCATAGAACTACATGGAGAAGGCATGTCGGCTGCGATGTCACACTGCGGCTGGTTTAAGTTGTTTGTCACCCGCATGTGGCATTTAAGGACCAGGCAATTTTTTGCAAATCTGACCACTGTCACTTTAAAGGGGTTCTCCGGAAATGATGCAAGTATCAACGTAAATTGACCACTAACATAAAGTTGAATATGTCACAAAAAAGTATCTCAGAATCAAATTCATAAGTTAAAGCATCCCAGAGTTATTAATGCTTAAAGGGGTACTCCGGTGCTTAGACATCTTATCCCCTATCCAAAGGATAGGAGATAAGATGCCTGATCGCGGGAGACCCGCCGCTGGGGACCCACGGGATCTTGCACGCGGCACCCCGTTTGTAATCAGTCCCCAGAGTACCCTTTTAAGAATTAATAACTCTGGGATGCTTTAACTTATGAATTTGATTCTGAGATACTTTTTGTGTGACATTTTCTACTTTATGTTAGTGGTCAATTTACGTTGATACTTGCATCATTTCTTGATACTTGCAAATATTTCATGAATTTTTCTAACTTTGAAGCTCCCTACTTGTAAGGAAAATGGACATTTCAAATAAAATGTTGATTCACATATACAAAATGTCTACTTTATGATGGCATCATAAAGTTGACTTGTTTTTACTTTTTGAAGGGCTTCAAAGTTTAGCAGAAATTTTCCAATTTTTCACAAAAATTTCAAAATCTGAATTTTCTAGGGAATTTGAGAGTCTTTATGTTCGAAATACCCCAAAATGGACCCCATTTTAAAAACTGTACCCCTCACTGTATTCAAAGGATATTCAGAAAGTTTTTAACCCTTTAGGTATTTCACAAGATTAGCAGCAAGGTGGAGGAGAAAATTCAAGATCTTCATTTTTAACACTAACATGTTCTTGTAGACCATTTTTTTTTCATTTTTACAAGGGGTATAAGGAGAAAAAGATACCAAAATATGCAACATAATTTCTCTTCAGTAAGGAAATATCTCATGTAAAGTGCTCTGTGAGTGCACTACAGGGCTCGGAAGGGAATGGGTGACAATGGGATTTTGGAGAGTGAATTTTGCTGAAATGGTTTTTTGGGGGGCATGTCCCATTTAGGAAGCCCCCATGGTGCCAGGACAGCAAAAAACAAACAAACGCATGGCACACTATTTTGGAAACTACACCCCTGTAGGAACTTAACAAGGGGTATAGTGAGCCTTAACCCCTTAACGACGCAGGATGTAAATGTACGTCCTGGTGATGTGATACTTAACGCACTAGGACGTACATTTACATCCTGAGCATAACCGCGGGCATCAGAGCATCATGCGCGGCAGGTCACGGCTGTGGATCGCAGCCAGGGACCCGCCGGTACCCGCCGGTAATGGCGGACACCCGGGATTCCATGGATGTCTGCCATTAACCCCTCAGATGCCGTGATCAATACAGATCGCGGCATCTGTAGCATCGCCTCGGCGATCCGATCATCCTGCATGGCAGACGGAGGTTCCCTCACCTGCCTCCGCTGTCTTCCGGGAGTCTTCTGCTCTGATCTGCCTACCCGCAGACCAGAGCAGAAGATGACCGATAACCTTGATCAGTGCTTTGTCCTATACATAGCACTGAACAGGATTAGCAATGGAATGGTTGCTATGAATAGTCCCCTATGGGGACTATAAGAATGTAAAAATAAAAGTAAAAAAAGTAAAAAAAAAAAAGTTAAGAAAAAATTGAAAAACCCCCTCCCCCAATAAAAACGAAAATTGTCCCATTTTCCCTATTTTACCTCCAAAAAGTGTAAAAAAATTATTTTATATACATATTTGGTATCGCCGCGTGCGTAAATATCCGAACTATTAAAATAAAATGTAAATGATCCCGTACGGTGAACGGCGTGAATGTAAAAAAAAAAAGTCCAAAATAGCTGCTTTTTTATAACATTTTATTCCCCAAAAAAATTATGAAAAATGTAATACAAGATTTGAATAAGCAAATATGGTATTAATAAAAAGTACAGATCACGGCACAAAAAATGAGCCCTTATACCACCGCTTATATGGAAAAATGAAAAAGTTATAGGTGTTCAAAATAGTGGGATTTTAAACGTACTAATTTGGTTAAAAAGTTTGCAATTTTTTTAAGCGCAACAGTAATAGAAAAGTGTATAACCATGGGTATCATTTTAATCGTATTGACCCAGAGAAAACACATGTCATTTTTACCATAAATTGTACTGCGTGAAAACAAAACCTTCCAAAATTTGCTAAATTGCGGTTTTCTTTTTAATTTCCCCACACAAATAGTATTTTTTTGGTTGCACCATACATTTTATAGTAAAGTGAGTGATGGCATTACAACAGACGACTGGTCGCGCAAAAAACAAGCCCTCATACTAGTCTGGAGATGCAGGAGCTGGCGGGGGAGATGGTTGCTGTTGTTGCGGCAGAAGCTGTTGCGGCATAGCGGTCAACTGAGTCAACTGCTGTCCTTGTAGTGCGATCTGCTGTGATTGCTGGGCGACCACGGAGGTTAGGTCAGCGACACTGGGCAGCGGGACCTCAGCGGGATCCATGGCCGGATCTATTGTCAGGATCCAGACTGGTATGCGGAAAGGACACTGGTGGTGGATCCTCTGTGTCAGTGAGGTGATGGCGTGGGCCGTACCAGGGGAACGGAATCTAAAGGGTTACTGGTTTTCACCAGAGCCCGCTGCAAAGCGGGATGGACTTGCAGCGGCAGGTAACCCCCAGGTCGTTCCACCCGATAGCGACTCAACCTCACTGACAGCTGAGACAGGTGCGGTACACAAGGACTAGACAGAGGCGAGGTCAGACGTAGCAGAAGGTCAGGGCAGGCAGTGAGGTTCGTAGTCAGGGGCAACAGCAGACGGTCTGTGCTAGATTACAGTATGCTTTATGTTCACAGGACTAAAGATGACAATAGTCCTGAAATTTACTAATGTGAAATGTGGTTTCCTGGTTGTCCCTGGCTTTGTCCACTTCTGTTCAGGTGTTGAACACGGCTGGAATTCCACACATTTTATTTTTTATTTTTTGGTGTTTTTTTGGAAAACCGTCACTGTGTTTTTTTAAGCCAATGCCAGAAATGTATTCGAAAGGAATGAGAAATATAAAGCAAGGACTAAAAAAAAAAAAAAAAAATGCCAGAAAAAACCTGTGTTAAAAACTAGCCTAATAGCTGAATGCATCACATTTTTAAATAATATGTACTTTGTAGGATTTGCTCTAATAAATTAGAATAGGTCGACATTTAATGCCTTTTAATAACTGAAAATTTGCAATAATCATTTAAGCTTGTTCCCTTTTCTGGGTGTTCTACATTTATTATTCAAGCAACACCTTTTTACTGTGTTTGTTGTCACATTTTATGTGTAATTTTACATAATTAGAACAATGTAAACTTCATTTGTCACATATTCATTAAACCCTGTTCCTTGGTTCCTCCTTCACAAAATTTAGAATGAATTATCAAGGTTAATGTATATCTCCAATCATTTATCTGTGTGGTTATAATGATGCAAAATTTGTTATGCACGGCAGTAATAGAACATCTAATTTATACAGTCATTTTGTGTTGCGAATGATGTCCCTTGCTAATGTACTAGGTTCACCTTATAATAAGTATTGTGTTACCTCATACATAATAATACACAAGTGTTTTTTTATAACTTTATAGAATCTGTGATAAATGCAAAAATAATTCATGAGTTTTAGGTGTAAATTTTAAATGAGAAGGTATTGATATAATGTGCAAATGGCTCTAAAATGATACTTCTAAATGAGATTTTTTTTTATAGTTCTAAATGAGAAATACCCTTTAAACAAGATACATAAAACACTAGTAACATGTACTAAACTATTTTAAAGTTTTTTTTTTGTTTTTTTTACCAGCATTATAAAATAATCGGTACTAAATTTTCTTTCAAGCAGTCAGTCTTTAATAGAGAATGTGAAAATGAATAGATGCTCATGGGTAAAAATCACTGCAGATACAAATGAATAACAGTTGTCTTGCAAAGATGCTGGTTGAAAACCACCAATGTACTATGAGTTCTTACCAGCATTAAGAGACATCATCTGAATTCTCTCCTGCTTCAGCCTTTGCTGCAGTTTCCGCTCTGTCTACTAGGGATCACGCACATGTACTGCTTGAAACTTTTAGGGCCAACATGCACTTCCTAATGGTTCCCTTTCCAATCCCTGCTAACACTCCCTATATACTGTAGCTCCATCTGTTCCCTAATGCCTTAGCAATAGTTTGTTTACTGCACAGCTTATGTCTCTAGATTATCTGTTGATCTAGTGTTCCTGACCATTGCCTTACTACTGGAACTTGCATCTGTCTTATCCCCTGGAACCTGATCTGTCTCTCCTGTTATTGTAATTGAACTGTCGACCATGATTTCTGTCTACTTGGAAGCAGGGGCGGATCCAGAGTCTAGTCTCGGGAGGGGCACTATTAGAGTATTTTGTGTTGGCGGACAGAAAACAAGATGTTGTTCACGGAACTTACAATATTATTAAATGTATCATACAGTCCTAACTAGTGTTGAGCGGCATAGGCCATATTCGAATTCGCGAATATTCGCGAATATATGGACGAATATTCGGCATATATTCGCGAATATTCGCATATTCCCGTTTTATTTTCGCATATGCGGAAATTCGCGTATGCGAACATTAACATAAGTGAATATTGGCATATGCAAAATTAACGCGCACGAAAATTTGCATATGCGAAAATTAGCACATGCTAATTTTCGCATATGCGAATGTTCGCACGCCAGTCTCACACAGTAGTATTACAGCCTTCTTTACACCACACAAGCTGGAAACAGAGAGGGGTGATCACTGTGATGTGTACTGTGAAGAAAAAAAATAATAATAAAAAAAAAAAAAGCGAATATTCGTAATTACGAATATATAGCGCTATATTCGCAAAATTCGCGAATTCGCGAATATGCGATATTCGCGAATAATATTCGAATTGCGAATATTCGCGAGCAACACTAGTCCTAACCTTGTTTAAGACTCTTAGGCCATGTTCACATGTCAGAATAATTATCAAATATACCAATTGCCGCAGAATGGGAAAGTGCTAAAGAGGTTTTTACCATTTAAAACTACAGCTGCCAGTATGACCTAAGCAGTGGTAAGGGGATGCTGGGAGTTGTTGTTTCACCCATCATTACTGTAGAACTTACAAGTGACTCCAGCTCTGATAGGACATAGTAAGGAGAATACAGAATGATGTCAGTGACTACAGGTGATATCTTCTCTATAGTCTTTCCTTATCTAATTCAGATGTACATACCGCCAGGAATTGTTCCAGCTATATTTTCTCTCAGCAGAACTTGACGCCCAGATGGTTTCTATGTCAGCGGATTCTGATCCTCTATATGAAAACAATAATTATTATAATACTGCCAAACACTGTATTCTTCTAATACAATACCGCCACACACCCTCTGAATATAATTCTGACACACTGTACCCCCTGAATATACAACACACTGTACCCTCTGAATATAATGCCGCCACACACCGTACCCTCTGTATATAATACTATCACACACTGCACCCTCTGAATATAATACTACCACACACTGTGTTCTCTGAATATAATACTACCACACACTGCACTCTGTGAATATAACTTGCTGTGCAGTGCACCCTCTGAATAAAATACCCAAATGTTTTGTGGCCCATAAAAAACGTACCACCCCAGAAATTCCTCATCATATACACTATACTTCTGAAATGCAGAACACTCTGTGCCTTCACATATAGTAATAATGCCCCATCTTGTGCCCCTACATATAATAATTATGATCCATCCTGTTCCCCCCACGTAATAATAATGCCCTCTGTCCTGTGCCCCTAACATATATTGCCCCCTGTGCTGTGCCCTTCACATATAATGCCCCCGTTCTTTGCCCCTCATATATAATGACCCCATCATGCGCCCCTCACATATAATGCCCCGTGCTGTGCCCTTCACATTTAATGCCCCTGTTCTTTGCCGGTCATATATAATGCCCCCATCATGCGCCCCTCACATATAATGCCCCGTGCTGTGCCCTTCACATATAATGCCCCCGTTTTTTGCCCCTCACATATAATGCCCCCATCATGCGCCCCTCACATATAATGCCCCCTGTGTTGTGCTCCTCACATATAATGCCCCCTGTGCTGTGCCCCTCACATATAATGCCCCCATCCTGTCCCCTCAGGGGGCATTATATGTGAGGGGGACAGCACAGGGGGCATTTTATGTTTGGGGCACATGACAGAAGCATTATTTGTGAGTGGCACAGCACAGGGGGCATTATATGTGAGGGGCGCATGACGGGGGCATTATATGTGAAGGGCGCATGATGGGGGCATTATATATGAGGGGTGTATTATGGGGCATTTTATGTGATGGGCACAGCACAGGGGGCATTATATGTGTGGGGCAAAGCACGGGGCATTATATGTGTGGGGCACAGCAGAGGTGGCATTATATGTGTGGAGCACAGCACAGGGTACATTATATGGAATAATGCCTCCTGTGCTGTGCCCCTCACATATAATGGCCCCTGTGCTGTGCACCTCACATATAATGCCCCCTGTGCTGTGCCCTACACATATAATTTATAAGTGTGGGGCACAGCACAGGGGGCATTATATGTGAGGGGCACAGCACAGGGGGCATTATATGTGTGGAGCACAGCACAGGGAGCATTATATGAAATAATGCCTCCTGTGCTGTGCCCCTCACATATAATGCCCCCTGTGCTGTGCCCCTCACATATAATGCCCCCTGTGCCCCACACATATAATTTATATGTGTGGGACACAGCACAGGGGGCATTATATGTGAGAGGCACAGCACAGGGGGCATTATATGTGTGGGGCACAGCACAGGGGGCATTATATGTGAGGGGCACAGCACAGGGGGCATTATATGTGTGGGACACAACACAGGGGGCATTATATGTGAGGGGCACAGCACAGGGGGGCCCCCTGCCATGTGCTCTTCCCATGTAATGCCCCCTGTGCTTTGCCCTGTAGCCCCTCACATTAAATATTCCCTTTTTCCAAGTTTTTAAATCCCCCTCCCCCTCCTCCTGTACAATATAGTTCCCAAAATCCCCTGGGCCCTGAGCATACTCTTCACTACTTACAGTATGCGGGCTGCGGGGACAGGATCTCCGGGATCTCCGGGTGCCGATGTGACATCATCGCGCCGGCCTCTAGTGGATCGCGTCCCCGCAGCTCACACGCTGTAATCACAGCATGTGAAAGTTTAGTGAATGGTGGAGCTGGAGCTTACAGCTTCGGCTCCACCATGCAAGGTGGTGGGGCGGGTGCTGCATACTGCAATCTCGGGGGGGCAATTGCCCCGTTGCCCCCCCCCCCTGGATCCGCCACTGCTTGGAAGCTTATTCCACCTTGCTGTTCCCATAGCTTCGGCTATTAACACCTGTTCAGCTCTGCTGTGTCTGAAGCTATCTATACTATCATTCTGCCGTCTGGGTCCAAACCCATGGAGCTTTAGATGTCTATAGCAACCAATGAAGTGCGACAGATGTGTTCTCATTGGTTGTTATGTTCAGCTGCTTTATGTTTTAACTGTACATTTTTTTATACTTGGATTCCTGTTTGCACCAAAGTCAGCTGGTCATCCCTTTATTCAACCAGCAAACGTGTTGTTTTGTCATTTAATAGTCATGACTAATATGCACTTATTTCAATTTTGTTTTTATTGTTGGTTTGTCTCTTTAATGCAAAATGTAGCAACTTTCTAAATGGTCACCATTAAGCAAGAAGTAAACAAGCAATAATGAGGCTACAAATGACACAAATCAGTAGAGATCCAAATGATAAGTACATAGTGCAACTGTATACCATAAACCACAGTCTGATACAGTGCAGGGAGAAAAGTGTGAATATCTGAGTTTCCTAATAAATTTTTATTTTATTTATGTAAATCCAATTAATTAGATCTCTACATATTAAAATAATTCCCCAACAGACCATTTCCTTAATGGCAAATGAAGCAGTTTTCTAAATAGTCTTCACAAAAAAAAAGTATGTGTCATTCATCTTTTATCTATCAGAGATAGTGAAGAAACACAAAAACAAATATTGTAGAGCGGACAGGATCGATATTCATATGCAGCCACTTTACAACTTTCCAAGCGCAATTTTACTTACTTCGGCGAGAGGGTTTTTTTCGTCCTTAAACCCCCCTCAATCCGGCTAGCCTTCGAACAAGTTTGTTTCCACCACGCCGTCAAGATATATGGCACACCTTCAATCGATCACTTCTTTTTCGGATCTGTCCGAAATTTTTCTTTAAAATCACTGCAATGCACTTAACTTCATTCAAAAATAATAATTTATTTCATAATCCATACAATCCGACGCGTTGCGGGGAGAAAATTCCCCTTCCTCAGGGATACCTATTCCTAACACAATTACTACTTTTATATGGATCTATGACCCCATGTTCACCCGGAAACAATTGTCCATTGGACAAAACATTAAAATAGCAAAAATTTCTATTTTCTTTATACTAGCTCAATACATTCATTAAAACCATTCGGAATCAATGTATTTAATTTAAAAATATAAAAACATTCTCTCTTACATAAAGTGGAGAATCTAAGTAAACTTTCCGCTATCTGCTCCAAGGGAATCACCCGTAGCAACCCTGGGTCTGCATTATGATGTGTTAAAAAATGACGGGAAACACTATGCTTTAAATATTTATGCTTGATATTAAATCTATGCAAATTTATTCTTTTTCGAAGTGTTTGAGATGTGCGGCCCACATATTGGGTCCCACACGGACATTCGAGCACATAAATGACAAAATTGCTAGCACAATTTAATCTGGATTTTATAGGGATTTCCTCACCAGTGGACGCACTTTTTATTTTTTGTTTCCCGTTTTCTATATGTGAACAGGTACCACATCTCTTTTCGTTACATCTAAACGATCCTTTCAGTGTTTCTTGTTCTTTTTTTGTTTTTTTATTCATTATATTTGTATTTAATCTAGGGTATGAAGGTGCAATTTCTTGTGCAACTGTTTTTGCTCACCTATAAATGAACTTTGGCCTGAATTCATTAGTTCCTAGAGCTTCTTTTAAAAAAGGGTCTTGTTGTAATATATCCCAATTTTTTTTTAAAATAATTTCTATTTTTTGGCATCTCTAGAATAACGACATACAAATGCTGTACAATAATTTATTTTTTTCTCCTTTTTATCTTTTTTCTTATAGTTTAGACTTTGTTTTTTTATTTGATCTGTTCTTACGATAAGATCTGCTTTTTTTCTAGCGCCTTCAACAATTGATACGGGATAACCCTTATCTAGAAATCTATTCTCTATTAATTTAGCTTGATTTTCATAACTTTTATTTTCAGAACAGTTTCTTTTTATTCTGTTTAGTTGTCCGAACGGAATATTCACCTTCCAATTTTTTTGATGACAGCTTTTAAAATGCAGATAGCCATTCGAGTCAATAGATTTAAAGTGCGTGCGAGTATTAATTTTATTTTCTTTTATATATTTTTCTAAATCCAAAAAAGTTATATTTTCTTTATCTATATGTTCAGTAAATTTGAGGCCCCATTGATTATTATTTAATTCATTAAAAAACTCATAGAAACTATTTTTACTCCCTTCCCAAATTAAAATCAAATCGTCTATATATCTTTTGTAAAATGTTATATGTTTATAGTAAGGACTGTTCTCTATGCACATTTCTTCTACTTTTCCCATATAAAGATTTGCGAAAACTGGTGCGCATTTCGCGCCCATCGCAGTTCCGTGATGTTGAATAAAAAACTGATCCTCAAATGTAAAATAATTATGACTTAAAATGAAACTCAAACTTTTTACTATAAAATCCTTCTGACCATCCGGCATTAAGATATCCATATCCAACATTTCTTTGATGACTCTCACTCCTAGTCCCTGTGGGATAATCGAATAGAGAGATACTACATACATTGTAATTAACCACAAATTTTCGCTCCAATCATATTCCTGTAAATATCCCAATAATTGTCCTGAATCTCTCAGGTACGATGGGAGAGATGTGACATAATTTTGTAAGATGCGATCCACATATTCTCCCAACCTACTTGTGAGGGATTTTACTCCCGCAATTATAGGTCTTCCGGGAGGACAAAGGGGATTTTTTTGCAATTTTGGGAGAAAGTAAAAATAGGGGGTAGCTGGATTTTGAATCAATATATAATCTTTTTCGTTTTTATTCAGTACTCCCTTCTCTGTACCTTCCTGTATTAATATTTCTAATTATTTTCAAAATTTTGGTAACGGATCTGAGGGTAATTTTTTATAATACATTTCATCTTCAATAATTCTTAGAGATTCATCGCAATAGTAATTTTTGTTCATTATAACAATTTCCCCCTCCCTTATCCGCTTTTTTTATTACTATTTCTCGATTTTCTTTGAGCGATCTTATTATTTTCCTTTCTTTTTCTAACATTTTATGTTCTTTCTCCCATCTGATCGTTGCACGAGAACCCTCATTTTCTACCTCCAATTTTCGTAAATCATTGAGCACCATCTCATAAAAAGTTTCAATAAAATTCCCTCTACTCTGTGTGGGAAAAAAATTTGATCTGTTTTTTAATCCAGACTCTAACGGCTCATTAAGAAGAGATTCTGTCAGAATCTCATAATCTTCTTTATATTGTTCCGTAAATTTGTCCCTATCTACTGAAAAAATTGGTATTGGATCCTTATTTCCTCTATTTTTTATTTGAAAAAAACTTTTTAAAGTCAGTTTTCTTATAAATTCATTTAAATCCAAACAGACTTCAAATAAGTTCATTTTCTCCGGGACAGTAACTCAATCCTTTCTTTAACATATCTAATTCTTCCCACGTAACTATATGCGTCGATAAATTAAAAACTCCACCTTTTTGTAAAATATCCTTATCTGGGACTAAAAATTCCTCTCGTTGTTTTCTACTCTTAATCTTTTGGACTCGTTTCCCTCCTCGTTTTCTCCTTCTTCTTCCTCCTCGTCTAACTGTAGTCTCTTCTTGGTTCTCATTCTCCCCACTGGGGTGAAAAAGTCTGTCACTCTCAGATTGGGTGATCTCTGAATGTAATCTTGGTTTGTTTTCTTTATTGTTTGTGAATTCAGGGCCTGCGCTATTTGGACTCCTTCCATAATAATTCTTGGGGTTTTTAAAAGAAATTTCAAACAAAACGCAAGAAATTCCGAAAATCAATATAGGAACAACAAAAGTCCAATTGTTACGGTATAAAAATACGGAGAATTATAAGAATAAATATAAATATAATAAACAAAAATATATAACGGAAAATGCTAATATTGGATTTAACTATACAAGAATTTTTTACAATTCAAATTATTTAACAGCAAAAAATAAAATCATAAATCAAAATAGTCAAGAATTAGAAAAAGAAAAAAGGAGGCTTGATAACAGTCCCGAGGAAACCATAGGAGGGGAAGATTTTTTGTCCCCATCCCCAGTTTTTTTTAGGACTTCCTCGGGTTCTGTCAGAACCCCGAATAAAACAAATAATGGAAGAGGAAATAAAAATAATAAAAACCCCAAGAATTATTATGGAAGGAGTCCAAATAGCGCAGGCCCTGAATTCACAAACAATAAAGAAAACGAACCAAGATTACATTCAGAGATCACCCAATCTGAGAGTGACAGACTTTTTCACCCCAGTGGGGAGAATGAGAACCAAGAAGAGACAACAGTTAGACGAGGAGGAAGAAGAAGGAGAAAACGAGGAGGGAAACGAGTCCAAAAGATTAAGAGGAGAAAACAACGAGAGGAATTTTTAGTCCCAGATAAGGATATTTTACAAAAAGGTGTAGTTTTTAATTTATCGACGCATATAGTTACCTGGGAAGAATTAGATATGTTAAAGAAAGGATTGAGTTACTGTCCCGGAGAAAATGAACTTATTTGAAGTCTGTTTGGATTTAAATGAATTTATAAGAAAACTGACTTTAAAAAGTTTTTTTCAAATAAAAAATAGAGGAAATAAGGATCCAATACCAATTTTTTCAGTAGATAGGGACAAATTTACGGAACAATATAAAGAAGATTATGAGATTCTGACAGAATCTCTTCTTAATGAGCCGTTAGAGTCTGGATTAAAAAACAGATCAAATTTTTTTCCCACATAGAGTAGAGGGAATTTTATTGAAACTTTTTATGAGATGGTGCTCAATGATTTACGAAAATTGGAGGTAGAAAATGAGGGTTCTCGTGCAACGATCAGATGGGAGAAAGAACATAAAATGTTAGAAAAAGAGAGGAAAATAATAAGATCGCTCAAAGAAAATCGAGAAATAGTAATAAAAAAAGCGGATAAGGGGGGGGGGGAATTGTTATAATGAACAAAAATTACTATTGCGATGAATCTCTAAGAATTATTGAAGATGAAACGTATTATAAAAAATTACCCTCAGATCCGTTACCAAAATTTAGAAAATAATTAGAAATATTAATACAGGAAGGTACAGAGAAGGGAGTACTGAATAAAAACGAAAAAGATTATATATTGATTCAAAATCCAGCTACCCCCTATTTTTACTTTCTCCCAAAATTGCAAAAAAATCCCCTTTGTCCTCCTGGAAGACCTATACTTGCGGGAGTAAATTCCCTCACAAGTAGGTTGGGAGAATATGTGGATCGCATCTTACAAAATTATGTCACATCTCTCCCATCGTACCTGAGAGATATATAATAAGACCCTATAAAATCCAGATTAAATTGTGCTAGCAATTTTGTCATTTATGTGCTCGAATGTCTGTGTGGGACCCAATATGTGAGCCGCACATCTCAAACACTTCGAAAAAGAATAAATTTGCATAGATTTAATATCAAGCATAAATATTTAAAGCATAGTGTTTCCCGTCATTTTTTAACACATCATAATGCAGACCCAGGGTTGCTACGGGTGATTCCCTTGGAGCAGATAGCGGAAAGTTTACGTAGATTCTCCACTTTATGTAGGAGAGAAAGTTTTTATATTTTCAAATTAAATACATTGATTCCGAATGGTTTTAATGAATGTATTGAGCGAGTATAAAGAAAATAGAAATTTTTGGTATTTTAATGTTTTGTCCAATGGACAATTGTTTCCGGGTGAACATGGGGTCATAGATCCATATAAAAGTAGTAATTGTGTTAGGAATAGGTATCCCTGAGGAAGGGGAATTTTCTCCCCGCAACGTGTCGGATTGTATGGATTATGAAATAAATTATTATTTTTGAATGAAGTTAAGTGCATTGCAGTGATTTTAAAGAAAAATTTCGGACGGATCCGAAAAAGAAGTGATCGATTGAAGGTGTGCCATATATCTGGACGGCGTGGTGGAAACAAACTTGTTCGAAGGCTAGCCGGATTGAGGGGGGTTTAAGGACGAAAAAACCCCTCTCGCCGAAGTAAGTAAAATTGCGCTTGGAAAGTTGTAAAGTGGCTGCATATGAATATCGATCCTGTCCGCTCTCCTATATTTGTTTTTGTGTTTCTTCATTATATTATTCGGAGTGATGAGTCACTTGCCGAGGAGGATTGATGCGGAGAAAGGACTGATATAAGAGATCACTGGTTTTATCTACGGGCTTTTGAAAGTGTGTGAGTGGTTCTAGTAACCACTCACCAAGTGTAAGTGTGAATTTTATTCATTCAAAAGTTTTACCAACGGAAGGATTAGTACACCGCTCCCAAAAAAAGTTTTTTCTTGTACTACTTTCTATCAGAGATAGAAAAGTCCATTTCACAGCCTCTTTGATCTTCTCCTCCTTTCTCTTAGGGTGGGTTCACACCACGATTTTGCTATACGGTTTCGGCATGCGGTTTCAGAAAAAAAAACGTATGCTACCGCACAGAAAACCGTGCCCATAGACTTCCCATTCAAAACTGTATGCACCATATTGCATGCGGTTTTCTCCATTTTTCAAACCATATGTTTTTTTACTTTTTTTTTTCTGGACATAAAACCTTGGCCTACCACGGATTTTGACCCAGGTGAAAAACTGTATTAAACCGTATACATTTTTTTAATTTTTTTTTTACATGGGAGCCAATGGGAACCGCACAGAACTGTATGTGCTTACAGTTCCATCCAGTTTTCACCATACGGTTTTTGACTTCCCAAAGTTTTTTTTCTTGGAATTTCAATCAAACAAGTGAAACTTTATTCATAATGGAGTGAAAAGTTCAAAACGTATATGTTTTTTTTCTCGTAAAAAACGGATGCAACCGGACATCATTTTTCAAACCGTATATGGTTTTAAACCGTATATAGACACAAATGTGTACACATGTTTTGATACAGTTTAGTCAGGTTTTGAGGAATCATTTTTTTTTTTTTTTTTATCAAAAACCTGATACAGGAACTGTATTGCAAAAACATGGTGTGAACCCACCCTTAGTGTTAGAGATAGCACCAGTAAAGGGGTTGTACATGGCAACTCAAATTGTGGGCAGTAGGGAGAGCATACATGAAGGGATGCTCATACAGACTGTAGATAAGGAAGGGACGACTCAAAAGGTAGTGCAAGGCTGTGTAAAAGAAAACAGATAAAGTTTAAAGATGAAAAAGGATGTGCACATTGGTTCCCTAACCCATGATTTTATGAAGTCTGCAGACTTTTTCAGGTCTATAGCCTACACTGTGAACATGTTATATATGTGTGTGTGTAATGTTGGAGTGCTGTTTTATGGTTGATAAAGGTTCCTGCAAAGTGAACCAAAACATGTTGTATTTGATGTAAGGTCTTTGGTACTTTCACCCTCTCCTTTTATGTGCAACATGTGTCATTTTCAAGTATAGAGGAATTTGTACACTGCAGCACCAATGGTAAAGAGGTCCTGTTTATCTAGTTGTAGCTTCAGCGGGAGATTGGATTCTGCACTTTGTTCCACTATCTTGTCTATTGATATGTGCTGGAAGCGCCTGCTAGAATCAAAAAGCCATCAACTCACTTTACTGCACCCATTCATTACCCTCTACCTTGATTTCTGTGAGAAAAGTTGAAAAATTGTGTTTTTTCTAGGTGACTCACTGCCATATGCTGTTCACTACCTGTAACTTTTGGGACATCAAGATTAGGGAAAATTAGAATAAGTAGGGGCAATGCTTGCCATGTGTTATGTGCAGAGGAGTGGGAAAGACCTTAAGCTGTGAACCATTCTGCCTGCTGAAGATGATCCACACTGTTCCTGAAAGGGAAACCAAGGATTCCCTTCTCATTCTGATCATTCATAAATTCAAGGATAACTGTTCTTTGTATAAATACCAGTATGCCAACAGCTGTATGTCCACATTTCTGCAATGTAATTTTTCCATGCCTTTAGCTTCTCAGCAGAAGTAACAGGAGCAGTGACTCAGTGCAGTAACGTAGTGTTAACAACACCGGTACATTAATAACCCCTTCTCATGCTGTCTTGTTTTATTCTGTGTAAATAATTAGTCAGGCACAATCAAAGTCTGCTAATGGCACTTTCACCAGCACTATGTCATGGCATAGCAGAGAGGAAAATGTTATGTGTTGTGCTGAGCTGTGATTGGCTAGAAAAGTAAGGGAGGAAGTAACTAATGCACCAAAGAGAGGCCTCTCATGGTATCAAACACAGCAATCAAAACACTACAATTACATTGTCACCGTCTTGAAGGGTAAACCTAACATAACCGTGAAGGTTTATAAAAGCTCTTTAAACCGACAGATATGTTTCAAGTCTCAAAATCTTTTTTGTTAATTCTCAATGCAGATATTCTTGATCTAATTTACCAAAAACTATTCATCCAAAATATTTAAATAGAGATACTATTAGCATCATTCATGCATTTATTGATGATTATGTCATCTTTCTTTTAGTTCCATATTATGTTATTTATAGATCGTTGATGTCTAGTGGAGAAAAAACTCTTTAGAAATGTTATTACAAGAAACATGGACAAAAAGTATATATTATTAAATCCATATAATAAGACTAAATCTATTAATTTTGCCTGCCTAGAAGGAGGAGAATTTCCTGTTACAGGTCATTGCCATTTATAAGACAAAAAAGGCTGAAATATAAATCAATATTTCAGCATTTCAGCCAACTCTGTCCCTTATTTGCTAAACACATCTCCTACATAGTGAATGTTCCTGTAGAAAATATGATGTTGAAGCATATTTCCAAAGTTTTACTGAGCTCTAAAAATAATAACAATCATCATCTTGTAAATATATTTATTAGAAAAAGCTAGAGCATTTTATTTTGTAATCAGTATACATATAGAGAGGAGCAAATATATATGTGCATATATATATATATATATATATATATATATATATATATATATATATGTCAAGGAAGAAATCAGCACTCCTAGCAGTATGAATAGGTGCCTCCTAGCCAGGGTCCCGGTCCAGAATCCTTCAAACTTGTTCCAAGGAAAATGTAGTGGCACTCAAATGATGTAAAAAAGTTAAGTTATTTATTCATCTTGAATGTGCAGTAAAAGTGACGTTTCAATGGTCTCACACCATCATTATCAAGCAACTAGTGTTACACCTTGTGGCTTTTTATGGTCACGCAGGACTCAATAATCAATAAAACAATTTAATATAAACAATGTACAAAAGTGCATTATAAGAAACATCTAGAGTGTGCAACATGACTTAGCGTTGTAAACACATATAACAGGCAATCAGCATATTTTCCGATCATCAGTGCGTACATTATAAACATAAGTATAGTGTATACCATAATATTATCTCAGGTGCATGGTGCTTTGAGACCACAACGATTCTGCCACTGCTACAATCCAGTCCTTCTTCTCTGAAGTACGTAGTGTATTTGAGGAGCCAGCCCGGGCTTCCTCAGCCGAGACTGCTTTGCTGAATCTTGTCCAAGGGAGTTCTTCTGTGGGCGAGTACGCCATCAAGTTCTGCACCCTCGCCTCAGAGCTATCCAGGAATAATGAGGCCCTCTGCGCAACCTTCAAGAAAGGCTTATCCAGTAACATCAAAGATGTTCTGGCCGCACGAGAAATTCCTGCTAATCTGTCTGAACATATCCATTTGGCCACCCGCATCGACATGCGTTTCTCGGAAAGACGCCAGGAGCTTCGTCAGGAAAAGGATCTTGTTTACACCAGGCTCCTCTGTTCCAACGTCCTTTGCAATCTGTTCCTGTGCCTTCCGCCGAGGAGACTATGCAAGTGGATCGGTCTCGCCTGACCCAACAAGAGAGGACTCGCCGCCGATACGAGAATTTGTGCCTGTATTGTGCTAGTACCGAACATTTCCTAAAAGACTGTCCTATCCGACCTCCGCGTCAGGAGAAACGCATGCACCTAGTTCACGTGGGTGAAACGACACTGCGTGTGAATTCTGCCTCTCCACGTCTGACTGTACCTGTGCGGATTTCTCTTTCCGCCAACTCCTCCTTCTCAGCAGTGGCCTTCTTGGCCTCTTTTGTTAATAGGTTCAGTATTCCAGTAACCTGTCTCGTCAAGCCGCTCTTCATCTCTTCAGTAAACGGAGAGAAATTGGACTGCACTGTGCGCTACCGCACTGAACCTCTGCCCATGAGCATTGGACTTCACCATGAAAAAATTGAATTTTTCGTTCTGCCTAACTGCACCTCCGAAGTTCTTCTCGGCTTGCTGTGGCTCCAGCGTCATGCTCCTACCCTCGACTGGACTTTACTAGGTAATAACTCATGATTGCAGCAGGTCTTAGGCACCTGGTGCAAGTAACGACTTTTGACATGTCTATGCCCTAGTTGAAGAATTTACCGTAAATGGCTCCTATACTTATTTTGATCTCATATGTGTTGGTATTTTATCCTACTGTGATCCATGAAAACTTTAAGGTGCTTGTTCATAGACTGAAAAGCGCATGCTTTAAATGGGTACTCCAGCCCTTAGACATCTTATCTTCTATCCAAAGGATAGGGGATAAGATGCCTTATCGCTGGGGTCCCGCTGCTGGGGACCCCCACAATCTCTCAATAGATTTGCTTTGAGGGGGCGGGCGGGGTATGATACTCTGGTCCCGTCGTGAGGCTTCAAACTTGGAGCCTCCAGCGCTGGCGTGCAGCTCACACAGGTGGGTGCTGCATGAGAGATTGTGGTGGTCCCCAGCATTAGGACCCCCGCGATCAGACATCTTATGCTCTATCCTTTGGATAGGGGATAAAATGTCTTAGGGCCGGAGTCCTCCTTTAAAGTATACCTAAACTTCTGAAATGTCATAGTAACATGTCCAACTTCAGATTGGTGGTGGTTCAGGTGCTAAAACCCCCATCTATTGCTAGAATAAAGGGGTCAAAATGATCAACTGGGTTTTATACATGTTAGTTTCTGCTCAGCTGATATTGGAAAGGGGCACAGTGCTCAGCCTTGGGCTTTTGCCCCCGTGGGGGTAAGTGGGGGTCTCAGCACCCAGGGTCTTACCAATCCAAACTTCCATATCTAAGGTTTATTTAACCACTTAAGGATGCAGGGAGTACTGTACGTCCCGCATATTTCCGGTCCCCGCTGCTCGCCGGGGCAGGGACCAGACTCGGATACCTGTTGAAATCATTCAGCAAGCATCCCGTGACAATGCCTGGAGGGATCCTGAAACCCCCCATTGTCAGCTATCAATTCAGATAAGCGATTTGCGGCGATTCTGGGCTGATCGGGTCTGTGGTGACCTGATAGCCCAGAAAATAGGAATGATCGGAGCTGTCAGAGACAGCTCCAACCCTCCTGATGGATAGGAGCGAGGTGGCAGGGGTGCAATCTATTCCTATCCCCTGCCATTGGTCGGGTGCCGGATGGTGAGGGACCGGCGATCACAGCGGGACTGGCGTCAGTAAGTAAACCATCAGGGGAGGCAGCGGTGGAGGCAGCAGTGAAGATCAGTGGTAAGTGATCTTCACTGCTGCCTTCTAGGAGTTACCAAACTACAACTCCCAGCATGCCCAGACAGCCAAAGGCTGTCTGGGCATGCTGGGAGTTGTAGTTTTGCAACACCTGGAGGTTCACAGTTTGGAGACCACTAAACAGTGGTGCCCAAGCTGTAGCCCTCCAGATGTTGCAAAACTACAACTCCAAGTATTCCCAGACTTCCCATGCATGCTGGGAGTTGTAGTTCTGTAACATCTGGCCCTTCAGATGTTGCAGAACTACAACTTCCAGCATACCTGGACAGTCTCAGCATGCTGGGAGTTGTAGTTTTGCAACATCTGGAAGAGGACAGTAGTGAGACCACTATACAGTGCTGCCCAAACTGTATCGTCCCTGATGTTGCAAAAGTACAATTTCAAGCATGCCCAGACTGCCCAGGCATTTTGGGGGGCTTTTTCTCCTTTTACCCGTTATAAAGTTGGGGTCTACTCCAGCATGTCACATTTTCACAAGAAGTAAAAGGAAAAAAAGACCACCGAAAATTTGTAACGCAATTTCTTCTAAATAAGTGCCCCATATGTGGACATAAAATGCTCTGCTGGTGCAGAGCAGGGCTCAGGAGTGAGAGCGCACCGTGTACATTTAAGGTGATTTGTACAGGGGTGGCTGATTGTTACAGCAGTTTTGACATAAATGCAAAAAAACAAAAAACAAACAACCACATGTGACCCCATTTTGGAAACTACACCCCACACAGAACGTAACAAGGGGTATAGTGAGCCTTAACACCCCACAGGTGTTTGGAGAATTTCTGTTAAAGTTGGACAAGAAAATGAAATTTTTTTACATTTTTTCACTAAAGTGCTGGTGTTATCCCAAATTTTTCATTTTCACATGGATTAATAGGAAAAAAGCCCCCCAAAATTTGTAACCCCAATGCTCAGAAGAGAAGGAGCGCCACTGGGCTTTTGTAGAGAAAATGTGTCTGGAATTGAAGGTCATGTGTGAAGGCCCCAATGGTACCAGAACAGTGGACCCCCCCCCCCACATGTGACCCCATTTTGGAAAGTACACCCCTCACGGAATGTAATGAGGGGTGCAATGAGCATTTACACCCCACATGTGTCTGACAGATTTTTTGAACAGTGGTCTGTGAAAGTGAAAAATTTTAATTTTCATTTGCAGAGCCCACTGTTCCAAAGATCCGTCAAACGCCAGTGGGATGTAAATGCTCCCTGCACCTCTTGTTACGTTCCATGAGGGATGTAGTTTCCAAAATGGGGTCACATGCGGGGGGGGGGGGGGGGTCCAGTGTTCTGGCATATGTAAGTGCATATGGCCCCCGACTTCCATTCCAAACAAATTCTCTCCAAAAGCCCAATGACGTTTCTTCTCTTCTGAGCATTGTAGTTTGCCCGCAGAGCACTTTACATCCACATATGGGGTATTTCTATACTCAGAAGAAACGGAGTTAAACATTTTGGGAGGCTTTTTCTTCTATTACCACTTGTGAAAAAAATGGGGTAACACAAGCATTTTTGTGAAAAAATCTAATATTTCATTTTCACGTCCAACTTAAGCGGAAATTTGTACCCCTTGTTACATTCCTTGAGGGGTGTTGTTTCCCAAATAGTATGCCATGTGGGGCTTTTTTTTGCTGTTCTGGCACCATAGGTGCTTCCTAAATGCGACATGCCCCACAAAAACCATTTCAGTAAAATTTGCTTTCCAAAAGCCAAATGTGACTCCTTCCCTTCTGAGCATTGTAGTGCGCCCGCAGTGCAATTGACGTCCACACATGGGGTATTTCCATACTCAGAAGAGATAGGGTTACAAATTTTGGGGGGAATTTTCTCTAATTACCCCCTGTAAAAATGTAAAATTTTAGGAAAAAACAGCAGTTTTGTGAACATTTTGTTTTTTCAATTACACATCCAACTTTAAGGAAAAGTCATCAAACACCAGTGGGGTGTTAAGGCTCACTGTGCCCATTGTTAGTTCCTTGAGGGGTGTAGTTTTCAAAATAGTATGCCATGTGGGTTTTATTTTTTGCTGTTCTGGCACCCTAGGCGCTTCCTAAATGTGACATGCCCATCAAAACCATTTCAGAAAAACTCACTGTCCAAAATTCCATTGTCGCTCCTTCCCTTCTGAGCCCTCTAGTGCACCCACAGAGCACTTAACACCCACATATTATGTATTTTTTTACTCTAGAGAAATTGGGTTACATAAAGTAGACATATTGTATGATGTGTGATGTGTGAATCAATATATAATGTATTTGGGATGTCCATTTTCCTTATAAGCAGAGAGTTCCAAAGTAAAAATAAATGCAACATTTTCAAATTGTTTATCAAATTTTGGATTTTTTTTTTTTACCTAGAAATGATGCAAGTATCGGCAAAAACTTACCCCTAACATAAAGTAGAATAAGTCACAAAAACATTTTTGGAATCAGAATGAAAAGTAAAAACATCCCATAGTTATTAATACTTAAAGTGACAGTGGTCAGATGTGCAAAAAATGCTCGGGTCCTTAAGAGGTTAAAGTTTCAGTAAAGTTTAAGGTATATCTGCACCAGCAGAGAAAGGTAAAATGTTAAATTATTATTATATTATAAAGTTCAATAAAAAATCAGTCTTTATTATTCCATGGAAAAGTTTAAATTACCGTTGAAACACCGTTGATGTGTAAAAGTCGGGAAGGGGAGAGCTCAAAACTTGACTGTTTATGCCCCAGACATTTAACTTTTTGATGAAGTAGCAAAAGACTGCTTTTTATTTAATTTTTCTTCAAGTAGGTATAGACATTTTCTTCTGGCAATTTACTTACCACATTTTTCAACTCCAACACCATAAAATGGATTTTTGTAGGAGGATATAACACACTAAACAAGGTACAGTACATAGGTGGGGAGAGGCTATTAAACTTCAAAGGGATTGTTCATAGAGCATAATAGGTCTTACTAGGTGACAATCACCATCATCACAATGATTGCAAATGGCAATCTGTCCTCTCTTGATTTAAAAGGTGTACTTCCAAAATGTGCAGGGGACAAGTTAAATTTTTATGCTCCCCAGAAAGCCCCTTGAAAGTATGACTGTTGTGTAAAACAATGACTCACAGTCACAGGTAGGCCCCTTTCACACTACCGTCATGTTCCTGCAAAATCTCCCTTCATGATCTTTTGTCGCAAAGTCCATTTCAGGGTGCGTTCACACACTAGTAGCTAGCAGCGAGTTTCCCGCTGTGGGAAACCTGCTGCAATTACGCTACCATTGATTTAAAAGGGTTCACAGACAGTCCGCAATAGTTCCAGATTTGCGGACTGTCCGCGGAACCATTCAAATGAATGGTAGCTTAACTCACAGCGGCTTCGCCCAGCGGGTAACCCGCTGCTAGTTACCAGCGTGTGAACGCACCCTTAATGGTATTTTTTTGACCATCCTTAACCCCTTGCCGCAAATGGACATATATATCCCTCCATTTTTCCTGTGACAGGGCAAATGGACGTATATATACGTCCATTCCCAATCACGGCGCCGTGAGCGTGTGATGATCAGCGGCTGTGGCCACAGCTGTCAGGAACGGAGCTGCACTCCGATCCTGACAGTTAACCCCTTCAGTGCTGTGGTCAATCTGACCGCAGTGCTCATCGCTAGTGACAGAGGGAGGGAGCTCCCCCTGTTCACCAACAGCGGCGGCGCAACACGATCGCGGGTCGCTGTTGGTTGCTATGGAAGCAGGGGGTCAGATGATGACCTCCTGTCTGCCTGCTATGGAAGCCTGTGAGATCCAGCCACAAGTTGTACTGTGTGCAGCTGACCAGGTTATACTGTTCTGCAGTACAAATGTATTGCAGCATAGTATAACCTGTAAAAAGTGGGAAAAAAAGTTTGTCAATAAAAGTATAAAGTAAAAAAAAAAAAAAATGCCCCTTTCCCAATAAAAGCCCTGTATTATCATAAAAAATACAACACACAAATCATATACATATTAGGTATTGCCACGTCCGTAATGATGTGTACTATAAAGCTATAATGCAAGTTATCCCGCACGGTGAACTCCGTAAAAAAACCAACAACATGCAAATACAAATAGCAGAATAAAAAAGATCAAAAGGTAGCATGTATCCCAAAAATTATACCAATAAAAAGTATAGTTTGACCAGCAAAAAATAAGCCCTCACTCAATGGCGTCAGGCAAAAATTTAAAAGTTAGAACATGGTATCACAAAAAAGAGGAAAAAAAGAATTTTGCTCAGAAAAGGGAAAAATAACATAAAAAGCTAGATAAAGTGGGTATCACCATAATCGTACTGACCCACAGAATATATATAACATCACCATAAAAGAAATAATAAAAAAACGCCAGAAATATTCCAGTTTTTCCCAATATTTGTGGGTTTTTCACAAAAATGCTTCACGTGTCAACACAAATGCACCACTTTTATATAAAGTACAATATGTCACGAAAAGACAATCTCAGAATCGCTCTGCTGAGAAGCGTTCTAAAGTTATTACCATTTAAAGAGACACATGTAAAATAAAATAAAAACTGCCTGGCCATTAAGGTGAAAAATGGGTCTGTCATGCTGGCGCTGCTCCACTTCCAAGGGCACCATGCTACATATCTGGCTGATCTTCCCTTTGTTGTCGGATTTCTGGTCCAATGTCTTCCACATAATCACCCACATCTCCTCCGTACATCTCCCATTTACACCGGAAGTTGCTCTTCTATCTATCCTCCCCCGAACACACACATCTCCTTTCTACTTCTGGCAGGAAGTACGGTGATCCCCAACCTCAGGAGATCCTCCACACCACCCACTGACTCCTCCTGGTTCCAAGAGGTTACCCGTATCCAAAGGATGGAGGAACTGCTAGCAGATTCTCCTCCAAAACTAGGGAAATACGAGGCCACCTGGTCCCCTTGGAGACTATTCCTCTCCTCAAAGGAATTTGAGACCCTGGGAGTACTCTCCTCCCCCCAAGCTCCGCTTCTCCAGCCCCTCTTCTCCCTCCCCCTTTGGCTGCGAACATCCCCACACTGCCTTAGCCCTCAGAGATGGACTGTGGAGTAGGGGACCCTACCGGATGGCACGGTATGTATGCACACTCGCTACTACTCCCCTAGCATCTTCCTTCCTACCCTTCTCTTACTCTCCCTCTCTCTCTCTCTATTCCCCCCCCTATGCTATTTCTCAACTGTTTCCTTGGTGTGACCACTCTACCCCACCTAGTTCCTTTTGACATTGGCTCTTTCACACACACACTACCCAACCTTTCTATATCGTTATTGGAGCAATGTTTACCCGTATTGATAGCACAATGTTAATTGTTATGCTGTTAATATACATCGACGTCCCGTGCCACAATAAGATGTCACTTTGTTCCTAGAATTATACTTATCCTGCTCCCTGCGTGGAGCCTATTACAGTGGTCTCCATTGTTTGACCTGACGATATATTTGCCATGACATACAAGTTTTTGTATGCTTTGAATAACTCTATAAAATATTACTTTGAAAAAAAAATGGGTCTGTACTTAAGGGGTTAATCATCAGTTATGTCCTGTTATGACTAAAGTTCTTTATTTATGACAGGGCAAATAATGTTGCATGCACTAATTTTTGTCCCATCAAAAATAACGGTGGAATAACGGACATAACATTTTTAACTCTGAAGTCTATGGGTGACAAATGTTCACGTTATTGTCTGTTATTTTTAAATTCTGTTATGATCCATTGTTGCTACTGAGCATGCTTAGTACAGCATCACAAAGGACATAAAATAAAATATAACGGTGCATGATGGATGAAATAGCGGGTGATAATGGGTGGCACATGTCTCTTACTTTGACAGAATGTCCGTCAAAATAACGGACAATGGTCATCTCTTATGAACCATTGTGTTCAGTTATATAATTCATTTTTTCATGACCCATTACTGCTGAATAACAGGTGTCAGAATGCAGGAATAAAATGGTAGTGTGAAAAAAGCCTTACAAAAATATAATAAATATTTTGTCCCATTATGATGAACTGGTTATGAATGAATAAAGAAACCTACACATCAAAACTAAGGCTGCATTCACACCTCATTTTAAGCCTACGGTTGCCGGCTGGGGGAGGGGAAAACCGGGCGCTACCATACCACAGCCGGAACGGCGCTGAAATCCATTTACTTTAACGAGCCGACCGGAGTCAAACGGTGACTCCGGTAGGCTAATTTTTTACCCGTATCCGGTTTTGTGACCGGACCTATAACCATAGTATACTACAGTTTTAGGTCCAGACAGGAAACCGCATACGTTCAAAAATGAGCCTACCAGAATGGTCGGCTCATTGAAGTGCAGTGGTCCCTCAACATACGATGGTAATTCGTTCCAAATGAACCATCGTTTGCTGAAACCATCGTATGTTGAGGGATCCGTGCAATGTTAAATATAGGAAGGTATACTCACCTGTCCCCGCTTCTCCGGACCGTCACTGCTGCCCTGGATGTTGCCGTCTATCGATGTCACCGCGTCCCCTTGGTGTCCCCGCCGCTCCAGACTGTCTCCACTGCCCAGGATCATCGTTCCTTATTGCCATCATCACGTCGCTACGCATGACACTCCTATTGGATGACGAGACGGCGTGCGCAGCGACATGATGACAACGATGGAGAGCGACGGCGATGCAGGGGATCCCAAAGAGGACGGTCCGGAGTGCCGGGGACATGTAAGTGATCGTCAGCGGACCACACGGGGCACCTTAAACGGCTATCCGGCAGCAGCTGAAGCAGTCTGCGCTGCCTGATAGCCGTTTATGTGATGGCCCCGACATACAAAAGCATTGTATGTTGATGCTGCCTTCAACATGCGATGGCCTCTAAGAGGCCATCGTAAGTTGAAATTATCGTATGTCAGGGCCATCATAGGTCGGGGGGGTCACTGTAAATGGATTTCAGTGCTGGCTGGGGTAAGGGAGCACCCCCCAGTTTCCCCTCCCCCATAAATATCCTCTTCTGTAAATAAGAGGCTCATGATGGTTTCTTAAAAGGGTATTCTGTCAGTTCAGAATTTTTATATAAAACCATTGCTAAGGGATATTTAAAAAACAAAGCCATTTTTTATATCATTTTATAACTGTTATATCAAAGATATAGAGACTATTCATGTTTCTTTTGTTGCATTTGTTCACAGGTACTATAATTGTGACAGAATTTGGTCTACAAGTATATAGGCAGTCTTTTCAGGTGAATGTTGGTATTAGAAAGCTGACAGCAACTTCAATTGCTTTAAAATGGCAAGAATATATTACTTATTGGATTCACATTTGTTGTACAGAATGTTGAGTACTGTTCAATGCTGGAGCACTAATAATCACATTCATTTCTGTAAAATACAACAACCGATTTGCTGTTATCATAATGCATGCTACAATTCCTGCTACAAAATATATATAAAACAATCATGCAAGTGACAAAGGCAGTATATTAACAGCAGGAACTATTAAGTTAATCATGTCTGGATGCAATCTGCTAGAAAAGAACAAGCTAAAACATAACATTTATTTATAAAATATTAACTCCTAGGTTAGAAAAACAAATATCCAACATCAGGACAACTGGACAACTGGATCAGGACAACTGGACAACTGAACAACATTGTCCAGTTGAGTCACATTACATACAATTTGGTCTGGCCCAAAAGGATATGTTAACTAGGCTTGGGGAGGTATGTTACACTTGGCCCTCGGGACCTGATTTTGCTTATGATACTCCCTATAACACTATGACCTATTGTCACGATTCGGCTGGCTGGAGGTGGATCCTCTGTGCCAGAGAGGGATTGGCGTGGACCGTGTTGGTGGACCGGTTCTAAGTTGCTACTGGTATTCACCAGAGCCCGCCGCAAAGCGGGATGGTATTGCAGCGGCGGTAGCAACCAGGTCGTATCCACCAGCAATGGCTCAACCTCTCTGACTGCTGAAGATAGGCGCGGTACAAGGGAGTAGACAAGAGCATGGTGGGACGTAGCAGAAGGTCAGGGCAGGCAGCAAGGATCGTAGTCAGGGGCAACGGCAGGAGGTCTGGAACACAGGCTAGGAACACACAAGGGAACGCTTTCACTGGCACAATGGCAACAAGATCCGGCAAGGGAGTGCAGGGGAAGTGATGTGTAAATAGGGAGTGCACAGGTGAACACACTAATTAAGCCTGCTGCGCCAATCAGTGGCGCAGTGGCCCTTTAAATTGCAGAGACCCGGCGCACGCGCGCCCTAAGGAGCGGGGCCGCGCGCGCCGGGACAAGACCGACGGGGAGCGAGTCAGGTACGGGAGCCGGGATGCGCATCGCGAGCGGGCGCCTCCCACATCGCGAATCGCATCCCGGCTGAGAGAGACATTGCAGCGCACCCGGTCAGCAGGTCTGACCGGGGCGCTGCAAATGCGAGGAAGTTGCAAGCGCTCCGGGGAGGAGCGGGGACCCGGAGCGCTCGGCGTAACAGTACCCCCCCCCTGGGTCTCCCCCTCTTCTTGGAGCCTGAGAACCTGAGAATAAGACTTTTGTCTAGGATGTTGTCCTCAGGTTCCCAGGATCTCTCTTCTGGACCACAGCCTTCCCAATCCACCCAAAAACATTTTTTTCCTCTGACTGTCTTGGAGGCCAGAATCTCCTTCACGTAGAAGATGTCAGAAGAACCGGATACAGGAGTGGGAGAAACAAGTTTGGGAGAGAAGCGGTTAATGATGAGTGGTTTAAGGAGAGAGACATGGAAGGCATTGGGAATACGAAGAGAAGGGGGAAGAAGGAGTTTGTAAGAGACAGGGTTGATCTGGCACAAGACTTTGAAAGGACCAAGATAGCGTGGTCCCAGTTTGTAACTGGGGACACAAAAGCGGACATATTTAGCAGAGAGCCATACCTTGTCTCCGGGAGCAAAAATGGGGGGAGTTCTTCTTTTCTTATCGGCAAATCTTTTCATCCGAGATGAAGCCTGTAAAAGAGAATTTTGGGTCTCTTTCCATATGGTGGAAAGATCACGAGTCACTTCATCCACAGCGGGCAAACCAGAGGGCAAGGGAGTAGGGAGGGGGGAAGAGGGTGACGGCCGTACACCACGAAAAATGGGGACTTGGCAGAAGATTCGGAGACTCTGAAGTTGTATGAGAATTCGGCCCATGGTAGAAGATCTGCCCAGTCATCCTGGCGGGAGGAAACAAAATGCCGTAAATAGTCACCCAGGACCTGATTAATTCTTTCTACTTGCCCATTGGATTGGGGATGATAAGAAGAAGAGAAGTTTAATTTAATCTTGAGCTGTTTACAGAGGGCCCTCCAGAATTTAGACACGAATTGGACGCCTCTATCCGAGACGATATGCGTGGGCAAACCGTGAAGGCGAAAAATGTGTACAAAAAAATGCTTTGCCAACTGAGGTGCTGAAGGAAGACCAGGAAGAGGAATAAAATGTGCCATCTTGGAAAATCGATCAACGACCACCCAAACAACTGTGTTGCCATGGGATGAGGGCAAGTCTGTAATAAAGTCCATACCAATCTGTGACCAAGGCTGTTCGGGAACGGGCAGAGGATGAAGGAGGCCAGCAGGCTTCTGGCGAGGAGTCTTATCCCGGGCACAGACAGTACAGGCCCGCACAAAATCAACAACATCCGTCTCCAGAGTCGGCCACCAATAAAAACGAGAGATGAGTTGCAAGGATTTTTTGATGCCCGTATGGCCTGCGAGAGGGGAGGAGTGTCCCCATTTGAGAATCCCGAGACGCTGACGTGGAGAAACGAAGGTCTTCCCTGGAGGAGTTTGCGTGATGGAGGCTGGAGAAGTGGAGATCAGACAGTCCGGAGGAATGATGTGTTGCGGAGAGACCTCTAGTTCAGAGGCATCAGAAGAACGAGAGAGGGCATCGGCCCTAATGTTCTTGTCAGCAGGGCGAAAATCAATTTCAAAGTTAAAACGGGCAAAGAACAACGACCACCTGGCCTGGCGAGGGTTCAGTCGTTGGGCAGACTGGAGATAGGAGAGATTCTTGTGATCAGTGTATATGATAACTGGAAATTTAGATCCCTCCAGCAGATGCCTCCATTCCTCAAGCGCCAATTTAATGGCCAGTAGTTCTCGATCCCCGATGGAGTAATTTCTCTCCGCTGGAGAGAATGTCCTAGAAAAAAACCCACAAGTAACAGCATGCCCGGAAGAATTTCTTTGTAAAAGGACAGCTTCAGCTCCCACTGAGGAGGCATCTACCTCCAATAGGAAGGGTTTAGATGGGACAGGTCTGGAGAGCACGGGAGCAGAAGAAAAGGCAGACTTGAGATGTTTAAATGCGTCTTCCGCTTGTGGAGACCAGGACTTGGGATTGGCATTTTTCTTGGTTAAAGCCACGATAGGAGCCACAATAGTGGAAAAGTGTGGAATAAATTGTCTGTAATAATTGGCAAACCCCAAAAAACGTTGGATAGCACGGAGTCCGGAGGGGCGTGGCCAATCTAGGACGGCAGAGAGTTTATCTGGGTCCATTTGTAGTCCCTGGCCAGAGACCAAGTATCCTAGGAAAGGAAGAGATTGACATTCAAAGAGACATTTCTCCGTTTTGGCATAAAGTTGATTGTCCCGAAGTCTCTGAAGAACCATGCGGACATGCTGGCGGTGTTCTTCTAAGTTGGCAGAAAAAATCAGAATATCGTCCAGATAAACCACAACACAGGAATATAAGAGATCACGAAAAATTTCATTAACAAAGTCTTGGAAGACGGCAGGGGCGTTGCACAGGCCAAAGGGCATGACCAGATACTCAAAGTGTCCATCTCTGGTGTTAAATGCAGTCTTCCATTCGTCCCCCTCCCTGATGCGGATGAGATTATAAGCCCCCCTTAAGTCCAGTTTGGTAAAGATGTGGGCACCTTGTAGGCGATCAAAGAGTTCCGAGATAAGAGGTAAGGGGTAGCGTTTTTTTACCGTGATTTTATTAAGTCCGCGGTAGTCAATGCAAGGGCGTAGGGAGCCATCTTTTTTGGACACAAAAAAAAATCCAGCTCCGGCAGGAGAGGAGGATTTGCGGATAAACCCCTTTTTTAAATTTTCCTGGATGTACTCTGACATGGCAAGAGTCTCTGGAGCGGACAGAGGATAGATTCTGCCCCGGGGTGGAGTAGTACCCGGGAGGAGGTCAATAGGACAGTCATAAGGCCTGTGAGGGGGTAAAGTCTCCGCTTGCTTCTTGCAAAAGACGTCAGCATAGTCCATATAAGCCTTAGGAAGACCGGATACAGGGGGGACCACAGGGTCACGGCAGGGAGTACTGGGAACCGGTTTAAGACAGTCCTTGAGACAAGAAGTACCCCAGTTCTTGATTTCTCCTGTGGACCAATCAAGGGTTGGGGAATGGCGTTGAAGCCACGGTAATCCAAGAAGAATTTCAGAAGTGCAGTTGGAGAGGACCAAAAATTCTATTTTTTCGTGATGAGGTCCGATGCACATTAGGAGAGGTTCTGTGCGGTAACGCACGGTACAGTCCAATCTTTCATTGTTAACACAATTGATGTAGAGGGGTCTGGCGAGACTGGTCACTGGGATGTTGAACCTGTTTGAGAGGCCAAAATAAAATTTCCTGCAGATCCGGAATCCAGGAAGGCCATAGCAGAGAAGGAGAGGGTAGAGGAAGATATCCGCACAGGCACAGTAAGGCGTGGAGAAGCAGAGTTGACATCAAAAACTGTCTCACCTTTGTGCGGAGTCAGCGTATGTCTTTCCAGGCGGGGAGGACAGATAGGACAATCCTTCAAGAAGTGTTCGGTACTGGCACAGTACAGGCACAGATTCTCCATGCGGCGTCGTGTCCTCTCTTGAGGTGTCAAGCGAGACCGGTCAACTTGCATAGCCTCCACGGCGGGAGGCACAGGAACGGATTGCAGAGGACCAGAGGAGAGAGGAGCCGGGGAGAGAAACCGCCTCGTGCGAACAAAGTCCATATCCTGGCGGAGCTCCTGACGCCTTTCGGAAAAACGCATGTCAATGCGGGTGGCCAGATGAATAAGTTCATGCAGGTTAGCAGGAATTTCTCGTGCGGCCAGCACATCTTTAATGTTGCTGGATAGGCCTTTTTTAAAGGTCGCGCAGAGGGCCTCATTATTCCAGGATAATTTGGAGGCAAGAGTACGGAATTGGATGGCGTACTCTCCAACAGAAGAATTACCCTGGACCAGGTTCAACAGGGTAGTCTCAGCAGAAGAGGCTCGGGCAGGTTCCTCAAAGACACTTCGAATCTCCGTGAAGAAGGAGTGTACAGAGGCAGTGACAGGGTCATTGCGGTCCCAGAGCGGTGTGGCCCATGACAGAGCTTTCCCAGAAAGAAGGCTGACTACGAAAGCCACCTTAGACCTTGCAGTAGGAAACTGGTCCGACATCATCTCCAAGTGCAGGGAACATTGCGAAAGAAAGCCACGGCAAAGCCACGGTAGCAACCAGGTCGTATCCACCAGCAACGGCTCAACCTCTCTGACTGCTGAAGATAGGCGCGGTACAAGGGAGTAGACAAGAGCAAGGTCGGACGTAGCAGAAGGTCAGGGCAGGCAGCAAGGATCGTAGTCAGGGGCAACGGCAGGAGGTCTGGAACACAGGCTAGGAACTCACAAGGGAACGCTTTCACTGGCACAATGGCAACAAGATCCGGCAAGGGAGTGCAGGGGAAGTGATGTATAAATAGGGAGTGCACAGGTGAACACACTAATTAAGCCTGCTGCGCCAATCAGTGGCGCAGTGGCCCTTTAAATTGCAGAGACCCGGCGCGCGCGCGCCCTAATGAGCGGGGCCGCGCGCACCGGGACAAGACCGACGGGGAGCGAGTCAGGTACGGGAGCCGGGATGCGAATCGCGAGCGGGCGCCTCCCGCATCGCAAATCGCATCCCGGCTGAGAGAGACATTGCAGCGCACTCGGTCAGCAGGTCTGACCGGGGCACTGCAAATGCGAGGAAGTTGTGAGCGCTCCGGGGAGGAGCGGGGACCCGGAGCGCTCGGCGTAACACCTATGTCCGGATTTCAAGCTTTGCCCTAAGGTCCCTGTTACCAGCCTGGTGACTATCTAGGGATGAGGAACTAAGTAATAAAATAACTAGCTTACTACTGAGGGAGACATACCTGCCTACTGGTTGGGTGGCTAGCTGATAAAGTAACTACCTAACTACTTTGGGGATATATCAGCATAATGGTAAAATGACGTGCTTACAGTGGGACATACCTTCCTAATAGGTATCCTACCTGGTATTGTGGGTGTTATATTTCATTAATGGGGGAACTACTGACCTACCCTACTGTGCAGGGCATCTAAGGGGGGTAATTTTTGCAGTTTGGCGGAATATAGATGAGGTAGGGATGATGCTTGAAAAATGCAGAGTCTAAGATTTCGGTTCAGCTGATGCTTAAAAGTTGAAATTGTGGTTAAAGAAGTCTTTATAACAGTCTGATGAAGTGTAAAGGAAAGAGGAGAGAAGTCACCTGTGCGTCTCTGGATGAAAATGTAATCACTGATTTGGTGTATAGATCCTGCACACAACTGGAGGGAACTGGCCTGTCTGCACTGGATTTATTTAGTAACGGTATAGTGTGTTAAAGGGGTAATCCTATGTTTTTAAATCAACTGGTGCCAAAAAGTTATACAAATTTTTTAATTACTTCTATTAAAAAAATCCCAGTACTTATCAGCTGCTGTATACTACAGAGGAAGTTGAGTTATTCCTTTTTGTCTGACCACAGTGCTCTCTGCTGACACCTCTGTCCATGTCAGGAACTGTCCAGGGTAGGAGAGGTTTGCTATGGGGATTGTTCCTAATATGGAAATGTTTATATATATATATATATATATATATATATATATATATATATATATATATATATATACGTGTAATCATAATTCACTTTTGTGTATTCCATATTGTGTCTTCCATCCCCCATTCCTCTTTGTATGGTTTCTTTCAAATACATTCTACTCTTTGAATAACGCGCCTTAAAACTAATGAAGTCCAGATGTCTTTAGAATGTGTGGCAGACTATAGCAGCTTTGGTGACAAGTGACTTTTAGTGTATGCCTAAAGATATCCTCCCATTGGTTAAAATCAAAACTTGGAAAGTATGAGGCGTTGTCCTGGTGCTATGTGAGTTTTTGCAATAAATATTTTTGGCTGAGAGAGAGAGAAAATTAGCATCCCTACTAAAATGTAGCTGTTGTGTTGTCTTTTTGCTTTGATTACCGTATATATTCGAGTATAAGCCGTCCTGAGTATAAGCCGAGACCCCTAATTTCAACCCAAAATCCCAGGAAAAGTTATTGACTCGAGTATAAGCCTAGGGTGGGAAATGCATCATCCCCCCCTGTCATCATCCAGACCCCCTTCATTAACATCCTCATCATCATCACCACCTGTCATCATCCAGACCCTCATCATCATCACCTGTCATCATCCCCTTGTCATCATCCCACACATCCCCCCTTCATCATCCCCTTGTCATCATCCCCACCCCCCTTCATCATCCCCTTGTAATCATCCCACCCCCCCCTCCCCCTTCATCATCCCCTTGTCATCATCCCCACCCCCCTTCATCATCCCACACCCCCCCCCTTCATCATCCTCTTGTCATCATCCGCCCTCAGTGGTCTTCAACCTGCGGACCTCCAGAGGTTTCAAAACTACAACTCCCAGCAAGCCCGGGAAGCCATCGGCTGTCTGGGCTTGCTGGGAGTTGTAGTTTTGAAACCTCCGGAGGTCCGCAGGTTGAAGACCACTGCGGCCTTCGACATCATCCAGCCCCCTCTCACCCCCCTTTAGTTCTGTAGAGTACTCACCTCCGCTCGGCGCTGGTCCGGTGCTGCAGGGCTGTCCGGTGAGGAGGTCGTCCGGTGGGATAGTGGTTACGGGCTGCTATCTTCACCGGGGGCGCCTCTTCTTCGCGCTTCCGGCCCGGAATAGAGGAGTTACCTTGACAATGACGCAGAAGTACGTTGCCAATGAACGTACCTCTGCGTCGTTGTCAAGGCAACGTGACTATTCTGGGGCCGGGCCCGAAGCGCTTAGAAGAGGCCTCCCCGGTGAAGATAGCAGCCCGGAACCACTATCCCACCGGACCACCTCCTCTCCGGACAGTCTTGCAGCACCGGACCAGCGCCGAGCGGAGGTGAGTACTGTACAGAACTAAAGGGGGGTGAGAGGGGGCTGGATGATGTCGAAGGCCGCAGTGGTCTTCAACCTGCGGACCTCCGGAGGTTTCAAAACTACAACTCCCAGCAAGCCCGGACAGCGGATGGCTGCCCGGGCTTGCTGGGAGTTGTAGTTTTGAAACCCCCGGAGGTCTGCAGGTTGAAGACCACTGCGGGTGGAGAGTTCACTCGAGTATAAGCCGAGGGGGGTGTTTTCAGCACGAAAAATCGTGCTGAAAAACTCGGCTTATACTCGAGTATATACGGTAAGTGCCTTCTTTGTGAATGAATGACAGCTCACAGACAAATATGAGGATGCCGGGAATATTACCATAGCACTCTTACTCTAGACAGTTCCTGATATAGACAGAGGTGTCAGCAAAGAGCACTGTGGTCAGACTGAAAAGCACAACTCAACTTCCTCTGTAGCATACATCAGCTGATAAGTACTGGAAGGATTAACAATGTTTTAATAGAAGTAATTTACAAATCTGAATAACTTTCTAGCACCAGTTGATTTGAAAAACTCATAATAATAATAATGATAATAATAATAGTAATAATAATAATAATAATTGTTTTCCACCAAAGTACTTCTTCAACCCCTTAAGGACCCGGGGTTTTTCCGTTCTTGCATTTTCATTTTTTCCTCCTTTAAAAAACATAACTCTTTCAATTTTGCACCTAAAAATCCATATGATGGTTTATTTTTTGTGCCACCAATTCTACTTTGTAATGACTTCAGTAATTTTAGCCCAAAATTTACGGTGAAACGGAAAAAAATAATAATTGTGAGACAAAATAGAAAAGAATACACTATTTTGTCAATTTTGGGGGCTTCCGTTTCTACACAGTACATTTTTCGGTAAAAATGACACCTTCTCTTTATTCTGTAGGTCTATACAATTAAAATAATACCCTGCTTATATATAAAAAAAATAATAATAATGTAGCCAGCACCTAAACCCAATATACGAGTGCACGCTGCTGTGGCAAGCACAAAACATGTAAAAAGAAATCCCCTCCCCAATTTCACAGGAGGTGGTTTTGGGCTATTAGTGGATCCAGTATGTCACCCAGCCTGAGGTGAGTTAATATTAGGGTCCTATCCGTTATTAGGCCACCTTCGCGTGGAGGATGGGAAGAGACATTTTGATCAAAAAGTGCGCAAAAAGAGCCTCCATTTTGTTGACCAAGTGTGCTGCTGCCATTTTCTTTTTTAACATGTTTTGTACTTGCCACAGCAGTGTGCACCCGTGTATTGGGTTTAGGTGCTGGCTACATTCTTTTTTTTTTGTTTTTGCTGTGCAATTTGGGGGGAGTGGCTCCCTCTGTAGCCGTGCATCACCTCCCCTATTTTCACAGGAGGTGGTTTTAGGTTGTTAGTGGATCCAGCATGTCACCCAGCCTGAGGTGAGTGAATGTTAGGGTCCCATCCGATATGAGGCCACCTCCGCGTGGTAGATGGGGGTACACGTTTTGATCAAAAAGTGCACTAAGAGCCTCCATTTTGTTGACCAAGTGTGCTCCTACTTATATAGGTTTTATTTTGTCGTACTTCTGGAAAAATCATAACTACATGCAGGAAAATGTATACGTTTAAAATTGTCATATTCTGACCCTTATAACTTTTTTATTTTTTCGCGTATGGGCCAGTATGAGGGCTCATTTTTGCGCCATGATCTGAAGTTTTTAGCGGTACCATTTTTGTATTGATCGGACTTATTGATCACTTTTTATTCATTTTTTCATGATATAAAAAGTGACCAGAAATACACTATTTTGGACTTTGGAATTAAACTGTGTGGTTAAATTAATTATATTGTTTTATAATTTGGACATTTCCGCACGTGGTAATACCACATGTGTTTATTTTTTTTTTTTATTTACACAGTTTTTTTTAAATGGGAAAATGGGGGTGATTCAAACTTTTATTAGGGGAGGGGTTAAATGATCTTTATTCACTTTTTTCTCACTTTTTTTAAGTGTTATAGCTCTATAACAATGCACACACTGATCTTTTACATTGTTCAATGGTTTCTCATAGGAAACCATTGATTAATGATTCTGCAGCTTGACTGCTCATGCCTGGATCTCAGGCACTGAGCATTCATTCATTGATCGGACAGTGAGGAGGCAGGTAGGGACCCTCCGGCTGTCCTGTAAGCTGTTCGGGATGCCGCGATTTTGCCCCGGCGATCCAGAACCCCCCCCCTGAGCTGACCTTGTTTTACTTTCACTTTAGACACAGCGTTCAACTTTGAACTCCGCGTCTAATTGGTTTATAGCGCGCAGCACCATGATCAGTGCCGCGCTATTAGCCAAGGGTCCAACAACGGCTGGGCCGACCTGCTATGGGTTGGGTTGATAATATGACCTAGAGAAAATGGCTCATTATGTCAATACTGATGTGTTTGTAACTACTCCCTTGGTACTTCGCCGCAACCCCGTATATGTTAACCCTGCAAGTACTACAAGTGCTCTGGTGTCTGCAGTTTTTTGCAACTCCCTGTATGGGATATACATGTTACTACATCTCTACTGCCTTAACCATGCAGACACTGTAGTTGTCCCCTTTGATACTTTGCCGCAATTTGGTGTGTGGGATATATAAGCCACCATACTGTACTCAATGACTATCGTACTGGGGATTTAACCCCTTAAGGACGGAGCCCATTTTCACCTCTAGGACGAAGCCCTTTTTTGCAAATCTGACCACTGTCACTTTAAACATTAATAACTCTGGAATGCTTTTAGTTATCATTCTGATTCTGAGATTGTTTTTTCGTGACATATTCTACTTTAACTTAGTGGTAAAATTTTGTGGTAACTTGCATCCTTTCTTGGTGAAAAATTCCAAAATTTGATGAAAAAATTAAAAATGTTTCATTTTTCTAACTTTGAAGCTCTCTGCTTGTAAGGAAAATGGATATTCCAAATAATTTTTTTTTGATTCACATATACAATATGTCTACTTTATGTTTGCATCATAAAATTGACGAGTTTTTACTTTTGGAAGACACCAGAGGGCTTCAAAGTTCAGCAGCAATTTTCCAATTTTTCACAAAATTTTCAAACTCGCAATTTTTCAGGGACCAGTTCAGGTTTGAAGTGGATTTGAAGGGTCTTCATATTAGAAATACCCCATAAATGAACCCATTATAAAAACTGCACCCCCCAAAGTATTCAAAATGACATTCGGTAAATGTTTTAACCCTTTAGGTGTTTCACAGGAAAAGCAGCAAAGTGAAGGAGAAAATTCAAAATCTTAATTTTTTACACTCGCATGTTCTTGTAGACCCAATTTTTTTTATTTTTACAAGGGGTAAAAGGAGAAAATGTATACTTATATTTGTAGCCCAATTTCTCTCGAGTAAGCACATACCTCATATGTCTATGTAAAGTGTTCGGTGGGCGCAGTAGAGGGCTCAGAAGCGAAGGAGCGACAAGGGGATTTTAGAGAGTACGTTTTTCTGAAATGGTTTTTGGGGGGCATGTCACCTTTAGGAAGCCCCTATGGTGCCAGAACAGCAAAAAAAAATAACACATGGCATACCATTTTGGAAACTAGACCCCTTGAGGAACGTAACAAGGGATAAAGTGAGCCTTAATACCCCACAGGTGTTTCACGACTTTTGCATATGTAAAAAAAATAATAAAATTTCACTAAAATGTGGGTTTCCCCCCAAATTTCACATTTTTGCAAGGGTTAATAGCAGAAAAGACCCCCCAAAATTTGTAACCCCATCTCTTCTGAGTATGGAGGTACCCCATAAGTGGACCTGAAGTGCACTACGGGCGAACTACAATGCTCAGAAGGGAAGGCGTCATATTTGGCTTTTTGAGAGCAAATTTTGCTCGGGGGGCATGTCGCATTTAGGAAGCCCCTATGGTGCCAGAACAGCAAAATAACCCCCACATGGCATACCATTTTGGAAACTAGACCCCTCACAGAATGTAATGAGGGGTACAGTGAGCATTTACCCCCACTGGTGTCTGACAGATCTTTGGAACAGTGGGCTGTGCACATTTTTTCATTTTCACGGACCACTGTTCCAAAGATCCGTCAGACACCTGTGGGGTGTAAATTCTCACTGCACCTCTTATTACATTCCGTGAGGGGTGTAGTTTCCAAAATGGGGTTACATGTGGGTGTGTTTTTTTTTTTTGCGTTTGTCAGAACCGCTGTAACAATCAGCCACCTCTGTGTAAAATCACCTCAAATGTACATGGCGCACTCTCCCTTCTGGGCCTTGTTGTGTGCCCCCAGAGCACTTTGCGCCCACATATGGGGTATCGCCGTACTCGGGAGAAATTGTGTTACAAATTTTGGGGGGCGTTTTTCCCTTTTACCTCTTGTGAAAATGAAAAGTATAGGGCAACACCAGCATGTTAGTGTAAAAATTTTAATTTTTTTACACTAACATGCTGGTGTAGACCCCAACTGTTCCTTTTCATAAGGGGTAAAAGGAGAAAAAGCCCCCCAAAATTTGTTAGGCAATTTCTCCCGAGTACGGCGATACCCCATATGTGACCCTATTCGCAAGTACAACTCCCAGCATGCCAAGACAGCCTTATGCTGTTCCTGAATGCTGGGAGTTGTAGTTTTGCAAGATTTAGAGGGGTTCAAGTTGTAAATCACTGTCCAGTGGTCTCAAAACTGTGGCCCTCCAGATGTTGCAAAACTACAACTCTCAGCATGCCCAGCCAGCAAACTGCTGTCTGGGCATGCTGAGAGTTGTAGTTTTGCAACATCTGGAGGGCTACAGTTTGAGACCACTTAGTGATCTACAACCTGAACCCCTCTAAATATTGCAAAACTACAAGTCCCAGCATGCCCACACAGCAAACAGCTGTCTGGGCATGCTGGGAGTTGTAGTTTTGCAACATCTGGAGGGCCACGGTTTAGAGACCACTGTAAACTGTGGCCCTCCGGATGTTGATAGGCAACAACTCACCTAGCAGGACCCGGAAGCCGCCGCCGCCGCCGCCGCACGTGGGGGATCCCCGCATGGAGGATCGCGATCCGGGATCCAGGTAGGGACCTTCGGCGCCGACCCTCCCTGGACGGTTCCCCCGTTTTGCCCGGACACCGATAGGTGGGCAAAGCGGGGGAACCGAACTTTAACCCCCCCCTCCCCCGGTCTGCTATCGGTCGGTCGCTCGGCCGACCAATAGCAGGGATAGGAGGGGTGGCAACCCTGCCACCAAACTCCTATCCCTTTAGGGGGATCTAGGGTGTCTCGGACACCTACGATCCCTCTTATTTTCCGGGTCACCGGGTCACCAGTGACCCGTATGACCCGGAATCGCGCAGATCGCAGGTCTGAATTGACCTGCGATTTGCGCGCATCGCGGTCATGGGGGGGTCTCAGGACCCCCCTCGGCGATGTGCCGGGATGCCTGCTATTAGATAACAGCAGTCATCCCGGCCCGATCACCGCTACCGGTGACGCGGCGCTCCCGAAACCCCGCGACGTACATGTACGTCGCCGCACGCCAAGTGACACTTCGCGTCGCCGTACATGTACGTCGCTCGTCGTGAAGGGGTTAAACTTAGTTTTTAGTATTTAATGACTATGTAGTATTTAAGGTTGATATGATATCTAATTCTTATTATTTGGAGTATGTCATAATTTGGCATGTAACAAATAAAACTAATAAATGATATATACTATTTCTTCTTTTTATACACTTATTTCTTTATGAGTATATAAACTAGAAAACATAAGCAATATAGGTGCACTAAATGTAGACCTCTTTGTATGATATCTATATTAGGCTACAATTATGTGTTGTGCCTGAGATGTTCTTTTATATATACACTAGCTGAGTACCCGACGTTGCCCGGTTTTTCCTTCCTAATCCTTGATGGGGAGGAAAATAAACAAAGGAGGAAGCTTTTGACTTCACATCCCGTCCTCATATATTGTTGTCATATCCCAACCCCATATCCCGTCCTCCTATCCCGTCATCATATCCCGTCCTCCTATCCCGTCCTCCTATCCTGTCCTTCTATCACGTCCTCCTATCCCGTCCTCCTATTACGTCCTCCTATCCCATCCTCCTTTCCCGTCCTCATATCTCGACCTCCTTTCCCGTCCTCCTATCTCGACCTCCTTTCCCGTCCTCCTATCTCGACCTCCTTTCCCGTCCTCCTTTCCCGTCCTCCTATCCCGTCCTCCTATTCTGACCTTCTATCCTGTCCTCCTATCTCGTCCTCCTATCTCGTCCTCCTTTCTCGTCCTCGTATCACGACCTCCTATCCCGTCCTCCTATTCCGTCCTCATATCTCGACCTCCTAACCAGTCCTCCTATCTCGACCTCCTATACCGTCCTCCTATCCCGTCCTCATATCTCGACCTCCTATCCAGTCCTCCTATACCGACCTCCTATACCGTCCTTCCATCCCGACCTCCTATCCCGTCCTCCTATCCTGTCCTCCTATCTCGACCTCCTTTACTGTCCTCCTATCCCGACCTCCTATCCCATCCTCCTATCCCATCCTCCTATCCCGCCCTGCTATCCCATCCTCCTATCCCGTCCTCCTATCGCGTCCTCCTATCCCGGTCTTCCTATCCCGGTCCTCCTATCCCGTCCTCCTATCTCGATCTCCTATCCCGTCCTCCTATCCCATCCTCATATCCCGACCTCCTATCCCGACCATCCCGTCCTCCTATCTTGACCTCCTATCTTGACCTCCTATCTCGACCTCTCATCCCGTCCTCATATTCCGACCTGTAATATGTGTACCAGGTATTGAAATATCTCCAGCCGTACAGAAGTTATGTGAGAACATACATTTCCCATTGATTTGCATGGGACTTTAAACAAAACCCCCGAACCTCACAAATGGGGGTAGTTAAGGGTTAAATTAACTATCCTATATTTTAAGTGGACATATAAGTAACATGTGACCAAGTATTATTGAAATATCTCCAGCCGTTTGGAAGTTATGCAGTAACATATATTTCCCATTGACTTGTATAGGACTTTATACATAAACCCCGCCCCTGGCAAATGGGGGTGAGTAAGGGTTTAATCACCCAGCCTATGTTTGTTGTTGACATATAAGCAACATGTGTGCCAAGTTTCATGTTAATATCTTTATCTGTTTGGAAGTTTTTGTGGAACATACACACATACATACATACACACACACACACATACACACACACACACACACACACACACGTTGCGTTTTATATATATAGATTCACATTTCCACTCACTATATCTATACCTATATATATTTTTTGTCATTATAAATAATTTCCAGACGTATATTTCTTATCACTATAATAACAGTCTTTTGCTATCTTCAGTATGAAATATATGACATAATATAAGCTCATTAATAGTGCAGTATGATATAGTGGCAAATAGTGAATAACATGATTGTATGCAGTGTATGATATAACGGTAAATGATGGTGATGTAGTGGCTAATAGTGAATAACATGATTGTATGCAGTACATGGAATAATGGTAAATGATGGTAAAAGGACTGCATGTCACCTCAGCACCTTATTATGTGCCATCCTTGTGTGATATGAATTCCCAGTTATGAATTGAAAATATGGAACTCTGGAGGTGCGCACGCGTAGTATGTGTACATCACGTGGTGCGCACTCCTGATTATGGCACTTGGTACGTGTATGGAGCGCATGCGTGCATGTGACACGCACTCCCGATCATGTGATTAGATTGTATGCACTGATCACGTCAGACATAGGTGGAACGCACACGCATGAGACGTGGTGCGCACGTACCATGTCTCCACTCTGATTCTACCTTTTAACCGGAAGTGACATACACACCGGAACAGTATGCAGCGTGGAAGCCGCACAAGGGGTCTGAGCATGGCGCATTTCACCACCTGCAAGATATTTTTCAATCTTTTGGTAATATTATTATATATAAAATGGGGAGGAAGCTAACTAGCACTCAACCCCTGAGGAAGTCGCCTTTTGGGAGCGACGGAATGCGTAGGGTCTCTTGTGGCCCTGTCCTCTCACTGACCCTTTACATCTGGTCTAGTCCTCCATCTCTTGAAATGCTTGTCTCATGCTTATTTATGGACATTTATCAACGGGTTTAGTCAGGTTTTCTTTACTATAATTGTCGCAAGATTATCGCAACTGCGACTACGCGATTTTTCGTGCGACATTTTGACTGAAAAGCGAGAAAAGCAAGTTTTCCAAAAATTAACTATGTAGTAATAATTTTAAAATGGACTACGGGTAGTCAGGTATTTATTAACTGCGACAGTCGCAACTGCGCAAAAAAAAGTCGCAACAGCGTTAAAAATTTACTAAATTTACTCCAGCTCAAACATGGAGCAGAAAAAGCTACTACCAAAGTAAAAAAGGAAAAATTGCTTACGTGAAAGAAAATTATCAACAGGCTGAAACCAGTTGATAAATACATCGCACATAAGCAAAAAAAAGGTAAAGAAAAAATTACAAAAAAAAAGAATACATAAGCAAACATTGATAAATGTCCCTCATTGTGATTTGCAAGTATTACAGGTTATGTCAGTGTTCTGCATTATTGTTCATTGTTGTATACACAGATATGTTGCTGCATAACCTATATATTTATGATGCATAAGCAGCTTTATGTGTATGGTGTGACGCATTATTCAATATAATAGGATGGGTGCCTGTTTCTAGGAGAGGGGGTTCATGGCCCCTCCCTAGGTGAGTGCTTGGGCTTATATTTCCAGCCCATTATTTTAAATGGTTTTACTCTTTTTTTCTTCCTTCCCTCTTTTTTGTATAGTTATATATTTGGTGTATATTTAATAAAATTTGCATACTTATTTAACATTTGTGTGTTGGTGTGCTGATGCATATTCAGTGTTTTCCCTTTTTTCTTTATTGCTATCTTGGGCCGACCTGCTATGACACTGGACCACACCGTGGCCCTGCTTTAAAGAATGAGAGCGGACTCAGGGCGTACAAGTATGCCCTGGGTCCTTACCAGGTTAATGTTTAGGGTGTATTAGTGTTCCTGTTGTGCCAGTATTATTTGGCCCCTGTATGCTGATATAATCAGTCATTTTGGTCAGTGTTTTTTCCCCCTCTGTAACAGTATGGTAGTGTCATCCAGTCATTGTGTGGTGGTAATGGTAGTGGTCATGGTAAAGTGGTATTATTTGGCCCCTGTATACTGGTATTATGGGTAATATTATTATTATTGGTATATTGAATTATATATAACAGTTAGCTTCACCCCTGTGTGGAACATGGGCATAGTTTCTGCACTATTCCTGTGCCAGTTACTCAGATGCCACACTCCCGCTCCTGGAGACCAAGCTGTCTCTCTATGTGCCCTCAAGTAAACTCTCAGTATGTGTAATGCACTAATTTGTTACTAATGGGAATCAAGCAGCACTTGCCTTTTCACAGCCAAAACAGTACAATCACAAGTCAGCGTTTGTCTCTGCCCATTTTATAAGAGCTTATCCACGGAACAATAAAATGATCTTATCCACACTTATCATAGTCATACAGCAGGTTACCCATGCTACTCCTTGCATTACTTAAATTGTATCTTCTGTCATCACTAAGCAAAAAAAAAAGAAAAAAGAAAACACTGCAGCCATGGTTTCTGATCATGTCCAGCCTTTTTTTTATGTTTTTTTTTCTGAGGCTGTAAGCAGCCCCCTTCTTCTACACATGGTGTTCCCAGGTAGTGCTAATGCTTGCCCTCACTGCTGTAAACATCCTGCCCTCTAGCTGCCCGTTTGACAGCAGCAGCCAATCAGCTGCAGTCTCCCCATACTCAGCCCTACACACTAAGTACTAGCTCCAACTATCCTCCCCTTCCACTTATACTAGTAAAGCATTATTAAGAGAGGCTGCAAGGTTAACAGTCTTTGCGTCTTGGTCTGCTCTCCCAGCTCTGTCAGTAAAAGCAGAGCCCATCGCTTTTTTGCTCTTACACTGTGTTCTGCAGAGTGATTGAAAAGATAGCACAGTGCTTAGCACATTCCAGCTTCCTTCCAGGAGAATTGCCACAGTCGGTTTTCAGTTAGAGACTCAAGGACAGTAACATGGGAGAGGATATGGGGACGCCCTAGTGGCTGCTGTTTTAAGGGGGATTTTCAAAGGTTAAATGGTCACAAAAACAATGCAATTATATTGAACATTTACTTATATTATCAGACGCTAATCATTTTTTCAAAACATTTATTCCAAACTGTGCCTACATATTCTTAGGCTACACCATAAACAGGTGACACGTATCAAAATACTTAGAAATCTGCTAACCTCAAGAACAAATGATGTATACTTTTGGCCGCTTAAATGTGTAAGAGACATAACAACACTGTTTTCCATACTCTGTTTCTGGAATTGTGGCTTAGAGCTATATTCACTAACTATTAAATTACAAGATTTTATAAAAGTTGCAGTTAAGTAAGGCTGGGTTCACATATGTCAGGCATAGGTGAACTCAGCCTAGATCTGGATGCAACTGATGCCAGAACTGATGAAAAGCTGCCATCAGTTTTAAGGCATCCAGCGTCCATTGTATGGCATCCTGTGTTCCCCTGTCCGTTGCTCTGTGGATTGTCCAACAATCTGGCATCAAATTGAGACGCTGGAAGATTTTGAACTGTCCCATTCAAGTGAATTGGATCAGTTCTAGCATCAGTTTGCCTCTGGTGCACGCTGGAGGGAAACTATGCCGGGCGCCTGATATATGTGAACCCAGCCTTACAAGATGTTATAAAAATCTCAATTCAAATTTTTACAGGTATTATGGTGTCCCTTTAGATTGACAGAGGATTCAAATATTTGGAAGATCATGCCATTCAAAGTTATGAGTATAGACTCCAAGGTGTTGACATAGTGACTTTAAACCTTTTTAAATACATTCCTTGGAGATATTTGCAGAGTAAGTTGTGTGATCCAATTTAGTGAAGCAGCCCAGAGGACTTGAATTGTATAAAAGGAGCATCCAGTAATAGGAAACTCTGACCAGTGGATTATCAGGAGGGAAGAAGATGTTTGTAACAAGAGCCTGATGTTCATGTCAAGTGATGTAATTGGCCTGCTTGTCCAGAGTACTGTACATGGAAATAGAATGGCATTACTTGAAAAAAAAAAAAAAAATAAGTGAATAGATAGATGAAATAAAACATTGCACACATGTGGGTAAATAAATGCTTCTCTTTCTTGTGAAGGAAGAGGAGGCAGAGTCAGGGTCATGTGACTGGCACCTGTGCTGTTTTTTGTATGTATGGCACTGATTTCTTCTTTCTTGTTTTTCAAATCAACCTATATATACCACAAGCCAACACATTCCATTAGATTTTTTCCCCCAACATGGTACAACATTGCCAACATGATTGCTGGAGCCAAAATGAGCCAAAATGATGGATGAGGGTCCCCTTACCTGCCTCCTGTCACCTGATTGCTGATTTCATAAAGTAACCTGGCTTAGCCAGGCTATGTTAGAGGATTGAAGATCTTACTGTGTAATGCTATCCCATAGGCATAGCATTATACAGTGAATGCAATCTATTGATTGCATATAAAAGTCCCCTATGGGAACTTAACAAATGTAAAAAAAAAAAAAAAATGTTTCTAAAATTATAAAAATCAAATCCCCCTTATTTTAATTTTTTACAAAAAACTAAAAATTAAATAAAAATAAATAACATATTTGGTATGTCCAAACTAAACTATTAAAATATAATATTTATGATCCTGCATAGTAAACAGCGTAAATGTAAAAAAATACCAAACATCAAAAATACAGATTTTTAATCACATTATATATTGGAAAAAAAATTATAAAAATGAATCAAAACATCACATCAAAACAAAAATGGTAACAATAAATACTACAGATCACTGCGCAAAAAAATTAACACTTCCACATCCCTGTATACAGAAAATAAAAAAAAGTTATAGGAGTCAGAAAATGATAATTTTATGCATACCAATTTTGTTATAAAAAAGGTAATTTTTTTTTAAAATAGTACAGTAATAGAAAAACTTTATATGGGGTATATTTGGGTATAATTTTAATTACATTAAGCTACAGAATAAAGAAAATGTGTCTATTTGCCATAAAGGGCACTGCGTAAAAACCAAACCCCCAAATTGCAAAATTGCTGTTTTCTTATAAATTTCCAGCCGCAAATAATATGTTTTTGATTGCACTGTACATTTTATGCTAAAATAAAAAATGTAATTGCAAAGTACAATTGTTTGCACAAAAAACAAGCCCTCATATGGGTCTGTAGGTGAAAAAATTAAACGAGAGGAGGAAAAAATGAAAATGCAAAAAGGAAAATCGTCCAGGTCCTTAAAGGGGTACTACGGTGAAAACCTTTTTTCTTTTAAATCAACTGGTGGCAGAATGTTAACCATATTTGTAAATTACTTCTATTAAAAAATCTTAATCCTTCCTGTACTTATTAGCTGCTGAATACTACAGAGGAAATTATTTTCTTTTTGGAATGCTCTCTGATAACATCACGACCACAGTGCTCTCTGCTGACGTTATTATAAGAATAATGCTTTATTTATTGTTGTCTTTAGTGGGATTTGAACGCAAGTCCCCATCACTGCAAGGCAGCAGTGCTAACCACTGAGCCACCATGCTGCCCTTAGCATACATCTACTATACATCTACTATACATCTACTATGCATCTACTATGCATGGTTGATAAAATGGACAGAGATGTCAGCAGAGAGCACTGTGTTCGTGATGTCATCAGTGTTCCAAAGAGAAAGGAATTTCCTCTGCAGCATTTAGCAGCTAATAAGTACTGGAAGGATTAAGTTTTTTTAATAGAAGTAATTTACAAATATGTTTAACTTTCTGCCACCAGTTGATTTAAAAGAAAAAAGGTTTTCACCGGAGTACCCCTTTAAGGCCAAAATGGGTTTGGTCCTTTAGGGGTTAAAGGGGAATTCCAGGATGTATTTTCTTCAGCCTTTGAGTACTTGATACTAAGTTATAATACTGAGTAATATGTTTTCATTACCTCCAGAAAGTGCTGGAGTGCAAGTCTTTTTATTTTCCCAGCATTCAATGCAGCCAGAGACGATATTTGATAAGTAATATGGTCCCCAGGGGGTGTTGCTATGCTGCAGTGGGTGGATGGATAGCATCACTTGTATATCCCCTCCACCCTGTATTCCAACCACCCACTGCAGCTTAGACATGTCCCCTAAAGACCATGTGACTTTTGACTTATTAACTCTGGCCTCATGGAATTCTGGGAAAGATCAGAGACAGCAGTTTAAAAAGAAAAACTTGCATCGCTTCTGGGCCTTTTGGCTAAGATCAAGTGTAGTATCCGTTCTTATCAGTTTGATATCTGATACATACCGTATCTGGGGACCATATATTAGGTGGATTTTTGAGAACTGGGGCCGATTTCGAGGCTTGCTTCTGTCGCCCTGTGCATTGACCCGATGTGGCAGTATCTTTGGGTACAGTGCACAAAAAAAAAATCAAAATCAATACTCTATGACAGAGCCAGAGCGCTGCCTTCGGCAATATCCGGCTCTGCCATACAGTCGTATTGATGGGACGATTCAGCAGATGCTTTGTGCAGTGATCAACACGCCCCAAGGGCTGCCAGCGCCCCGTACAAGAGATGGCGGGGGGCCCCAGCGGTCAGACCCCCCGTGATCTGAAACTTATCCCATATCCTTAGGATAGGAGATACATTTTTCAGGACTGGACTACTCCTTTAATGTAACTAGAGATGAGCGAATTTTAGAAAAAATTGATTCATCCGATTCACCGAATTTTCTAAAAATATTTCTTTTGGTCTGAATTAACTTGTGGTGAATCTCTTTTAAAAATGGCTATATCTGGCCTACAGAGAGCCTCAATAGGGGTGCATCACACTTTGCCTTGCTGTAACAGGCATAGGGTGTGTTCTGGATTAGTGAAATAATACTTTGATTCAGTATGACATGCAGATCAGAGGCGTCGCTATTAGAATCACTGTCGCAGAGTGGCACAATGACATAGCCTGTAGGTGGTATCAGTATAAGGCTTGGTTCACACCACGTTTTGTTAAATACGGCTCCCGTATACGGCTGGGAAGAGGGGGGCGGGGCTTAATTGCGGCACCCGCTCTCAGTCTTATTCGGGAACCGTATTTAATGTATGTCTATGAGCCGACCGGAGTGAACCTCAGCCTCCGGTCGGCTTAGTTTTCGGCCGTATGCGGTTTCCCAACCGCAGGCAAAAACGTGGTCGACATTAATGCTTATGAAGAAATATAAAATCCCATCCCTTCCCCAATATCGCGCCACACCCCTACCCTTCAATTCCCTGGTTGAACTTGATGGACATATGTCTTTTTTCGACCGTACTATGTAACTATAAATGAATGGCTGAATGACACAGCGTGGAGGTGGCGGCAGCATGAGCAGACCATATAGTGGCTTAATGACACAACATGAAGTTGGCAGCAGCATGAGGAGAACATATAGTGGCTTAATGACACAGCATGGAGTTGGCAGTAGCATGAGGAGACCATATAGTGGCTTAATGACAAAGACTGGAGTTGGCGGCATCATGAGGAGAACATATAGTGGCTGAGTGACACAGCCTAGAGTTGGCGGCAGCACAAGGAGTCCACATGGTGGCTGAATGACACAGCCTGGAGATGGCGGCAGCACAAGGAGTCCATCTAGTGGCTGAATGACACAGCCTGGAGTTGGCGGCAGCATAAGGAGACCATATAGTGGCTGAATGACACAGCGTGGAGGTGGAAGTGGCGGCAGCATGAGAAGACCATATAGTGTCTGAATGACACACCCTGGAGTTGGCGGCAGCATGATGAGTTAATATAGTGGCTTAATGACACAGCTTGGAGTTGGTGGCAGCATGAGGAGAGCATATAGTGGGTACTGACACAGAGTGGAGGTGACGGTAGCATGAGGAGACCATTTGTGGCTGAATGACACAGCCTGGAGTTGGCAGCAGCGTGAGGAGACCATATAGGGGGAAATTTATCAACGGGTTTAGTCAGGTTTTCTTTACTATCATTGTCGCAAAATTGTCGCAACTGCGACTATGTGTGTTTTCGTGCAACAATTTGCATGAAGAACAAGAAAAGCAAGAAAATTCAAACTTGCTTACGTAGAAAATTTTTCAAAATGGATTTGCTTTAGTCAGGTATTTATGAACTGCGACAGTCGTAGCTGCGCAATAAAAAGTCGCAACTGCCTTAAAAATTGACTAAATTTACTCCAGCTACAAAATGGAGCAGGAAAAGCTACTGCCGCCCGGGCTCCAACATACTTTCTCCCCGCTACCCTCACTTCACTACAGGGACACTGCAGTGATTTACATCCCACCCCTCTCACCTGCCAGCGCCACACAACTCCCATCTGTCTGCTAACTGTTGCAAGACTACAAGTCCCAGCATGCCCTTACAGTGAGGACACGCTGGGAGTTGCAGTCTCGTAGCAGCAGGAGCTGAGCAGCGCCGGCGGGAGACAAGGGAGGGATGTATATCAGTGTCCCCATCATTATTAAGTGAGGGTAGCGGGGAGGCCGTATGAGGAGCCCGGGCGGCTGTACTGTAATGTTAGCCCGGGCTTCTTATAACATGTACCGGCACTGCAGACTCCTAAATCCCCTGCTGTCATTTCACATTTCCCGCTAGGTCCTGTGATTGGCCAGCACAAGCAGCCAATCACAGGACCCGACCAGAACAGTGACATAATTAGGGAATATAGGAGTCTGTCAGGGGGGGAATCCATCAGCAAACACCCCCCCCCCCCACACACACACACGGCCTTCACCTGCACTGTGCACGGCCTCCGCCCCAACCAGTACCCCTCTACTCCCCCCAGCCCCCCGGCCTTCACCTGCACTGTGCCCGACCTCTGCTCCCACGTCTTCGGTTGCGCCGGCCTGACGTCCCTCCGTCAGTGACGTCACTCGCAGGGCGCCCGGTGAGAAGGAGCGCTGTGCTGGAGGGGTGAGTGTGTGTGTCTGTCTCTCTGTCTGTCTCTATCTCTGTCTGTGTGTCTCTGTCTGTGTGTGACTGTCTGTGTGTGACTCTGTGTGTGTTTGTGTGTGTGTGACTGTGTGTGTGTGACTGTGTGTGACTCTCTGTGTGTGTGTGCCCGGGCTGCCTTTTCAGGACTACAACTCCCAGCATGCCCTTACTGTGAGGACATGCTAAGAGTTGTAGTTGGGCAGTGCAGGTGAATGACAAGCTTGTCCCCTGCCCCCAGCTGCAGGACTACGACTCCCATTATGTCCTTAATGTAAGGGCATGCTGGGAGTTGTAGTCCTGCAGCTGGGGGCAAGGGATAAGCTTGTCACTTGCCCACACATCTCCTGCACCACACAACTACACAACTACTTACTGTAAGGGCATGCTGGGAGTTGTGGTCGTGCGGGGCGAGATGTGCGAGCAGGTGATAATAAATGTACTAACCCATTTTTTTTTCTTCTCATTTCAGATCTGTGTATCCTGTGGACTCCTTCGGATTGGGTGGACTTCTTCGATGACCAGCGTTTTTCTTTGTTTGATTTTAATAAAATGGTTAACGAGGGCTTGTGGGGGAGTGTTTTTTGTAATATATATATATATATATATATATATATATATATATTTTTTTTTTTTTTTAAACCTGTTGTGTTTTTTCCTTACTTTACTTGACAGGCTTAGTAGTGGAAGCTGTCTTATAGATGGAGTCCATTACTAAGCTGGGCTTAATGTCAGCCACAAAAACAGCTAGCGCTAACCCCAAATTATTACCCTGATACCCAACGCCACAGGGGTGCCGGGAAGAGCCGGTACCAACAGGCCCGGAGCATCAGAAATGGCGCTCCTGGCCCTAGGCAGTAACAGGTTAGCGTTATTTAGGCTGGGGAGGGCCAGTAACAATGGTCCTCGCCCACCCTGGTAACGTCAGGCTGTTACTGTTTGGTTGGTATTTGGCTGAGAATAAAAATAGGGGGGACCCTATGTGTGTTTTTTTTTTTAAATAAATAATTAAATATAAAAAAAACACATAGGGTCCCCCCCCTTTATTCTCAGCCAAATTCCAACCAAGCAGTAACAGCCTGACGTTACCAGGATGGGCGAGGACCATTGTTACTGGCCCTCCCCAGCCTAAATAATGCCAGCCTGTTACCGCCTAGGCCCAGGAGCGCCATTTTTGACGCTCCGGGCCTGTTGATACCGGCTCTTCCCGGCACCCCTGTGGTGTTGGGTATCGGGGTAATAATTGGGGGTTAGCGGTAGCTGTTTTTGTGGCTAACGCTAAGCCCGACTTAGTAATGAACTCCGTCTGTAAGACAGCTTCCACTACTAAGCCTGTCCAGTAAAAAAAAAAAACACAACAGGTTTAAAAAAAATGTTATTACAAAAAAACACTCCCCCACAAGCCCTCATTAACAATTTTATTAACATGAAGCAAAGAAAAACACTAAACACTGGTCGTCGAAGTAGTCCACCATGACACAGCCTGGAGGTGGTGGAAGCATGAGACCATACAGTGGCTGAATGGCACAGCCTGGAGTTGGCGTCAGCATGAGGAGACCATATAGTGGCTGAATGACACAGAGTGGAGGTGATAGCAGCATGAAAAGAGTATATAGTGGCTGAATGACACAGAGTGGAGGTGACGGCAGCATGAGGAGACCATATTGTGGCTGAATGACACAGTCTGGGGTTGGCGGCAGCATGAGGAGAACATATAGTGGTTGACTGACACAGCCTGGAGGTGGCGGCAGCATGAGGAGAGCATATAGTGGCTGAATGACACAGCCTGGAGTTGGCGGCAGCAGGAGGAGACCATACTGTGATTGAATGACACAGCCTGGAGTTGGCGGCAGCATGAGGAGAACATATAGTGGCTGAATGACACAGCCTGGAGGAGGCAGAAGTATGAGGAAACCATATAGCAACTGAATGACACAGCCTGGAGATGGCAGCAGCATGAGGAGAACATATGGTGGCAGTATGAGACAGCTTTGTGCTGGCATCAGCATTAGGAGAACATATGGTGGCAGAATTAGACAGCCTGGAGCTTGCATCAGCATGAGGAGAACATATGGTGGCAGAATGAGACAGCCTGGAGGTTGCAGCAGCATCAGGAGTCCTGAAAGTGATCCAGTGACAGAGTGGTGCGGTGGGTGGTAATACCAGTAACCTGTGACAAAGGTGGGTGAAAAAATAACTTGGCATCAGATGTGTGGCATCAGGCGGGTGTCAGGATCAGAATAGTAGCTGAGGCATGTAGGCAGAAGAAAACAAGTAAGTAAGTATTGAGGATTTGCATTACATAAAACTTAACTTTTAATAATATTCTTAGGATAAAATCAAACAAAAGGAAAGGTGTGCAAAAAACACCATGTGCCACCTACACCACTAAGTATTGATGTGATGCAAAGACCTATAAAAGGTGGAAGGGAACAATGTATGGTCCATTGTAACCGGTGAGGGTAAAAACTTCCCTTGTAAGGCCCTACTCTCGCATTATTAATTCCCTTCTTGGCAAGTTTTACTCGCCCTAAAGATTGTGGCCTCAGACAGGAATCTTCCCCTATTCCCACAAACGCTGCCATTTGCCAGTGTTTTTTGGTGGAAATAGGGATTGGTTCCTGTGTGGGGCCGCTTTTTTTTTAACAGTAACACTTTCCTCGAAAAGGTGGAAGGGGACATTGGATTGTCCATTGTACGAGGTGGGGGTAAAAATTTCCACTGTAAGGCCCTATTAATTCCCTTCTTGGCAATTGTTACTCACCCTAAAAAGGGCGACCCCACACAGGAAACTCTCTATTTCCACCTAAAAACCCTGGGAAATGGCAGTGTTTGTAGGGGAAAATAGGGAGATGTTCCTTTGTGGGGCCGCCCTTTTTAGGGCGAGTAACACTTGAAAAAGAAGGGAATTAATAATGCGAAAGTAGGGCCTTGCAGGGAAAGTTTTTACCCCCACCGGTTACAATGGACCACACAACTCCCATCTGTCTGCTAACTGTTGCAAGACTACAAGTCCCAGCATGCCCTTACAGTGAGGACACGCTGGGAGTTGCAGTCTCGTAGCAGCAGGAGCTGAGCAGCGCCGGCGGGAGACAAGGGAGGGATGTATATCAGTGTCCCCATCATTATTAAGTGAGGGTAGCGGGGAGGCCGTATGAGGAGCCCGGGCGGCTGTACTGTAATGTTAGCCCGGGCTTCTTATAACATGTACCGGCACTGCAGACTCCTAAATCCCCTGCTGTCATTTCACATTTCCCGCTAGGTCCTGTGATTGGCCAGCACAAGCAGCCAATCACAGGACCCGACCAGAACAGTGACATAATTAGGGAATATAGGAGTCTGTCAGGGGGGGAATCCATCAGCAAACACCCCCCCCCCCCACACACACACACGGCCTTCACCTGCACTGTGCACGGCCTCCGCCCCAACCAGTACCCCTCTACTCCCCCCAGCCCCCCGGCCTTCACCTGCACTGTGCCCGACCTCTGCTCCCACGTCTTCGGTTGCGCCGGCCTGACGTCCCTCCGTCAGTGACGTCACTCGCAGGGCGCCCGGTGAGAAGGAGCGCTGTGCTGGAGGGGTGAGTGTGTGTGTCTGTCTCTCTGTCTGTCTCTATCTCTGTCTGTGTGTCTCTGTCTGTGTGTGACTGTCTGTGTGTGACTCTGTGTGTGTTTGTGTGTGTGTGACTGTGTGTGTGTGACTGTGTGTGACTCTCTGTGTGTGTGTGCCCGGGCTGCCTTTTCAGGACTACAACTCCCAGCATGCCCTTACTGTGAGGACATGCTAAGAGTTGTAGTTGGGCAGTGCAGGTGAATGACAAGCTTGTCCCCTGCCCCCAGCTGCAGGACTACGACTCCCATTATGTCCTTAATGTAAGGGCATGCTGGGAGTTGTAGTCCTGCAGCTGGGGGCAAGGGATAAGCTTGTCACTTGCCCACACATCTCCTGCACCACACAACTACACAACTACTTACTGTAAGGGCATGCTGGGAGTTGTGGTCGTGCGGGGCGAGATGTGCGAGCAGGTGATAATAAATGTACTAACCCATTTTTTTTTCTTCTCATTTCAGATCTGTGTATCCTGTGGACTCCTTCGGATTGGGTGGACTTCTTCGATGACCAGCGTTTTTCTTTGTTTGATTTTAATAAAATGGTTAACGAGGGCTTGTGGGGGAGTGTTTTTTGTAATATATATATATATATATATATATATATATATATATATTTTTTTTTTTTTTTTTAAACCTGTTGTGTTTTTTCCTTACTTTACTTGACAGGCTTAGTAGTGGAAGCTGTCTTATAGATGGAGTCCATTACTAAGCTGGGCTTAATGTCAGCCACAAAAACAGCTAGCGCTAACCCCAAATTATTACCCTGATACCCAACGCCACAGGGGTGCCGGGAAGAGCCGGTACCAACAGGCCCGGAGCATCAGAAATGGCGCTCCTGGCCCTAGGCAGTAACAGGTTAGCGTTATTTAGGCTGGGGAGGGCCAGTAACAATGGTCCTCGCCCACCCTGGTAACGTCAGGCTGTTACTGTTTGGTTGGTATTTGGCTGAGAATAAAAATAGGGGGGACCCTATGTGTGTTTTTTTTTTTAAATAAATAATTAAATATAAAAAAAACACATAGGGTCCCCCCCCTTTATTCTCAGCCAAATTCCAACCAAGCAGTAACAGCCTGACGTTACCAGGATGGGCGAGGACCATTGTTACTGGCCCTCCCCAGCCTAAATAATGCCAGCCTGTTACCGCCTAGGCCCAGGAGCGCCATTTTTGACGCTCCGGGCCTGTTGATACCGGCTCTTCCCGGCACCCCTGTGGTGTTGGGTATCGGGGTAATAATTGGGGGTTAGCGGTAGCTGTTTTTGTGGCTAACGCTAAGCCCGACTTAGTAATGAACTCCGTCTGTAAGACAGCTTCCACTACTAAGCCTGTCCAGTAAAAAAAAAAAACACAACAGGTTTAAAAAAAATGTTATTACAAAAAAACACTCCCCCACAAGCCCTCATTAACAATTTTATTAACATGAAGCAAAGAAAAACACTAAACACTGGTCGTCGAAGTAGTCCACCATGACACAGCCTGGAGGTGGTGGAAGCATGAGACCATACAGTGGCTGAATGGCACAGCCTGGAGTTGGCGTCAGCATGAGGAGACCATATAGTGGCTGAATGACACAGAGTGGAGGTGATAGCAGCATGAAAAGAGTATATAGTGGCTGAATGACACAGAGTGGAGGTGACGGCAGCATGAGGAGACCATATTGTGGCTGAATGACACAGTCTGGGGTTGGCGGCAGCATGAGGAGAACATATAGTGGTTGACTGACACAGCCTGGAGGTGGCGGCAGCATGAGGAGAGCATATAGTGGCTGAATGACACAGCCTGGAGTTGGCGGCAGCAGGAGGAGACCATACTGTGATTGAATGACACAGCCTGGAGTTGGCGGCAGCATGAGGAGAACATATAGTGGCTGAATGACACAGCCTGGAGGAGGCAGAAGTATGAGGAAACCATATAGCAACTGAATGACACAGCCTGGAGATGGCAGCAGCATGAGGAGAACATATGGTGGCAGTATGAGACAGCTTTGTGCTGGCATCAGCATTAGGAGAACATATGGTGGCAGAATTAGACAGCCTGGAGCTTGCATCAGCATGAGGAGAACATATGGTGGCAGAATGAGACAGCCTGGAGGTTGCAGCAGCATCAGGAGTCCTGAAAGTGATCCAGTGACAGAGTGGTGCGGTGGGTGGTAATACCAGTAACCTGTGACAAAGGTGGGTGAAAAAATAACTTGGCATCAGATGTGTGGCATCAGGCGGGTGTCAGGATCAGAATAGTAGCTGAGGCATGTAGGCAGAAGAAAACAAGTAAGTAAGTATTGAGGATTTGCATTACATAAAACTTAACTTTTAATAATATTCTTAGGATAAAATCAAACAAAAGGAAAGGTGTGCAAAAAACACCATGTGCCACCTACACCACTAAGTATTGATGTGATGCAAAGACCTATAAAAGGTGGAAGGGAACAATGTATGGTCCATTGTAACCGGTGAGGGTAAAAACTTCCCTTGTAAGGCCCTACTCTCGCATTATTAATTCCCTTCTTGGCAAGTTTTACTCGCCCTAAAGATTGTGGCCTCAGACAGGAATCTTCCCCTATTCCCACAAACGCTGCCATTTGCCAGTGTTTTTTGGTGGAAATAGGGATTGGTTCCTGTGTGGGGCCGCTTTTTTTTTAACAGTAACACTTTCCTCGAAAAGGTGGAAGGGGACATTGGATTGTCCATTGTACGAGGTGGGGGTAAAAATTTCCACTGTAAGGCCCTATTAATTCCCTTCTTGGCAATTGTTACTCACCCTAAAAAGGGCGACCCCACACAGGAAACTCTCTATTTCCACCTAAAAACCCTGGGAAATGGCAGTGTTTGTAGGGGAAAATAGGGAGATGTTCCTTTGTGGGGCCGCCCTTTTTAGGGCGAGTAACACTTGAAAAAGAAGGGAATTAATAATGCGAAAGTAGGGCCTTGCAGGGAAAGTTTTTACCCCCACCGGTTACAATGGACCACACAACTCCCATCTGTCTGCTAACTGTTGCAAGACTACAAGTCCCAGCATGCCCTTACAGTGAGGACACGCTGGGAGTTGCAGTCTCGTAGCAGCAGGAGCTGAGCAGCGCCGGCGGGAGACAAGGGAGGGATGTATATCAGTGTCCCCATCATTATTAAGTGAGGGTAGCGGGGAGGCCGTATGAGGAGCCCGGGCGGCTGTACTGTAATGTTAGCCCGGGCTTCTTATAACATGTACCGGCACTGCAGACTCCTAAATCCCCTGCTGTCATTTCACATTTCCCGCTAGGTCCTGTGATTGGCCAGCACAAGCAGCCAATCACAGGACCCGACCAGAACAGTGACATAATTAGGGAATATAGGAGTCTGTCAGGGGGGGAATCCATCAGCAAACACCCCCCCCCCCCACACACACACACGGCCTTCACCTGCACTGTGCACGGCCTCCGCCCCAACCAGTACCCCTCTACTCCCCCCAGCCCCCCGGCCTTCACCTGCACTGTGCCCGACCTCTGCTCCCACGTCTTCGGTTGCGCCGGCCTGACGTCCCTCCGTCAGTGACGTCACTCGCAGGGCGCCCGGTGAGAAGGAGCGCTGTGCTGGAGGGGTGAGTGTGTGTGTCTGTCTCTCTGTCTGTCTCTATCTCTGTCTGTGTGTCTCTGTCTGTGTGTGACTGTCTGTGTGTGACTCTGTGTGTGTTTGTGTGTGTGTGACTGTGTGTGTGTGACTGTGTGTGACTCTCTGTGTGTGTGTGCCCGGGCTGCCTTTTCAGGACTACAACTCCCAGCATGCCCTTACTGTGAGGACATGCTAAGAGTTGTAGTTGGGCAGTGCAGGTGAATGACAAGCTTGTCCCCTGCCCCCAGCTGCAGGACTACGACTCCCATTATGTCCTTAATGTAAGGGCATGCTGGGAGTTGTAGTCCTGCAGCTGGGGGCAAGGGATAAGCTTGTCACTTGCCCACACATCTCCTGCACCACACAACTACACAACTACTTACTGTAAGGGCATGCTGGGAGTTGTGGTCGTGCGGGGCGAGATGTGCGAGCAGGTGATAATAAATGTACTAACCCATTTTTTTTTCTTCTCATTTCAGATCTGTGTATCCTGTGGACTCCTTCGGATTGGGTGGACTTCTTCGATGACCAGCGTTTTTCTTTGTTTGATTTTAATAAAATGGTTAACGAGGGCTTGTGGGGGAGTGTTTTTTGTAATATATATATATATATATATATATATATATATATATATATATTTTTTTTTTTTTAAACCTGTTGTGTTTTTTCCTTACTTTACTTGACAGGCTTAGTAGTGGAAGCTGTCTTATAGATGGAGTCCATTACTAAGCTGGGCTTAATGTCAGCCACAAAAACAGCTAGCGCTAACCCCGAATTATTACCCTGATACCCAACGCCACAGGGGTGCCGGGAAGAGCCGGTACCAACAGGCCCGGAGCATCAGAAATGGCGCTCCTGGCCCTAGGCAGTAACAGGTTAGCGTTATTTAGGCTGGGGAGGGCCAGTAACAATGGTCCTCGCCCACCCTGGTAACGTCAGGCTGTTACTGTTTGGTTGGTATTTGGCTGAGAATAAAAATAGGGGGGACCCTATGTGTGTTTTTTTTTTTAAATAAATAATTAAATATAAAAAAAACACATAGGGTCCCCCCCCCTTTATTCTCAGCCAAATTCCAACCAAGCAGTAACAGCCTGACGTTACCAGGATGGGCGAGGACCATTGTTACTGGCCCTCCCCAGCCTAAATAATGCCAGCCTGTTACCGCCTAGGCCCAGGAGCGCCATTTTTGACGCTCCGGGCCTGTTGATACCGGCTCTTCCCGGCACCCCTGTGGTGTTGGGTATCGGGGTAATAATTGGGGGTTAGCGGTAGCTGTTTTTGTGGCTAACGCTAAGCCCGACTTAGTAATGAACTCCGTCTGTAAGACAGCTTCCACTACTAAGCCTGTCCAGTAAAAAAAAAAAACACAACAGGTTTAAAAAAAATGTTATTACAAAAAAACACTCCCCCACAAGCCCTCATTAACAATTTTATTAACATGAAGCAAAGAAAAACACTAAACACTGGTCGTCGAAGTAGTCCACCATGACACAGCCTGGAGGTGGTGGAAGCATGAGACCATACAGTGGCTGAATGGCACAGCCTGGAGTTGGCGTCAGCATGAGGAGACCATATAGTGGCTGAATGACACAGAGTGGAGGTGATAGCAGCATGAAAAGAGTATATAGTGGCTGAATGACACAGAGTGGAGGTGACGGCAGCATGAGGAGACCATATTGTGGCTGAATGACACAGTCTGGGGTTGGCGGCAGCATGAGGAGAACATATAGTGGTTGACTGACACAGCCTGGAGGTGGCGGCAGCATGAGGAGAGCATATAGTGGCTGAATGACACAGCCTGGAGTTGGCGGCAGCAGGAGGAGACCATACTGTGATTGAATGACACAGCCTGGAGTTGGCGGCAGCATGAGGAGAACATATAGTGGCTGAATGACACAGCCTGGAGGAGGCAGAAGTATGAGGAAACCATATAGCAACTGAATGACACAGCCTGGAGATGGCAGCAGCATGAGGAGAACATATGGTGGCAGTATGAGACAGCTTTGTGCTGGCATCAGCATTAGGAGAACATATGGTGGCAGAATTAGACAGCCTGGAGCTTGCATCAGCATGAGGAGAACATATGGTGGCAGAATGAGACAGCCTGGAGGTTGCAGCAGCATCAGGAGTCCTGAAAGTGATCCAGTGACAGAGTGGTGCGGTGGGTGGTAATACCAGTAACCTGTGACAAAGGTGGGTGAAAAAATAACTTGGCATCAGATGTGTGGCATCAGGCGGGTGTCAGGATCAGAATAGTAGCTGAGGCATGTAGGCAGAAGAAAACAAGTAAGTAAGTATTGAGGATTTGCATTACATAAAACTTAACTTTTAATAATATTCTTAGGATAAAATCAAACAAAAGGAAAGGTGTGCAAAAAACACCATGTGCCACCTACACCACTAAGTATTGATGTGATGCAAAGACCTATAAAAGGTGGAAGGGAACAATGTATGGTCCATTGTAACCGGTGAGGGTAAAAACTTCCCTTGTAAGGCCCTACTCTCGCATTATTAATTCCCTTCTTGGCAAGTTTTACTCGCCCTAAAGATTGTGGCCTCAGACAGGAATCTTCCCCTATTCCCACAAACGCTGCCATTTGCCAGTGTTTTTTGGTGGAAATAGGGATTGGTTCCTGTGTGGGGCCGCTTTTTTTTTAACAGTAACACTTTCCTCGAAAAGGTGGAAGGGGACATTGGATTGTCCATTGTACGAGGTGGGGGTAAAAATTTCCACTGTAAGGCCCTATTAATTCCCTTCTTGGCAATTGTTACTCACCCTAAAAAGGGCGACCCCACACAGGAAACTCTCTATTTCCACCTAAAAACCCTGGGAAATGGCAGTGTTTGCAGGGGAAAATAGGGAGATGTTCCTTTGTGGGGCCGCCCTTTTTAGGGCGAGTAACACTTGAAAAAGAAGGGAATTAATAATGCGAAAGTAGGGCCTTGCAGGGAAAGTTTTTACCCCCACCGGTTACAATGGACCACACAACTCCCATCTGTCTGCTAACTGTTGCAAGACTACAAGTCCCAGCATGCCCTTACAGTGAGGACACGCTGGGAGTTGCAGTCTCGTAGCAGCAGGAGCTGAGCAGCGCCGGCGGGAGACAAGGGAGGGATGTATATCAGTGTCCCCATCATTATTAAGTGAGGGTAGCGGGGAGGCCGTATGAGGAGCCCGGGCGGCTGTACTGTAATGTTAGCCCGGGCTTCTTATAACATGTACCGGCACTGCAGACTCCTAAATCCCCTGCTGTCATTTCACATTTCCCGCTAGGTCCTGTGATTGGCCAGCACAAGCAGCCAATCACAGGACCCGACCAGAACAGTGACATAATTAGGGAATATAGGAGTCTGTCAGGGGGGGAATCCATCAGCAAACACCCCCCCCCCCCCACACACACACACGGCCTTCACCTGCACTGTGCACGGCCTCCGCCCCAACCAGTACCCCTCTACTCCCCCCAGCCCCCCGGCCTTCACCTGCACTGTGCCCGACCTCTGCTCCCACGTCTTCGGTTGCGCCGGCCTGACGTCCCTCCGTCAGTGACGTCACTCGCAGGGCGCCCGGTGAGAAGGAGCGCTGTGCTGGAGGGGTGAGTGTGTGTGTCTGTCTCTCTGTCTGTCTCTATCTCTGTCTGTGTGTCTCTGTCTGTGTGTGACTGTCTGTGTGTGACTCTGTGTGTGTTTGTGTGTGTGTGACTGTGTGTGTGTGACTGTGTGTGACTCTCTGTGTGTGTGTGCCCGGGCTGCCTTTTCAGGACTACAACTCCCAGCATGCCCTTACTGTGAGGACATGCTAAGAGTTGTAGTTGGGCAGTGCAGGTGAATGACAAGCTTGTCCCCTGCCCCCAGCTGCAGGACTACGACTCCCATTATGTCCTTAATGTAAGGGCATGCTGGGAGTTGTAGTCCTGCAGCTGGGGGCAAGGGATAAGCTTGTCACTTGCCCACACATCTCCTGCACCACACAACTACACAACTACTTACTGTAAGGGCATGCTGGGAGTTGTGGTCGTGCGGGGCGAGATGTGCGAGCAGGTGATAATAAATGTACTAACCCATTTTTTTTTCTTCTCATTTCAGATCTGTGTATCCTGTGGACTCCTTCGGATTGGGTGGACTTCTTCGATGACCAGCGTTTTTCTTTGTTTGATTTTAATAAAATGGTTAACGAGGGCTTGTGGGGGAGTGTTTTTTGTAATATATATATATATATATATATATATATATATATTTTTTTTTTTTTTTTTAAACCTGTTGTGTTTTTTCCTTACTTTACTTGACAGGCTTAGTAGTGGAAGCTGTCTTATAGATGGAGTCCATTACTAAGCTGGGCTTAATGTCAGCCACAAAAACAGCTAGCGCTAACCCCAAATTATTACCCTGATACCCAACGCCACAGGGGTGCCGGGAAGAGCCGGTACCAACAGGCCCGGAGCATCAGAAATGGCGCTCCTGGCCCTAGGCAGTAACAGGTTAGCGTTATTTAGGCTGGGGAGGGCCAGTAACAATGGTCCTCGCCCACCCTGGTAACGTCAGGCTGTTACTGTTTGGTTGGTATTTGGCTGAGAATAAAAATAGGGGGGACCCTATGTGTGTTTTTTTTTTTAAATAAATAATTAAATATAAAAAAAACACATAGGGTCCCCCCCCCTTTATTCTCAGCCAAATTCCAACCAAGCAGTAACAGCCTGACGTTACCAGGATGGGCGAGGACCATTGTTACTGGCCCTCCCCAGCCTAAATAATGCCAGCCTGTTACCGCCTAGGCCCAGGAGCGCCATTTTTGACGCTCCGGGCCTGTTGATACCGGCTCTTCCCGGCACCCCTGTGGTGTTGGGTATCGGGGTAATAATTGGGGGTTAGCGGTAGCTGTTTTTGTGGCTAACGCTAAGCCCGACTTAGTAATGAACTCCGTCTGTAAGACAGCTTCCACTACTAAGCCTGTCCAGTAAAAAAAAAAAACACAACAGGTTTAAAAAAAATGTTATTACAAAAAAACACTCCCCCACAAGCCCTCATTAACAATTTTATTAACATGAAGCAAAGAAAAACACTAAACACTGGTCGTCGAAGTAGTCCACCATGACACAGCCTGGAGGTGGTGGAAGCATGAGACCATACAGTGGCTGAATGGCACAGCCTGGAGTTGGCGTCAGCATGAGGAGACCATATAGTGGCTGAATGACACAGAGTGGAGGTGATAGCAGCATGAAAAGAGTATATAGTGGCTGAATGACACAGAGTGGAGGTGACGGCAGCATGAGGAGACCATATTGTGGCTGAATGACACAGTCTGGGGTTGGCGGCAGCATGAGGAGAACATATAGTGGTTGACTGACACAGCCTGGAGGTGGCGGCAGCATGAGGAGAGCATATAGTGGCTGAATGACACAGCCTGGAGTTGGCGGCAGCAGGAGGAGACCATACTGTGATTGAATGACACAGCCTGGAGTTGGCGGCAGCATGAGGAGAACATATAGTGGCTGAATGACACAGCCTGGAGGAGGCAGAAGTATGAGGAAACCATATAGCAACTGAATGACACAGCCTGGAGATGGCAGCAGCATGAGGAGAACATATGGTGGCAGTATGAGACAGCTTTGTGCTGGCATCAGCATTAGGAGAACATATGGTGGCAGAATTAGACAGCCTGGAGCTTGCATCAGCATGAGGAGAACATATGGTGGCAGAATGAGACAGCCTGGAGGTTGCAGCAGCATCAGGAGTCCTGAAAGTGATCCAGTGACAGAGTGGTGCGGTGGGTGGTAATACCAGTAACCTGTGACAAAGGTGGGTGAAAAAATAACTTGGCATCAGATGTGTGGCATCAGGCGGGTGTCAGGATCAGAATAGTAGCTGAGGCATGTAGGCAGAAGAAAACAAGTAAGTAAGTATTGAGGATTTGCATTACATAAAACTTAACTTTTAATAATATTCTTAGGATAAAATCAAACAAAAGGAAAGGTGTGCAAAAAACACCATGTGCCACCTACACCACTAAGTATTGATGTGATGCAAAGACCTATAAAAGGTGGAAGGGAACAATGTATGGTCCATTGTAACCGGTGAGGGTAAAAACTTCCCTTGTAAGGCCCTACTCTCGCATTATTAATTCCCTTCTTGGCAAGTTTTACTCGCCCTAAAGATTGTGGCCTCAGACAGGAATCTTCCCCTATTCCCACAAACGCTGCCATTTGCCAGTGTTTTTTTGGTGGAAATAGGGATTGGTTCCTGTGTGGGGCCGCTTTTTTTTTAACAGTAACACTTTCCTCGAAAAGGTGGAAGGGGACATTGGATTGTCCATTGTACGAGGTGGGGGTAAAAATTTCCACTGTAAGGCCCTATTAATTTCCCTGTCTTGGCAATTGTTACTCACCCTAAAAAGGGCGACCCCACACAGGAAACTCTCTATTTCCACCTAAAAACCCTGGGAAATGGCAGTGTTTGTAGGGGAAAATAGGGAGATGTTCCTTTGTGGGGCCGCCCTTTTTAGGGCGAGTAACACTTGAAAAAGAAGGGAAATTAATAATGCGAAAGTAGGGCCTTGCAGGGAAAGTTTTTACCCCCCACCGGTTACAATGGACCACACAACTCCCATCTGTCTGCTAACTGTTGCAAGACTACAAGTCCCAGCATGCCCTTACAGTGAGGACACGCTGGGAGTTGCAGTCTCGTAGCAGCAGGAGCTGAGCAGCGCCGGCGGGAGACAAGGGAGGGATGTATATCAGTGTCCCCATCATTATTAAGTGAGGGTAGCGGGGAGGCCGTATGAGGAGCCCGGGCGGCTGTACTGTAATGTTAGCCCGGGCTTCTTATAACATGTACCGGCACTGCAGACTCCTAAATCCCCTGCTGTCATTTCACATTTCCCGCTAGGTCCTGTGATTGGCCAGCACAAGCAGCCAATCACAGGACCCGACCAGAACAGTGACATAATTAGGGAATATAGGAGTCTGTCAGGGGGGGAATCCATCAGCAAACACCCCCCCCCCCCACACACACACACGGCCTTCACCTGCACTGTGCACGGCCTCCGCCCCAACCAGTACCCCTCTACTCCCCCCAGCCCCCCGGCCTTCACCTGCACTGTGCCCGACCTCTGCTCCCACGTCTTCGGTTGCGCCGGCCTGA